>NC_141468.1:11908840-12574446 GCF_009769465.1 Tauraco erythrolophus | reverse complement strand
AAGGTTGAGACAGCCACTGAAGTATTTCTGATGTGACAGAAAAGGCAGACTGTGAGAAAATCAGAAGGACAAGCATGGGATATTTTCACTTGGAAAAGTATTCCTCTTTCCTGAAAGGCCTGGAAATTAGTCTGAGTAGAATTAATTTATTTGCTCAATACTGATTCTGAGGAATGAGACCACATGGTATCGATTTTGTTTGGCCTTCAAAAGTTTTATGAGCAATATAGAGTTGTACAGTTAGTAAAACATTAGTACAGCACAATATAGGTAAGTATCTAGGTGTGTTTTTATGAATTTGTGATACAGGAAAGGAAATCTCAGCTTCTTGTTTGGCTATTCATGATGTAGACAATGTAAACCGAAAAAGGGCAATTTTGCTTTTGCTTTTAAGGTCAGTGACTAAATTCCACAGCCAGAACTGCAATGCAAGTTGGTTATAGTAAATAATGTACATCTTATTTCCCCGGAGGAAATAGCCAATAAGAATATGTTTTATTTGTTAAAAATAAGGTTTAAAGCCAGAATATTGATATGTAACGACCTGACCACACATAGAGTGTACATTGCAGTATTTTGTTATTTGAAAAAAAAGGAAAAGTGAAACTGAAAGCTGACAAGACTTAAAAATGTGTAGCTATCAATTGTACATGCTCAGGGCACATTAGGCGTGAATTTTTCAGGAGAATTTTCTATGGAGAACATTTATTGTCATTATACAATGGCATGATAAAACAGTTCCTTCCGAAGAAACTTTACCGAAACTAAATCTTGTGACAGCACAGCTGTGGTTTAGACTGGGTGCCAGTATTAGCAAGGCTATGAGAACCTGAGAGAGATTTACTAACTGCCAGGACTCGCTGAAGCTTTAAACTGCTGCAGATGCATCCCTCGTTGGAGCTAAAGAAAAGCATGTGTGTGTGCGTGTGCATGTGTGTGTGTGTTTTTCTGCTCCTACTGAAGAGAATGACCCACTCACAAATACACATGGCTTAAGTCCAGTCTAACTGCTTCTTTGCATTCTTTTATCAATGTCCTCTCTCTAACATTAAACTATCATAGAATCATAGAATAGTTTGGGTTGGAAGGGAACTTTAAAGGTCACCTAGTCCAAACACCCTGCAGTGAGCAGGGACATCCTCAACTACGTCAGGTTGCTCAGAGCCCCGTCCAACCTGACTTTGAATGTTTCCAGGGATGAGGCATCCACCACCTCTCTGGGTAATCTGTTTCAGTGTTTCACCACTCTCATTGTAAAAAATTTCTTCCTTATATCTAGTCTAAATCTACCCTCTTTCAGTTCAAAATCATTGCCCCTTGTCCTATCCCAACAGGCTCTGCTAAAAAGTTTGTCCCTATCTTATAGGCCCCCTTTAAGTACTGAAAGGCTGCTAGAAGTTCTCCTCAGACCCTTCTCCAGGCTGAACAACCCCAGCTCTATCAGCCTGTCTTCATAGGAGAGGTGCTTCAGCCCTCGAATCATCTTTGTGGCCCTCCTCTGGACCTGCTCCAGCATGTCCATGTCTTTCCTGTGCTGAGGACCCCAAAGTTGAATGCAGTACTCCAGGTGGAGTCTCACAAGAGCAGAGTAGAGGGCCAGAACCATGTCCCTGGACCTGCTGGCCACACTTCTTTCGATGCAGCCCAGGATACAGTTGGCTTTCTGGGCTGCAAGTGCACACTGTTGGTTCGTGCCCAGCTTTTCATCCATCAGTACTCCCAAATCCTTCTCCTCAGGGCTGCTCTCAATCCCTTCATCCCTCTGCCTATATTGATTCTGGGGATTGTCCCAACCCGTGTGCAGGACCTTGCACTTGGCCTTGTTGAACTTCATGAGGTTCACACTGGCCCACTTCTGGAGCCTGTCCAGGTCCCTCTGGATGGCATCCCTTCTCTCAGGCATGTCAACTGCACCACTCAGCTTGGTGTCATCTGTAAACTTGCTGCCTGTGCACTCAATCTCACTGTCTATGTCATTGATGAAGACATTAAACAGTACTCATCCCAATATGGACCCCAGAGGGACACCACTTGTCGTTGATCTCCATCTGGACATTGAGCTGTTGACCACTATACTTCGGATGCGACCATCCAACCAATTCCTCATCCAATGAAGAGTCCACCCATCAAGTTCATATCTCTTCAATTTAGAGAGAAAGATGTTGTGGGGGACCATGTCAAAGGCCTTACAGAAGTTCAGACAGATGACATCCGTAGCTCTTCCCTTGTTCACTGATATAGTCACTCTGTCATAGAAGGCCACTCAGTTGGTTAGGCAGGACTTACTCTTGGTGAAGCCATGTTGAGTATCTTGAATCACCTCCCTGTCCTCCATGTGCCTTTGCATGCCTTCTAGGAGGATCTGCTCCATGATCTTCCCAGGCACAGAGGTGAAGCTGACAGGTCGGTAATTCCCAGGGTCCTCCTTTCTACCCTTTTTAAAAATGGGTGCAATGTTTCCCTTTTTCCAGTCACCAGGGACGTCGTCTGATTGCCATGACTTTTCAAATATAATCAAAACTATACCGTACAAATACTATATCAGAAGTGCAGGAAGGACTCGCAGCCTTTGGTGGCTTTTTTCAGCTGCCTGCAGTGTCAGCTGCCTATAGCCCTGACACACAGGGCACTAAGCACGTTGGCAGTGACCTTACCTGCAAAGGAATGTGAGGCTGCTGAGCCTCTGAAGAACCGGTTTATTTCAATGATCCATTAGCACATGCCACACATTTAAAATTCCTCAGTTGACTTTGGTCCTCAAACATTGCCCCAAACTGAAATCAGAACCTGAGGGGAGATTTTATCCTGGGCATTGGCACAGAAAATACTGATAATGCCTGACGCCAAGTCCTTGTGTCCTAATAACCTTTCTTATTTGAAAACTAGGTCCCTATCTGTCTTTTTGTCACACCCCAGAAAAATACACAGAGTTAAGGACTGTTTACCTTGGTATTCATTCCCTTTAACTCAATATTTTACCACTCACTTTGAATCAGTATTATACCATGAGGGACAGATTGTTGCAGGAAAGAATGATCCACTGCTTTAAAGGAATTACTAAACTTAATGTAACATTTAAAATAAATATTCATGTTAGGGAAAGCAGGCAAAAAAAAAAGTTATTCATTAAATGAAACCATCTAAAGCAAGGAATTCTGAGTCTGTACATATCTTTATACATCCAACAATACATGGCTTGTAGGCTATGCACCCTCCACCCCTTCTAAAGATTTTCTACCATTTTTCAGCTTGTTCCTTAATAAATGAAAAGCAAATATTTGTGCCCAGAAAACGCTTCTTATTCCATTCTCAGTGGTACTGAGGTCTTCACTATAAGCACAGTAACTGACAAATCAAGTGACTTATATGAGTTCATGTCAGAAAGCTTATGGTTTTTTGCTTCTTTCTTTTAATGGCAAGGCAGCAAACTAAATTCCCTGGGTCAGAAGGAAGGTTGGAAAGGATGCAGCACTGTGCACTGCAGGAGATATATGCAAAGCAGAAGTGCCTGAGCTGTTTCCCAGTGTATTTCACAATAGCTAATCTTTTGTGTTGTGAGTCAGGCATAAAAGATCACTGAACAAGTATAAGTCAATTTTTTTCACATTTAGGTCAACTTGTGAAATTATAAGCTAATTCTGTAAAAATCATAAAAGTGAACAGGATGATCTCCTTCTCTGTTTACTAGTGACTTTCAGAAATCCACTTGCAAACAATTCTACATTGTTATGCTTTCACACAGCCATGAAAAAAGCTATTGTGTCTCCAGAATATCAATCCAGCACCAGAATGGATGCAGTGAAGAGGCAGATTTATGCTTACCACTTCCCTGACTTTTCACCAGGAGCTGTCTGCAGCCTCGTATCAGCCCAGCAGCCTGTGGGTCAAGGGCAGACAGACAAACAAGAAGGAATCTCCCTCACGCTGATGGCAAGAGGACACGGGCGACTCATAATGACTGTTTTTCTGTTTCAAACCTGCTTGAAGAACTGTAGGTCTCCCAGTTTGACATGGAAGACAATGTTACTGAGACTGTAACGAGATGACCTCTGAGATGACCAAGAAAGAGGGAACAGCAAGGAACGAAAGTGCTAATATCCTGAAGGCTAAAATATGGTTCAGAGAATATGCAGAGTGGGAAATAAATAGAGAAGGAAGGCAGTCCAATAAATGGTCCAAGGAAGGAAGGAGAGACAAATTAACAATAATAATAAAAAGTAATAATAATAGAAAAAGAAAAAAGAAAAAGAAAAAGAAAAAAAAAGAAAAAGGAAAAAAAAAGAAAAAGAAAAAGAAAAGAAAAAGAAAAAGAAAAAGAAAAAGAAAAAGAAAAAGAAAAAGAAAAAGAAAAAGAAAAAGAAAAAGAAAAAGAAAAAGAAAAAGAAAAAGAAAAAGAAAAAGAAAAAGAAAAAGAAAAAGAAAAAGAAAAAGAAAAAGAAAAAGAAAAAGAAAAAAAAGAAAAAGAAAAAGAGAAAAAGAAAAAGAAAGAGAAAAAGAGAAAAAGAGAAAAAGAGAAAAAGAGAAAGAAAAAGAACTTCCTTCACATGCAGGGCATGATTCTGGACTGGTATTAATCAGCTAAGCTTCATTGACACCAGTTGGACTATGCCTGATTACACTAATTCCTAGTCTAGCTGACCATGGGTAATGGAAAAGGCAAAGCTTAATGAACAGCAATGAAAAATATACAAGTGTTTGGCTGGAATCTCTATTCCAAAAGCTGAAGCTGCAGGTCTGAGGTTAAATTTCATTCTCTGAATTTTGACTAGATTTTCTTTCCTCAGCCCTAAGTGAACACTGCAGTTGTCAATATTGTGAGTCTCAAAGAGAGTGAAGACCCATCCACTCCTGAGCCACAGGATATGTACAAACTAAACAACAAATAAAAACCCTGACTTTTCCACATCGTAGAAAAATGACTGTAATGGACACCAACTGCTGCCCTGCCAGGAGTTTCACAGAGAGGCCTCCAGCAGTAATCCCCCTCTCTGATGTGTCAGACGTTGCTGGAGACCCTCTGAAAACTCTTCTCTGTGTTGTACCAGTCAGCCCGATGGCACTTTACTTATTCTTGGTCTCTGATCTGAGTTGAACCTGATGCAAACAAATAAAATTTCAAACAAAAAAGAAAGCGAAGAGTTTAAAGAACACTTAAAATCATAGAATCATATAATCATAGAATGGTTAGAGGTGGAAGGGACCTCAAAGATCATCTAGTTCCAACTCCCCTGCCATGGGCAGGGATACCCTCCACTACACCAGGTTGCCCAAAGCCTCATCCAACCTGGCCTTCAAGACGTAGAGGGATGGGGCATCCACAACTTCTCTGGGCAACCTGTTCCAGTGCCTCACCACCCTCTGAGTGAAAAATTTCTTCCTTATATCTAATCTAAATCTGCCCTCTTTCAGTTTAAAGCCATTACCCCTTGTCCTGTCACTACACGCCCTTGTAAAAAGTCCCTCTCCAGCTTTCCTGTAGGCCCCCTTTAAGTACTGGAAGGCTGCAATAAGATCACCCTGGAGCCTTCTCTTCTCCAGGCTGAACAGCCCCAACTCTCTCAGCCTGTCTTCATAGCAGAGGTGTTCCAGCCCTCGGATCATCTTCGTGGCCCTCCTCTGGACCCACTCCAGCAGCTCCATGTCCTTCTTGTGCTGGGGAATCCAGAACTGAACACAGTATTCCAGGTGGGGTCTCACAAGAGCTGAGTAGAGGGGCAGAATCACCTCCCTCGACCAGCTGGCCACACTCCTTTGGATGCAGCCCAGGATGCGGTTGGCTTTCTGGGCTGCCAGCGCACTTTGCCGGCTCATGTTGAGCTTCTCATCCACCAGCACTCCCAAGTCCTTTTCCTCCGGGCTGCTCTCAATCCATTCTCCACTCAGCCTGTACTTGTGCTTGGGATTACCCTGACCCACGTGCAGGACCTTGCCCTTGGCCTTGTTGAACTTCATGAGGTTCTCACAGGCCCACCTCTCCAGCCTGCCAAGGTCCCTCTGGATGGCATCCCTTCCCTCCAGCGTGTCCACAACACCACACAACTTGGTGTCATCTGCAAACTTGCTGAGGATGCACTCGATCCCACTGTCCACGTCACCAACAAAGATGTTAAATAGCACTGGTCCCAGTACTGACCCCTGAGGAACACCACTCGTCACCAATCACCTCCTTATTTTCTACGTGCCTTAGCATAGTCGCCAGGAGGATCTGCTCCATGATCTTGCCAGGCCCAGAGGTGAGACTGACTGGCCTGTAGTTCCCTGGGTCTTCTTTTTTTCCCTTTTTAAAGATGGGGGCTATGTTTCCCCTTTTCCAGTCATTGGGAACTTCGCCAGATTGCCACAACTTCTGAAATATGATGGATAGTGGCTTAGCAACTTCATCTGCCAGCTCCCTCAGGACCCGCGGATACACCTCAGCAGGTCTCATGGACTTGTCCACCTTCTGGTTCTTTAGATGGTCTCGAACCTGATCTTCTCCTACAGTGGATGATTCTTCATTCTCCCAGTCCCTGCCTTTGCCTTCTGTGACTTGGGCTGTGCAGCTGGAGCTCTTGCCAGTGAAGACTGAGGCAAAGAAGTCACTGAGAACCTCAGCCTTCTCCATATCCCGGGTAGCCAGGTCCCCCGTTTCCTTCCAGAGAGGGCCTACATTTTCCCTAGATCTCTTTTTATCACTGACATATCTATAGAAGTTTTTCTTGTTGCCCTTGATGTCCCTAGCCAGATATAACTCTATCGGGGCTTTAGCTTTCCTAATCTGATCCCTGGCTGCTCGAACAATCGCTCTGTATTCTTCCCAGGCTACCTGTCCTTGCTTCCACCCTCTATAGGCCTTCTTTTTGTGCCCGAGTTGGTCCAGGAGCTTCTTGTTCATCCATGCGGGCCTCCTGGTGTTCCTACCAGACTTTGTTGGGATGCACCGCTCCTGAGCTTGGAGGAGGTGATCCTTAAATATTAACCAGCTTTCTTGTGCCCCTTTTCCCTTCAGGGCTTCATCCCATTGTACTCTAGCAAGGAGATCCCTGAAGAGGCCAAAGTCTGCTCTCCTGAAATCCCTCAACTTGATAAAATGTTGAGGCTCAGAAGAGCACCTGAGATGCTGGCAGGTTAGCAGTCAGGGCTGAGCATCAGGTCCTCATGCTCTCTGCTGTCCTCAGGTGTCTGCTGTAAGTCAGGGCTCCCACCATAGCCACCTAACCTACCTGTGCTTTAGTTCACTCTATCAAATGGGTGCAGCAGAAAGGCAGATACAACTGTCTAACGAGCTCACACTTGAGGACAAAACTTTCACATAGCCCCGGCTCGGTCAAACTTTTGGGACACGCTGTGAGCATGTTTGAACAAAAGCTGAACAGGGTAAATGAAACAGATGGAGGAACACCCTCTTAACGTACATATCTTCATAAAAGGCTGTGAAAAAGCTTTGGATGAGTTAATCAATAAAAGGTTTTGAATGACTCAGGCAGTATGACCAAGAGGAAGAAGGAAACTGCCTGCTGCCTGTTGTGCCACTGTTGTGCAACATCATCTTCCCAAGCTCACAGTTACGAATCTGCAGCCAGCAAATCTATGGGAGGCAATCTTCCTCTTCTGACCAGATTAACTCTCTCCGTTAGAATCTGTAGCTCATTATATGATTTTGGCTATTGCATTACTGGAGGCTACTGTTGTCAGCGAGGGTTAGTTTTCCAAAAAGACAGGCATCATGTAACACCATGAAAACGAGTATTACAACCTTATGCTCTGAAGGCACTTACTGCATCCAGACTTTGAAAACAAGTGTTGCATCAGAGAAGAAAAGATAATAAGAAACATTGATCAACTTCATGCCACATCAGATGCATGATATCCCACATATTAATCATCTGAATAAGCCACACTGAAGCCTGAAGTGTCTTTTCATGACAGTAACTTAGATCTCTTTCCATAAAAACATATACTATCTTGATAGCAAGGAGCTGAAAAAGATTCTATTGGTGTCCATGGCTGTTTAATGTACCCGAGTTTGACCCAGACATTCAAATATTTTCATAACACCAAGAGCAATAAAAAAAATCATGCATAATGTTACAGTTGTGCAACCTGCGTGTACTTCGAAGGCTTTCGTACTGCAAGCAGTAGGTGGTATGCTTAAAAAATAAATATTAATCTCAGGAAAATGTTCTCATGCTGTTTTACTGCTATTCTTAAAACTCAGATGGACAACAATCTACCGAAGGACAAATGGAAATGTTGAAAGCTTGGGTTCTTTAGATATAACTGAAATGAGTAAAGTAACTACAGTAAAACTCTAGGGTGAATCAGAAACTTCAGGACTGAGTCCTGGCCTACCACAGAAATGGGATAATCGAAGCAGAACTCTAACTCCGAATTCCTGAACTGCTTATGTCATTACTCGTTGTATAGAGAAAAAGTATTATCAGCATCACCCTTGTCAAATATGGAAATAAGTGATTACATTATATCCAAGCAAATTGTCCCTCGGGTTTCTGTTTGGGAAGATGAGGTACGCAGTGTTCACTTCTTGGAGCACTGCTCTCTGCCATTACAGACTTGCTCCTTACTCTAAATCAACTCATTTCAGAGGAGGGTGAAGAGACCCTTGGGGTGGACTTAACAAAACTAGCGAGTTTAGTCAAGGGCTTTGAGAGTCTTCAGGTTGAAAAGCACAGGGAAAATGGGAAATCGTTATCATTTGAAAAGCCGGTGGAATGCTGCAAGAACAATGCCTGTCCCTGGGATTTACTTTGTTAGTTGTGGAGGCGAGGGAGGGAGAAAAGCAAGGTAGTAACCCTGGGCACAGACCAGCCCCTGTGAGCTCAGCACTGTTGTCTGGGGGCGCAAAGGAAACACTACATTTAGTTCACATGAATGTGAAAAAATGACACAGCTGCCTATACCCTCTCATGCCATGGCTACATGATGCAAACCACTGGGGTTCTTGCCGCTTTACACTTCCGTTATTCTTCTCTTGCATTCAGGAACTGATTTATCACTGAGGCTATAGAGGAGGAAGAGAGGAAAAGCTAAACATTTTGTGCACTCTGCATCTGGCAAGACATAAAACACTCCAATTTCAAGCATGAGACAGGTCACTGACAGTGACAGACATGGCTGGCAACGTCTCAGTTCAGCAGCAGTAACTTATCATCCAAGCTGAGTGTAATTGTCACCAGGTGTCAAGTCCCATTGTCTCCGGCTATAGGGCTCCAGGCTCCCAAGGAAATTATCACATGAAATTCTCCTATACAATGTGGTTTTTGCATTTGCTAGGACAAACTGACACCACAGCAAATCCTCTCTGCATTCCTTTTGACAGTTAATATCTCTATAGAATCCTCCTGAGTTTCACAGAAAGCAGAGAATAAAGAAAACAAGTTTCTCCTCTCAGTGGCTGAAACTTGATCACTTTTACTTAAAAGGGCCGAGAAACCCAGTAACTTACATTGCATCAATTTCTTCTGAGGAAGACCTTGGAAGCTATTAATGTCCTGTGCCCTACCCTGGAAGAATAATGTCTCTCCTTCAACTAACTAGAAAGTAGACAATGATCCTCATCTCCAGTGTAATGCAGAAGATAAAGCAATGAATATAACGTATCAAAGGCTGCAGTTTATGCATTTGTCCCATAATGGACCCTGTGCTGATTAACAAAACATAAGAACAAGCTGAGGTATAATAATGTTTTTACCGAATCACAGGTATATGTGTGAGGCCACACTGATCACCTAAAAACAGTCAGAAGTTAATCAAAGTGTAAAATGAAATGAACTGTATTTATCTCTTGCAGAATTATAGAAATGCTAAATATCAGTATTGTGTACTTTCATGCACATTTCAAATTTTCAATACATTTCTAGTATTAACTATCACTGCTACATTAAGAAGCCTGTATTAGTTGAAAACTTTTATGGCTTATCTTTTTCACTAATTTTTAGTAGAATTTTCCTCCAATGAACATTAAATGTTTATATAGCATTTGAAAACAATGGCACCACTACATTAATAAAAAATGCATAAAATGTTCATCCGAATGATCTGTACTAGCCTACCAAGCTATTACTCTGGCTAAACATACTGATTTGGCAAGGAATAAAGCTAATAGAAACCCAAACTTTCTCTTTTACTAAGAGTTCTTGTGGAGTTGTATGACAGTAGTAGGGACAATATCTATTAACACTTCTGATACTTCTGTGGTAGTATATAAAGACTCTTTTCTTTGCTTCTGAAGGAAAGGAGGAAAATAACCCTAAAGGGCTCCAAAGTCAAGAACCATAGCTGCATTGATTAAATTAAAAAGAAAATGCGATTACATGTTAGGGAGGGGGGAAAAATAACTCACCACAAGAAGAAAGCCCTGTCCTAATTAGCTTAATTTGGTAGTTTCCAATGACTCTGCAAGTAGGATCAAGAACACCTTAAAACTAATTTATCAGCTGCCAACCAAGAAAACAAAAATACCCAGATCAAAACCTGATGAAATTCCTAACGTAATTCATTACCCAGAGCTTCTTCTACCCTGACTATGCTCTATAGTATGCCAAGCATTCACAGTGCAGTGGATGGTGACCTGGTAAAGGTCTGACAGAAGAACACGAACGAAGTGTTTTCTGATTTCCTTTCATTGAACTGCAGAAGCTTGTAGGCTGGAAGAAGTCATCTGGTCCAGTCTCCTACTCTAAGCAGGTCCAATAAGAGCACGTTGCTTGCGTTTGTGTTGGTTTGGGTTTTGAACCCTTCGAGTCTCTGAGGAAGGAGAATTCAACACCTCTCTGGGCCCTTATTCCAATGTTTGATCACAGTAATGGTGAAAAACTTTTCCCTTATATCTAATTGCAATGTCCCATATTGCAACTTGTGTCCATTGCCTTTCACCCTGATATCAAGCACCTTGAGAAGAGTCCAAATTTGTTTTTTTTCCCATTAGATAGTTGTACCCTCCCATTAGATAGCTGTCAACAGCAATAATGTCTCCTCTTAGCTTTCTCTGAATAAATATAATCCTCTCAGCCTCTTCTCATACAACACATGCTACGATCCCTCAACCGATCTTGTCCCATTAGGTCAATGTTTTCCTTGTACTGGGGAGCCCACAACTGGACATGGTACTCCTGACATGTGTCAAATACAGGGGAAGAGTCCCTTCCAGCAACCTGCTGGCTGGATATACTTCTGCTAACGCAGCACAGTATGCAGCTGGCCTCCTTCGGCACAAGGGCACCCTGCTGATTTTGGTAGTTGGGGAGGTTTTTCTAAGAAGAGTGAAGAGAGTTCCTTTTAATCCTGCCCCTATAGAAGCCTGACATTCTTGAGAGATTTTTTAGCACTGGCTTCCTAAATCTATTATAACAGGATGGTTATTCCCAGCCCCATGTGAGTTTGCTGGCAGACACGGTTATTGTACAAGCAGAAAACAACCAGGACCTCAATAATATGTGAACCATAAAAGCAATGTAAGCCATCTCTGTAATTATTTTCTGATGGTCAGAGATAGATTTTTTCTCCTGGAGTTCTTTTCCTTTGTTCTACTTGAAACCATCTGTAGTAAAAAAGATTAGCCTTTGTGCCTATCAACCTACAATGCCCTGTTAAGCCAGCGGGAGCTTCAGATGTGAACGAATCCCAGGGTCTAGCCAGAGTACCACTCTGCTTGTCTGCTTCAATCAGAAGAGTGTGATTTGTATCTGAATATTTTAAAAAATCAAAATTGATCAGTACGAGAATCACTTGACCTGTTCCCTGCAGACCTCAGAAGCATAACGCCAGATTCAAATTCAATGTAACTAAAACCAAAATGCAGGTTATATTAGACGGAAATTATTATCAAATTCTCTGTGTCCACTACTGCTAGGACTCTAACCACTTGTTTCTTTTTCTCTGCGAAATACTTCTGTATTTTTACTTTTTTTTGGTGGAGTTGTTCTTTCTGCCATTGTAACATCCTGATCAGATTGTGATTTTCTTCAGAAGTAGCGTACACAGCATATATTAAACAATGATGATGAGAGTGTACAAAACAATACAAAGCCAGATTTTGGTATTTTTACTCATGTTAGAGAGCATCAAGCTCTAACGAGGAATCATGTTGCAGACAGACCATATTCAAGAGAAGTATTATAATTAAGATCAAATACGACATACACTAGTGTTGATTTCTGTCTCAAATACAATTCATATCAATACATTGTATCTCTTTCACCTAATTAACATTTATAGGAAACGTAAAAATGCATATAAAATAAAAAGAGTATAATCTATGGATTTCTATAGACATTTTTGTAGATAGCAAATACATTTAAACAATTTCTGAAACCTATAAATCGTACAGATTGGTGTTGATTGCAAATTATAATGCAATGGAGGAAAATGACTGTTGCTAAGCTTGTCTTACCTGTTCCAAGAAACAAGACATGGTATCTTCCATCAGCAGCATTCACTCGATCCACAGCAATCTTTGTATACTTGTAGTCGGCTCCTATCCGAATGATTAATGGCCTCTTGTGTATTGGGTAAATGGGATTAAACATCAAAGGGTGGTTCCTGATGAAGGTCACAACATCGTCTGGAAACTCTTTGGTTGTCCGCATATTAGGTGTGAAGGCTCCTCCTGGACACTGTAACAAACATGCACAGCAACGCTTAACGATACTTGCCATCTTTCAGAGAGTTTTAATCTCCAAGTCATTTACAAATATTGACAGATAGTTGACAAAGTAAGTTCCCGAAAGAGCACTTCAGACTCTGACTGAAAGTAATTATGTTCCAGTAACAGGAATGAAGTGCTTGAATAGCTACACTTTGAACTCACATCAATTCAGATAAAGGAAACACAAGCACATTTTTGCAGTTTCAAAACCCAGTATGATGGCAAAAATCCATACTTCTGGACCTATTTCCACGTTCTTTATGCTTCCAAACTGCCTGTTGAAAAAAAAAAATCCAAGCGTCTGGTACGAGAAGATACTTTCACAGTTGGTTTGTTATAGATTTAGTATAAAGGCAAAAGGTAAAATCGGATAATAACTGTATTTTTATCCCTCTAGTCACTACACTGATTATGAGATGGCAGAAGGGTCTGTGACTCATCTTCATTTGAAAAAACAGTAATATAGAGTTGATGAGGCAGTCCCCTGACAGCTCATTTACATCTGAGAAGACTGACCATTCACACGATCTTGTCTACACTGTTCCCTATACCCTAGAAATAACAGAGCTCCATGAATACTCTGGATGCTTCTTTAAATGTAATGAAGAACCATCCAAATCATCAGCCCTGAGGCATTCTGAACCTCCCAAGGAAACAAAAGCAATCTTAGAAAGCTCACGTGTTTACCCAGAGTGAAACTAAAAGAAGACTGTGGGAAGAAATCAGGAGCTATGCCAGTAACTGGTACAATGTTGTGGATGTACCTATGTTAACTTACATGACTTTTTTTCAGCCGCTGTTACCGCACTTCTTATTGGTGTTCCTGAGCTGTCATTTTACCCCTTACCAGATTTCTGAGCTGTGAAACTCGCCTTGGAGTATTGGAGCTATTCAGAAATATTTAAACAGAATATTTTTCCAGTTGGAAAATGTTGACTTGTTCAATACAAAGCATTTAATGGAAACTTGTTTATTTTGATGAGCACCATTCTTACATCTAGGATGGAATTTCTGGTCAAAACCACAGACACAAAAATAGCTACTAGCTTAGGGAGAGATTTACCTCACCTGACTTCTACTGTCTCAAAGTCAGGCATTTATTCTTAGTTAGCCATCTAGGTTTCCTCTGTAGTCAGTAATTCAGACTAGGTGCCCTGCTTTTAGAAGGCTAAAATTACGTAAAGTGAATCATACTTTGACAGACTAGGAAACTCACTGTGGACAAATGAGTCATGTGTCCAGCCTACTTGATGCAAGCAAATGCTACGATCTGGGTCTTCACCTCCTGGAGGAATCCCTCTAACCACCAGGCAGGAGTGCCCATTCTAACCTCGTTGCTAAAAGCTGAACCATCTTGTGCACATAACAAACTATTAATTGGGCAATACCAGGAAAAAAGTAGAGAGGGACTGCAGCCTAATCCCAGGCTTTACAATCATTTTCTGGCTCAATTAGGATTTAATTATTTATACAAAGCAGAACAGCTTTGGTAGGAATTCCTTAAAAGAAACTGCTTTGACACCAGTTACCTTCAGGAAAAAGAACCAGAACTCCGCTGGCGTATGGGTCTGTTTTCCCATCTGACATCCTCGATAATTGATTCTTCTGGACTCCTATTATCCTGAGGGTTTTCGTTTGGTTTTCATTAGAAATGACACTACATCCTAGCCCTTTAGGTCCTCACAAAATTGAATTCTGACTATCTTGTTTGCTCTGCTCCTTCCCTCTGTGGCACTTCCATCCACAGTCTTCCAGGAAATGTATGGAGCTATCTGCTAAGATCAGCAACAAATGCTGAAAAAATGAACTATCTTTTGTAGGCTATTAGCAAGATTGTTCTAGTTGGTAGTGATCTGCCAGACCTCGGCTCCTCCCCAGAGGAATTCTGTTTCACGAGCAGTTCAAATTAAACTTTCCTATCCCACACAGCTCAGTTAAAAGAAGACTTTCTCTGACGTTTTCTGTCCTTCCATTCTTGAGTTGGAGATCATAAGACCTTTGTCTGTGATTTCCAGCAAAAATGCCTGTGCTATGGTTCACCTCGGTATGACCCTAAAAACTTACATTATATTGTTGTTCTGAGCAAAGCCTTAACAAACATCTTTAATCAATTAATTCTTTTGCTATCCCCCATATAAACCAATGACAAGCAAAAGATGTTACTGAAGAACTCTATAAGCTCTCCCTTTCTTGGAGGGATTGGATGTGTATCCTTCACACCTCATTCAAGGACTTGGCTACATGATAATTATGTTCACAGTTGATCACCATGCAGGCAGATTGCAGGGAGAAACAGAATCCTTTAATTTACAGCATATTCCCCAACATGCCGTAGGTACAAAAACTATTTCTATAAACTCTCAAAAATGGAAACTATCCTCAAACATCATTGAATTTAGTAGCAAGATGCCAATTATGCATTTTTTTCCCCCTTTCTTTTTCCAAACGTAAGATTTGCTTGTGGAGAAATAAGAAACCATTGGTATTTAGTGAAGGGCAGCCAAACATTGCAGAGTTGATTATGGGCAAATGAATGTATTGCATTATTTAATCCTACTGAACCTATACTGAAGCCTTTTCATTGTTTATCTGATGTACTGCGACACAATGAACATTCATTGCTATCCAGAGTTTAGTATGAATATATCTTCAGGCAACAGTAAAGTAGGATTTTCCATGTCACATAAAAAGATATCCCTGTCCAGTCCAGCGTCCTAGAAGTTGCAAAAAACCTATGTTCCAGAGGAAAAAGCCTCATGCCCCATAGTCTGCAAGTGTAGCTATTTAAAGTTAACCCTTTGAACACAAATTCTGAGCAGCAGAAAAATCCTCATGTCCTGATTTTTACAGAGGCTTTGACACAAATGAAAAATACCAGTTTGTGGCATGCACTTAAAAGCGGAATTTTTTGGCAGTAAAATAAAAGCAAAGCCAAACAAGTCCCACCTTAGAAAACACACCTCTAAGATACTGTGTTGTGGCTGAATTGTGAGGAAGCACAGAAAAGCCAGTGATCAGAAAACCAGCAAGAATCATCTTAAAAGAATCTCTTTTGACTTGATTTTTTGTGTGAGCTATGATCTAGGAATTTATCTTCAAATTCAGAGCTTATCAGCACATCTGAAAAATGTAGATAATTTCTGTCACCATGTTAAATCCAAATCTGAATTTCCTTTTTCCCTTTCCATTGTGCTGCCCAGTTTCTTTAGGTCCATCTGGAACATCTCATAAGCCTCCATGAGGCCAACCAAAAATAACATGGCAGTGGCTGAGGAAACACACACAAATACAATATTCTGAAGCAGCAAGAAACTCTGAAATGTGAATAATCACAAGAGCACGAAACTTCCTGTTTAAATGAGCCTTTTTTTTTTTTGTAAAGTTTAAGCTTAATGTCTTAGTGAACTCATGATGAGATTAGAGCTGTATGAATTAATTGCAAAGAAAGATCAATGCTAGCATTAGACCTTAGTGGAATATCAGGTATTGATTAGCTAATTCTAGGAATCTGGGAACATGAGGTCCTAAATCTTACAGCCAGTAATAACCGCACTATAATGTCATGAAGAATTGTGTGAACAGGGAGAGCTATTCCATGTGTCTGTTAAAAGTTCTTGCAGTGACTTGCAAAATTAAAATAAAATTTAATTTCCTGTGATGAATGGAAAAGCAACAAAGTGTTCATCTAAAAAAATTATAACTACATTGTTGAGAGATGATTTATAATTCTGTGCATACTTATTTAAGTCTGATACTTAAGAAACTGTAAGACGACTTCATAGACTCGTCTATTTCTAGGTCCCTCTTCTAAGATTCAGTGCCTGGCAGAGTATCAGACCTATCAAACAACAAGTCCCAGAAGCCTTGTTCTCCTACTACATCTCCCAGGCATCCCAATAGAGTGTAAAACTTTAGAGAACTATGGAAAATTCATACAGACTGAAGACAGACTTACACATGTCTGGATCCAGGCTGTAGAAGACACAATGCTGTCTTTGTGTGCTTATTTATTTAACTAACCTCTGCTCAAATATATACACAAAATATAAATGTACATGTGAACAATATGACTGCCATCTAATGAAATAATCCTTACCACCTTTTCAGCAGAAATAGCAAGAGCAACCAGCATTTTGCATGACTTTTAATACTTTCTAGAAGATTTCCAGATACTATGTGATTTCTATGGCAAGCTGAGAAGCAAATAAAATTGTTCTGAACGGTAACTAAGTGTCATAGTCACATATAGTCCATTCTCCTGGAATAAATAAGATTAAACAAAGACAAGTAATTGGCAAGCCTGCATAAACATCTTTGTACTTACGGTGCCAGGTCTCGGGTATGGAATTCTGCCCTGATATGGAATCAGCTGGTGGTTTGGGCCCTCCTTGTGTGCAAATGGCCCATTGAACACGGTCTGGATGTCAGATAGATGATACACACACACAGCTGAGCCTTTAAATATGGAGCTGGAAGACAGCAGGAAAAAGTTAGTATTGCAATCTACCAACTTTTTTATAGCTTTTCCATCATTTTGCATGGTCCAATGATGAAACACACGTCTACAATAATATATTTAATACAACTTAATGCTTCTATAGGATGGATTTAATACATTTAATATCAACTGATCTAGCTTCCCAATATACATCACCACTCCTCAAGACACAGTACCTTTTTGAACAGTGAACTGAAAAAAGAGGGAGGACAGTATTACCCTACTGGTGGAATAAGAAAATTTCCTGATGTTGAATATAAAGAAATATAATCTGGCCCTTGTTAAACCAATGGCAAAAATATTGCTGACTTCAGTGAGGTAGGAGTTTTATAAACTTTGTACTGCCAAGCTCAGCACAGGTTTCCAGAACTCCCTACCAGTATATTAACCACAAGACCTCCATGAGCCTCCTAAAATATATGGCTAAAATATTAATCAAAACATCCAGTCCAATTACAATTGGTTAGATTATTACAGTCAGTTGCAAGCTTTTCTAAGCAAAATGGGGACAGGTTGTGGCTGCAAAAAAAAAGAATTACTCCTATACAGTCCTCAAAGCCACCCACAAAGTTGGTTTTACAAAGACCCCTTCAAGAGAGTTGAAGTCTGATGCTTCCTGAGGAGAACACAGGGTGTCACTATGAAAAGGGCATGTTTTTCCACTGCTCTGAGTTCAGCAATGGTCTCAGGTGCCTTCTCAGCCAGTACAAGCCCTGAATGACCTCCATCACCTTGTGATGATGGAGGGCACTAGAAGAATAATTTCCAGAGTGATGCTAAGACTGACTGGAGTGAATTAACTTTTTTTTTTTTTCTCTCACTCCATAGAGGGTTTGGGATATTTATCTTAACAAGTGGAAACTCTGGACAGTCTGAATCTGCCTGATGTTAACTGTAGGATGAAGATAATCCAAGTAACCCTCGGTTTTCAACTGAAAAAGAAAGAAAATACTCCAGAAAAAAAACCTGAAAACATTACACGTAGTGTCTAAACAAGGAAAGTGCAATCCACATTGCATTTAGCTATATATGGATTAGCAAGAGGAATCTTTTAGATGGATTACGGTATTTGTGGAAATTTTAGTAGGTATTAATCAGTTTTAAGAAATTTATTTAATCTTTCCAGATGTTTCATTTTAGATTTACAGCAGATTATGCCACCAGAATAATTTGCTTCAATATTACTTCATTTTCTTCTGTATAGTTTAGATAAAAGTACTAATAGTTATTATTTGCTGGGATATTTCTCTCTTGCTACTATTGGAGTTGGAGGTCTACAGAGTTGAAGATATAGGAACTCCCAAGGAGTAAAAATCATTATGATTGCTGTATTTAACTGGGTAACACATTCAATCTATAGTCAGGCAAAGAGAAAGAAAGCACAGACCATGTTCATGATAACAGAAATGCACGAATGTAAAAACTTTCAATAGAGAGAGAAAACAGCTTGAGAGCCAGGAAAAAGTGAAGTTTTCTCTTTGTTGCCACCTTATATGGTCCTGTGACTCAAACCTCATTTCCACTGCAGGAATACCAGGAGAATTAGGTAAAAGTGTTTCCAGTTCAGGCATGTTGCATCCACAACCTAATCATAAGTGTGGTTTTACTGCTAAACATAACCTCAGCATTTTCTGTTTTTGTGCATTAAGGAATTATAAAATGTAGACAGCAACAGATGTTTACAAGCTATAGGATTTTTTTTTCCCAATTAAATATCATAAAATCATATTTTCCTGCCTGGCTCACACATTTGAGAAAGTAGATCACTTGATCCACATGAAAAAGACAGCAAAGTGTATCAGGAAAAAATATTTTTTCATGCAAGGATTTCTTTACTGGAAATTGCCACTAGAGGAATTATCAGTAATAAGTTAAATAATTTGCTAACTTGATCAAATAAATTAAACGAAATTTAAACCCAAGCAAAACCCCTCTTTGAAGGTAATAGTAATAACAGCTAAATACTACAGGATAGCATATCAGCAGTCAGTAAGCAGAAACTATTTCTACTCTGTATACTACCACTATGTGGTAAAGGCAAGAAAAAAGTGAAAAAAATAAAGGCAGAGATGCCAGAATCTGTTGGCCCACCTGTTGGTCTATCTTCACGGTGAGTTTCAGCATAGTAAGCTATATCTGGTACTTCCACTGGCCTTGGGAGCTCACTGAGCACTTTCTAAACTGGACACTAAAGGAATACTTCTGACTGACAACAGAGAGCTTAACGCTGCAAGAAGGTGATCAAATTCCATGTAAGATTGTCTTTTCATAGCCAACTGAAGCCAACACAGGTTATTTGCGATCCGTGTGATCATTTGCCAGCTGAGACTGGAAACGACTTGTATGAATTCATGTAAGAAGCCCCGGGTTGACCCTTCAGGGTGCTGGATGTCCTTCAGGAGGTGTTAAGCACTCTCAGATGCCACGAGTTCACTGTGTTGATGTTGTTTGGCTTTCTGCTGCTGAATGGTAACAAGTGACCCTCTGCGGAAACGTTTCCCCAGTGCCAGCTGACCGCACGGCAGGGAGCAGTTTGCTCCAAGCAGCATAGCTCTAACATGGATATCAACAGTAATGATACTGACACTGTTACTCCTGCACGCCAACGAGGGTCACAGCAGACACACAAAATTGCACAGAACAGCCTTGACCCCAAACCATCACTTTCAGTTTTCATGTAGAAAACTGGGCAGTTCAGAAAGGCAATTTTTTTCGAATCTCCCCATTTACCTTGATGTTGTAAAAATTCCATACACAAGCGTTGTTCTGGGGTTATCTGTCTCTAAAAGAAACACATCCTCTGTAAGAAAAGGAAAAAGAAAAAACATTTTGAATACCAATAAAAACTTTATTTTCCAGTCCAATTTATGACTTTATGCCTGCTGACATCACCAGAAGTTTTGTCTCAGACTTGAATGGGAAAAAGCAGACTTACCGTACGAATGGACCATATGAATAAATCTAGAATATGAGTAAATTCAGAAACTGTTTTGGAAATTATGAAGACAGAAGACAAACGTTTTAAAATATGTTCAGGAACAGTGTCACACGTTTCTCTCAGCTGGATCTCATTTCAGCAGGTTGCTCAACAGTAGGTAAACGTTTAAGTTGCAGTAGGTCAAAGACAAAAGAGATCCCATAGATGGATGTAATCCAAAGCAGGACAATTAGGTGTTTTACCATCCAGCACACCCTCTGGATGCCCTCACTAGATCATTTTCAACATGACATGAATGACACACAGTTTTGCAGTGAAGACACTGAGAGATGCAAACCTCCTAGCTTCTGTTGTGTAGGGATTTATTGACTGCACTATGCAAAACTGTACCTACTCACTGAATTGAATTTGCCCACATTTACTCCTGATCTGTTGATTTGGTTTTTTACATTTCAGTGAAAAATGCTTTAATTTCTGACAGTTTCTCCTTACAAATGCTTTCAATAACTATAATCAAGCTACCTCTTCAACTTATTTTACAACACACAAAAAGACTGAACTGAGTGAGCTTTTTATCATAAAATATGTCCTTTAGCTTTCCACTAATTTATGTGGCTCCTTCAGTAACCCTCTGAAATTATTAAATATTCTGTTAAATATGTCAAAGTCAAAAGACTTCACCATGCAGGACTGGCAGTGTTACACTCTTCTGCATTATACACAAATTTCCAGCTGGGGTTGTATTCTTACTCTTTGCTACAGGATTGTGCTGGGAGCCCAGGACGAGAACATTGTCTCCTATTCTGTATGGTCCCTCATTTTGTCACACAGAAAACCAAAAGCAGTTATCCTACTGCTTTGTTGAAGAGGAGTGGGCTGGGAAATCACAGCTCTGAAAGACTAGTTGCTGTGGCAGTGCTAGGAGGTACTGGGAGCTTCTGAAAGTCAGTCCTCCAAGCACTTTACATATTCTGAGTTACAGCAAGTTAGGATCTGCTCCTAGGCTCATCAGGTTCCACTGAAACCTTGAACCAGAGCAAGTACACCAAATATTTGTAAAGGTATAAAGTCAAAAAGACTCCAAACCCCATTTGCTCTGGTGAGAATCAGGAATAATGACAGAGAAAAGAAATTACAATGGAGAGAAGATCAGAATCAGACGGAGCCTCAGTGGGGGACCCATTAGCTATTATTTATACTTATATTTATACTAATACATATAACAGATCTTCCAATATCTGAATTTAGAGCTATGACTTTTTATGTCACAGCTGTGGACACTGTAGAATTTGAACCTTTCTGATAATGTTGTTTGGCACTTAAGTATCAAGATATGCATCTATTAATTCCTTATATAGATTGTGACTGCTGTATAGATCATTAACTGAATATTTATTCATAGTGTTATTGCTGGTGCCAGTAACAGGATTTATTAGTATTATCTTGAACTATCAAATTGAGGCCTCTATCCAGCGATCAAAAGAAAAACTGTATTGTAGAAAAGCTGTATGTTATACAGTGGTATAAGAAACAGTCTCAAAGAGATGTATGTTAAAAACCCTCTATCATAATCCTAACTAGGACCAAAATAACAATAGACTTCAGTTACATGTTCTCTTCCAAATATTAAGTTTTCACATATATAATTCCTTTACATTGTCAAGATTAATTATCTTTATTTCAAAGATAATGATAATTATCCAGAGAGATTTATGAAGAATTTTTTCATTTCCTGTCCTAAAACTGCAAGGAGAATTTTGTCATGAATTTCACAGGGCCAAGATTTTACTGTCAACAACTTGACTAAGGAGCAGTACGAACATCAATAATTAAATATGCACAGGGTGCAGGATTTAGATAAAACTTTTAAGGGATTTTCTTGCCATACCTAATTCATCAAAGTACGTTTCTGTTCCATCTTCGTCCATCACTGAGCATACAAGTCTTGCTTTCAAGAATGTTGTCCACTTGTTCACGAGACTACGCTGACCACCTGTGTCATTCTGGAAAGGAACATTATTTTCAGAAAAAAAAAATAACACAGCTAACATTTTACTGGGCTTTCCCACATTTTCCTCAGGTTAATTTGACTCATTATCTAGACAATTACGCTGGCATATTCAATACAAAAAATAGATGAGCCTAAACCAAATCCCCTCATCTAAACACTCCAGATTCAGGAAAAACGAGAACTAGTTTTCTGAGAAGACTTTCTGCGCTGGGAGGGTTGGGCAGCAGATTTTGCGCAGCGGCAGTGTGTGTAGGTATGATTGCAAAGGACTGTGGAGGTCTGTATCACTCACCAACACTTAACTGTGGAGAAGTCGTGCTACCACTAAAAGGTCTAATAGGCCTGTGGAGGGATGTTTCTTCTAATCCTGACAGCAATATACCTGCATCCGACCTAGTAAGCCATGCTGGCCCATGAGATGGATGCTCTGAACTAAATTCAGAAATGATGGCTAGCATGGGTCAAGTTAGTTTTGCACTGTTGCAAGTCCTGCTAACTTGGTCCAGAGCTGGCTTGGTCACAGCTCACTCAAGAATCTCTCCATCTCTCTCCAAGGCAAGGTGAAAACAGTAACTGCTACAGCAGATGGTGCAGCTCCTGCCTCATTCTGCTAGTGAACGCCTTAGATAAGAGCAGTGTCTTCCGAACTGCAGAGCACGTCACCCAAGGAAAGGGGAAAAAGAGATGGAGACACTATGCAAATGTGATTCCAATGAAATGCTGGACATGTTTCACTGGTGCTCCTGGAGTCAGTAATCAGACTTTTGAGTGACCCATAAGGGATCTTTTGGAGAGGTCTCTCTTGGCACCATTGTACTAATACATTTGTCCTGTCTCAAAGGTGTTGATATGCGAATATGACCGTATACAAATATGAAGGGCTCAGATTTATTTTCATTGGCTTTGGGATTGTGCCACTGACTTCAGTGTAAGTCTAAACAGGCTGAGGCCTTTTCAGAAATCATCTGGGCTTCATTATAACAGTAACAATAACAAACACAACTATAATCGTGTGAAATGTCTTCTTGCAAAATACCCAAAAAGGCCTTTGGGCATCCTCACAAAAATATAGAAAACAGATTATAAAAAAGATTACATGCCTCAGCATATTGCTAGAGAAGGAGTTTAACACAATCCCAAACACACCCTCACACCCATGCACAACATCGTGACAAAGCATGACATTCTAAAGAAGACCCAGATTAAAGACAAGGAATACACAATCACTCACAATTATCCTCCTGAACTTTTCCAAAAGAAGGAATAAAAAGGCTAGCAGCAATTGTGCATTTATAATTTTACTTTCATTAAAAAAAATCCATTTCACTAGAGATATTAATAGCTGCTTCAATCATTTTTCATCTTCCGTTTGATTATAGATATGGAAAAGGAAATAGAGACTATGAGGAGTGCTGCAATCATAAATTAATTGCTGCACAAGAGTAGCCATTACTCCTGAATTTAATTTTCCTGTGCCATGTCTCTAAAGTTAGGCTCACGCATACATCAATGCAAGAACTTGGAAAGGACAGATATTGTAAAAATTAAAACAATATTTGAAAGTTAAATCAACCCATTTAAATGTTTGGTTCTGATATTTCCAGTTTGTTTCAAAGATTTTTATCGTGTGTGTGTGTGTGTGTGTGTGTGTGTGTGTGTGTGTGTGTGTGAAAGACTTCATTGTCTTATAATTCAGTTTTTCTAAGCAAAGAATGTACCTCATTCATGTGAAGGACAGCAAGTTTGGAAAGTAACACTGGTAACTATTCAGAGTCAGTCAGAGAAATACAGGAATTCCTGAATCTCTAAATTTCCATATCATTGCAGGTATAGCCAGATATACACGACATGTTCAGACTCTAGCTGTGTGCTCAGTAACAGCTCTTCTTAATTATAAATGTGGAAGCTGAAACAGGAAATTTGTTTTGAATGTAAATCAAAGGCTTTTCAATAACTTAGTCTTTTAACTTAACACGTCACACTAGCAGCTTGTCCCAACAACCTGGCAAACAAAATAGTTCTTACCGGGCATATTCTTGCAATCATTGAATGAATTTGCTTTGTGCTGCCACTGTTGTCTGTGAGTCTCTCTTTGAAGAAGAAGTAGATTTTGGCATCGTTGGGGTCAGTGCCATCTGGGATAACATGAGCATCCACAAAAATAGGCTCTGCAATGAAACAGTATACCAAAAAGATGAAACCAAAACATGTATCAGTATTAAGCGAATAATGATTTGATGGTTACTGACTGCTTCAAAGAAATGCTATGTAATACATAGAGTTACTGCTGCGGCAGGTTAGGCTATATGCTCTAGCCTCATGTGTGGATATACCAGATGTCACCAGGTAAATGGCTTCTTGCTGACAGCCTTAAGTTTCTACATCCTCACATTTTATTCCACTGCAGATTTTTAGAAAAGTGTTTCAAATACTGAAGCAATAGTATTAGATTACTGCAGAGATTCAAAGGCTTGGAGGAGGAAGAAGGGAGAATCAGTGTGTTATCGGGGGCACTTAAGGAAAGACTCACTGCGGCAAAACAGACAAGTGCTAAAAGGCTTTTGAGGAAAAGAACAAATAAGGTAGTTCCAAAATGTGTAAAAGAGGAAAAGAGCTGTTAGAACACTGAAAAAGGAAAGCAGAATATGCAAATGCTTGAACAGCATTTGAGTTCATATCAGAGGCTGGTAAACACACAAAACTGTAAAGAAGCACTAGTATAATGTAAATATAATGTAAAACTAGTATAATGTAATTTAAAATCTACATTATGACAGGTGACTGTGCACTAGTTTCTTGCAGTCTCTAAGCAGGCATCCACCTCTATTGGTGTACTTGCAGAACATATGTTTTTGGCAATTTCCTATGCTAAAATATAATGGACAGTGGAGGGAGTCATCAGAAGACCTCTTCTTTGGCTGAAGGAAGAAGCTACCTGCATGAAGGTTACATCTTCCCAAGGATCATGCAAGATTGCTTGATCGGTTGAAATGCAATACAAATCTTGAAACAATCCGATACAAAGGTTAGATGTCTGATAGAAAACTCACTTTAAATTGCAGCATTTTTCTATTCACGTAAGCCCATTCTCAACTAATATAACAAGTGTGATGACTCTGGCTCTAAAACAACATGGAAATAAATTGTGCTTGTCAAATCTTTTCTGAACAAACGTAATAGGTAGATTTTCCAGAAATCAGGCATTTTAATGGTTCTTTTTTCCTAATTCCCTTTAGGATGCACACTTCAGGGTGTACAGGTAAGTGCAAGAATAGCAAACAGAGAAACAATTTAGAAAGCAGACACAGTTTCCTGTTCAAAGTCAATTGAACTGATTCTGATTGAAATCCTGTGATTTCACTGTAGTCACACAAGAATAACAAGAGTCATCCTAAAAATAGTCAAGACAAAAACACATTAAATTTACTTTAACGTACTTGAAGGCTTTTTTAAATTGAAACTGCTATGATAGTTGCTCTGTAACCTTCCACATCTATCCCTGCTCAGAGGGCTGACCATCTTTTTAATCCAAAATAGCTTATTTGGAAGGAGTCGTCTTATCAGTAAAGTCAGGGAAAATTTTCACATTGATTTTGGTGAAGCCAAGAGTTAAGTGTTCGCACTCAGAAATTAGTTTTCCTAATTGTGTTTTGATAAAAGTGTTTTGATAATCAATTTCTTAACACTGAAATAAATGTAATTGTCACTGACTTCTCTGACAACGAGACTCTCTTCTGCACACATTTTTGAATGCAAGTGGTGGTGATTCTTCTGTACAGACGTGGATCAGCCTGAATCAACTAAAGTTGGTAGTTCATTAAAAAAAACTTAGAATCAAGCTCTCTAATTTAAGGCAATGTCTGATGCATTAGAGGTGGACAAGGCAACTCCCTAGAAGTCAGATTGTCTGACTGCTTGCCATTTGAGAGGTTTTCATATGCTTTCCCTTGACAAGTTTGGTTCAGTCTTAATGCAAACAAGGTCATCAAGTGGGGCAGCCTAAGAGGTTGGCTCATGCAGTGAACTCTTTATATCTGTGCATTGTCTACAATATGTATTTGCACTCATTTCTTCATGGTTCAACTTCATAAACTAAATTCAGAGAAAAGCTCTTTAAAAGACAAGCTCTTTATTTGAAGCAAAAGAAAGGAGAATCTCCGTGAAACCCATTAAAAGCTCTGGTAAAACAAAGGCATCTCACCACTCAGCCACTTGGAGTTGTGCTGGTCGGTTCGCACTGCATTCCTCCTGGTCAGGCTCCGAAAAATGGCCGCATCCGTCCCCATGAAATCAATATACATTCCTGAAAAAAGCTCTTCATCTGCAAAGAATTGAAATGGAGGGGAAAAAGCAAATGCATTGTTATGGCTTTTGGGAAATCCTTATTTACTGATCTATTTTTATTTTAAACTCGTCAGCTCTTTATTTACACAGGAATCTATACTGATAAATATTGGGTCAGGGGAATGGGGTTTCCTCTGACTTAAAAAAACACAATATAAAATGCACAAGAATCATCAAATTTTGCTCAAAACTGCATAATTAAACGAAACAGTAGAACTGCACATCAGGCTAGTATTATCAAAAAGAATCATATTCAGTTTTTTAAATAAGTACTTCAAAAAGTTTTTCTTTTGATATGGGAGTAGACAAAATGACTGGGCAGAATTTATTGCTGCTGTAACTGGCACAACATCTATTGCAGTCGATGGATCAGTGCCAATTTTTACCAACAGTATTGTCAAGGCTGCCCCAGGCAGCCTCAAGTTGAGTTCAGCATTGCAGAGGCCAGACAATCATATTATTGAACTTTACACAGAGTAATACGGAGTAACAATTGTCCCCTTTTATGTACTCGATTCTAAGTATAGGGTCATTACGCTTGAACGGAATTAGACATGTAACTCTTACATTAACAGAATCATGAACTTCTGCTCCCTGTGCAGGGCTGAAAACTCAATCCATCAGTCAGGATGTGTATCTGTGTTTGCATGAGTCTCTGTGTGTGCATAAATAAACATATACGTAATGACAATTATAATTACATATACTATCATTTTGTACTCCGTGAATAACCAAGCAATTTCCACTGACTAATGACAATGAAACCCCAGAGCAGAAAACAGTAGCTAAAATAATCTCAAACTCTCAGAGTGGGAGTGGTGGCTGAACACATTCCAGTACAGCTGGGTCCTTTGATTGATGTTTTTGTCTGAATTCCTGGACTACCCAGAGAGTGTGGTCAAGCTGGCAAGACTCACAGGTTCAGAAGCGCTTGAGGCTATTTTTATGCTCTATATGTGTGTGTATATGGAAGACTATTGACTCATGAGAGAATTAAAACTCTGGAGATTTTGGTTTTTTGCTGCTGGCTAGAGCCGGAACTGAACCCCTGCAGAGCAGACAGCAGCCACTCCTCTGCTCTCATCTCTTCCAGTGATGACAAGATGCATACACAGAGGATTTAAACAATGTATTCACTGCATGTTTGTAAAGCATTTACTTCCTGAGCAGGTACTGACAGAATGTTATTAGATCTATTATGATTTGTAACTGATTTTGTATATTGGCCTCATTGTCTCAATCCATAAGAGTTTTATTCTTATTACGAAATAAACTGTCTGAAAGAGATCAGGCTTGTGGTTCTCACTAAATGTTATGTACAGTTTCACGCATATACACATATGCACACACTTCAACAATCGTGTTACACTATGTAATACATTTTAATCCTCTTACATATCAATGCTATTATTTATGTCTTAAGCATTCCTAGTGTCTACTTGCTAATCATGTATCAGATGATATCTGTCAGCTCCACTTCCTTTTGGTTAAATTCTTAAATTCCGCACAGCACTTGGTCTGCACAGCACAACTAGTTCACACTACTTCTCTTTGTTTTTGGGGGAATTACTGAACTGATGAGGTATGTCTGCTTTTATAAATATCTCAGAGTCTTGGTGGGGAGGAAGACATGCATCCTGGATATTAGTTATGCCAAGCTTCTCCAAAGCACATTTTCCATTGCTTTGATGCAAAAGTGTCTTTGTAGAATGGCAAATTGTACCAAGTTCAAATTTGTTTTTATAGTATCACTTTTCTCTAAAGGGTGAATCAGCTTTCCTGCTGTATTCTAGGCTGGCGTTGCCCAAAATTGTCAAGAAATTGCAGCTATATTTAAAAATGGTTCCTTTGTTGTGGAAGTTACCCGGTCTGGCAGTATTTCCCATCTTCTGAAGTGAGGGGAAGGAATTCCTGCTGCTGAAGAATGCTCAAAGGAAAGTCCAATACATGGGCTCAGTCCTTGCATTTTAACTCAAGCTGTGATTTACAAAATCTTCCCTTTTCCGGCATGGATATTGAGGCTAAATTCATTCAAGCTTAATGTTTTTGAAGTGACTGGACTTTTTAGTAACAGGGAGAAAGTATAAAACTCAGTCTGTGGGACTCTTTTGATAAAAAATGCGACCTTTGCACAATAATTTAAACTTTGTAGATGAATTATGTCATGAAAGATATGCCAAACACTAGGGAAGGTCTCTTCAGTCACATAACTGAGACATCAAGGAAGATAACATAAAACCTACTAAGATGAACAAAGCTGCCATAGGTCTACTGCAGAAAAAAAATCAGCTTACTGTATATCCAGTAATTCAGAAACAGTGTACTTTAATGGTGTTTCATAAAATACAGAAGGAACAAGGAAAGGAAACCCTATTTTTTAATGACAGTTGATTCATTTAATAATAATAGAACAGTAATGAGTAGCAGTGGATTAATCCATCACTGACTTTGAACAAACATTTTCTTTACACAGTTGAGTGTCTAAACACTGACTACAGATCACTGATGAGATATAAGTGCAGCCAAGGGTCAGAGAGGTATCTAGGTAGCATTTGCCCGTCTTCTAAAGGTGCTTCAGTTCATATATCTGTGAATGAAATTACTTATACATTGTACTAAATATATTTGCAATGAGGAATCAAAAAGAAAAAAAGTTAATTTGTATTTGAATAGGCCATATAGGATAGACTATATGACACTTTCCTTAAGCTCCACGAGACTCAAACTTTAAAGGAAATATCTGGCACAATATGCAATTTCCACTGATTTCGGTGGAAGCTGAGTGGCAGAAATATCGCACACTGTTCTCTTGCAAACCTTGGGTGAGATACACAGAACCTGTGCGCACTGAGTTTTATTTGCTAAGACAGCCTGAAAAATCTGTGCAATTGCTGTTCCTTTCATAGCCAAAAAAATAGCAAGGAGTAGGCACATGTTGAAAAATCAAGGCTTTGGCACTAGAAGGCTGTGAACATGCTGCAAATGTGAAAGGCCGGGTTACACTACGTATATATCACATGGCTCCTGGTTAGGAAAAAAAAACAACAACGTGTTTCTTTTACTGATGACTTAGGTTGCACAAAGTGTATGCCCCCTTTGAGTTTTCAGTTAGGCACTGCACAATTAGTGCAACTGGCGCTGCAGTAATTCTTTGTATGGGGTATACCTCACAGTCACTGAGCACAGTCACCACCAATTCACAAGAATATTTGAGGTGTGTCAGCTGTACCCCTTTCTGGCCTTTCAAATGGAAAAAAATTGCAAAACCGGTTGGGTATAAAGCCAATTGAAGAATGAAGAGCAATAGCTGGTGGGCTCTACCGCAGAGATGACAACAAAAATGAAATTCAAAGTAACTGAAGTCTTCAGGCTTGCTTTCCCTGGCTAGTCTGAGATTTTACAAATAATTATATGAGACACAAGTGCTGTCTAGGATGAACAAGGTCAGAAACTGTTCAAACATAAAATGCCAGACAGGATAATGCAAAGTTGAAACTAACCCTGGGAAAAAATGCGTAAGCTGGAAAAGGGACAATATTTTGTTTTCTGATTGTCTCTCTCTCTCCCTTTCAACCGCTTATTTCTGCATTTCATTTGTACACCCACCTTTGGCTTCATGTAAACCTTGAAACAAGGATGGACCCAATCCTTGAGCCCATCAGCTGGACCCAAGATACCGCTCCTTGGAAGCTGAATTCTGTGTCCAGCTCATTTCAGGCATCCCAGCAATCCACATCATGCATGATCATACAGGTTTAGACCTCAGCAACTTGGAGTATCTGTACTTACTGATCATAACAGACACCGTGTTCACATTAGGGTTGAAAGAACAGCGTCCCTTCCCTGATTCACACTTGGAGTCAATCTTGAAGATTTGTTCCTGCAATGTAGATCTGTGTGTCACTTCTCATTCCAGAAACCATCAGACGTAAAGTGATTTTTATGCTTGTCTGTTCCCAACACTAACAATGCTCAGTGCTGCTGGGCACTTTTGCTGTGCTATCAGTAGTTTAGCTTTCCTATTCAGAATTTCATCACCTTTTTCAAGAACTTTTTCATTAGTACCCAGTTATTTTCAAGACTCTTGTTATAAATTCAAGACACTAAAATGGAGAATTTTTCCCTGTAGCTCAGTTACGCTGTGGAGAGATTAACTGATCTCTGCAATAACATCTGTGGAGGTTACTTCTGTGTTTTTGAAGTTATTTACAATTTATTTGCTGAATACATAATGATATAGGTGCTAGTCTAGGACATTTATAGTAAAACTACTAGAACAATAATATATATTAAATAAAAATCTCTTGTGACTACTGCCATTTGGTGAAAGCATAAATCATTTGCTCTTTATTGAGCTATCAGATCTCCAAAAATCCCCTAAGTCATACTTATTTTCATCAATACCATCTCTTGGATTATGTGCAGAGCTCCAATTCCATAGTGATAGATGATTTATAAATATGTCTTGCTGTAGCCTGAAATCTCTTGGAAATATTTTGCTTTTTAAGAATCTTGGTATGAGGCTTTGTTTATATTTTATATGATTTATAAATAGGAAATCTATTTGGCAAGGTAGAAGCAATCTAGACTACAGCTTGAAATGTAAACAGTTTGAATGTCTTTAGAAAATTCACCTGTTTTGGTGCACCTCCTCACTTCTTGTTTTCCAGCACTACTGAAGAGCACAGTGTGCTGAGCAAGAAAAGAAGGGACTCTTGGGCCCAAGTTTGTTCCTTAAAAAATGCAGTCAGTAACGGCAGAGACATCGATCCGTCACATCTACTCACATACCATTGTATACCAAACAAACAACCTGTTCCTAGGCTCCTATAACAAACATCTAATCTTTAATAGAAGGCCAAAAGGTACAATTGCAAAGGAAAAAAAAAAAAAAACAAACAAAAAACCAAACTGAAAACATTGCTGTTTCAATAGAAAAAGGTAGCCGACAAACTCCAAAGAAAGACTTTCTGTGATGTAGATGCCAATATATTAGTTATTATTCGAGGAAGGGCTGCAACTCCTTTTATTCCCTTTAATAATTAATGGAAATCACAGGGGAACAGGGATGCCACCCAGATCACTGAGCAGCCATCTGTTGACAGTGATCTGGAGACTCCACCAACCTGAATTGCTCAGCTACAGCAGGAAGTTTTCATATCCATTACCCTCTATGTCTTTTCTCCCTCTTCTGTTTTGCCTAATTTAATCACAGAGATCTTATCTACTCTTTCAGTAATAAGCTCTCTAAACAATGTCAAAACATAAGTATGAAGTTTCTGATACGATCTTCATTTTTTTTTGTTGTTTTATTTCTAGATTAATATGCAGTTGGATGTTAATCCACATTTACTATATTATACCACTATTTATCAATTCAAAATGCCCATTACTGCACTACTAAACCAGCTCCAGGACTACACTTCATTTTCATATATATTAAACTAAGGTTTAACCTATAATTAACTCACATAATGATTACATTTCCTTCTGTTTGTATTTACTTTGACATTAGAATATATTTGGGTGACTAAGAGAGTCATTACCAAAGACCAAAGTATTAAGTGTGCCAAGCAAGAAAATAAATTATTTTTTAACCTCTGTTTCAGGGAAAAGAGCAACACTCTGCCTCACCAATGAAGTCGCCTTTTTCTGTGAGATTATGCGAAATTCCGGAGACAAAAGAGCAAAATAGGCCAGTTCTTATGATTGTTGGACATGACTCTTACTGTCAGAATCTGTAGCTTCTAGAGAAAAACAGATGTGCTTTCTAAAATATCCATTTTGCATGTGCAAAACCAGCCTTAAGTGAATGGAAAACTGTGCTAAATTAAAGGTGAAATGATAAAAGCAGAGAAAAAAATGAGTTCTCAGTAGTCCCATCAGCATTACATAGTTCTTCATTCTGCTCTATTAATTAGTCATGCACTGATATACGCAACAAGTTCAGACGGAAATCCTTGGTTTTAAACTGTTATGCTGTTGTTGGCCTGTACAGTAATGGCTTTGAGCATGCGATGCCTACAGTCAAGTGTCTGACAGACTCCAGATGTCTGAAACAGCAGTTTATTTAATCAATTGATCATAGGCATGTAGCTATACAGACAGGCTAAATGAAGCCAATTCTGCTTTTCCAAGACATGTCTCCTTATTTTTAACTTAAGAAATCTAACATCTTGCATCATCGGGAGATGTCATTTCCCGCCCTTCCCTCCCCTCCCAATCTCATTTACAAAAACCCTAAAATAATGAGATTCAAAGTTCTCTGGGCTACAGTACTACTACTTAAGCTGATAAAGGAATATTACATTAATTAGAGACAAATGAGATCACTTTCCAGGTTTTAAATAATTTTTCAAGGAATAGGATAATGCTGAGGAAAGCTGATCTCAGTTTCAAACTACATCAAAATAAGTTAATGCAGACTCTGTTAACCAGAAGGATGGATTTACTTATTCAGTTCTGCTTGCTTGTGCTTTTAAATCTAGGTCTATGAACCTCCACTTCTAGATAATTCATTAGGACTGAAGGTGCAGTGATTCAGACTACACACTCTGTTAAGGAGGCTGGAGCCAGGCAGGGATCTACCAAAAGTCACTGAGATCATCCCATGCAAACCTACCTAGAGAAACAACAATTTATCACCTCCCTGGCAACCTCTGCAGTAGTCTTGGATCTCGGCCAGAATTCCCATCCCACTCCCAATGAAATCAGCAATGAATTTCCCAGTGTCTTTCCTAGAAGCCAGTCCAGTTTTTAAAGCTGCCTTCACATGGCAAAACTCCAGGTAGCACTCTCTGATCTTCCCAACACATCTGCTTCCACATTGTACAGGAAAATATACTGCACACCCCTGTGCCTGCAAGACATGAATCTGACCCAAAAACTACTGAGGTACTGGGTCTCGGTTAAGTGCTTTCCTTTCTCCTTCTGGTTGCTTAATTTATTACCTATTACATTTGCACATAAACAAACATTTCACTTTCAAATCAGGAAACTTGGACAATACACTTACAAAACACCTGGTGCTTTATACATTGAACATATACAGTGAAACTAAACATAGAAAAACTGGAGACCCATCTAGAGAAAGTAAGATTTACACCCTGGAAGATCTCACAGTGATGAGAAAACTTACTGACTTCATCCCGGCAGAATCTACTGGGACAAATCTTGTGCGGTGGATGAAAGTTACCTGTACTGGGATTGCATCTAGGGGGTATTAAGCTGAAGTCCAGCAAACCTTCGCATACTTGAACAGTTAGCCCACTTAAGGGCTTCTCCCAGGAACCAGTAACACACGGAAGTTATAAAAAGTAGACTGTATATTTTACTTTTTATCTAACTGGCTATTTCCTTTCAAGTATTCATTGGCAATTTTCCCAGCAAATATTAAGAATGAATTCACCAGACAACGTCAAATAAAAAGTAGTATCAAATGTAGCCCATCATTTGCTATGACTGTGGAATTTTGGACAACCATTGTATTTGAGGCATGGCTTTTGATCATGGCTTTGCTTCTTGCTGGTAACAGGTCAGAAAACTACGGATCTTTGTTCTTTTTCTATTTAACATGGGTGAAGGAAACTATTCAGATCATTGATTTTTGCATTTCTGAAATTTTGAGTTTTGCATAACGCTATTAAGATGGACCAAAAAAAAAAGAGTGGCTAGAATAAACAGAGCCTTACCTCGGACCTGCGCCCTCGGTTGACATACACACACACGGGGCTGAAGGCGCCGCTGCCACAGACATACAGGTGTGTGCGATTGTATGACTGTATCACACGCACAAAATTCCCACAACCATGCTGCAGGGAAAACAGAAAAAAAAAATCTCATTGGCAAATGTTATTAGATGTCAGGAACTCTATGTAATATACTCGGTTTATAATTTCAGTAGTATCATGAAAACAGTTACTGAGCTTGGTAGTCTTGGATTTGAACAGCTGTAAACTTCTATTTTCTTTTCATGCCATTTTGCCCAGTGTGGGAACTGGGCATTGATAGGGCACTATAGAGGAGTAATTTTCCCAATTCCACACAGCAATCTAATTTCCATCCACAGACTTCTCTATACCTTGCATGGGAAGAAGCAGTGCCTCTGCAGGAAAACAAGAAGTAACCTTATGAAGTTTCCTTAAGGATACCTCCAAAACAGTCACTTTTTTCCCTTACTTTTTGCATCATAGCTGGAGATAATCAAAAACCAAAGCAAGCCCAAATCTCAGGTCCCATTATTTGTGGAAACAAAAAATCTTTCCAAAACATTAAAACTCTGAAAAACACAAAGCAAGTTTGCAGTGAACTGCTACTTCCTATTAAAGATCAACGGTAACATCTTCAAATCAGCATGAAAATTAAAAAGAATGTTAAGTGGCACACAGTTTCAAACTATTGGATTTACAGTATTTTCCTTCCAGCACACCCCTTTCTTCTCTTGCTCTTTCTTTTTTTGACTATGATCAACTGTTAATGCACTTCAGGTTGAAAATAGATTTTTTTTCTGAATATTTTTCTTACTGAGATGCCAGATCTGCCTTCATATTCAATCATACAATCTTTACTAAAGACAGTGAGAATTGCTTGAATTTTGTGAGCGCAGGATTGGAAACCGTGTCATCAGTCATCTTCATGAAAATCAGTGGAGTTAATCCATGTTCAGCAGACTGAACAGTTTATTTATATTTAAAGGCATTCACATTTTTGGTTCAGCAGAAGCTGGTACCATACTACAAAATCTGAAAACTGGCACATGATTGTAGGTAGTTCAGAGTTCATGGAAGGAGTTTCTCTACAGGGAACATTGCATGTCTTTAGTTAAGTGTTAGCTCTAGCTACATCAGAAAAATCCTTTAACCCAGTCAAAATATATTGTTTCTCTAAAGCTGAAGGTTATTCCTAAATGTTTCCATTTTCTCATACTCAGTTATCTTAGTTGGGCTCAAATACGGCTTTAGTAATGTCTTGCTATCAAAGCCAAGCTTTCCTCAGCAGTACCACCAATCCACATTACAGCTGTGGAAAGGGAAGAGGGACAGGTGAAGGTATACCACCAGCTTATATATGCCAGAGTGTAAACTGATACTTTCTTTTCTTTCTGCTTGCAGAAAATTTTTCTAGAAGACTCTTAGATAAACAATTACATGCTGAGAAATCCCAGAATGAAAGTCTTCAGGGATCAGGACCAGGAAACAATGTCTACATGAACAGTACTGGTACATGGCACTTGCTACTCTGCTTCAGTACCATGCCTCATGCTTTCCAAAGTGTTTCTGGCAAGAAAACAGGGATGGTTGGATGAATAGCTCTTTTCTTTAAGGACAGCCTTCCGGGGTAACCATCTGACACATACTGTGTCTTCATGTCTCTTCTCTGCTGATTTCAATATTCAAGGTCAGGTTGAATGGGGCTCTGAGCAACCTGATCTAGTTGAAGATGTCCCTGCTCATTAAAGGGGGATTGGACTAGATGATCTTTAAAGGTCCCTTCCAACTCAAACTATTTTATGACTCTGTGATTCTGTTCTATGATTCTATGAATTACAGACAAGTAACACAAGTTGGCTCAATACCAACATTCTAATTTAATGCTGACCAGTGGGAAGACCATTCTATGATCTTCTCTGAGCCTTTGTCCATCTCTCTAGTGTTGAATCACTGAATTCCATTTGCAATTTGCTACGTAATTAATCTGGGTACTACACTGTGACTCTACAACCCAACAAAGCAACAAACTGTTATTTCAGAATATATTTGTAGGACTGTGATTCAAAAGCGCCTCCGCTTCAGTTTATTCCCCTTTCCTTGATATTGAAGTACTTTATCCTTTTAAATCAGTCTGGTCTGAAGTGTCATGAAATAGTTGTCTTTAGGATGGATGTTTGTCAAAGGCAGTGGCTGAGCTCTAGATAGATAATAACATACTACCAGTGCTTCTCTTGGAGCTGATACCAAAACTCACTCAGTAACAGTGTCTGGGGAACTGCCTTACTGTAGACATCTGAAAGTCAGTCATCCATGCCCTAGGGTCTCACCACAGTAAATGGAGAGAAATAATGTCATACGAATGTAAGCATTCAAGTTAGCTTGGTGAATATACTATTTAGAGCTGACAATTTCTTTTCAGTAATGAAAAACGCAGCCAAAGATGACATTTATCTAATGACAGGGAAAATGAATTCCCCCCAAATCTCCTTGGAAAAGAATTCGCTGATTGCACGAAGTCCTTCACTGGCTGCTCCAAGTCTATCTATTCTTTTACCTTGTGATAATCGTTATTCTCTGATAGGTCAAACCTTATCATGCATTCACTCGCTGTTCCCTTTTTTTTTTTTTCATTTGAAACTCTTAATTATTCTAAATTCATTCTCTGCTTCTCCTATGATTATCAGGAATGAAACTCACACGAATGCAATTAAAACCGAACTACACATTTTAAGTTGCAAACAGTGATTTAGCATTGGGTTCTCTTTTTCTCATTATTTCAGTGAGTTTTCAATAAGACACATCATTGATTTTAGTGGGAACAGCAGCTGCTTTTCAGTACTTTTTTTCTTTTAAACTCTTGAGGACAAATGCTAAGAAACTTTACATAAACTTCTATTTTTGGAACTTCATTTTTCTTCTGTGATGCACAGCTGGGATAAAAAAAAGTTAAAAGTTGATGCACATGGACATTCTTAATTAACTACATTAGAGAATATTAGCTTTACCCACAATTAAAATGCTGTAATAAGAGGTTCTATCCAGAAATCTGTCCACTAATGCAGCAACGTTTGAGTACTTTAATATGATTAAAAGCTAGGGAAGTCTCATCACTAAATATCCAAGATTAAAAGTTCTCTGGAGACTCCAATACTTAGTAGTGTCTTACGGGTCATATATTTTGCATACTGCTTTCAGCTTAGAGTATCATTTATGTTTTTCCCCTTTTTGCCCTGGAAGTGTTATCATATGTCAGAAATATGATTAAAGCTAATAAACTTTTGTATTTCAAAGAAAAAATTCCTTAACCAGTCTATCACAAGTTGATGCAGTTGACATAGTCAGTAACTAGGGTCAACATTAATCACCATTAATAAAGCTGTATGTTTTATTTTCACATTTAGTGCAACTTAACAGGCCACTAGCTATAGAATTTACTGCACACTGCAGTAACCGGAACAATGCAAAGATGTATAGAAACATAGGACATTCAATAGGAAAAATACTTGGTTTTCACTACGATAGGTACCAGGAAAGAAAGCAGATAAGCTGCCATACTGACCACAATATAGTTATTCATAAAGACTCATTCTGTTGCTCTGTAGCAACATAGGGAATTACTCTCCATGGTTTTGAAAAAGCAATTATTCCTGCAACATTCCAGTAGGCCAACCTTCTGGTTTCCTTACATTCATCAGCATTTGCAATAAATTCTCAAAATAAAGCCAACACATATTTTTCTTACAAAATGGGGTCAGGTGAATTATTGCAACATTGCAATAACTGAACTGTATGTCATCTGCATGTCATCACAGGCTCAGTTAACAATACAAAATGCGTAGCTAAAATAAATAGAAATATTAGGCATGATATAGAGATCTTTGAAACAAATAACATTTTTTATACTAAATTCAGTGGACTTCTCCATTAATTTTATTGTTTCTGAAATTAAAAGCTATAGTTATATACACCTGCTTATGTCCTTCAATCACTTCAGCAATTATGATCCTAGATATATGCTGAGTATGTTTCAAAGATGATTATATCAAATGTGAAGGCTTCTGATTTCCATAGTTCTTTTCTCAAAGTCAAATATAAGCAAATTTCATTGGTTTTTCTTATAAATTTAGTGTTGAGAAACTGTAATTTTCTAGCTCAGATTAGATTCTGAATTCTAATACTAAAATATCAGTTGGAAAACGCCTATATCTAAGGAACTAAAAAGAAAACTCGGATAAAGATCTTCAGGTGCTACTGAACTGGGGAAAAGTCAAAAGGTAACTGAATAGAATTGAAATGTGACTTTCAGCTTTACTTTTTACAATTTAACAGTCTTCTGTGAACAAAATCTAGGCATATACAGACTATAAATTCAAATTACTTCAGGAAGATAACCATGTTAATACACAACTCTGCCAAAGACAGGATCTGCTGTATTGTACCCCTCACCGGGTCTTTCAAAATAATTCATTTCTATGTATTGTCCATAAAGACTGTATAAGGAAATGACCAGCTGATTTAAGTCCTTTGGAAGGTGTCTGTATTTAGATGGGAGAATAATCAGCAGTGGTGCAAAATGACTCAACATAACCTCTCCATAGTCTGTGTTTCCTGTGATTCCAAAGATCATCTTTACCTCTTCCTAGTAAAGCATACTGGTTTCCAGATACTTATTTGGGCACTGTTTTATGGAAGTAATGGAAAGAGATGTTTGAGGTGTTCCTGACTCTGGGGTCTTCAGGCTGCAGACAGCCGGTACCATCCGCCTGTCGAGTCCATTCCTGGCGTGAGCAGAGAGCCAGAGCGTTTCCCTACACCAAAGAACAGCTCAGCAGGCTCTTCAGCATCATCTTCAGGACAGAGCTGGAGAAGTACTATTACCAAGGTTGACTAGTAACAAGTAAAAAAGGCAAGGGAGTGGACAATGCATACCTTTTTCCATCTGTCAAAGTCCGATGGTGCATTCTATTTACCTAGCTTGTTTTTTTTTTTTTTTTCATAAATTCACTATCGTTTGGTCCGCAGAGCATTTAAAAAGCAAAACAAACACTTCTTTCATTTTGCTTTTTGGCTGCGCTCAAGGTGCTCTTGCTTTATTGCCAAGTATGCAATTTGTGTACGTGTGTGCGTGTGCGTGTGGGTTATAACTTACCGTAGGATCTTTGCCAGCCATTTTGCACTCTTCAACCTTGTTTGCTGACGCTGGCCAGAAAATCTGCAAGGAAAGAAATATCTTTTAAGCAACATATTTATATATAATATTTTGATATCTTTTACACCTTGATTATAAGGCAAAACAGGATTTTCATTGATAAATGAAAAAAACCTTGCTGTCTTAGCATGCAGTAAACAAAGTACAGATCCAGGTCTTTGGTTGGTATAAATCAATTTTATTAAAATTTTTTAAGATAAGTTAATCAATTTATTTAAACTTCTTTCTTCTAAATAAAAGATATTTTCATCATTGTCTAAATTACTCTTATCTTTACTTTTTTGCTGCTACTGAATTTCTATAAACTGTTCACACTAGAAACCAGAAGACAAAAATATTGAAAGAAGGATTCTTGCAAAAATTATTTGGTTTTAACCTTAAAGGTTTGTAATATCTTATGTTAAAACCTGCTTAAAATTTCAAGATTTCAAGCTGATTTCTTGATTTCTTTCCAAGATACCTTGCACTACAGTTTTCTGATGAACATCTCAATGTCTGAATGTTTATCTGATCTATACTCAAACTCTAAGTTATTGAGCTTCTTCCTTTACTTATTTTGATTTTGAAACAGAAAAGACATCTATTAGAAATTTCTCCCTAGAAACTTTGTAGGTGACAGAGCCTGATAACATTTAACCTCAAGATAACATAAATAATAGTATTAAAAAATCTCTGTGTATATATATACATATATATATACGCAGAGAGTCGTAGTTATGTGTACATATGTATATACAGTTTCATAATGGGATAAGATCAGTAAAGAGAATCAGTTACAAAGATAAATAAACAAATGAAAGAACGTGTGGAATTGCAGAGATTAATTCTAAGCCTAATATTCGGTGATCACATTCGCTGCCAGAAAATCGCGGGTGTTTTTGCTTTCTGTTGATTCTTTTTAACTCTTATTTTTCAGGGCCTACACAGACTACTGAAATGCCCCACAGCTTCCTCCTGCAGAACATATTTCAGGCAAGGGAAGCCCTCCTATCCAACCGAACTGCGTACAGAATTAAAAGCAACTCGCCAAGGGAGAGTCGAAGCCGTGCGGGAGCACAGCAGCTCCCAGACACAGGTGGCCGGATCACCGGTGAGACGGGAATTAGCAAAAAGGTCACACGGGCTGTTTCAGATGCGAGCGGGTGGCCCCATTCCAGAGGAAGATTTCTGCACCATTCCGAGGAGGAAGGTCTTGCTCACGCCATCACATCAGAGGCATTTAATTCAAATATGCAAGCCAGAGCCAGCCTCCCGCACTCCCTGTGCTATCAATCCAGGTAGACAGGCATGTCCAGAGGGTGATTCAGAGCAAAGCCTAATTTAACTGCTCTTAATCACCCTTCGGAGGGGCCCCTCTCTCCCCTGACACATTAAAAGCCTTGCCTCTGAAGGAAGGCGTTTAACTTTGCTGCTGCAAGCTGAGGATCTCTGTCCAGGCCACCTATTGTAAAAGCAGAGAAGCTGGATTTGAACTGGCTCTGGAGACCAAAGTGAAAGCGATTTAAACATTTGATAATTTGATTTGTTTCATATAACGGCTGCCTACTACAGCCTGGGGAGGTGGGGCACCCAGTCCTTAGAAAGTGGCATCTCAACAAGGGAGAGAAGCCGTCAGAAAAGAGGTGGCGTCAAGAGGGAGATGAGGGTCACAGTGTCCAACAAACCCCGAGCACGAGGTGCATCAGCCAGCCAGCTGAAGGGCGAGGGCAGGCACAGACATAACAAAGATGGAAAAACAGTTCAGCGATTAGGCTTCAGAGTACAAACCAAAAATATAGTCAAGGCAATTCTGTCCCTGTTTTTTGTTCCCCTATGGCCTGAAAATGATAGCATGTATCTTATTCTTCCTTACAGGCTTCTTTTAAAAGTGTCTCTCTGAATTATCATAAACCTTGGAGAGGAGTGGAAACCATCAACTCATACAAATTTTCCTTATGAGGCCAAGCCGTGCTAAATGTCATTTCAAAATGAGTAAACAGGTCAGTTTTTAAACAGCGTTTGAGGAGCAGCCACCCTAATAGTTTGTTCATCTTGTATTACATGTAAAACAAGGACTAACAGTTCAAGAAGGTGCGGGCCTGGACTTTTGCCTGCTGCAAAACAATGAACACGCATACTGAAATTTTTTGTCTTAAAAAGAAAGGCATATAGTAAAGCAAATTTGGATTCTCAAAATAAATCTTGAACTTACACTGAGAGGGTCCTGGCTTATATTATTAATATTCAAAGACAGAATATGATCTTTGCTGCCCACGTAGATCCGATCCTGATCTTCATCCATTAATAATATCCTGTAATCCAGAGGACTGTGGGATATTCTGTGATATTCGGAGGTCTTTGTTTCTTGCAGCTCTGAATAGTAAAGACAACAAGTTAGTAAAGTGGTTCAGTTGCCTTTCTCACTTCACAACTGCATTTCTTTCTTTGAAGACAAGTGGGATCAATAAGAGAAGAAAAATCCTCATCAGACACTTGGTAATAATGCAGTGGTTGAGTAAAAAGAAATTTTCCTTTCCCAGTTTGAATGCAATTTTCTTCTACATTAAGTAGCTAGACATATCTCATAAAAATCAGGCACTGCTGTTATTCATTCATCTAATTAATTCTTATTTTAATGGATATAATTATTTACAGCTTTAGCTTTTAAGGAAGATCATATTTTAAATTAATCAATGTGTTCAATACATCTTGAAGTTTATGACTGCAGAAAATCCACAACATCAAAGAAAACTACGTAAGAAGACTTTACTTTCTTTTCCTAAAAGGGTGCTTCAGTAAGAATAGGTTTTTATAATTTTCAGGGTCAAATTATTTTTAAGTCTTCATCATTATGTACGGCTTATTTAAAAGAAAAAGAATAATGCATTCAGTCAAACTTAAATATGTCCCTTTATTCAGCTATTTGTTTATGGGATTTGGACCAAACTATTAGAACTTTAGAACTAACTCTATTTTTCCATATAAAACTTTCTTCAATGAAGTGAAGTGAAAAACATCCTTTGATCTCACTAGCGCAGAATCAGGCCTGTTACAGGAATAGCACAAGCATCTGCAGTGTAGGTATTACTTGCTGCCCTTGAGAAAGCTCAGCCTTCCTGTCTTTTCTTGGCCAATATGTTTTGGCTCTCACTCAGATTATTCTTCTTTTCAGTAATAACAGAAGGGATATTTCTCAAGAGCTAAGGAGAGAAAAATAAAACTTTAATAATCAATTTCTCGTTATTCAAATGTTTAACATATAATTATGCTTTCTTACCTCAAAAGTATTATTATTGGATTGTGTTCCCTGTGACTCTAGAACGGTGGCAAATACACTGCACATACAAAAATGAAGCCCTGCTATAATGTTTATTCATTAATCTAAGAACTGAGTCCACATTCCTTTTGCAAACTGTTTGTCTGGGACAACATGGCTTGACATTGTTGCTAAAGCCTATGTTTTACTAAAAGCAGTTTTTGCTTATTAGTTGCTTTTAGAAAACAGTAGATGTCCTATCCAAAATTAATCATCTATGCCTTTTAGATGACAGGATTAACATGGGCTAATGATATTTTGGAAAACAAAATTCTCAAAACAAAAATATTTTTGCATATTTGCTCCGTTAAAAAAAAAAAAAGTGTGCCTAAAGTATATACTTTCTGTAAAACACTTGCTTAGCTGGAAGTATAATTTTTTCTTTGAAAATTACTTAGTAAGTGATTTTTGACAAGCTGTAGACAAGCCACAGGCAAAGGCTGCAGTCTTGGCACTTACATCCATCTACTAGAGGCCTAATGATTGAAAGAATACTTAACAGAATATGATCTGCACTGATAAATATGCTACAGAACTCTGCTTAATTTTAATCATGATTGCTAAATAGTGTCAAATGAGGATGAAAAATATCTTCAGTTACTGAAAGATATGATGTTTGGATTCACTTAGACATGTGACAGCTCTCAGCAGCTAATGGATGCCTACATGTATTTATTTATGGTAATATTAACAAAAAAATATTTCTATTTCATATGTTGCTCAACAAAAGATAAATATACAATCAAGGTTTACAGTCTGCACCTAAAAGCCTAAACTGAAAAAGTACTCATTAAATATGTATGAAAATCATCCACATTATTTTCAGAAGTCCTTCTTCAGTGCTTGAAAAATCAATTGCTTTACTTTATTTTGAAAAAATCCTCCCTGTAAGCTTTTACTTACGATTTCCAAAGATACCTGGGAGACTCACCAGCATAGTGCCATTAAAATGCAGTCCCTTTGCACTCTCAGAAATTCTGACTGATCTTTCATAACAAGCCTGAGAAGCCAGAGCTCATCCCTTTTCCTGGTGGCCTTATTAACTTTACTGTAATATTTGGCAGCTGTAAGGTGAAACTGAACCTTCTCATAACTGTATATTTGATATCCTAGGCAAGCAGATACAACCCGGGAGAGGCAGCAGATTCCTGCACAACACGGGGTCAATGTGGGCACAGTGATTGCACAATAAAATGTCCCCCCTTCCTGCTTCAGTGGCTGATAACGACTGACAATGAATAAACCATGATTGACATAAAAGATGATAGAGATCATCATGGTTGTTCTTAAGGGAGAGACAAAAATAGCTACAGATATTTGATTTCCACCACTTTCATTTATTAAAATCTATTCTTTTCCTGGACTTTTAATTTCTTTGCAATGGTATTATTCTTTCTAAGGCATCTGGAGGGTAATTTGTCTCCACCAAGATGCTGATGAGGAAAATACCTTATGACATATCACTAGACCATGTAAACTCAATGCCATTCATAAGAGAGAAGGAAAGCCCTGAAACAAACATGTTCATATGGATTTATTAGTTTTATTTCTTTCCGCCGAAGCTTACAGCTTATTAGCCTCTTAGGGCTACTCAAGTAAGCAGGGAGGGAATTTATAATTGATCAAGTTTTCTTTTCATTTAACAAAATTTGCCACACAATCACCCAAGAAAATTTGATTTTTTAAAGATTTGCTATCTGAGTGTTTTTACTTGGAACGAGCAGTGTCTGGAAAGATGCTGTAAGGTCTTCCACGTTCCTTTTTACCTCCAAAAGTTTTTGTAAAAAAATGATGTAAGCATTTACTAACCTTCAAATAAACTCTACTCCATGGTTTGGGAATTTAACCAAACATTCAAGGCAGTAAACTCTGTACGGAGAACAATGTTGTGGACAGCTCTCTCTGAATATTAACAACTTTGGCAGTAAAAAAAGAGAATATAATATATTCCATATGCAAATAACTGTCATTCTTAATGATACAAGAATAATCTTTGTTTACCCTTTTTTCATCAGTCAGTGAATTTAGTTTTGGCTTTCCTCAGTGATAAAGCCAATACCAACCTGATTCCTAGTGTCAGAAATCTGATCTTAGAGGACAGGTTATATAGCTCTTGTCTCTTTTAACGAAAACAAAAGCTTCAGTGAACTAACTGTCTCCCCAGAACTATTGTTATTATTATTGAACTGCACATTTTGGAGATCCCAATGACTGGGAGCTTTCTCTGTACACCGTGTACAGCTTACTGACAGGCAGTTTAAAAGCTACTCTTTAATTAACCTTCTAATCCAACACAAAAAAAGTTATGCAGGTATTTTTATTTTATTTTTTTTTTAAATTGTGTTCTCACAGGAGAAAACCAAAATATTTGTGTAACATCACAAAAGCCTTTGTAACACTCAAAACTCATTGTCTTGGCCAGCTATCAGAGACTGGAAATCCAGGAAGGTGGAGAAATCTCCTCCACTGACAAACACAGCCTGTTATACCCAAATTGTCCAATCTGCACACGTGTATGAGCTAGATTCACTCATCAGGTTGTCCTCTGAATGTCTTATTTAATCACTCAGCATCAGTCTTTCATCACTCCTTAATTCAAATTCACTGGTGACACAATGCTGAAAACACAGCCTGACTTTCCTAACATAAGGGATATAATAATCCCTAATATGTAAGATAAGACCCTAATACAAGTGACTTCCTTGGTAGACATCTTATCCCAATATGGATGTTTGATATCTATGTTACTGAAACCAATACAATTTTTAGCAGGATCTTCCCAAAATACGACTTTTTCCTATTTGCAGACCCACATAACCACTTGTTACTGAAAAGTTCAAAATAATCAAGAAATTATACTGCAGAGTTTGGTAAGCTACAGCCGTGGTATGCAAGCATCCCCAGCCCAAGTTCAAAGCACTGAGTTTATCCACACATAAGCTGTGGATAAACTACGATACGTGAGAGAGTGCACGCAGTCATCTCTGCGCTATACCATCCCTGGCTTTCCAGCCTGGCAGGGCTTCTCCGAGCAAATCTAGGATGCTCTGTCAAGCTTTTAATCTAGGATCCCCTGTGGTAAAGTACAAGAAATAATATGTTTTCCTCTTCTTTCCTGCTGGCATAAGGATTCAGTCTCAGAAGGCTGTTTAAGGAGAAGTTCGGAGCAGAGGCGGAGACTCGGTGGACGTGCCTCAGAAAAAGAGGGGAGTAAAGCACAGCAACCCAGGTTCACACACACAGTGAAGGGGACAAACATAGCTTTCCAGAAGGATGAGCTACATTTCCTGAGGCACCTCTGCTGCCCAAATCAACATGGATTTTATGTAGCCTTAGCGATTTGGAAGTCAACAATACAATGCTGTTTTCTTTTATTCCCTCACAGTGCATGGGGTCCACAAACAACAGGGCTTGTGTACATCTAGCAGTAGGCTTGACATCAGCTTCTAGTTAAGGAGACTGTAAGACTCTCTTAAGCCTCATTAAACCCCCAGTTTGTGCCAACAAATATGCCAGTCCATGCCAAATATGATATTGCAATCTAAAATTTCAACTTCTAGGAACTGGAATGAAACTAATTTTAATATTTTTTTTCACCCCTGGAAATAAATATTTCAGTAGAATGATGTTTTTGCTTATAACATCAAATAGAAATGGCATCCTTCTACTCACAGGTCACTTTTGAACAGGTGGAAAAGTAATCTGCACATATTAATTTAGAGAGAGACCGTACATGATGTTGCTAGCATTGAAAGGAACAGCTACATATTTTAAAAATGTAAGCAGAATCAGAAGTATCTGCACAGTTACAAAAACTTATTTCAAAAAATGCTTCAGCCAGAAGAAAAGCTCTGTTTTATTTTAGTTTAAATATTTTCCTTTCTGCTTGGTATCAACTAACTTCTCTGGTTTGTAACTTAGTAGAAATGACTGCAAAAGATCTAGTTAAAAGGTATCAGATTTCATAAGAATCTAACAATTTTCTTGGCCTTATTTCTGAATTTTTAGTGCAAAGAAGAAATAAATGTATTATTTTTATAGTTTACATAGAACCTGTGGAAAAAGTATGCAATTTATAACACTGCTTTTCACCTCTACGAGAATACAGTGTGACTATTTGTTGAATTTTATGTATAAAAAGAGAACAAGGAAAACCTGACCATCTTCCTCAAAATTTCAGAACAAGTCCCCTTTGCACTGTCAATATTTCTTTTCTTTCAAGAAATCTGTATTGATTCCTTCTACTTAAGGGAGTGAGATAAGAGAGCTGTTAAAGCCTTGTGCCACTGCTCACGCGGTGTTCAAACTAAAACCCAACCCTCAGCCAGCTCCCAAGTGCAGCTGATTATAAATGGGTACGCAGTCATTCGGCCAAAGAGCCATAAGCAGCCAGATGTGCTACTAGTCAGTCCCTTGTGTGCCTTAACCACACGGGGCCCAAAAAGCTCAGGTGGACCTTTGACCTTTTCTTTATCTCTTTATCTCTTCTTCACGCATGAGAAGTCTTTGCACTTTTTTTAAATGCTGTCAGAATGAAATTTGGCTTTTTGTATAAGGAGGTAATAGGTTTATAAGGACTGGAAATCACAGATGTGCACACTTGCAAGCTTCTGAATCTGTCTGAAAGGGTTTTAATTACATTTTTATTTAAAAAAAATGAGAGGGGAGAAAATAGATTTACAAGTGCTCATAAAATCACAGGCTAAGTAATTAACAAGATCACTTGGAGGATAGGGAGGAAGGGAGTTCAGACAGTACAGGCTGAAACAGAAGCCTTCCTTGCCCAGAGCTAAAATGTATAATTTGCTAGAAGGAAACTTAATTGCTGTATTTGGAACGAAAGTAAATAACATGGAAATGTTCACGACATCTAAATATGATCTGATTTAAATATACGCCTTGAATATTTGTTGGTATATTTGCTAAATGAGTTGGAAATGGAATTTAAACATTACTGGATTGAGATAGTGTAGTCTTTTATAAATAAAAATAAAAGCACCAGGTGAAGTCTTTGGAGAATCAGGCCCAGAGGTAGCTCTAGCATGCCTGAAGAACAATCTGTCACCTTGAGCAGCTCAACATACACATTAGGAGCAGTAAAACGCTCAATAGCTCTTTGTGAAGGGGACCATGTGTTGATAGGAAAAGACATACCAGTTAATAGCTGACCTTAAGCAGAGCGTTTACATATGTCAGTAGATGAGTCTTTTTACAATTCACAAGACACACAGACGTCCTAAAATCCTGGTAACTTGTAGACTTTAAAAAGGTCACAATAGAATATTAACTGGCTTTTCATGTTGGGGCTTTTAAAAAGTTTTACTTAAAGGAGAATCATTGATGACAGAGTGCTGTTTTAGTAAAACTATCAGAAACAGAGAATTTTTCATCTTTGATTTGCTACTTTGGAGAATGAAGAAGGAGGGGTAGATCCACCGAGGTGTGGGCAGCTGCCAGTTTTGTGCAGGAGGAATGTGCTTTCTAAGCCAAAGCGAACACACTATGAGAGAAAGTCACTTATTTGTGTGTGGCAAAATGTATTAGCATGGCTCTGTGGTACATTCATCAACCCAATATACCCTACAAGGTTAACTGTGTTTTTACTGAAGCTTTATGTTATGAAGACCTGACATTATCAAAATGCTGATTTTTTTTTTTACTGACACAGATACTGTCATGATGAAATCACACCACATTCCGCAATAGAAGCCTCACTCCGAAACAAAGAGGAAAAATATGTCAACTTTTCCAAAATTCAGTTGCATAGCTATTCCAAGTCTTGCCAAATATTCCAGTATTGAGATTCCTTCATTGAGACCACCCACGCCCTCCAGCCAGCCAGTCTTGCTGGGCTGTAGACACTTCTTGGCATAATCTTCAGATTATTCCTCCGTTTACCTCGCTGTAAATCTGGAATAACTCCTCTGAAGTCTGTATAGGTATTTCAATAAAAATATCAAAAAGTGGGCTGCTTATTTTTTCACAAGTAGTTTGCAGTTCTAATTTTACCAGTCATCAAATTTATCCCTTTGTATAATTACAATTTGTGGGTTTTATTTCAGATGTCACAAATACTGCCACTATGCTGAACTTTCCAGAAGAAGATCTCTGATTTTTCAAACACTGCCTTGCTGATTTCTGCCTATCATTAACCTGTCCAGGCTTTATTCTCATTTTTGGTTCCAAAACCAAAGAGACAACTTTGGCAAGCACCGAGAGTCATAAAGAGATGATCACTGCAGCTGACCTAGCCATGTCAGATGGGAGCCAATCTTCTCCGTGTCTTGCGTATAAAGAGCTTGCATATAACAGCTCTGCGGTGTGCAAACTGCTCTCCGAGAGTTGTAAACTGCATTCTTCAAAGTCTGCACAGTTATACAGAGGTTACTCTTTTGTTTCTTTCCAAAAGACATGGAAAGAGTCCTTGCCACATTGTCTAAGGCTGCAGAAGCTCAAGTCTAGCCTTGCACTAGCCTTGGGTGCACACAGTGGCTTTGCCATTGGCGCTCGAGGGGTTTTTGTTTTCCAGTTGCAGGAGTGAGAAGCTTTCGGTTGGCAACTATGACATTATTTTTCAGATGGAGCAAGAAACAAGCCACACCTGTGGAGAAGTCAGACAAATTCCATGTTATTTTACTTCTTCTGGGAGCAGTATATCTTTTCATTGTAATCTCTTGTGTTTTCTTTCTTGCTCTTTTTTCTAGAGGACCAGCAACCACGTCCCTGGAGGAACGGCTGTGCTTCCTCCTGCAATGCTCAGTCACACGGAGAAATGTTCCAAGTAGCTATCAGACTAACTGGCCAGCTGAAGCCCTGACTGTATGCAGACACTGAAACTCTTTGATCCAAATTTTAAAAAAAGACATGAGAAATGGAAGAAAGTGAATTATTGTAATTGTCTGTCTGAAAAATGAATTAAAACTGAAGCTAGTGCTATTCTCCAAATCAGAACTGGGCAACAACATCAGACTTGTGAGCTGTTCTCCCAATTGCTTCATCTTCATCCCATTTGCTGCTACTGGCTTGACTTCTGGAAGGAGAACGAGGTCTGAGTGGACTTCTCTTTAGTTTTGCATCTCATTCAGGCTGCTTTTTTCATGACAAAAGCAAACATTTTTAGGCTTAGGTTTGAGTACCTGACTATTTACTCCCCACAACCTCATGTGGTAGATGATGTCAGCTGAGATTTTTTTTAATATTGGGGAGGCAGAGAGAGGAGGAGCGAGGGTGTACGTAAGGTTGAGTGAAAGGTAGGTTGTTTGACATGCTAGAATTATCTGTCTTTCCAAGTTTACCATTCTGTTTCAGTGTAAGAGTGTACTTCGCAGGTTTAGTGAGGTAGCCTGTAGACAGTGAAGACACAATTTGCCCTTTGCAAAACTGACAGAGGCAGCTACTCCCCAAATGCGCAGTTTTGAGGTGTTAATACATTTTCAGCGATGTACCGACAACCGTACCTCTGAATTGTAGTGAAGAGCTATCAAATGTGGCAACATAATCAACACCTTAAATAATGAAAGTATGACAGTAGTCTCTTAACTTCTTTTCTGAGCAAAAATGCTCTTCACATCAAATTACATACAGTCTTTCCTTTTCTCTCTGAGCATATCGTCACTAAACTGCAGAATTACTCTTGCTGCCAGCGCTAATAAAAACTCGTTGAGAAAACACAGCTCAACCACTGAAACAATTTCATTATGGTTTCTGTAATAAAGTAAGAACCCACTTCACTGTGGTGAGGCAGAGGAACCCTTTTCATTATATTCCTTTCCCTCCTTCAAAGAGCAACCTCCCCAGAGATTCAGTCAATCTCTGTATATCTAGGATTGGCACTGCTGCACTTGCTGCAGAAATCCTTGTCTTTATTGATGTTACCAACTTTAGCTGCAATTTTAGCCATGCAACTTTATCCACAGCTCTCCTTAAAACATATTGGTCCTTTCTTCAGCAGTCACTTTTCACCCCTACTCTGTATAAAAAAGGGTAATTTAGTATATGTAGGCTTGGTTACAGTTTCATTATTATTATGATCATTTTAATCAAATTAGGATTAGCTATCAGGCAAACATCAGGCATAAAGAGATCAAGTAAAATCCCAAGTGCTTAGCTTTTATTCACTCTTCGGTAAAATAATATAAAATTTACTCAGCTATGAGCTGGAGAAGGCTTGGAGGGCAGTATTTCACATTCAAAAGAACTTCATTAACAAATTCATTTCAATGGACTGGTGAATTACAGTTTACACACAGACAATTCAGACAGATGCTCGTAAAAGAAGCCAAGTTGTCTATAGGAAAAATAAGGAAACGGGTATGTGGGATGGTGCGTATCAGATACAACTAGGTAAACTGCTTCTTCCTATTTTAGTGTGCTTTCTTGTTTCCTAGCAGAGTCAGTATGTCAGTCAATGGTATGCATATACCTGGTGCCTATACACGCTTGTCTATATATCAGATAATCATCTCTATATACCAAGTCTAGAAAGTTAGCAAGTTCTGCTTTACATCTGGGAAGGATAAAAGAAACACTTATTCTCGCTCCACTACATGAGAAAACAAAGCAGCTGGAGGTCAACAAATGGCATCCCCCCTTCAGTGAACCTTCAGTGAACCCCCAGTCCAACATGATGCCAGAGGGGTCATTATATTGGAGATAACAAACTTTACCAAAGGAGATAGCCACACTCATTTTCACAGTTCTTTCATAACTGTATTTATCCAAATCTCCTCTCGATATTTCTAGTTCTAGAATAAACTAATAGAATAGGAGAATACTTCTCCACAACATTCTTAATTTATTTTCCTATATTTCTTTGTTGTTCTGTATGGTTAAATTACCCCTTGTAGCCTAATTTTCAGTCTTTGATTAAATTTTATTTTCCGTCCAAGAGGCCACCCAGCCTTTCGCATTGACAGGACGCAAGCTGCTTTCTGGACGTGGGTGTTTGAGATGTCTCCTGCAGCCAAGGAGAGTTTGGTTTGTGAGACAAGCAAAGGTCAAGCCTATCTTTAAATATTTTCCTGTTGTTTTATTCCTTGAAAGACATTTTTCTGGTATATTAAATGCATTCACTCAGAGGAATAGTCATGTGGTTTCATCAGACTGTAATTAATGCTACAACCTGTTTCACTGGACACAGGGTTTGGCCATGTACCCCAGAGGACTTCAGAGGTTGGATGCAACTGGAAATTATTAATTTCACTGATGTTCACTGTTTGTCTTGCTGAACACCTAGGATAGTTATGAGTACTTTCAATATTTAATTAATTAAGACTTAGGGTTTTTTTTAATGTCAACTTCAAAACACTTCTGAGCATGCATGCAGTGAAAATTATTTTATTTAAGCCTACTTTATTTCTGTATAGATTTGGAAGCTGGAGGTGGATTTGTCACCATTAGATGTCACTTCTAAGATATGGCTGTCCCTCCTGCAGGCTCAGTAGGAGTAGGAGTTCTGGGCTCAAGCCCCGCAGGAAGACATGTTCAGAGGGTAGCATGCTTGCTGTTTAAACACACAGAATGTAACCGTATTTCACTCTTTTTCACACCATGAAGACTGACACAAAGAGTGAATTTAGGAGCACATTCCAGAGCTGCATGCTATCATCAATCTTCAAGTGATCACCAGCTGGTATTTGGGTGCACAATAAAAGTCATGTTTAGTGGGCTGAGCATAGCCTGCTGGATTAGAGTCCACTCAACTCTAAATCCTATTCTGCTGGTATTTCACTTTTTGACTTAAGACGTGTCACACAAACTCTCTGAGTTACATATGTAAAGTGGAGGTAACAGTTTGGTATATATTTCACTGGGTTGTTTTTGGGCTGAACTTGGTAATGTACAAAAAACCCTTTGAAATTAAAATGAAATAGCTGGAGGAAGTTATTTCAAGTGTGTTTCACATGCAAAAAGAGATATTTTTTTGTTTGTTTGTTTTAAGTCCAGACTCTTCAGATTTAATAAGCTCAGCCAAAACTCTGGTTTGGATTTAAGAGATAACTTTTATGCTTTTCTGTTTGGATTTCATCTGAATGGGAAGCCATTTAAATAAATAAACCTTCTGCAGTCACTCACTGTGTTTAAACTAGACTTGCCATATTTATTCGGCAGGATGAGCATCTAGTATTTGGCCAAAAGAAGGAAAAAATGTATAAGAATTCCTCTTCTTACATGTCCACAGATATAAAAATAATTTAGATAAAACCTACTTGTTTATATTCAACTCTCCATTATGAAGCATCTCAAGATTAAAACATTACCACATTTAGATAATGGTAGGCTCTAACAGGAGTGAGCTATTAGCTAATTTCAATGAGCTGAACATCAACAAAAAGAGAAAAAGGAAGACAAATCATTGCTCTCAGGTAAAAGACAGAGGAGCCAAGAGTGACTAAAGTACTACACGGACCTCTTACAGGTTCAGCATAGAAAAAACAGGTTAAAGGAAGGAAGGACCCAAACAACAATCCAAAACTGAAGGGCATTTAGATTCCTGACAGATTAAAATTGGCCCACTGCAGGTATAGGATAGGAAGTGGTAGTGGACAGTATGGGATAGAAGTCAATCACATTCAACCACTTATCTCTGTAGGAAACTACTAATTGTAGCAGAGGATGATGCAACTGCCCTCAGTATATGATTCTGTGTCCTTGATCCTGAAGCAAAATAAAAACTGCACTAACATTAAAGGCAAAATTCACAGATTGTGTCCTTTATTTACACCCTTCATTCGTATTTTGGAAGCGTGGCAAAATAAAGCAGCTATTCATTTAAAGCATAACGTACAAATATCTAGAACAAAGGAGATTTGTTTCATGATCAGAACAGGGAACCATAAGTCAGTACTCCTGGGCACTTGCTCTCTGACCTTGAACAAATCTCTCACCCTCCATTTATGTCAGTTTAATCATCTGCTATATGTTTATAACAACACTTACCTGCCTTTCAGAATCACTATCAAGTTCAACTAATGCACGTTTGCTTAAAAAAAAACCAAAAAAAAACCCAAATGAAAGGCATTTTTATGTTCAAAGTATTATTCTAATTCACGTTCCTGCTAATCATTTAGGCTTATTGCATAATACATTTAAATCACTCCGTTTTACAGGTACATATGCTTTAGTGTTTCCATGTCATATGAAGTAGTGCTGCTTAATGCACAATGCATTTCAGCTCCATTGAATAGATAATACCATGAATTCTATTGTAGTAGAAAGGAAAGCTCTACCATGTGATTGTGGCAGAGTAAATAGAGACAGTTCTGAATAGCTTTAAATCAGAATTTGTTTACTGAAGACATGTTAACTTCTTTAGATTTGCCCATGAGGAGGAATGCCAAACAGCGAACTTTTGAACTCTTAGCTTGAATGCAAAATATTTTTAACAGGTTTAAGTCTTTTACCTGATGTTTACTTAATAGGGCTGTCACTATTATGTAAGACATATTTTGACTAGTTGCCTTAAATAGCTTCACCTTCATAGAATTTCACTGTACACTTGATAAACACATAACTGTTTATCAGTTATGAAAAACTAAAAGCAATTCTAATAACTTTTAACTTGTTAAACTGCTCTCATAGCTGTCCCTCTTCCTTGGCCTGTTTACTATTCAATGCTGGGTTATTGGGTGGTTTACTGACACTGAAAGATCCTAGAAGCAGGGGTCTCTTGCATCAAATACATATTGAGTATAAAAAAAATAATTTCAACTTATTCTTATGTGTTTTCTGGTGGCAATCTATTGTAAAGCCTAAATATTACCCACTGAAGACACTACAATCTAGAGATACCCATCTTTCTCATTTGTGCTACAAAAGTTATCAAATCCACTCTTTCTATGGGAGTATCACTAGCCTGAGAATTACAACACTTTACACAACCCTGAGTTTTATTGTCACTGACCAGTAGTCTGTCGACCTGATTTTCCACTGCATTCTGCAAATGTTCCACTCTCAACACCAACAGAATCAACAGAGAACTACTGGCATTAAAATACAGTTAAAGCATTAGGAATCAATTCTTAGGTCTCTGACCAACAGTCAGAAATGTAGTCTCCAAATTTACCAGTTTTCTGCAAGTACAATTTCAAAAATTGTTGAAATACGAGCTCATGGTGAGAAATGACCTAGAAGTTCAAATGCCTGGGCTCTACTCTTGATATTACTACTCAGCTAGTGTGCAGACAGGCACTCTTAGAAACCTGATTCTCAGCTTTGCAATGCCTGTCAGGCTCTCGTTGTACAGCAACCTTGAGGCAGAACTGATGAGAGCACAAGTATCCAGCTTCTTGCAGGAATATTTCAGGCACTACCCTTCTGCTTTTTTTTTTTTACAGCTACCACAGATCATTTGGTGCAGGTTGGACAGGCCTGAGAATGCATTATCAGGATCACCAAAGAATTTTGGCAGAAAAGTGAATTTGTTCTGCAGCCCAACAAACCTTACTACTACTAGAAACCTACCTCCTTTGCCAACCCAACTCAAAGAGAAACACTGTGCTGGGGATGCCCAGTAGTACAGCTTTTGTCTATGAAAATTTCTGATTCTGAGCTAGGCTGAGTTTTCCTGAATTAGCATTTTGAATTTAGGCTCTTAATTCCCACCTAGATGTCATTTTAGGTGCCTAATTGGTGTATTGATTATATTCCTGGTTATATGTCTTTGCTATACTCCACTTCCCATACTCTAACTTTGGGCGTGTCATAACTTCTGTCATCTCTTCTTCACATGAAGTCAGTACAGCAATGTTACTTTATATTCCAAAATATGATTACCAAAAGAATTCACCAATACCTGTTGATTTCATAACAAAGAAAACTTTCTGGAACCGGGTGAAATATGTTTTCTATTTTGCGTTTCATTCTGTTTTACATGTGCCATACTCAAATGATCATGCAGATATGATATTGCTACACTCAAAAGTCTAATTCCTGAGCTGAACCACAGCAGGCAAAGTGGGCTGTCCCGGAATTGTCACCACCTGCAGATGATGTCCCTGCCCATGTCATTGGTGTCCCTGCCCATGGCAGGGGGGTTGGAACTAGATGATCTTTGAGGTCCCTTCCAACCCTAACCATTCTGTGATTCTATGATTCTATGATCTGTCCCTTTATCATAGAATCATAGAATCATAGAATGGCATAGGCTGGAAGGGAACTCAGAGATCATCTAATCCAACCTCCCTGTCATGGGCAGGGACGCCCAATGCATGGTACTCCAGAAACCAGAAACAGAACGAATAATGATTTACAATTTATAAGATAAAGTACACACAAAGTTGTTCATCCATCCGTGTTCCTCACACCGAATGAAACGGTTACAAAACCTGCACTGCCAGGAAATATATCCTCTTCTTCAGGCTTAAACCACAACAAGACAGTGAGGGCAGTGTAAATTAGGCTTGGATATGAGAAAAGGGAAATCTTAACAATCAAAGACTATTCTGGGGAGAAACGTTCTGCTGAAAGAGGGAGATATAAAGTCATCATTTTCAGGTGTTTTCTGAAAGGAAGGACAGTGACACAAGAACCTAACTCATCCACATTGACATAATTTTGTCTTTTGTCATTGATTTCAACATTCTTCTGCAGGTTCCTGTTTGGTGGTTTTTGTTGTTTTATGTTGTTGTTTTGTTTGCTTGTTTATATTTTTTTTTTTCTCTAAAGATTAGAAAAGAAGCCTGGATGATTAACTCAGACTAGATATCTAACATTTAGATGACAACACTAGAAGAAGATGAATTTCCTCAATATGATAAAACTACAACTTTGGCTCAACTGGTACCTCAAGGGACAGTGTAACAGTGACAATAAAAAAAAAAAATAATCTGAAACCAGTTACCTAAGGGTTTTGTTTGTTTGTTTTAATGGTTGACTTCGGGCCATTGAAATAAAAAAGATCTAATTCTTTATAAATATATTGAGCTTAAATGTAATTGCATCAAAACCCTCCAAGCAGGACAAAAATCACACAGACAGGAGTACGGTCAATTAAGTAGTTTGATTTATCATCTTAGAAAGCAAGTGACACATGAGGAGAGGAAGGAAGGGAAGACAATAAAATATCTGCAATTTGAATACATTTACATTCATTTCCTGATAACATTAAATGTCACATAATATCCTCCTGCCCCTCACACACTAAACTGATGTGAGCTGAAGGTCCTGAAAACACTATTTACAGAAGTAATCAGAACGTTATTCTTCATACATGTAAAAAAATAACCACGTGAATAAATGTTTGCAAGTTCAGTCAGGCTGCACATCACTGATATTTAGATGCCGTTCACAAAGAGCACTCTGCAAAGCATATAATTAATACGATTTTTCTCCTTCAGTTCTACTTTCCTTTCTCCAGGTCTCCAATAAGGCAAAGGCTTTTAGCTGGTATGAGCTTTTGCGCGTCAATTGAGATGACACAGACAGTCCAGTTCCAAGTGCGAACTATAGTCTGCTTAGCAACACTGGTTAACATTTCTTTTTTAAAATGCAGTTGCAAAAATTGGCAATTTTTGTGTTGTGCCTTGGTCCCCAAATCATTCATATCCTGCAAAAATTCTGCTTTGAGAAGCTGACACCAAGAATTCACTTGTTCAAATATGATATTTTAAATATCTGACAAGGTTATTTATAACTATTGTATTATTTTAATTAAAATAAGACCTATCAATTACACTAATTAATAGTGGTAGTGTGTGGATGTGTGCCTAACAAGTGAATATAGAATGTAATTTGTTTGAACTGGCTTTTCTGCTCTAATGATACTGTTACTCAGGAGACATTAGTACTTGGCTAGATTTAATTGAACAAAGAAAACTATGTCAATAGCCTTGGGAAAAACATTCTAATCAGAAAGGAGCAAGTATTTAAACAAGCTTGCCTCTGTACTGAAAAAAAAAATAACAAACCAACAATAGAAAAGGCATAAAATAACTGTTAATGATTAAGATATGAGGACATAAAAAATATGCATTACCATTCTGGAATAGACAAAAGTCCTAAAATATTTCCAGAATCTTGTCTATTTTGCTTTATGTCAAGGTAAAAAGCACTTAATTAGTGTGATTATGTTAGAATATCACACTGTGATAAGGGAGTGTTATTTCTGATGCCATCTCATGACACAGGAGACAATGCTCTTACATTTTTTGTCTTGTTTTGTGAGTTCATTAAGTCGATGCATTTTTGCCTATGTCTTGCCTCTAAAATTACAGTTAGTAGTTGCTGAAAGCCAATTGACTTGGCTTTTAGCAGGCATTATTGAGGCTTTTCGTACTGGAAAAACACATATTTCTGGTGACAAGGACCGTTTAGATTAACTTGAGCTCTGCTACTGGCCAGCTGCATAACCGTGGGTGCATCATTTCATTTGTCAATTTCTCCTTCTAGCTTTGGTCTGTCTTGTTTATTTAGATTATAAACTCCTCAAGATGGGGCCACAGATAGCTTCTGAACCTCTGTGTAGAAGGGCAGGGACAGCATACTGCATAATTTCATTTTATTGCAATATAAGTACAAAAAAAAAGTGTTATAGTGGCTTAAATAATTTGGAAGAGGTTTCATACAAACAACTTCTCTTTTTTAATTAGTTTTTAAACAGTGCTTTTGCCCGAGAGATTTTAGGTTCCTAATTGGTATTTTGAGCAATGTCAGAGCAATATTCTTATGGGAAACTTTCCTTCAGGTTGCCTTCTGTCTGCTTCATTCTGTTGGGAGATCCAGGATAAATATGTTATCATTACTGTTGAGTCACTCAACCACATTAAAAACTCAAACCAAAGTCAAATCCTCTGTGGCCGTTAGGATTACAAACAATTTAAGCATCATTTTCTGGAGCAAATAAACAGGCAAGAAACACAGGAAAGTGATACGCAACAATTGCCTTTGAATATCAAACAAGGCAGGTCAATAGAAGGTCAAAAATATTTTGTACGGCAGCAGAAACCACAGACCCAAAGTCAGGATTGCCATTAAGTTACAACAGACCTGCAAGTATTACAGGAGGAGAAAAAGCAAGGGCATTCTTCCAAAAAACAATAGCTCCATCACCCTTTCTGACTCCACGAATACATAAGCAATTGAAAGAGGGCTCAGCAGGTTCATTTTAAGAATTCCAGGTTATCTGAGGGTAGGGACAAGGCTTTCACTACTCTGCCTTTTCCACTAATAAAGTCAAATCCCAAGAAGATGCGAGTTTGTCTATACACTGATCGGGCAGGTTGTAGAAAGTCATACAGTCTGCTGCAGACATCTACTTTGAAGCACTGAATTTAGGAGCCCAGTTTCTAGAAACTCTGTATATTCTCACTGAGAGAGAAAAATTAGAGGGTTAAACAGAGCAGGGGAGCAGCTTACACTCTCTGAAGCTCCTTCTGAAGGAACCAACCTTGATTTATTGAGTTGAAACAGGGCCCAAAGAGATGAGGCTCTAACTCCAATTTAGAAATAATTCTCAGCTTACTTCATCTGCACATCTAATAGTCTCTGTTCCCCATGAGATCTCAAAACAGGTGGAAAGTATACCTCCTTGAATAAAAGATCATGGACATTTTTCAAAACTCTAGGCCCACAGGTCAGTAGTTATGTATTTTTTCTTGCAAGTATTTTAAAATGCTTCAATATCATGCATATTGCTTACATGACTCACTACCAACATGAGAGTAAAATATTATAACTTTAATTAATAAAACTTCCATCTCCCTTGAATGTTTTTCCAAAGAGATTACACTTTCAGAGCTGATCCAGCCTCTGTAGATCTTTACCCTCACGCTCACTCCTTTTGCAATCAATGGGAGTCACAAGGTTCCACTGAAAGACTGGTGGCTGTATTTTCAGAAAGACAGGGCTAAAAGGGTGAAATAAACCAGGAATCTTTAAAGATTTCAAACAGGGGCATAGGGCAAGAAGAACATAGGGGCATCTTTAAATGCTCTGTTGGACCAATCTTTAATTTCAGGTAAAAAAAGAAGGCGAAGAAAGACACTCACATACAAGGGAAAAGAAAGAAAATAAGCAAGGAAATTAAAATATTGTGTTAGTTATTGCAAATGGGAATAGTGATGTCAGTGTTTTAAAATACACAGCAGTGTCTTACTGAAAGATAGGAAGCTAAATGTTCGCTGCAAGTTGTAAATAAACACTGGGCTGCCACAATTATGTATTGCTATCCCAGCAGAGGAAATAATCAACTAGAAATAAGAGGGCTATGGGAGAGAGAATAAAAAAAAAGATAGTAAGAAGAGAAGAAAATACCATTCTAGAAAAAAAGATTGCCAATACAGTTGAAAATTGCTTTGCAGGCTGTTTTCTTCCTCCTGCCTCTGTGCAATTTTGCTTGGATGCATTTAAGAACAGCCATTTTTCAAGAGTCCTTCTGGGTTAAGAAAACAAAGAGGGATGGCGGAAGGATACTCCTCATATGCCCAAGATGCTAACACATCTCTCTGGTAATTTATTTGTCAGATAGCACTAAATTACTTCAGATTCAAAGCAAAATTGCAACTCTTTGTGCAACACAGACAGAAGGCAATCTGTCAGAAACAGTCGCACCTTTATGAACAAGTCAAAGAAGAGAAATCAGAAATATCAAGAGTGAAAGCGACACGCCAAAAGTCACCCAAGACCATAACTGAGAGGAGTATTTACTGCCGAGGCCCACTTTCACGTCTTGTAAGATCAAGGGTAGCATCTTGGCCTCTCCTTAAGAGAAGGAAGAAATCATCTGGGAACAGTCATCCCTGAGAGGTTGCACGCGGCAAAGCCAGGACCCCTTCTCAGAGCCTCAGTGCATGTTGGCTCCTCTGAAGCCTTTCCAATGTCCTTGGAGGGACAGAGCGCTCTGGCCGCGTACTTGCATGGGCAGCAAATAAACAGCACATGCCTGGGGAGAAAATCGCGGAACCCCCTACTTTAAACAGCCATTAATGGTTTGTGGCTTAACTAAAAATAATGACGGCTGGAAACGCAATTGAATTTGCTTTTTCTTTAGGGGTTCAAATTATGCTGTGCAGTGATCAAGACATTTCATGAGATTCAGCCCAAACAAGTTAATATTTTACTGTCCTGGGAAGGTAGGTGGTTGGTTGTATATCCCCGGGAAACCTGTCAGAAGGAAGTTGGCTTTTATAAAGCCCACGCTAATACACTTCACTCCCAGCCTCCCACATTACAGAAAATTGAGCTAAGACATCACTCAGCCCATCTGCCTCTCCTACCTCCTAAATATGCTTCCCTTGGGTTTTAACAGTGTCTATGTCACGTGGTTCACAGCTACTAACAATAATGTTTGAGGAACAAGGGAAAGTTCGATATGGGCAAAAAGAAGCATCTTTTCTCTTGTAAACTCAAAAAAAAACCTCACCCAAACACAGATATTCTAGAGAGAAGTAAGCATGCAATCTAGCAACCCAATTTTCAGCACACAACAGTACAGTATGTGAAATGGCAAAGGCTTGTTACTTCCACAACCTGTCACTGACATCGAAGTCCACTGAACCTGAAGGCGGACAAGTCCATGGGACCTGACGAGGTGCATCCGCGGGTCCTGGCAGATGCAGTTGCTAAGCCACTATCCATCATATTTCAGAAGTTGTGGCAATCTGGTGAAGATCCCAATGACTGGAAAAGGGGAAACATAGCCCCCATTTTTAAAAAGGGGAAAAAAGAAAACCCAGGGAACTACAGGCCAGTCAGTCTCACCTCTGTGCCTGGCAAGATCATGGAGCAGATCCTCCTGGCGACTATGCTAAGGCATATAGAAAATAAGGAGGTGATTAGAGACAGCCAACATGGCTTCACTAAGGGCAAATCCTGACTGACTAATTTGGTGGCCTTCTATGATGAGGTTACAGCATTGATGGATAGGGGAAGAGCAACTGACATCATCTACCTGGACTTATCCAAAGCATTTGATACTGTCCCCCATGATATCCTTGTCTCTAAACTGGAGAGACATGGTTTTGATGGATGGACCACTCGGTGGATAAGGAATTGGCTGGATGGTCGCACTCAAGGAGTTGTGGTCAACGGTTCAATGTCCAAGTGGAGGCCTGTGACGAGTGGTGTTCCTCAGGGGTCTGTACTGGGACCAGTGCTATTTAACATCTTTGTTGGTGACTTGGACAATGGGATTGAGTGCACCCTCAGCAAGGCTGCAGATGACACCAAGTTGTGTGGTGTTGTGGACACGCTGGAGGGAAGGGATGCCATCCAGAGGGACCTTGACAGGCTGGAGAGGTGGGCCTGTGAGAACCTCATGAAGTTCAACAAGGCCAAGTGCAAGGTCCTGCACGTGGGTCGGGGCAATCCCAAGCACAAGTACAGGCTGGGCAGAGAATGGATTGAGAGCAGTCCTCAGGAAAAGGACTTGGGAGTGCTGGTGGATGAGAAGCTCAACATGAGCCGGCAATGTGCACTGGCAGCCCAGAAAGCAAATCATATCCTGGGCTGCAACAAAAGAAGTGTGGCCAGCAGGTCGAGAGAGGTGATTCTGCCCCTCTACTCAGCTCTCGTGAGACCCCACCTGGAATACTGTGTTCAGCTCTGGAGTCCCCAACACAAGAAGCACATGGAGCTACTGGAGTGGGTCCAGAGGAGGCCACAAAGATGATCCGAGGGCTGGAACACCTCTGCTATGAAGACAAGCTGAGAGAGTTGGGGCTGTTCAGCCTGGAGAAGAGAAGGCTCCGGGGTGACCTTATTGCAGCCTTCCAGTACTTAAAGGGGGCTACAGGAAAGCTGGAGAGGGACTTTTTACAAGGGCATGTAGTGATAGAACAAGGGGCAATGGCTTTAAACTGAAAGAGGGGAGATTTAGATTGGGTCTAAGGAAGAAATTTTTCACTCAGAGGGTGGTGAGGCACTGGAACAGGTTGCCCAGAGAAGTTGTAGATGCCCCATCCCTGGAAGTGTTCAAGGCCAGGTGGGATGAGGCTTTGGGCAGCCTGGTGTAGTGGAGGGTTTCCCTGCCCATGGCAGGGAGGTTGGAACTAGATGATCTTTGAGGTCCCTTCCAACCCAAACCATTCTATGATTCTATGATTCTATGACAACTCTTAGGTTTTCTGACTTGTCTTATTCAACGTTTGTTACTCTTGCTACACTTAATGTGCTTTGCACTGAATGTATACAAAGCTATTTCTTATTTCTGTTTCCTATTAGCAGAGGATTTATGTCACTGCATTAGAATGCTGTTACAATGAATAAACTCGTCATCACTCTGAAAACAAAAACAACAGGGAGAATAGGAAGAAAAGACAAAGAAAACCCAGATGTATATTCGGAGAGAAAAAAAGTTCTAAAGTTCCCTAAAAAATATATAATTTTTTGGCCATGTATGTATATCTTGGCGAGACAATGTCCCAAATGTAAAATGTAAGGGCTTTGGCCCAAAAAGTAGAAGAATTTTTGAAACAGACACTGACACGTCCAATTGCAGAGATGTGCATCAAAGAAAATTCAGAGAGTGAAGAAGAATGTATGTTTGGCCCTGTGTGCTCAGAAGGAAGCAGCAGGATATGCTGGTCTCCCGTTAACCCTGCCATCCTCTTTCACGTCATCAAAGAAAGGTACAAATTTTCATTACTCTTATAAATATCACTGCCTCGAGGAATATTACACATGTCAAAAGATCAGAGAATTCATTTCTTTAACAAACAAACAAATACTCTTGGCAGAGAAAGAGAAGTGTTTGGAGCAATGTGAATAGCGGGACAAATACAATCATTTTTACCAAACATTGGCCTACACTGAACTCAGGAATGAGCAGAAGCATGACTAAACCTAATTCAAGACCATTTCTGGTAAGGGAGATCAGGAGTCAAAGATATAAGAAAACAAATTCACTTGCACTGTAAAGATCATAAAGCAATCATGGAAACTAGCAAATTATTTGTGTCTTATAATGAGAACAGAATAGAAGAAGATGACTCAATCTCTGTGAAATAAAACAATAAAACTTCCTCTGTTCCTCTGAAATGATGCCAGTTACTGAGATTCAGAGATAGTTGGTAATTTCTTCCTTGAAACCTTATTGTAAATGTTGATTACCACTATTCTTCTATGGCTCAGGTAGAAGAAAAAGAGCTGAACTCTCACTGGAAATGCAGTAGCACCTCCAGTTTGTTTGGAAGAGGAGTGGTTTGGTATTTCCTGAAGTTCTGTAATTTTCGGAATTACTTTTTCAGAGTCTTTCCTCTGTCACGAACTGAAGCAGGATTTCAAAGAGACAGTCAATTATCAACACTGAGTCTTACACAGGGCTTGGTCCAAGCCCATTAGAGACCTCCCAAGTTTTTTGTTCTTGAACGCACCAGGCTCCACACGCGGGGTCGTGTGAACAGTTACATCCCCCACGTCAGGGCACTGGCCGAGGGCGGGCAGGGCACGCCAGCCAGGCGCTGGAGCCAAGGACTTCTGCAAGGGAGCATGCTTTCCAGAAAGTGCTCCTGAGCTCTTCCTGGGGTGTAATGCCCTGGTCTCTCTGACCTGCAAACTCATTTCCTAGTGCAGCAGGACAGTCAGCGGGTCCTGGCACACATGTCGCTGCAGAGGCAGAAGAAAGCCGTGACATGGAACGAATTGATGTGAGGGCGACCATATGAGCTAATCTGCATAAAGCACATGACTTACCAGGTATAGTATTAGTGGCAACAGAAAAACTTCATAGATAAAATAGAAATGCAGTAGAAAACATTGTTTTTGATAGGTCAGGGAGACAGTGAACTGATGCACACTTTGTCACGCAAGGTGACCCTAAAGCCAGGCAGAAGAAATAAGCCTGAGAAAGGACCGAGTTCAGATGGAATGAAAGCTGGCCTTCAAACTTCTTGTGTTTGTCAGCAGCAAACTCAAGCTTAACTTTATTGAGTCTCTCCCCATCAGTGTAGCTGACTGAGCTGTAAAAATAGGCCACATAATAATGAGGTTTTAGATAATGTTTCCCAGCACAAATGTTTCACAGAAGCTTCATTTGTTGCCTAATACTGCATAGGGAAATCATAAATACTAGTTAGAAATATATGAGTCTTTATGGGCTCATAATACATTTGTATCTGTTACAACTAGGATTAAGCTGTATACAGCTAGACCTGCAGGCTAAATAATAGCAGGTTTAATTAATTTGTTAAAGCCATATAAAGTATTCAGCTTTCTAAGTACAACAATTCTATTCATCCAGGTTGACTGAATACCAATAATTGCCTAACAGCAAATCTAGCTATGAGACAATGTAAGCATTCAAATAGCAAAAATTACATGTAGCAATTAGTTAATATGGTAAAACTAATAAAGCAAATGTTCATAGTGAAAAAAAGTGATAGAAAATAGTATATAAAAACAATAAAATGAATGTATTATTGCATTTGGCAAATAAACATTTTGCCTATCAAAATTATTTCCTTCTCCCTCCAGGGAAGCACACAACCTCACAGCCGGTGTCCAGGAAGAGCTCTAATCCTGCTCACTACATACGTCCAGGGAAAAAGCAATGGATTTGGCTTGCTTAGTTTTTGGAAGTTTTCATCTTGAGTAGGAACAGCCTACTTGATCAGATTGAAGTACCTTTCTGTGACCAGATCAGCTACTTCAGCATGAAACTTAATATCTTTTCTTTTGAATTTCACTTCAGATAAGAATAGGATGTGAACCATTCATATGGATACTACTAATTTATTTTTAGTAGATTCCATAAGAAAATCTGGTAGAAGGCAAGGAATTGGACCATTGCCTCCAAAGAACCAGGTTGGTGCTCTCAACCTTCTTACATGCCATTTTGAGTGTTAGATTTACAAATTTAGGTCATGTATACAAAGCAATTTAAAAAACAGTAACCGGCATTTACATTGCAACAGGTAATAAAACAACTACATGCAGTAACACTGCCCCAAGGATCCCAAGTCGCTTTAATTAAGTCTTAAAACATCACCCAGAGACAAGTGAACACAGTATAGTGAGCACATCTCTCAACAACCAGCTCCAGGTTAAAACGGAATAACTGTTCCACACTGCATAGCAAACAACACTCAAGCTTGGGGATGAGAATAAAAGCGAATACTGAAGTCAGACAAAGCTGTAGATGGTAGGTCAAACGCAAAAGTCAGAGGCTTAGATTTTACACAGCTATATATGGGCTCACACTCTTACGTCTTGAGAATTCAAACTCTAGTAACCTGACTTCTGTTTAACATTTCACCTGAAGGACAGCACCTCCAACAGCACAAATCCATCAAACTTTATTCTGGCTGTACCGACTTAGGAGACGGTCAGCCCCTGAACCATCAGCCAAGCTGCAGCAGCAGCTGGGTGTGCCTGGGTGCGGATCCAGCTCCAATTAACTCCACAGCCCCGAGAGCTGGCAGGATCCTTCTGCGAACCACAGCAGCTGCAAAACCTAGGTGGAGTGATGTCTCAAGCTGTCTGTAATGCACATTAATTTGCCAAGTGTGGAAAAATATACTGTGCAATATTTACAGTTAAAAATTTAAGAAAGTTATATTTTGACGTTGAAGACAGACTTATGTGGGTTTTGAGTATCTACTTGGAAACTTGTCAGTAACACTGGTTTACAGTTCATGTCATCCTCTACCTATCCAGACCTAGATATACAAAGATACCCAGATCTAAAGATTCGGAAAATCTTGGCTAGTGCTTTCACCAGTGCTTGCCAAGGCTGAAAATAAGCATTACAGAACTCAGTCTTCATGATGAACACTAATTAGCTGGCAAAATACTTAGGAAACATGTATGCTACAAACAAGCAAAAGAAGCTTTCCCACCTCCCCTTCAAAAAAAAAAAAAAAAAAAAGGAAAATGCTTTCCACATCAATGGACCAATTTTAACATGCTAAGGCTATGGACATTCAGATTTTTCCTCATTTGTTCTTTTCTATTGCTTGGATTTGTAACAGGTACACTGGCTGCACAGCATTCAGGTCAAAATGCGTATTTATATATTGACAGTGCAGCAGATTATCAACAAGCACAACTTTGGGCAGAAATGTTTTAGATGGTGCAACCTGGGCACGTGGACACAGATTTCTATTTCATTGGCACATTCTGTAACCACTAACAAATATCTGCTGTTTCTCACACTCAAAATATAAGTGGAATCCTCAGAAAGTCAGAGGCCTAGACATTTGGGAAAGGCTTTCTGGTCTTTTAATGTTGTAGTTCAGTAAAACAAAGCCCACTCATCACCCTTGAAATATGTCATGTCCTTGAAAATTTTTCTAAACCATCCTTTGGAAACAATGATGACAGAGAAGTAGCATATTTGTTATTATTCACTACTCCTTTGTAAGGGAGAATTCAACCGAAAATAGCATGTTAAACCTCCATAGCTACCGAGCATAGAGAACCCACAATAATCTTGGGAATATTTTTGTTATTTCTCAGCGTCAGCAAAAAAAGACAAGCAAACAAAGAGAAAACTCCCCAAAGAAGCTAATAAGTCTATTGTACATTTGACTGCTTTGTGAATATGTTCTGCATTTGTGTGTTGAACTTCTTTAAAACTTAACCAACACTGAGGAATACCAAATGATTTAATGGCCATATGAGTTTTTTCTCTCATGTGCATACTCCTGACCAAAGCTGTGCTGCCTGATGGTAAAATCGAGTATAATATCTCCCATAGAAACAGAGAATCTAATCATCACCTGCCAATCCTCACTGACAGTCGCAATACTTGCTAATTAACTACACAGAAAAGGTCAAGGAAGGAGGCATCGGAAATGAGATTCCTGTGGTGAGGTCCTACGTACAACCCAGTTTGACCAAAACAACTTACATCTGGGCAAAATTAGCACTCATACTGCCGATCCTTTGAACTCAGAGATGGTGGCCAAAGTGGCTTGGATGCAAATATATGGATGTGTGTATATATAAACACAGACGCACACGACTCAAAAAGACTGCCAACCAAGTTTTCTGTAGGGCCAGTCACCAAGACACATGAGAATCTGTGTCACATCTGTTAATGCTACACTCGGTACTTCAACCGTAGGCAGAGAAAAAGCACAGAATATGATTAAGTGTAAGATGCATACGTGGAAAAAAAAAAAAAAAAGAAAAAAGGACACTGTCATCTTTGAGGGCACATTAAACAGTGAAGAACACTGAGCTTTCAGATATAAAACACATGGCTAAGGCTTGTAATTTACAATACAAGAGTCTAAAAACGTAAAGAATCTCATTATACCAGCCAGGTTAAACATTTGAATTCCAACATGGAGAATTATTCTATTGTTAGTTTTCTTCAGAACTTTGACTTCTGTTAACTCTTGTATCCCCGCCCTGACTCAGTTAGAATTGTCAGGACCACATACAAGAAGTGAGAGAAAAGATTTAAGTGTGTTCTCAAAGTAGCTTTCCACCATTTACATAAATATTCTCTCACTGATTTTAAAATTTGCTGGTTGAAAAGGCCTAGAACTTGAATTAAATGCTAAATATAAAAGACTACATCTTCAGTATCAGTGGAATAAAGCCAGAACAATGTAGCATTACTGCAAAACTGGCACGGTTTCATAGTAACTCTATATAGCTTTCTAAATCCAAACTTTAGGTTTGCAACCAGCAAAAGACTTACTGTTTAAAATGCTTGAACACATTTGTCAACCCCCATAAAAGTGTGCAAAGGAAGGACATATGTGACACGTGCTCAGATTTCTTGTTTCCATACCCTTTCTTCAAAATATTCTTGCAAAATACGCCACCAACAGCACGATGCCAAGTGCCTTAAGGGTCACACTGGGCTTGCTTCACAGGACTACAATGATTATATCATGGTGGCGTTGACATGCAGCCATGTCCAAACAGCTGCTAAAGAGATGACAGGATACCATCTGTCAGGAAAAACCATGCCCAGCTGCTGTCTAATCTGAAGATTACTTTGCTGACATGATGCAGATGGCATGAAGAGCTTCATTACCAGGTTAGTTAACCAAGTCAAAAAAATCCAACGTTGCAACAGCAAAAGCCTTTCTACAGCTATAACAATGAGGCCTGAAGAAAATGGTGTTGACACCATGGCACGGCAGAAGGCTCTACAATCCACCAGACAGAAGATGAAAGCTAACAAGATACTAAAAGATCTGACAGTCTCCACTACAAGGCTGCTAACACTGTCAGGATAATTTGTTCTTATAAACAAATCACACCTGTCACTCTAAGTTTATCCTCCTCTAAGGCCCCCCATGACACAGGGGTGTACCACGGACCTCTGATCAAGGAAACCACTGTGTCCCTCTGTCCAGATAGCTGCCAGCAGCCACCTCTGGCTCCGGCCCACAGAGCGAAGTCATTCTGCGAGAGCACAGATCTCACCCAAAACTCAAGAAAGAACATTCCCATACGAAGCTTTGTCAGCCAGGTGAGCAAGGAAGAGGTTTTTGTGTTCTGGAACATCAGCTTTCTCCCTCTTACTATTGAATTGGATTTCATTTTCTTCATCGCTTTGCCTATTATGGAAATTGGTAGCACCTCCAGGACTTCAAAGAGCACAGTCAGCTGACATTAGCAAGCCCACTGCTTTGCTTTCTGCGGCTTCCAAGAAAAAAATGTTTATTGTAAGCAAAAAGATGCTAAAGTACCCCTTTCAATGTATGTACAGCTTTACATTACTATGAACTTGTTTTCTTTGTGTTTCACATTGCATGCCTGCTGATTGGAATAAGTTATACAGATTTCATTGCTGTAACGTGAAAACTATGTGAGGAATTTTCCATCTAAAAGATTTAGCAATACAACTCACTTTCAGTAAGATTTGTCCTGTCAAGCCGTAATTGCTTGAGAGCCCCACCCTCTAGTACTTTTAGTAAAAAGATAATGTCATTTCGTAATACAGGCATACAGCATACTGTATTTCACAAATATGTACGGTCCGTAGCCTCTGCCAAAATTCATAAAATAAAAAAGATAGGAAGCAATGCCAAATGCAGAAAAGGAGCTTTGTTTTAATCATGTACTTAGTTTACAATTAGCAAATGCAGTAATTCCATTTAAGGTTACAAACTGAGGATGCAGAACTCATAAAGAAGAGCACAGCTAGTAAAGAAGCTGGATAAGTAACGTCTTCATGCTTTTTCATTTTTTAAGGAAGACGTTTTAAGCAATACAGAATGCAGGGATAGTATCAAAACAGTTGTTCTACAATTAGTAATTTTTTAGAATTATTTCTCTACATACTATTTTGGTGCATTATATGAAACACTAATTAAATACACTGTAAACTGTCCCTCTCTTCCAATGGACTCTGTGTAGCTCTAAAAAACTTGTGTGTGAGTACACAAGAACTCACATGATTAGTGATCAGCAAAGTGAAGGTTTGGGAGCTGGAATTCCCTTTAGATGTTTATGTAAAGCATAACTAGATACGCTTTAAGATGAAAGTAAATAATGGAAATTAAGTCTTGATTATGAATTCTCTGTAGACTGCGCTGACCCAGACTTTGCATTACCGAATCCCTGTTGAGGTGACTCAGTCTGAGCCCAGGCATAGACAATAATAAATGCTGTTCTTATTCTGTCTTACATGCCTATAGTTACCATAATACCTGTCAAATTTGTAAGTGTCTTTATTCTCATAGTATATCTGTGATGTAGCACTACTACGGTTTCACTGATGGGAAATTACAGACAGAGGACTAAGGCACTCGCTCACAGCAAAGCTGTTCAGCAGTAGGGTGGTGAACCTCCTTCTCCAGGAGGCACCACAGATGCTTGGTCAGCCTTCTGCCAAAACACATCCAGGCAAAATTGGCAGAAATGTAATTTTGCTTCCTTAAACATTAAAACTTTGATTAGGGTAGGTAACACATTCAGAGAAGCAGCGTGGGTGCTGTATCATGCTCATGCCTATCTCTGAAGGAATAATGTAGGCTCTCTTGAACTTGGACAATTGAGATGACTTCTCTGTCCTTCAGTTTTACCAACTAGATAATATCCTCTTCAAAGCTTTTGATGCTTCTTTCTCTAAAAATATTAAAATGCCAAATATTGGTATTGTTGCTACCATTCAAGTTTTTGAGTGAGCAGAACAGGTCTGAATATCTTACAAACAACCACTGTGTTGAAATACTTTACATACTTTTGTAGCGTAGGCTGGATAAATCCCTGTAAATATAATAATGGTTTGGTTCACCCTTCTTTATAGAAACTGGAAAATTTTCAGCTACCTGGGGGAAAATACATTTTATATTTTCCAAAATGGTATTTTCCTTTTGAGGGTAAATATGAAATCGTAAAACATATCAAAAACTTTCCAGTACGTTCTTCTTAAAAGCTTGAACTATCGCTTCATTCAATTATTAAATGCATGCTGCTAGTGCTGCTAGTCTCAGTGAAAGCTCTCCTTTCTCTTCTAACACTGCTGTACTAACAACAAAATCTACCAAGAGTGAGAAACAGCACTGCCCACCCAGCACTCGCTGCAGCAATGTCCAGACGGTACTGGTTGTTGTCTCTACAATATCCTGAACGCAGGAGGGAAAAGCTGCCAGTAGCTATTTGCTATTCTTTTTTTTACTTTCTTTTTTTTCTTTCTTTTTTTTTTTTTTTTTTTTCCTGTCCGCATTTTACAAAGCAGCAGCAGCTCCAAGAACAACTCTTTGGCAGGGTGCTGTACATGCTGACTTGGAAACTCATCTCTGATTCTAATCCAAAGCAGCAGGCTGTGAAGAAAACCATAGTCTCCCGAGTGCAGCAAACATTTCTCCCCCATCACCAGCCTACTGAGACATTGTGTCATCAAAGATTTTACTGTCTCAGCAGGTGGGGGTTACATACCTTGCAGACAGCAACATTTTCAATTACAAACCAAACACGATGCCTTGGTTTTTAAAGGGACAATTTTCTGTCAAACAGTATGAAAAGTGTTCTGTACAGCTATAGAGATGTATCAAACCATGTAGATAGCAGAGGGCTCAGTGTGGCAGACCAAGAGCACACCTGCAGTCACAGCTGTATCTCAGGAAGATTTCCTCTTATAGCTATAGAACAGAACAGTTAGGCATACAAATGTTGAAGACATAAATGACTCAAACCCACTGTAATTAAAACAATTCTGAAACCTTAAAGCTGCTGCTTCTATCCAGAAAATCAGCTTCAAATACTTGCACAACCAGAAGATCAGCTCTGTGTCGGTACGCGCCCGTTGTACCATAAATCCTTCCATACTCTGCATTACTGCCGAGTAATTTTCCCTTCCAAAACATTATGTTGATAGTCTAAATACTATGTTGATAGTCTTTTGTACGTACCTCAGCACTTAAAAGTCAACAAGATAGAAGACATCTCCAACCCTATTCCTGAGAGTATAGTTTTGATGCTTATGTTTTTTTTAAAAGCACCAACCCAGCTGAAAGTGCAAGGTCTGTACCCTCTTGCAGTTCTTGTGCAGCAACCATTTCTGATATCATCTAGAGGCTTCTCATTATTGATGGGAAAACCTGGTGTTTTCCTGGAGCATAAGAGAGGGCTGAGATATCAAAAACGACGCTGCTTAGATAGCTGCACACTCTCAACACAGGATCCCCTGGATTATAGTGTCTCCCTTTTTCTCCATATGGGTAAATTCAGTCTAGCACCTACATTCATAATTGCAAAGCTAGTTCGGAGCGTCTCCACGTTTCAGTGCTTTCTGGAGGTGCACTCAACTCTCAGTTCCAGGGACGCATCCTGGAACCAAACTATATGTAAGACTCATAATGTTATCTGAACTAAGGCTTACAGAGTAGCTATAGCAGTTTCAGACAGTCAAATAAATATGTTCCCCCTATGTCCCTAATATTTAATCATGGAAATATTAAGTGATTTTACAGCTGGAATCCCACCAGAAAGTAGATACTGTATAGATTCAGCACATTAAGTATTCATCATTTCTTGTGGGAGCAGTTGATAAGAAATGTTAACAGGCAGTGAATTTGGCATACATGTGAGGGAAAGATTGACCTTCACAAAAGTGTGATTGACGGAAAAAAACAACCCTGATGCATTTACAGCTTACATTGGGGATGGCTCCCCTTTCTGCAGATCCAGCAGCGTTTTTAACTCACTAATGTTTTAACCAGACACAGCATTTACCTTACACTTCTATTAGCCAAACCGCCTCATTATTATTAGTTCCCTGTAGCCTTTATTACTCTTTATCAGCATAATGAATCACATCAATCCAACATGATGAATGCATCTAGCTTCCAGTTCTGCTGTGCTTACCTGAGGTGTGGCAGCATGAGGGGTCAGTCCAAGTAAAACCTTCGTGTTGAATCTCAGATAAAAAATAAAACTCAACTACAAACCATCAAAAGATCAAGACCTGACCTCAGCCAGAAGCTCTCACATCCTTCCTGTCCTTCTCTGAATAAAACTATAGCTGCCCAATGAGGGATGGTGGCTCACCTTGGCCCATTCTTTCAAAATCAGCATCATCAGTTATTTATTCACTCCTCTGCATCTCTGTGGAGATATCACTAATTCAGACCACTCTTGGTCTAAAAAGTTACATACAGGTGCAATAACCCTTCCACACAAATATATCTTGTGTGTAAGTGAATTAGGTTGGCTAAATGCCTCTTGTAGTATTTATCTTCAGATCTAGGCAGATCTAGGCTGGCTCAGTTCTTGGCGGGGAGGTCACCTAGGCATTATTTGCAGATTTAAAGAAGCAGTTCAAGCAGTTGGTAAATACCAGCCCAACTTCTATGCCCTTTCAAGACAAATTCTCTGAACCAAGTAATTCATTTTTTGTTGTATGTCCATAAGCTTGATGCAAATGTGTAGTCTAATTTCACAAATAGTAAATATTTGAGCTATAGTCTTTTCCAGAAATGTGTTGTATAGTAACACTGCTTACAGTTATTACTGACTTTTCATAGAAGTGAAGCCTTCTGAGGTACTACCAAAATGCCACTACAGTTGTTATACTAAGAAAGAATTATCTTCCTGATTTCATTATTCATAATTAGTTTGTTTCAGGACCCAGTACATGAAAGCAAAAACTTACTTTCATATGTATAGACCACACCAGCAGTAGAAGAATTTTCTGGTGTGGTTCTAGCTAAATAGTTATTGAAATAACCACATTTAAACCTGAACAGGATGAATAACAGAAAATTAAGCTACTTCTCTTTGCACTTCCCAGACTGAAAATGTGATCAATCTGCTTGATTTATTATTCACTTTACAGAAAAGCATATTCACTATGAAGCAAAGTGAGGCTACTTATTTACTCATTTGCACTGCGTAGGATCCAAAATCTGATAATCTTACTCATTTTAGGAAGGATCATGGAATTCACAGAATTTCGTGAACTTCAGCTTAAGCCAGGGTGCAAAATTTCTATTTGTTCCTTTAGTACATTTCTTTTTAACCTTTTAGCAGCTAGTCTTGAAATAAAAATGGTCCTCTCCTGCCTTGTGTCACTGCCTAACTTTATTCACCCTCAAAGCCCTGCTGCTGCATCCTCACTGCTCTCTCTCTTTTTCCTTGGGTGCAGGTGTCTGCCACAGCCATACTCGAAGCCTTTGCCTTATGTTCCCAGAGAGCTCAAAAGTCTGGACTCTGCTCCATACTATGCCTCCCTTCCAATATTGAAGATGGACTGGCACACTTTTACAAACACGTGCAGGAGTTCAATATTCATGCTCATTTAATATTGATGACCAAAGCCACTCAAGAAGCAGCAATTAAAGGTGAGCAAACACTTGAGATCACAAAGAATCAAATCACAAAACCACGAAACCAATAGAATTGCTATGGTAAAACTTACTAGCAGTAACAAAATTTACATTTTTCCTTTCTGTTATATATGGTCCATTCCAATAGCTCAAGTTGTATTTTATTTGGGCATACTGTACTGCTCTCTTTAGATTTCTGGCTCAGTCTAAGTCAGGGTAATAACACGGGACATCCCTAGAGGGATTCCATAAATGTTAATAGACATCTTCAGTACAGGAAACTCAACTCAGCACAGTATGATATGGAAAAAAAAAAAAAAGAGGGGAAAAAATTATGAAAGCTGAATGAAAAATGTGGGAAATGCCAGGCTTGTAATACTATGCACCACAACACCAACCACGGCATCACTCATAGATGGCAGTCATCCCAGACCTGTATCAGGAAAAATGCAATTTTGCAAAAGCAACTGAAAAGTGAATTTGGAGCCACCTTTAGCTCATTAAAAAATCTCTGTCTTATTTCCACTGAAGTCAGCAGCAAAATATTGTCTAATTTTATGGATCTGAGATACTAGGTTTAGATTTGCTCATTTTCACTTTGAAAAGGGATCCATATTAGAGCTAAAAATTATGACCACTATATATTTTTGGAGGAAAGGTTTAATTTGTAAGTTTGTGTAGATGCTCATTTCTAGACATTTCACTTTTTAGTAACCAGTCCATACAGCCCTCACATAGACTGTGATGGAAAGACCATGAAAATGAGATAACTTTTATGAAAAATATATTATGGAAGTATATGGAATACATGGAATATACAGAAATGTGTGGAATATATCGGCATTAATTATTTCCAATATGTGGAAAATATAGAATTAATCAGCATCAAACACCAACATCCTACAAAACTACTGGAGAAAGAATAGTTTTCATAAAAAATTGTTAGAGGTTACATATTGCAGTCAAATACTTGACTAATTTATATTTCAGCAAAGGCAAGAAATGTGTGTTATATTTCTTATACCACTCACATGGAAGCTAATGTAATGGACCAACTCAAAATGGAGGAGCAGAGTTGGGAAGGATCACAACATTATTATACTACCCTGCTATGTTGAAGAAGGATCAACGTATGTAGATGTAAGCACAATTTTTTTTCCTGATAAACATGTAATTCTCTGGAGACCATCGCTCCCATTCTTCCAATACAACCTGTTTAAGTCTGCACAGTTAAAGTTTCTCCTATGAACCCCTACTGCAAATTAAGTCAGTAACTCCTTGCCTTGTCCTTCGTGGATGTGGGGAGCAACTCATAAACCCCGTGGCTAAAGCAGTTTTGAAGACTGTTACCAGGTTCCCTCCTCTCACACTATGAGTCTTTATGAGTCTTCTCCTAGTTCCTCCAGACTAAACAAACTCAGTTGTTTCAAGCTTTCCTTGCAGGTCATATCTTTCATAACTCTTATCAGTCCTGATGCTGTCCTCCAGACTCCCTTCACTTTGCTTACGTCTTTGCTAAGTGTGGTGACCGAAACTGCACTCGTCAGTGTGCAGCAGAATAATTGCCTCCTGTGCAATGGACATTTCCATGAATTTATCTGACACATTACTTAGTTTGCAAGGTAGTACACCTAACTCCAGTTCCATGACGTTGTTGCCCAGTTTTCTTCTATTTTTCATTTGACCATTTAATTTCTTCTCCCTAATTGCATACACAGACTTTTCAGTTCTCCTTACTGAATTTCAATTTAATGATTTCAGACCATTTTTCAATTCAGTGAGATTATTTCGAGCTCTGACCTTATCCTCCAAAAATCTTGAAACTCCTCTCAGCTTAGTGTTGTGTTCAAATGTGGAAATTCTATTCTATCATCCAAGCTGCTGCTGAAAATGTGTAATAGAAATAGATTCCAGATGGACACTTTACGATCGCTCTAGAGAAGTCTTTCCAGTCTGACAGCAAAACAATATTCTTAAATTATTTTCCACCCAGTAAAATGATATTAAATTAATGTAGGCCTTTATTCTATAGTTTGCTTTTATGAATTTAAAATAGGGCACTGTTAAATCAAACTGTAACAGATGCACTTCCTCACATCCATAATAGCAGACACTCTATCAAAGAAGGAATTTGGATCAGACTAAAATCTACTTTAGGCTTTATAAATCTACTTTGTTTGATTCTATTCACCTCATTATCCTTCAAATGCACTTAAAACTGACTGTTACAGCACTTTGGTTAATATGGGAGTTTTTTTAGTTCCAATACTATCGACAGGTGTGTACTTTTTTAAACTTTGCCTCTTTACAAAAAGCAGCCTCACCTTCGCAGATGCACCATGCTCTGATCCACTTGGACATTACCATCCTCCAAGGACTCTTGAAAAGACTCACTAATGCTGTACTTGGCAACTAGGAGTCACCTATTATGGGATTAAAAATGAAGACACAAGCCTATGGCGTTAAACTGTGATAACAAGAGCCTGGCACTGTTTGGGCTGGTGCCAGGTAGCCCTTTCCTAATGAAATATTGAGATTGGATGCAGTACGGAAATAGCCACGGATGATTCCTAGTGAATGCTTTGGATGCAGATGATCTGTTTTGGAGGCAAAGATAATTTTTAGTGGAGACTTAGGCTGTTTCACGCCCCATGGCCTCCATACCCTGGAAAGTTCCTAGAAGTCTTATTTACTATTACAAGTATAGCCCTGAAATTGAAGGATTCCTTATACTTTCCTTTAATTTGTCTAAGATAAACCTAATTAGGCTCTCACACCTGAAAATATCTAGTGGGTCTAAATATCCTTTAACTTGTTCTTCTTGTATTATGATCAATGTTTCTCTCTTCCTCCTCACTAAAATAAACTGTTAAACTTGTAACCACAATATGTATATTTGCTCTCTTTTCAGTCAGCTACAGATTTGTACTTTTCTTTTGCATTTCTTACTCACCAAGACCTGCAGGGTAGAAAAACCTTTGCAGCACTTGCATAATTCAGAATCAGGCTTAAAATAAATCATCAACCTGCTCTAAAGTAACACTTTTAAATAAAAGCATTACAGGTTCTTTACTGACTCATCAATTAACAAACCGTTCCTTGGCCAAAGTCAGGTTTTAGTGGATTCATTGTTAAAATAGAAATTTCAAAATAGTTTTGTATCATTATAGAAACTTCTATTTCAGTTTGTTCAAAAGTACTGCAACACAAAAAGAATGGATCTCTGATACTAGCATGCATCTGCACTCTCGGTCAATTTATTTGTAGACTTTTCCTAAATTATGTGGTTAATTAGATTTTCCTAGTAGCTGAGTAGCCAAAAATGACCACTCGGTCAGAGTCTTATATGGTTTATAGATTCTACAAAGGTTACTCAATACTTTTGTTTTCAATTGCTTAACTGAAATTGGGCTAATTTTTTCCATTTTGGCTGTCTGCCTTGGGCTGAAACCCTGGAAATTTTCAGCTACACATTTCTGCTCTTCTAAAAAAAGGAGGCTAGGGATAATATATCATCTTGACCATTTTAATGTCAATAACTTTTCATATAGAAGGTTTGAGTATCCCTTAAATTACTGTTCTGAAATTTTACATGGAAGTGTTCTCTTCTCCCTTGTGGAAAAAGCACCCATGTGTGCCCAAAATGTGCACCTTTGAGAAACAATACTTCGCCTGTGCCCAGCAGAGACACAGAGGACTCACTCCAGCCTGATCCAACTGCTGCATGTCAGGCCAAGACACCAGACCAAAGAGAAAGAAACTTGGAGAAAGAAACTTGTCTCAGATTAACGCTTTCCATAACCTCAGTCTTACACCCTTTCTGCCCTTCCAACACGAGGTGAGGCAGGAAATGGAGGTAATTCCTTCAAACGAATACAATGGGTAACACCGGGAGGGAGGTTGGCTTATGGTCACAAGTGACTTCTCCTCTAGGTTTGGTCAACAAGGGTCATCTTACTACTTTTACCACTTAAGTAGCTGAGGATTGAATGACCTCAAAAATCAAATATGGTTTAGGATTTTTATGAGGATTAGGATGATGGCAGAATTTCAGCAGAAGAAGAAGGAGACACTCAAGAGTGCTTTTTAAAACACTGTTGCGAAGTTTTTTATTCATTCATTCAGCTTTATTTTGAAACAAAATTAACGCTGAAAATCCAAGCACTCAGAAGATAGAAACTGCCTGAATAAAATCTAATTTGACCTCTATGTTATTCTGAATTATAATATTATGAATTATAATCTATTTCTTAATTACAACAGCACATTTTTCCTTAGTACTCCAATTAACTCATTCAATGCATGGAATATTGAATAACCTTGAAGTATTTCAATATTTTTTTAATCTTCATTCCTCAGTGACAGGAATTACTCAACCTCTTTTGAAGACAATATTTTTAATTCCTCTGGGTTTATTCAGTGCTACTCAATGTAGCATATGAGCGCCTTTAGAAATGTTAACTAAATTACTATTATAACATAGAATCATAGAATCATGAAGGGACCTCAGAGATCATCTAATCCAACCTCCCTGTCATGGGCAGGGACACCTTTCAACTAGACCAGGCTACTCAAGGCTTCGTCCAACCTGGCCTTGAATACCTCCAGGGAGGGAGCATCCACAACTTCTCTGGGCAATTTATTCCAAAGTCTTACCACCCTCGTACTGAAGAATTTCTTCCTAAGATCTAATCTAAATCTGTTCTCCCTCAACTTAAACCCATTTCCCCTTGTCCTATCAGTGGACACTCTTGTAAAAAGTCCCTCCCCAGCCTTCCTGTAGGTTCCCTTCAGGTATTGGAAGGCAGCTATTAGGTCCCCCCAAAGTCTTCTCTTTTCAAGGCTGAACAATCCCAGCTCCAGCAACCTGTCCTCGTAGCAGAGGTGCTCCAGCCCCTGGATCATCTTTGTGGCCCTCCTCTGCACACGCTCCAACAAATCTATGTCTCTCTTATGGTGGGGACACCAGAACGGGACGCAGTATTCAACGTGGGGTCTCAAAAGAGCAGAGTAGAGGGGGAGAATCACCTCTCTTGACCTGCTGACCACGCTTCTCTTGATACATCCCAGGATGCGGTTGGCCTTCTGGGCCGCATGAGTGCACTGCCAGCTAATTTTGAGCTTCTCATCTATAAACACCCCCAAATCCTTCTCTTCAGGGCTACTCTCAACCCACTCTGTGCCCAGTTTGTATTTGTGCTTAGGATTGGCCCGACCCAGGTGAAGGACCTTGCATTTTGACTTGTTGAAGCTCATGCAGTTTGCACTGGTCCATTTCTCAAACCTATCAAGGCCCCTCTGTATGGCATCTCTTCCCTGAAGTGAGTCCATGGCACCACACAACTTGGTGTCATTGGCAAACTTACTGAGGGTGCACTCAATGCCGTCATCCATGTCGCTGACAAAGATGTTGAACAGCACTGGACCCAGAACAGACCCCTGAGGGACACCGCTTGACACTGGTCTCCATAACATGTCTATTAACTCATAGATGGAGAATTGAATTTAAGAAAAATTGAGGTATGCAACTGAATACACAAAGATACATTTCTTTTTAGACTTTAATATTGCATAGCAATCTATATGTCCAGTTGTATGCTGCTTATTATCAACCCTGAAGTTTAAGTATTTGTCACTTCTGCAATCAAACAGGAATCTCATCCCTGCTCAAAGAACTTTGTGACCAGCTGAAAACACTACTTAATGAACTAGTCTAGCTTCGCCAATGAAAACTGTGGAACAGACAATTCCCTCAGAAATGCTGAGTTGAAATTCTTCTCTTTCAATTTATACCTCCTGCAAATAAATGACAGTAGAGATCCACAGCCAGAAATCATATCTCAGGCCCTGATTAATTTCAAAGACGGAGACAGTCTACAAAAAAATGGCATGATAATTTCACAATACATGATCACAAAGTAGCTGAGTTAAATTTAGGCCAGCTATTTTCTAGCCTTTTAGTGATTGACTTGATCCTTCAGTAATGCTCACTTCACATGGCTGGGTTTTGGAAGAGTTTTGTAACGAGCCTAATTCTCACCCGTGCTCACTCATCAGTTCTATTTCCAGGCTGATGTGGAGGGGGAGCTCTGTGAATAGCTGACCTAATATACTAAAAGGCTTCACATTTCACAAGCTCTTACGCTTTCTGATCTTTGATAATACAGTTTGTCAGTTCTTCACTTTTTATCCAACCTGGGATCCTATCGGACAATGCCGACAGGGTCCCTTGGAGACGAGAGCCTCCACAGCAACATTCAGGTCATGGGAATCTTTCAACTGACTTCAACGGACAGTGGATCAGATTTTTAAAAGATGCCAAAAGCTGGTGTTCCTCTGCATTTCACAGGGCTTCAGATCACTTCAGACAACAGGCAACACACTAGCGTGTACACAGGATTGTGACAACATGGGGCTCAGTCTGCCAGGCTGGTGTGTGCATCTGGGAGTTCTTGACCTATTCATACATTGCAGGAGAGATTCTAAGAGCTAAGGTAACCAAAAACTTTGAAGTAGGCTATAAACATACGTAGTGCACAAATAACCTGGTGGTTTTGTTTCTTGCTAGAGGAAATTTTCAGTGTATTTATAATGCCCTTTGATGCTCCCTGTAAATTTGAAAACAAGAAGCCACATGTCCTTTCGATGAAACTTCAGTTTTAAATATATGTAAAATAAGCTGCTGGAAGAGTTTGAAATAAACAAACGGAAAGAGCTACACATACATCACCAAAACACAGCTTAGTTACATTTTAAAAGCTCAACAAGGCAAGCTTTGGCTCCCACAAGTTATAAAGGGTTGTTTAAATAGCTCTTTTTAACTAGCTATTTAAACTAAGAACACCATGTCTGAACAGGAGATTAAGATATACACTGGCTATGTGTTCCAGCACTTTTTAAACAAACCCCCACAAGCTATGCACATTAGAATTAAACAGACACAATTAAGAATGACGGCCCTTTCTCCTGCATGCAATTTCACTCATTTCTAGGGTTGAACTCAAATAAAATCTAATGTGTGGATCTGAAATATTCAGACATGTTATTTTATTCTAAATAATGGAAAAGGACTGGAAAGGACTGTCTTGAGACCTCTTGTTCTAATAGATGGAAGCAAATCTAGAGAGGCAACTTGACAAGGTATTGATGGAAATGAGAAGTAGGTTCTGTAAAACAGGCTACATACTACGTGCTAAGTGAGAATCTAAATAGATGCCAGCTTAACTTGGAAGCCCAGATATCTTATTGGTCACTATTCATGATAAGAGCACAGAAATCTTGCTTGACTGGATGAACGTGTATTTTCTAGCTAAAAGCCCACTCTGTCCTTGCTAATTAGAACATATACTTCAGGTGAAAAAATACATCATGGTTGTCCCAAGCAACAGAAAGAAATGAGACTCTGTGCATTACCATATGGCACATGAAAAGAAAGGAAAACTATACATGTCTTCAACAATGTACATGTCTGCAGCATCTTTTGTACTTGGTACTGAAGACTGCTTCCACAACCTCAGTCTTACTCCACTTCTCTGATAAAGGTAATGGTACACTGTACTGGAAGAGTTTGCTTCTGCAAGGCACTAGAGTGTGATGGATAAGCAGCAGTGGTTGAAATAACCCTTCTGTGGAAGCAAGCAGGATGTCACTAGCAGCACTGTGAATGGCTTTTCAATGGCACACAGCATAAAAATAGTTTGTTTCAACAGATTTTGATCCATATGCTATGTCATCATTGTTCTCTACAGCAAATCACAAAAAAAAATCTAGATTTCTTTTAAAAGTCCCCTTTAATTTAGGCTTTTCACTTAGGCTTTCTCTTTTTGAAGCATACGTAAATCCAGGTCTTGATGATTTGTGGGTATTTTTATAAAAAACTATACTAATTTCACATACATATTTAAAAATTTGATTTTCTGCAGATTTCTTCCAGCTTATCCAAGTCCAGAGGGGTTGATGTTTGTGCAAGAAAAATCTCCAGTTTAAGCTATGCTGTTTTACACCAGCTCACAGGGTAGCACCAGTCTACTCCACAAATATGAAAACATCTTGCAGAAAAAAACACTCGGACAAGTGTCCTGAAAGTACGCCTTGGTAGGATCTCCAGTGTAGCAACTAAAGACAGCCTGCTCTTCAGTGACCAAATTACCATTCTGATTAGCTTTTACAAACATTCATCTTTTGCTGCCCCAAACATCTGAATGAGACTAGGCAACCCTTTCATCTAAATGAGCTGCTGTTGCACGGTGTACCATTAGCTTATATAAACCTGCTGCTGTAAGCATCCATTACCACAGCCTGGTAGTGACATATTGATTTTCAAGCTGGAACTACTTCCCTTGAGACAAGAGAGCATATGGCTGTTTGTTAGACCTGCTGGGTAAAACATGTTGATGGCTAAACTGAAAAAGATGGAAAAAGTAGGTGTGAGTCTTTGTGATTTTTTAAAAATTATTACAGTTCTTAAAATAATGATAATTCAGTCTTAGTAACTGTCTTTTTTTAGACCAAATTAATTTCAGACTGGGTCTTCCGCTGTGTGTATCACACAGATAGAAATTCATGAGCACTGGAGTTTTACAATCAATAGTGGTATCAAGTTGAAGCTATTAGATTTTGAGCTAAAACAAAGTATTGAAAGGCAGCACCAGTGACTATTGGTATATATGTGACCAAGATCATAATTAAACACCTGTTGTACTGAGCCTGGCCAGACAGCCGGACAGCCATGCAATCTGCAGGAGTACTTTTGTGAAATGCTTAATGGGCTTCATGTTAGAAAATACAGCAAGCTGGTTTTGCTCACACCAAAGGTCTACACAGCGTCTACCCCAAAATAGCTAAAGGGGTATAATATAATAAAAATAACTTTTCGAATGAGATTCCATCTCTTCCCCATAAAATGCCTTCACACATGTACAAATCAGTATTTGATGTATTTAAATTTCTACGTTTAGCACTGTAACAAGTCAGATTTATTGAAACTTTTTAGGCTGAACATGTGAAATAAATTATATTAAGTGGCAAAGTTAAACATTTCAAAGAGATTTCAACTGAGGAACTCAAAAGAGCTGTGTCAAACTCTTTTAACCTTCCAACTCTTGATGCATTGATGAGACACAACTCCCTGAATAAGCTCATAAACTTTGCCTTATGCTGAAAAGTAACTAGTGTCCTGTTCATGAAAGATACCCAAAATATATAAAGAAAATAAAAACTAAAAAGAATTAGGTGAATGGTCAGGAAATGATATTTACAAATTGTAGCCTACAGGCAAATGTTTCACCATTCAAGCTGTCATGCATTGGTTCCATGGATGCAAGCTCCAGCCTTCTCAGCTATAGATGTACCAAAGCTTTACCATGTAGTGAAAACAGTGCTCACTACAGGGTTCAAAGCAGTTTGGGCAACTTTAAAATCAAGACAAAGAGAGAAAGCAAAAATACAGTTATCAAGCAGAAAATGCAAAGAGCCTTTTGCTATATGGTATCCATGCATGGAATAGGCTGTAGTCTGTAGAGTTTAAAGTGCTGCATAGTCCCAGCTCAGAAGATCATATGATCAGAAAAACACTTAGAATATACTAAGTAGTTCTGTTTTAGTAATGATTAAGGACAGTTAAATGGGTGAAGTGACCCCTGAAAGGAACAGGAGCTTACATATGACCACTGTAGGAAAGCATTTCTTTTTCCATCCCTCAATTTAGAGTGAGAATCTCCACAGGAGATTCTCACAGTAAACTGCTTTGCTTCCATACTCATCTTTTCTTCAGGAATTAGCCTAGTAGCAGCCTGGACCAGTTGCAATCCAATCTGGTCCCACTAATACTTTTAATATTTAGACTGAAAACCATTTTTACCCAAAGACTCCCCCAATTTTTTTACTTGTCTGTTCTAGGCAAAGACCTGCTTATATTGGAAAACAGAATAAATTGACAAAGAGAAACTGCAGTCATTTATGTTCTAGAGAGCTAAATACTAGCCACAAAATAAAAATACATATATTGGATGTGGATATGTACAGGTGGACAGATCACTACTCCAAGATGCTTTAGAAGTTCTGCTCCAGGCAGCGCTCATTACAAGTGTCCAGTAATTGCTGAAGCAAAACATTGTATTAGGTGGTTTTAGTGATTTTAGTGATTTCATGATTTCTGAGCTTCCACTTCACGGGCACAGAGAAGTGAAGGCAGCAGAAGCAGTACCCAGCACGAGGGGGTGGGCACAAAGGTGGGAGGCAGTGCAGGAACAGGGACCGTGAAAGAGCAGCACACGTTGAGCCCTTCACAGGTGCAAAAGTGCATGGGAGGAGAGGCAAAAAATGGCTATGAGAAGACAGCAGGCACTGTGCTGTTCATCGCAACTCTCTTCCCCCACAAATTTCTTCAAAACACTCCTATAATACCAAATCATAAGACAATTATATTTCTGGACTGTTACATGAACCCTAAATCCCCTGAGAAGCAAATGACTCCCTCGTGGGAAACGTTAGAAGTACTACAAAGGGAAAAACAGGAACAATTGAAGAAACAGGAAATTTTTATTCATCTTGAACATGATTTAATGGATACAGAGCTCTTCCTTCCTTGCAAGTCAATAAGCGGCCCACTGAGGTTAACTAAACTACTCCATGACAGACTAACCAAAGCTTTTCATTACTCCTTTTCTGAAAAAAAAAAAAAAAAAATATTATTTCCCACTTTAACTCAGCTCAGCACTTTCCTGGCTGGTCTGCTCATTCTGAAGCAGAGTCTATTTCTGCCTTCCTCCTGCCATCATTCCCCACTCTTCCTCTCCAGCCCCCTCTGACCTCTCCACTGCTGAGCGGAGCCTGCCGCTGCGGCACGCTCACCAGCGCTGCTAATACTCGCTCAGCCCACGTCATTCCAGGACATATCACAAGTCTCTAATCCCTGGAAAAATTATATTCTTAAAATGCTCTCCTTTATTAGAAACTTGAAAATGTATTTTAATCTCTTTTAACAAATGGTGAGAGTTTCTAGTGAGCAGCAGTAATTCCTGGACATGAGGCAACTGAAACAAACCAACCTGCAGTTTTAAGCTTGATCCACTTAAATTCAGCTAAAGACTGTCAAGCTAGGTTTTATTAACACTGTCAGACCAGCAGGTTACAAAGCAAGTACTCAAGTGCTCCTGAACTTTTCCAAACTATTTCTGGCACATCTTCAACTGCAAAGTTCAGAGACACAGCTGCCCGCTGGCATCGGCACCTCCGGACAGTCGTGACCCCAGCCCGGCTCGCAGGGCAGCTCTGCCGTCTTGGCAAAAAGTCCAGAGATCTCAGCCCTGGCACGGGGCTCCGCAGAGCGGAGCCAGGAGTCCTGCTGCGCCACCATGGCCCACGGGAAGCCATGCTGCTCTCACGGGGACACAGAAAGTGGGCAAAGATGGCCAGATTTACCTGCAGGTTCACCACTTCGGTAAAATCCAATTCTCTGTTCAGACACGGGTATGTGTAAGGTGTGAGGAGCACAGGATCAGACCAGCCTCAGGAAGAATGATCACTACGGTTGCTGTAGCATTATTACACAAAACTCTCTATTTAATTTTGGAAAGTAATAATGGAGAGAGGCAAGAGAGAAAATGACATAAAATGCAACTGAAGATTAGAAGGATTGATTTCTCCTATCTTATTTTCAGTCCTGATGTCTAATCCACATTGCAAAGTGATAGTAGAGTCTCATCTTCCTACAAGTCTTACAGATCTCGGTGCCGTTTCTGTAGCTTACTCAGTGGCTCTCCCATGTAGACCCTCCCGGTACGCTTAACATTGCACAATGTTCTCATCTGAGTTTTTTGGCTTTTATGCAAAAACTCTGCACAGTAGGTAATGAAACACTGCTTTGAAATCCAAGGACAAATTCTAATGATTCCAACAAAAATGCAAGCATCTTGGATTTTATTTCATACTTGTTCTAACGCCTCTTCCAAATTTTTTCATACCTTCAAGGAAGTGATAAAGCTAATGAGCTCAAAAGATACAGCCTACATTCATTTACTCTACTTAAAGAACAGCAGCATCAAATTAATTAAATATCATTAATTAAACATCATTCCTTATTGCATACTTCAAAATTTCTGCACTTTAAATCTTCCTGCTGCATGGCACGCAGACATCTAGCCATAAACAATGCAAATGAACAAACCAGAAATTCTTCTTATTTTGCATACACCATATAACTGATTTTACAATCCTTTGAAACATACACAAATTAAAACTGCCTTCAGGTACCTTATGTATCTAAAATGAAAAAAAAAACAACAAACAACCAACCCATATAAGTCTAATTTATTTTGTCAGTTGGATTTAACTGGGTCCTATGTATCCAAGGATACATTTTCTAGAAAAATAATATCTTAAGCACTAGAGAAAACAGGAGCTTTTCCTGAGCATCATGGTGAGCCCTTCTTGGTTTCTATTGTTCTTTAACAAAAGCCCATCACTCTCCCCAAGCACTTGTTTCTCTCCGCCTTTTTAACTCCAGCTCAAAGAACTGATGGATCAGCTAAACTTTTTCTTCTTAAGACTGCAAATTCCTCAGCAGTGCAACTTCTTTTTTGTTACATAGTAAACAACGGGCATAAGGAGATTATTTTACATGTGCATTATGCAACTGCAGTAAAGATTCCACTGCTGAACTACATTTTCATCTCCTTTCCATCACTATCTTCTTTCAGGGCATGGGGAGAAGATGAGTAGATGCGGAAGCCGCTTTCTGGGGAATACAGCTTGATGCCATAAGAGGGGCCAAGGAGGCAGCAGATTTCTAAGCTGTGTAATAAGGAACGCTGGCACTTGGTGACAATTGTCTGAGTAAACACTATTACACCAAGCCTGAGGCTCACTCCAAGCTTCAGACCCAAATATCCTTGTTGGATAAGTACGAGGCTGTTCAGAGCACAAGTCTACGGGGCAAGTTAAAACCTTGCTTTTGAAGGAAGCCCTCAGCAGACCAGCTGTGCCCATACACATGAAAAATACATAGAGAAAGAGTTCAGAGTTGGCAGCAAGTCACTGTTACGAGCAAATCTGAGGAAATACGCTTTCACTGGCATATTCCAATGCTGGTAACAATACTGACAGCATCAGTCACAGAGAGAGAAACATGTAACTGGTTCCGACATCATGAAGTCCCTATTCCAGTATCACAGCACTGTACCTGGACCTCTCTGCTTGTCTGCGTACTCCAAGCGCAGCAGACAGACTGCCTTCCCACTTAAAAGCAGAGTCATGGAGTGCTGCGGGGAGAAGAGGGGAGACAATTCCCTGAGACGAAGGCAGCCTGATGGAGCATCGCTGCCCACTCTTACCAGCAACCCAGCTCAGTATGGGTCTCCCTCATTCCACCTGCCAAGGTAATCCTGACTCAGGCAGCAGTAAGGAAAGGACTTGAGTGACCTTCAGGTGTGTGACTTCAGGTATCCTTTCCTTTTGTAGGTAAAACCTGAGATTTCCATCACCAGCCAAACCAAATGGTAAAATCTAGGATGAATTAGTCTGAAAACCTCTGGAACGACATACCCTCTAATTCACGCTTCTGTCCTACTGCATATGTGGTCTTCAGAGGGCAAGAACAGACATGTGCCTGAATATATTAAAAAGCTGGGAGTGCAGCCCTACGTGTTTGTACATTTAGTGAGTCAATGGCAAAACGAGAAGCTTCAGGGAACAGCGTGCACATAAGCATGTAAATAGAGTTGTCCAAAGTCTTGGCTCTCTTACTTCACTAGTACTGTGTCACTAGTGATATGTCAGGGTGCCTATGGACTTGGCTCACTGTATTTTTACTATTTCAAATCTAATACCTCAATACACAATTAGGAAGGTGATGCATATTCACCGACTTCAAGGGAGTTAGTCTGGATTTGCACACATTAAATTACCATGAGAACAATAGAAGCGTATGCACCTGCAAGAAATAAATTAAAAATGCACTGAATTGTACTTAGCATTACTTTGAACCCTACTTGGAGGAATCTCATCATAGAACAGCCCTTTACCACCCTGAGATTATCCATGGAATAATGAACTCCCTCGCTAAACTCTTCAGTACTAGCAATGTGAAGGAAAAGTGGAATGTTAAAAGTACGTAAGAGACTGAAGAGACAAAATTATGAAGGAAGAGTAAGAAAACACGACCAAACAAATCAACCAAAGCATGGCAGCAAGGCCAAAAAATTATTGTAAAGCAAAATAACAACAGTTCTGTGTATAAGCACTCTGTGCTCAGACGGGATAGGATTAGGATGCTGCACAAAAGTATAATTCACTGTTACAAAGAGTTACAAAATAGAAAACAAAGGCTCATAGTCAGAAAATAATTCTTCTTCCTGAAATAACAGCTCAGAAAAAAAGTTTCTGTGCTTAGGACATTCATTACTGAACAAGAGAAAGCACTACAAAAATGTGCTGGAATAAACACTTTTTCACTAAAATGAGGTGGATTAGAGGAGTTAAAGGTTTCTAATATTTCTGATTTTCATAATTCCTACATTAATAAGTCACGTATTTTCATTAGGACTGGATTTAAATATTGATTGGGTCTATTTCTTAAGACAGAGGTCTCACAGTGACATTCTGGGCCGGTGTGTGTACGCGTGCACACGCAGACAAAGGGATAGAGATGTGTGTGTACATGTGTACATATTAGGAGAGAGATATTTAGATACCTTTCTTACCTGAGGCAAAAACTATAAAGCGTGCTGAATTCACAACTATCTTGAATAGATATCAGTCCTGTTGCCTGAGGGAATGAGACATAAAAGCTCCAAGAAACAAGCAAAGTTAATGAAACAGAGCCAAATTCTCTGCTGGCAGGATTTCATTAGAGGTAAACGCAGCTGCCCCCACATACATAGCTGAGAAGGCTCCTCGAATGACGCAGAGAGAAGAGGGAGTCAGCCTAAATGTGTGGTTTCAAATTGTATTTTTCACTGTCAGCACAAATTGTAATTGCAACATTGGGCAATTTTTATTAATTAAGCACTTCAGAATTAGCTTATAAGTATGTATTGCCTTGCATTTCACAGTTTTTAAATTAGCATCTTCAGGATTGTTCTGATACATGTATTGACTACAAAGTGTGCCTCATATCGAAGAAACGTACTATTTTCACCCTGACTCTTAGATCTTTTCTTCCTTTACTTCTATAAAAATAATTTATAAAACTAAATTCACAGACTTCATCATTTTATAGTTGCTTCCAGGGCACTAGTTTACATCAAGTCATAAAGTAAATTGTTCTTACAAAGCATCAAACAACGATTTCATTAACCTTATCAAAGTTTTAAAGGAGATATTCACCAGGGCTTAAATCCATTCCAGAACACAGCATCTCTGTATGTCTGTATGCAGCATTTGGGGATCACTAGCATATAGAAATGAAAGATTTGTTCACTGATAACAGCAAGAACTTAAAACCTCCAAGCACAGGAGTATCTTCTGGCAACATATACAAATTTAACTCAGTTCTGGCATCTGACAGTGAGCCAGCCTAAAGCCAGGCCAAAGTGTTAGCAGCCTTCCAAAATTAGATGTTTCCCAACATCCAGCCTTGGAGATGCAACACAATGGATAATCTGTGAGGCCTAATCTGTGTAGAAAACAGTCAAAGAGATTTTGGGGTGAGGTGGGTAATGTTCCCCTTCGGTGGGCTACAGGAATCATGTGGTGGATGTAAAGAATGGAACAGTGGCTGGCCACAGCTCCAATCTTCCGTCATGCCAAAGACTGCTTCTAATGGACAGTTTCTCTTACAGAGCTAGCAGTTAGTATAAAATAAAGTTGCAATTATGAAAACAAGAAACTGCAGCTAAGACTCAGATCTAATCTACTGCCCTTTATGCTTCGCAGTCTAGCTGAGTTCATTCGACATAATTTTTTGTGTATAGTGCCAGGGTTTAAAGAGAGGAGTGAAAAGTACATTTCTTTCATTATCTTACCTTAAGCCTCCTACTTATGACAGTTATTTAGGAAACATGGGCTGGAATTTGAACTTCTGCCTCTTTGCTTCCAAATTAAGAGGGGAATGAAAACTTTTCTCACTCTTTGTTACAAACAATGCAGAAAAGAAAGTAATCTCTGATCAGTTCTTTGAATGTAATCTATGCAAACATTTCTCTTCAGGCAATAACCCTTCGTGTGGATTCCAGGTACCTCCATGCAGACCAGAATATGACAACTAAACAAGATTTGTGTCCTATTCCTGTTCTCAAAGATTCTCCCCTAGTGACTGCTAGGTCATGTTTAAAGAAGCATGACGATTTTTGGCAGCATTTTTTTATTTGACAGGGTTGCTTCAGCTCCTAGTCTGAGGTGCCTATCTCTTCCCATGGGCTCAAGAGCAAGTGCAGACACCTAACACAGGCTTTGAATTCCATCCAGGAGCCAGGCACATAATGTTTTTGCCAGAAATTTCAGCACATTATTCCTTTCTTGTATTAGCCCTCACTTTACAATACTGTTTGCATGCAGTCACTATCTATCTAGTATGTTGTGCATTCCAGCATATAACATACAGCAAGTAGCATCATTCATTGGTAAATTGTCTTTTGAAGCTCATCCAATATAAATTAATAAAAAGTTTTCAGGATTTAATGTTGGAGATCTTTGTACACAGTTAAGCCCCTGTAAGTTAGCCATTATACAGTTTGCTAGTGGAGTGAAAACAACTTAGGTTCTCAAATCACAGCTCCTCAGTTACCACAGGTATCTGCCACTCAACTGCAATGATCCGTCCTTATTCTAGAGCTAGCAAGGCCTGGGAAAGTGCATAACTGTGAGGATGCTTGGGTGAGAATTTAATGTTGCTACAGAAAGCTAATCCAATCTATCCAGACTTAAAATACATGCATTCTTGTTGCTTTTATGCTAAGCTACTAGCGCATCTACCCAAGAATACTTGGAGCACATATTCTTGTTTAAGTTCTTATTTCTTGCTCTAAGGTAAACACTTTATAGGCACATTTTTGTTTATTTAATGAGAGATATGTGTGCCTCCGCTGGGTGCTTAAGTGCATTAAAAAAGCCATGGTATGTGGCTACCAGGCTTATACGGTATGTAAACCAGACTGTGAAAAGTGACTCTATTCCTACCCAATGGTTAAAGGCACAAAAGAACCATGGGAACCTTGTTCTAGCCTTGATTTTTGGCTTTAGTAAAACAAACCGTAACTCTTTATTTGTCAAATTACTATCTGTTACAGTTTGAACTTTCCTTAAGCTTTACTCTCCTAATGAAGTTTAATCTGCCTCTGGCTTGAAGCAAAAGAGCATTGTGTGTTCGTGTGTAGGCAGTGTGAATGTGGTTTTGCAGAAAAGGAAGTCTTCTGAATGTTAGGGGCTAAAATCAATGGAAAATGGAAGCCAGCCTATTGCCCTTGTTTTTCCAGCTGTCAAATTTTACTCTAATAAAGTAGATAGTATTTCTTTACAACCCCATTAGTTTTTCCTAAGCAAACTGACAATACCATTCCCTGTTCTGTGAACGCAATCTCCATAATTTATGCTATTCTTCTGTGAGAAACACTCTGAATACTTATCTGCAGAAAAAGGAACCTTTCAGCAACATGTTCAGAGGCCCAAACATCTCTTATACTTTATTTTACTTTTTAACTTGGGCAGAGGACTACATACAGAAGGGATCAAATGTGAATCAAATTGGAGGAGAGAGTAAGTGTGAAGATTTGTCAGGGCAATTCACATTTTAGCCCGGCAAAATCGCAGGCAGTCTCTTAAAGAGCTTAGAAATAAATAACAATAGATTTAATAAAAAGAAGACATTAAATAGATCAGCTCTATTAAATCCTTCTATAATTATACTATTTGAAAGGCAGGCAAATTGGGGATGGGGCAATGGTGCAGAAGGCAGGAACTCCTCTTTTGCTACATGAGATGATCTGTGATTTCACACAGGATCTTCATCTATTAAACTTGTAGCTACACAGCAGATCATCATCTTTCTGATCTATGGTTTTACAAAATGTTAAAATTTCTTGAATGCGTTGCACTGTTTAAGATTCGGTGGGTCTAGCTATCAACAGGAGTCAACATCAGAGTAGGAAGAAAAACTTTGCAGCTATAGAAATTCAAATTTGTATTTGTGGAGGATACAACTACCCTCAGTCCTCACAATTCAGGTATTTGCAAGACTCAGAGTCACTAATAAATTTTATTTTTGCAACACCCCTGTAAATAAGGAGGCAGCATCAGTACAACTGGCCACATATATATTAGCAGTACAAAAAAGTTTATGAATATTTCTAGGTATCTCGTGCTTCTTACAAAATCTTGAAGTATTGAGATTGTTTGCATTAAAGACACTCGATAACTGAGGGTTTTGTTGTTCTTTTCATTTTGAAAAATCTTTATTTGATTTTGTCTGTGCATAATCAAACTCAAATCAGTAGGGCTGGCATTTGGGTTTTACTTTTTCCGTTCCTCTAAAGATTTGAGATGCTGGGAGAAATGGTCCTTCTCTCAGTCTGTTTCAGAAGAATCTTATTATTGTCATTATAACGGAAAAAAAAAAAAAAAGGCAGCTTTAACCAGTTAGGTATGAGACATATTTAATTGACTGCAGGAGAGACAGTAATTAATTATTGCTTCCCATCCACCCTCATATTATTTCCACTGACTAATACAAGCTTTAGCAGTGCTCTGCTGAAAAAGAGACTATTTTGCTTTTGATTTCACCACCTTTTCTGAACTGTAGTGTAACATTCCCTCAATTAGGAAGACTAAATATTCTCAAATGCAAAAATATTAACTAACTGCACAAGAAAACACAATTACAGAGAAGGTCTGTTTCTTTAACCTTTGTCTGAACTTGTAAATTACTGATTTCTTTTTGTGGTAGTTGCTTGACATGCCTCATTTCAGTTGCTGCCAGTTGTCATAAGATGGCAAAGTACACAAAAATCTTTCATTCTGCTTCCACCAGACAAACCTCAACAAAAGCTTGGCTGCAGTCGTGTGGGGTAGTGGCTAAAGAGAAAAGAAGGGAAAAACAAACCTGCAAACCAACTCTGCCTCTATAAATAATACAAAGTGGCAATTAGAGGCATGGGCAGCGATGAAGGAACAGCAAACGTGTACCCTGTTCATCGCTACCAAGGGAGCAGCCAGGACTGTCCTGAGATGTGTAAGTGCCACCCTGTTAATGCATCTCCGCTTCCACGGGCTTTGAAACCTCTGCCTTCGTGCTGAAGCTGGGACACAAGGAAAAACTGTAAAAACATAGAAACTGATTCTAGCATTTTTTGTTTTCATTCTAACTTCCATTAGAAAATTGAACACTCTCTTACAGCGAAAAAAAGAAACCACTGAACGCTGCCATGTGTCACAGCATTCATAACTGCACACCTTTCAGGGTGGAGCGTATTTCTAATTCAAATACCGAACCCATTGAAAAATATGATCATGATTCAAAGTTCAGTAACATCACTGGACTTCAGAAGGATTTATGCTTCGGTTTGGTTTTTTGGTTTTTTTTTTGTCTCCACAAAATGAAATTTCTTCTTATTTGTAGTTTCCTTTTGTTTTGCCAAAAACAAATGGAAACATGTAAGGCAGAGAAAGACTGCTGCAATGAAAACTATATGCTGTGGATAAACATCTGTGGACCATTTTTAATGTTTGAAGTGTACAGAGACACAGACATGAATATAAATATATTTTTTTTAAGTTTTCTATCGTAAGGTTTTGTAACACAAAGTTCTGTGACAACATCCATAAAATTGATCTCGGAATGAAAGCTGGAAGAAACAGCCTTTCCATGTCCTTTTTCTCCTTAAGAGTTTCCTTTCGTTTTGACATTTTGACTTGCTTCTTTCTGAGGGCCCATTCTGTCTAGAATGCGCTGTTTATGCTGGAGAAGCAGTTTCCAGTTGCTAAAATCCTGGCTTAACAGTAAAATAAAAAAAAATAATAAAATAAATTCATAATTAAAAATCTTGCAAGACCTATTCCTGTGTTCTGGATCACCATTGCATGTCGCTATCTAGCCAAAACCACAGCGAGAGACTGTGCCCTCTTCCCTGTGCTAGAATTCCTCTTGGGTGGGATATGTACATGGAAGCAAAAAGTCTTAATCTTGTAACACCATTTACATTAATTATGGCCTACAAGCAGAGCAGCACTAAATCTGTTATTCTCTTTACCTTACTTTCAGCCTCTTTTTTCACGTGCAGGAGGAGACAGGGCAGAGAGGTGTGGCAGCTGGGCAAACAGAGGCGGCATATTTTGCCATGAACTGTGACCCCCAAATCCTAAGCAATATTTGTAGAAAAGAACAATTGCTTTATCCAAGAACAATCTTGTTGGTATTTTCTATCCATAAAAAAATCATCAAAGGATTTTTTTTCCTGGCTCGATTTAGAAAGAAAATAGTTTTATTTGTTCTTAAAAAAAAATTACCTTCATCTCATCTAGTCTTTTTCATCATTGGCATTTATTATAGCAGATAACAGCTGCCGAGAGCCTTCAGTCACAGAGCTTTTGAAGGCTGATGGAAGCATCAAGCTAATATTTTCAATGGCTTTGGGATCTGAACCCATATCCTCAGGATTAAGGCAGATCAAATGAAAATGAATACCTCTACAGACAAAATCCACCTACCCTCTACCACACAGAGAATGTATTTGTCTACACAAAGTAGAGTCTAAAAGCATTGAATTGAGATACTTTCTATTTTATTATTCATATACGAGCTATTTTGCTCCTATTTTGGTATAACCAAAATGATGCAATGCTTTGGCTTCCCCCAGTGACAAGAATTAATGACTAAAATATAAATTAATAGGGAACTGGTAATGGATACATAGGCTTTTCCTTTTAAACTGCTTATATGAATTGAGTTATAGGCAGGAACCAAAAGGTATCCTCAGAAGGTTATAGAGAAAATTATCTAAAAATGGCTGGCTAGTGAGTTCCTCTTGATATCCTGATATCCAGCCTCAAGAAATACTCAACAACTGCCATGGGACACAACACTCACATTTCTTCACACTCTCCAGAAAAAAACCTGAATACTTTACTCAAACCCCACTGGAGCCAATGAAATCTTCCTGTTTCTTCCCCAGCTGGACACCAAAACAACTTAAGAGTCATTAAGTGCATACACAGACAGGTAGAGAGTCTTGATTCCGATCTTACTCAGATTTAAAGTGGCTGAAGGATCAACTATTGTAATACTAACGGAGTCAGACTCCGCATGTTTTATATGTGGAAATGAACCTGGAGAGGGGTGAACAGATGGTGAGCAGTTACTGAAGTAAGCAGCTCACTATTACAATGGAAGAACCACTTTCTAAGACTAAAAACAAGCCAAAGAACAAATAAAGTTTCTGGAGCACACGGCATGCGCAGAGAGATGAGAGAACTGGGTTTGCTCAGTTTTAAGAAGAAAAAGGAAAAGGAGAAATCTTGTTGCTGTGTACTATGACCTGCTGGGAGGCTACTGGAACACCGACATTAATGGGTGGGATTTCCACCCTCGGAATTATTCAAGACTGAAGTGGAGATGTCTCGGAGCAACCTGATCTAATCAGACTGGCTTTGAGCAGGATGTTAGCTGGAGGTGCCTTCCAAGCCACATGATCCTGTGATTCTATGGAAGACAGGAAAAATATATTGTTTTTGTCAAATAATGTCAGTAAGAGACCATTACAGCCTTTCAGAGAGGTTAAAGAAAGTTGTCCTAGATCTGTACAGCCTAACAATCAATACACTTTTAATGACTTTTTCAAATATTCAAAATAATACAGTACCAATCACACGACCGAACAGAATAAGCTCAGAAGCACGTATCACATTACTAGGTTTTTGCATGCTGGTTGTGCACGCACATGTGTGTATGTGTGTGCAACCATTTGTCATTAAAGGACAGAGCTCCAGCTTGCAAAGTCAGTCAGTGAAAAGAAAGAAAAGACAATAGCTTGGGCAAATTTAGGATGACATGCATATGAAACAGGATGCGTCGAGGTAGTTTAGGATTATTTACTCTGGACTTTGCCATTTTATAATAATTTTTTCAAACTTTTTTTGCTATGCATCTGCCATACATCACATAACATAAAACTTGCCCAGAAGTAGACACATGTACCTCCACAAACACAGTATGTGCTGCAGAAGTCTGCTTTATCTGCTCTATGTATCATTATACACACGTGCAGATACAAACTTTGAAAATAAAGGAGAACCAGATGTCACTGTAAGTAAAGATCTAATATCTGTTCTGAGATCAAATGTATACTGTGAAATTTGGTCAGAAACGTCACTTATTTAATTTAATCTTAATTTTAATTTGGTATTAAAAGAATTCAATAGAATTTTAAAAATAAATGAATAAATTCTGGGCCTGTAAATATAGCTACATTCTGCACACTCCATCATAACGTGTAGTGATTTAATCATCATATTATGAATGAGTTCAGTTTAACAAGAAAGTAATCTTTTTTTCTTAAACAAGAGAATAAAGGAGATTAAGCACAGAAAATACAGGTAGAATCATCTGGCGTTGCTTTCCTATCATTTCATGTAATGCTGCGTTTCTAGGATTTCTGCCATTCCTTAGAATTTATATTTTACTGTGCAGCTACAGACAGATCCATGCTTTTTTCCCTTCCCTACCAGGAAAATCTATTGTATTGAACTGTAAGAAAACAATTTACACAACATGTAAGGTTTCCAGCTTGGAAACCCACACTTCAGGCACAATAATTTGCAGTAGGCATCTAAATAAAAATTCCTGATGTTGAGTGTTTATAGCTTCCATTGTGGACACAGGTTGCCAGGTCATTTGGGTCAGATTTCTGATCTTTTTGAGTAAAGCTAACTTTCTTCTTCAGAACTGCTTTAGCAGATAAGCTGTGCTGGAAACACTGCCAAAATAGATACCAACGTCTTAATACTCACACCTGCTGATTGCTGATAAAATCACAGAACCACAAAGCACACAGGACAGAAAGGACACATGAAGGTTATATGAGCCAGTCCTGCTCAAAATGGGGCTAGCTTCTGAAGTGAGGTGGTTTGTACAGGACCTTGTCCAGCTGAGTTGCAGATACCTGACACTTTTTCCTTTCGTCCTGTCACTGTGCTCTTCTGAGAAGAGTCTGGCTCTGTCCTCTCTGTCCTCTCCTCACCAGGCAGTTGAAGGTCACTGCGAGACGCTCCTTTGCCTCCTTTTGCTCCACAAATTAAGTGTGGGTATATTTTTATATACATTTAGGAATGGGAATATAAAAAATTATTATAATAGTGATTCTCAGAATAAGCTACCTATGAACATGGTAACAAATGAACTATAACTTACGTATTTTACTACTAGTATTACTATAAATGAGATGATTAAAATTATTAACACTATGGGATCGTTTACCATAGCATACACAAATGCTAATGTAAGCATATTTTGTCTCATAACTGAGCCTATAATACATATGTATTTTCTTGAACATGAGAAGATCTGGTATCAAATCTGAAGTCATCTTCAAAGGAGCTGGAGGTTACCTCTAGAGCAGACGTTATGGCTGAATGCTGTCATACAACATGAGCTGGGGTGGAGTAACTTCATCCCAACTCCTTGTGCCTGCCAGTAATCTCCACGAGACCCTTTCACTCCTCACTCTCCACAGAGAAAGAGTCACTTTCTCCAAAGGGCCTTTTAGAGAAAAAAAGGTCCCAGTATCTGCTGTTGCTCTCTCACACATTTCCATGTAGGACTCATACCTATCAGCCAAGAATTAGATCCAGTTTGGACAAAACGCACTTTCAGCTGCTCAGCAAACAGGTTGGGGCTATCACAGGCGCAGAGCAGGAAAAATAAGCAAAGGGAACAGTAAACAGTGAGCGGCCACCTTGTTTATTCAGAGTGCTGGGGTTTATTGATGTTACACACAATCTCAAGTTTAGTTGATCTTAGATGTTAGATGTCTTCTCTCACAGCCACTCTGATCCGAGAGGGAGTTTTCCCCAGCTGGCGAGGGAAGCTTCCAACAGACATAAGCCATAAACCTCTCCCAACGCCACTGTCCCCTCATAGGTAGAAGAATAACCTTAAAGCAGAGGTCCTTCACAGTCACCACACAGAGTGGAAAGAAAAATCTCAGCTGCTTGCCTGTTGGACAAGTCCAAGCAGACTTCTTTCACCTCTTTAAGGACAAGACAAGAGAGGAACTGATTACAAAATGAGAAGGACAGGCTGCCTCATAACCAGCATTCAATGCCTAACTCCAATACCAATACTAGTACCAAACTACCAATACCAATAAAAACACACTCAATAGAAGCACAAGTATAAAATAACAATAATGGAGAGGGATCTCATCACTGTACCGCAGTGCTGGATGTATCTGGACCGCTCTTATGAGGGAAAGTTCTTTGGCAGTGACACCCTGAGAATCTGGAATGAACATATCTTTTTTTTCTGAAATCGCAAATGAAAATCAAGTTATCGTTTGTGGCAGATTCTTGTATCTGCAAAGAAATCCAACTCAAGAAAGGCTGCACCTCTTTCAAAAACTAATTGTATTAGATCACCTCATCCAACACATCTACGTAAATGACCCCAGTAGGTATGACACCTGCCCTGGTATTGATTCAGCTGGAACAACCTTCCTCTACAAAACTGTCTTCAGAGCTCCTGCATCAGGGTGGTCTGCACTCCCCAGCTGCTGAGGAGATGCTGAATTCCTGTGTTTGCCCCTCTGTCCCAGCCCCTGCTTTTACTGGAGTGGACACAGCAGCAGCTTTCACTAATCCAGTCGCACATGTACACACAAAAGCAGCAAGACTCATGTTCTTTCTCTTCTGCAAGTGCCATGCTAGTGCTTCGTGAGCTCACTGCTCATCTTCAGGGTGCTGGGGTGGGAGGAAGAATCCATCAGCTAAGGAAGCACATACTCTGCAAGCAAAGATTTTCCTGTGTCTCCAAGGCAAAGACGGGACCAGGTAGAAGTCTATTATTCGCTGGACCTGGCTGGTGGGCTGACCAAGTTCGTAAGTCTTCTCCTTGTTTCGCTTTCTGAACACTGTTAGTGCAGACAGTGGTATGTATACCTGACCACATCTGAAAGTTTCAAGTTATTTTTGCAATTTTGCCACAAAGTGGAACAGACTTTTTCAGCTGCCTGTGTCAGCTTAAGAAGACATTTACCTGAGATCAGGAAACAGTAGGAGAGAAAGTTTAAGAAACATCCAATGAAATAAAAATTACTGACGTTTGATTCTTCTCCCACTCTACTTTTCAAAATTATGTTTGAAGATGTCTTATGTATGAAAGTATCCATAAGAAAAACAAGGTTTCTACTGGAGAAATGAATGGCTGACACTCTTCTCATTTTAAAGGGACTTATGAAAGCTATAAAGATGATAAGTTATTAAATCAGAGATAATAGCTTTACAGGCATATTTATTTTCATATTTTATAGCCATGTATGTGCAGCTTTATTTCCCTAACGCAAACCACAATAAAACACTTCATGAGGGCTTTAAACTCTTTTGTCTTTGCTGTAGGTTTGTCTGCTTCAGAAAAAAAAATAAATAAAAAAAGATGGTGCATTATTTTCAACAGTGGCAGGAAGTGGGTTTTTAGTCGAATCAGCTTAAAAAATTCCAGCTGTGTTCACGCTGAAGCCATCGAAAAGTCTAAGCCCGGGATCAGCTCTCCATGCCAACTAAATCCTTTTCAGGCCTCAAAAAGTAAATTTTTGAAAAAATGCCAAGCCTCTCATTGAAAATAACATCTTAATTGGTTGATATTAAAAAAAACAGAAAGTGCCATTCTGAAGACGCAGGTGCTCACATTTTTGTATACTAATTTGATATCGTGCCCTGTAAGAGCACTCGACATTAACAGAGGCTATCTCAGAAAACTGCAGTGACAGGCACGCAGGCTGGTTATTTCAGACGAGGAGGCACTTCTAAGAACTGTAGAAACTAAACATGTTACGAGCTATCCTGTGCCACTGAAAGGCACCAGAAAGGCCAAAGAAGTGCGTGACAGCGTTTGCCCCAAGGAAAACACGGTGTTGCGTTCCCCGCCTGGCTGCAGCTCAGTAGAGGATAAGGAAACTCCACTCTTGTTGTCTTCTGAGATCAGTGACTGTTTTCAAGGAGTTTTTGTATCAGTTTGAGGTTCACACCTTGTGAAATGTTTGTGGTCAAAAAGCAGAAAATGCAGGTATGTATGATACAGTGTTTTGAATACTGATGCCTTTTTTCGTTAAAAATCAATTACTGCAGGATTATGAATACATCTATCCTACTATCTTTCCCTCTTTGCTTCCTGTTACACAATTAATTTTTTTGTACATACATATCATGATTTTTTTCCTCCTTCTGCTGCTCAAAACTTGGCATTCTTGGTCTGTTACATGAGAAGGAAAGAAAACCAACCTCGTCATTCCCCGCCACTGAACTGAATGAGCTATCAGACACTTGCCTCACATACTTCCCTTATCCCTGTAAATCTAACTCTGCGGCTCCTTTAAGCTGGGAGACTGAGAGATATAGCCTGATTTATACAGATGTTAAAAGAAGCCAAATTTAATTGATTCTGAGCTGACAGAAATTCATTTATTCTGCATAACTTGAAGCTTTTAAAAGCAAATGTATTTTTCATTAAGAATGGTAAAGGGAGATGGTATTAATCAAAGGAAAAAAAATCTAAGATACAACAACAAATGATCAGAAAAATAGGTGACAGAAAGCCTATTACTCTCAGGGAAGGATCTACAAGACCTTTTTCTTTTTAGTTGCATTTGCAAAGCAAATATAGGAACTATACTGCAAGACAGGAACTATGAAATTGCAAAGGAAATATTAAAAGGGGACACTAGTTGAGACAATAGATAGTTGAAAGTGAATTTTAAGGTCACAAATTTACCATGTAACTCTAAAGCAAAGTCCTTTTTCCTAATTTCCGAATGCCAGTCTTAATGGCTGAAAGTGATGTCTTTAATTAAAGAATTTGGCTTCAGTTTAATTTTGGGTTTTGGGTGTTTTTTTTAAAATAAAATTAACTGCCAAGACACATTTTTTTTCCATTAAGCAACTTGGCAATCCGGAGTGATTGTGATGTCTCCTCATCCACATTCTAGAAGATAATTTTGGTGAGGCAATCATTTATCCCAGAGCAGTGAGTAAGATTAAGCAGAACAGTTCAAAAGTTTGAGTATTAATTCCAAACTATTTCTAAATGTTGCATTTCATGAAGTCATTTGAAATTTGTACTAGAAGTAAAAACTTCTCAGCCCCCCAAACAGAAATAAAAAAAAACAAACCCAAACCGATTCTTCCCTCCCCAGGATTACTGATGTCATTAGAAATGTCGTATCACACTCCTGAGACAGTGGCCAAATTAAGAATTGGCCAAATTAAGAATTAAGAGCTCAGCCTGGAAAGGTGCTCATAGACCAAACTCTAAGCTCGCAGTGATTTGAGGGCATTCACACACCAGGTCTGAAGTTCACTTTCCCTCCCTAACATCATACGGAGCTCCTAACAGATCCTGCATTTCTTGTCCTGCCTGATTGCACTCACTGGAGTTGTGTACTGTCACACAAAATGCTGTTCCAGAGGTTTTTCTATCAAGATAGTTTGATGGGAGGTTCCAGAAAAAAAGGTTTTTTTCAGACAATGATGAAATACCATGGGCTACAGTTTCTTGGAGATAACATGCAAGACAGTAGCAGGACATTTCTTCAAAATGTTGTCTCCTGTTTGTATCACTGTCTTGGAAAAGAAGATAATTATTTTAAGATCATTAGTAAAAAATATTTATACTGTGTTTCTGCAAAAAATCTCTGGCGTATTAACTATGTTGATTGAGGAGCCTTTGTAGCACTCACTTTTGGGTAACTGATCTGCTGAGTAAGAGTAGCAGTTGGGAATATCCCAAATACTAGCTGCTGTACAAAGGCACAGGAAAAATAACCTCCAGCAACCTTATCCACACAAGAAGCAAGAGACTTTTCCTCAAGGAGAGATAGTTAATCATAAGGATAAGAAGAAAAACTAAATTCTCCAAAGGACAGGATGGTCTCAGCTCCTGAGAAAGGGTGGTTTCATGGTAGAGGCAAAGCTATCACTCCTTATATTCCTTCTGCTGTGATACCAGAGTCTTAGCTTCAGTAAACCAGTAAGCAGGATCTCTGCTTCCAGGAAGAAGTCATATCAATGGCGGACGAAGTAATGATGAAATGCAACCCTATCAAGCTTGCATTGAATATGAAGGGAAGGGAGGAAGGGCAGATGGTGTAAACCCTCCATTAATGACCATCGTGTGCTTCAGTACTGGAAACACACACTTAACACTTTTGATTTGCACACTTCACTGTAAGACAGAAGATCCAACATCACACTGATCCACACAGGTAATGGGGTATTTCTCACTCCTCAGCTGCATCCCTGACACCCCAACTCTGTCATCGGCTGAAGAGGAGAAAACACACAGCCTTCTTTTAACCCGGTGTTTGCTGCAGCCATGGCAGTCTGAACGTAAGATGAGACGAGAAGGCATGCTGTGAATCGGCAAACTGTGTCCCTATGACAAAGGCCCTTCCCTGAGAAAGAATGCCCAGTCTTTTTATTAAGGAGTGTTACTGAGAACACTGAAAAGTCAGCCCCAAAAAGAACTAAATACACATGTTGAGGAAACGGCTGGTTCAAGCGACAGGATAAGGTCTTGGTCTATGTATTTATTCATGGCAGGATCTCAGTCAACGCAGTTCAATAAAATGAGTAATTATTGTGAGTCACGTCACTAATTACGTCGGTTACACAAAAAGGCTTGTGCAGCACGAGATATCAAAGTGCACTGTGAACTCATCCAGTATGGAAATGGCTCACAGAGGAGCTCTTGTTACTGATACTCGAACAGTCCTGAAAAAGACAGGGTATTAGAAATGTCTTTGCCATTTTTCTCTCATCGCATTTTTTAAACATAAAAGGAGATGTGTTTTACAATAATGGCAACACAACTGCCTATGTAGGGACTTCAGCATTTGCCTTGGACACGCAACACAAGGGAGAACTGTAATGAGAGAGCAGTGGAATTGGCCAAGATAAGCAGCTTTCTTCTATGACAAGCAGAGAAAGCTAAGATATGTCAAATCTGTCAAAATGTTCTAAGATAAAGTTTGATTTTTCCATATCAAAAAAAAAATAAAAAGAGATGGTTCAGGTACAGGTCAAATTGACTGAGTTAGGAAACAGAAAGAGAAAGAGACTAAAGGAAGTGAGTCATCTCTTAGATAACACATCTGCTTTTTAGCATGCAAGAAACACTCAAGTCTTCTCGAACTTTGTTAAATCTGGATGAGTTCTTCATCCAAGAGTAGGACTAAATTTATAAGCTTTTCCACTAAATTTGGGGCCTGATAATTAACTACCTTGAAGACCATATCCTTATTTGAGATTTCCTACAAGGGTACCTCTTGTAGCAACTTTAGAGAATATACAATGAACTGGACAAAACATTGCCTGTGACTTCAGCTTTACTGCGTAATAATTTTCATAACTGAAGTCACGTCAGATGGCACGTGCAATCTAACTTTAAATATAGAAACAATACATGAAATTCTCCTCTCCCATACACGCATGTCAACAATAATGACAGTGAAGACAAGGCAGTGACGCAGCCACTGAACAAGAGTTAGTGTGAAAATAAGCAGATTCAATGTCATTTGCAATGTGGGACCTCTACCCATGGAACTCTAGAAAGAATACTGAGGTTTTCACATGAGGGTGGTGAGGCACTGGAACAGGTTGCCCAGAGAAGTTGTGGCTGCCCCATCCCTGGAAGTGTTCAACGTCAGGTTGGATAGGGCTTTGAGCAACCTGGTCTAATGGAAGGTGGCCTATGGCAGGGGACTTGGAATGAGATTATCTTTAAGGTCTCTTCCAACTGAAATCATTCTATGATTCTATGATTCATAATGCTTCCTTTAGTATCTGTTTGAAATGATTTTTTTTATATTTAACTCAGTCTATTCAAGTAATTCAATTTCTATACAAGTAAGATTCATTGCATTATGTCTCTGTTTCTTTTAACAACAGAGAAAAAAAAGACAAAGCAAGAAAAAAACTCTATATACGGCAAAGATAAAGTCTAAAAATACTCAATACCCTCAAATACTTCCATTTGTAAATTAGATATTTGTCTTTGGGAACAACCAAAGATTTCATTGTTGATTAGATCAAATGTAAAAATACCAACTTCACTACTAAAGATAAGAAAAAAATTATTTTCAGTTGACAACATTCAAAAGTGAGTTAAGTTTTTAGATCTCCAGTGCAAGACAATAGAAGGGGAAGAATTTTCACATGGCTGGTGCTCAATGCTTTATAAATCATTATTATTTAATATCCATGAAGCTGTGAAAGCCACAAATCAGTTACTTTTGAGAAAATCTGACCCACAATTTGCTGAAATTTATGCAACTATATAAACACTCGAGATTTCTGCATGAGTTCTGCATATAAACAAAAATAAACCCATGGTTTTCTTTTCTTTCTTTTTCTTTTCTTCTCTTTTCCTTTTTTTTTTTTTTTTCCTCTCCTTTTAAATGCTTTATCTCTACTCCATTTTGCAAGTAGCTTTCATTCTATGGACACCACCAAGGATCCAATCAACTATTTGAGCATAAACTGTTGCCTACTAGACTGTCATCAGCACAAAGTCCTTCAAATAATAAATGAACTTTTTATTAACTGTGGTAACATTAACATTACAATGAGGAATTGTTTAAAAACAAGTTGTACTGCTGTTGCTTAAGAGCTCAAAGAAAATGGTTCTCAGTTCCTTTATTTTTCCTTGAGGGTAACCACAGGGGTTGCATTAAATCTTTTAAAATATGTTGACAGTTGAATAAGTGCTGCTGTTGCTCTGGTGACATTTTATGCTTTTTAATTGTCATTAATGAAGCTGACTGATACTTTTAAGAAAGTGCTTTACGTGTTCTAGTAATTTCATGACAAAAAGAGGAACAAAACCGTCTGCAAATTAGCCTTGATCCACTTCTCATATGGAATTTCCACTGGAGACAATGGGAGGAGCTGCATGGGAAATATCTGCTTGACCAGACATTTTAGGTAGGAATGCATGAAATGTTCCCACTAAATTGTGAAATTATCACTTGGTTGTGTGTCTCCATATAAATTAAAAGCTCAAAAAAGATCTGTTTGAGTATATCTTCAAAAAATAAGTATTGGAACTATTTTGACTGATTCAGAACCTGAAGTTAAAACAGTATGGCCCAACATTTTCGGGTTGTAATAAAACCCACAATGTAGAAGTGAGTTGGAATGAAATTAAAGTCTGACACTATCCTGGAGTCTAATAACTCCTTTTTTATGTTGATAATACTCCCACTGATTTGAGAAAGGTTTTGCCCCTGTAAAAACTGAAGGATTCAGCTCCCAATTATCTGTTCAGGAACATGCAGTAACAAGGAGGAATGCACGTAGCTTGAGAAACAGCAGACACTATGCTTGAGAGTTCATAAACAGATAAGGTAAGTCTTTTGCTATGGGGAGTAAATAAACTACAGTGCTTTAAATTATGATGAGTGATTTAAGCAGATTAAGGAAGATCTATTCTGGGGACAAAGAGACAGAAGAGGTAAGAGGAGGGGGGGATGGTACACGAATAGCATAGGGAGATGTGTAAAGTCCTTTGCTTCCCGCAGCCCAAGTTCCCTCACTCCCTCATGCTCCGTGGTAACACAGCAGATGATTCTCCAACACTACTGCATCTGCTGCACCACAGCCTTCACATCTTTGTGATTTCAGAATCAGAAAAAGCTGCAGCCACCTTTCTTCAACTGCAGCAGCTCTTCAAGTGCAGATGTTGCACAAATACCAATAGTCCAAGCCATCGCAGTTGAACAGGACAATTAATCATCAATCTAATTTGTCATCAATTTGATTATGACAAATCTTTCCAAGCAAATCGAGAAGCCCTTTGCCCGATTCCCCATAGGCCTAGTGCCACGTATAACCACGCATACCTGGGCAAAAGCACGCGGTTCAGCTCCAGCCTGGCCTTTTCTTTCATCGGAGTAAACGGCTGCACCAGGTGCAAAGCAACAGAAGTTGGGCCTCGGGGTTCTGTACGGCGCTGAAATTTTCAAGACACTAAGGGTGCAGACCGCAGTAAGTTCCACACTCACGTCAGACGCACATTTAACAACCTCAGCTAAGTCATGAGCTACATTTTAATTAGACAAGGGGCCAGGCTTTTGATTTCAAAAATAGAAATTAGGGTTGCAGTCCTTCATCTATTGAAGTTAATTGCAAAATCCCTATTATCAAGCTCTTGAGGTATTACCCAGGCTTACTTTTTAATTACATTTGATTCTTAATGAAGTAGATGGCAAAGAGAAAAGCAGCCCATGATTCAAACGATTCACATTTTTATCTTTCCTGATGAACAACAGAATAGGTCAAGGTACTTGCTGGATTTTCCCATGAGAAATGCTGTGATGTGAATAAGCTCAATTGACTTGATCCTGAAGGAGCAGGTTAGCTTTGAAAAGCATCACTCATTTTCTCCTCCTGTATACGCTCTACCCTCAAAACTTATGCAATGTAATTATAGAACACCAAGCCAAATCCAGTTCGGAACTTGAAAAATACCATGTAAGTATCCTAAGCTTGAATGACTTGTCTTATATTGTCTAATGTCATTCAAAACATAAGGAGTCCTAATTATAGTTTTATTTTCAAATGATGCACTTTAAAAGAGTGACAATTCTCCATAAAAACTGACAACTTCTCAGGGCATGAAGACAGCCAATAACTTGATATTTCTACATGATTATAAAACAATAAGCTATGAAACAACTTATGCAGAAAGAGTATGTTATCATGCTTGGCAAGAGAATAATACAAAGTTTCACTTTTTTCTCTTACATCAGTACCCATGTAAATAAATGAAGATTTATAGAAAAGACATTCATACTACAGGTGGGGCCATTACCTTGTTATACACAACAACATTCAAACTCTTTTTACATAATGAAAGCTGTTTCTTACCATCTGGAAATCAGGTTTAAAAATAAAAGTACTGGTTTTCTATTATATGAAAAGCTCAGCCCTTTATTGCAGACATTATTTGTCATATTATAAAATGCATAACTAATTTCTTACTTTTATGACTTTGAAAGATCCATTAAAAATCAAGGATTTGAAAATGCAATTTTGTTTTTAAAAGGTTAAAGGTTGAGATAAGTATTAAAGAAAGTCAAATGTCCACTTTAAGTGAAATAGTATTGCAAGGCTCTGGTGACACTCGCTTTCCCCTACCTTTCACTGGGGACAATCAATTTTACTCATTCAAAGCATCACTTTAAAAATCAAGGAGAGGACACGACACATGCAACTACTGTACATGATACTGCAGAAGGGAGCTGTAATTGAGGCAGCCCAGCATGGTTACAGCCAGGAACTGGAGAACGGAGGCTGTGTCCACAGAGTGGCAGAGCTCTGGGGGCATGAGAACCTCACCAGAGGAAGGGGTTGCAGTGACATACAGATGTCATGACCCCTTTTAAAGGAAGAACATACAACCCCCTTTCAAAGAGGGACAGAGAAACTAAGGCTGCCATTCACCCAGCCTTTTTTCTTTTTTTTTTTTTTTTTTCCTAAATCCCTAGGTTTGGGTTTTTTTTTCCCCTATGGGTGGTTCTGTGTTTCAGACTTGCAGCATACCTGCTATGAACCAAGGAACAAAATACAAACCTCCCAAGTCCAGGTTAAAAGCATTTGCCCTTCATTACGATTCTTTCCCGTTCACAAGGCTGAAGACTTCAAAACCTGAGTAGGTCACTTCCTACTTCATGCTCACATCAGAGATCAGGGGAAGCCTAGATTACTTTCAAGGTCACCATGGACACGACATGGAAATCTGAATCAGCCCCTTCTACGTAACTGTGACAAACCTGCAGTGTAATACCCAACCACAGCCAAACTTCCTTCTGCATCACATTGTGTAGAATCAGCACCATCTACATTAAGCCAGCACTACTTAAGCAAGGAAAAGAACTTCTCACCTACTTCTTCATTTGGCAGTTCCCTCCTGGAATGCAATTTCTACTGTTGTTTTTACTGGAACGACGCCACTTTACACCTATTAAGTATTATGCTCATAAGTTTAGGGCCTTACGCTCCACAATATCAATATCTTGTAATCGTTCACTCTGTTGTTTAATATTTGTAGAAGTTCTAACTTGGCATGTCTCTTTCTGTATGACTCTCAGACTCAAGAGTACATAGTTATGACCACGGCTGCGAAAAGCACTCTGAGACACTTACTAGCCATTATTATCTTTGAAGTAACTTTTGTAAAGACTACTCAAGAGTACACAGAATATTCCCATGGCAGGACACAGCAGTTGCGGGGCATCCCTGCACTTGCAAACCATACAAACCATCCAAAAGCAGACAATACCAGTGCAGGGAGCAGCAAGCCCTCACGTCTCAAAGACCATCACAGACAAAGCAGAGGGCTGAAGAAAGCTAAAGCCCCTATGTATAGAGATGGAGAATTTCTGCTCAAATTTAACAGAACTGGTGAGCTCAAAGAACAGGTATTCTGAAGTGGTGGCTAAAATCACCAGTATTTAAGACAGGGATTAATACTAGAAGAATAACCTGCCTTACTATTAAAGTAATACTGAAGTAACTGCAGTAATAAGATACTGCTCACCACTTCAGAAGTAAATGCACCTTTCTTTTGAAAATAATAATTTTGATTGCATGTTTAGTGTGCCAGCATCAGTGATTGCTACATGCTCTGTACATCTGACACACTGTACAAAGTGCGTGAGGAATGATATTTAGCTAAAGGACTCTGTGCCTTGCTAACTATCTTGGTAAACCTTCAGGGAGCCTGATTTTCAGTGTATACAGTGTCTCAGTTGGGCACTAAATGAAAGCGACTCAAATCATTAATAACTTCCACTACATGCCATGTGCTATTATCTTTCTCAAAATTAAGGATAGGAAATAAAACCTTTAGTTGTTAGTAAGTCATAATAACTTTGAAAATAACGAGAAGGTATTATTAATTCTATAGCTATAGTAGCAATGAACTTCAGGTAAAAGTTTACGCTGACAGGTACCTCAGCAACACAACCCAAACATCATAGTTGTGGATGCAGATCAAAAAGCCAATTTCTACTCAGTTATTGAATTTAAGGGGAAGAAGAAAATGTTCAATCATAACATTTGCTTAAGAATGTTTATCTTCTTTCTTACCATTGAATGTTAAAAACACCCTTGCTTGAGGCTGGGAAGATCCTTTTACACTGCTAAAGTAAATAAATATCCCAATCAACACGTGCAGTGCAAGAAATGCCATCTCCTCGGATGCACAACTTAATATCCAAGAAACAGAACCTGAAAGACAGAGATATCACATTACTGTTGTTAAACAATTTTGTGGAGCAAAAACAACACTACAAAAAGATCTGTGTTAGAAAGCTCTTCCAGCTGAAGACATAATATGTGATAATATGAAGGAGGTACAGCAGTTCTGTTTTTCCTTTGTACATCTGAAAATGGTTTTCCCCCACAGTCTTCTGTGCTGGCAGAAAAGGAGCTCTCTGCCTGTCAGTATGAACCAACAGAGCCCAAGTTTTGGCTAAGGCACACTATAGCATTAGGTTCAGTTTATTTAAATAAGGACAATTCCACCTGCTGGAAAAATAATTATACCAAATGTCAAGGCAGAATAAAGCAAGGACAGGAGATAAAGTTTCACGAATAAAAAGCTGGCTGATATTTTTAGACGTCTCTCCTTAGTTTACATCATATTTGATCACCCTCTCGTGTTTTTTTTGGAGGGGGCAGGGTTGGGTTGTTGGTTGTGGGGTTTTTTCTTTTTTTTTTTTTTTCTTTTAACACATTTTAAGTCAAAGGTGCTTGGAAATGAGTTTTAAGTTGTAGTAAGTTGACTGCTCTAATAGCCCTCTACATTTTGTTTTAAGATGAAATCCTGACTATGTCTATCACTAATTTTAAAACCCTTGAAACCAAAAGTATTTCAATATGCTTGAAACTATTAGTCAACGTTTACTTTTTGGGCTACCTTCTCTCAGGATACCTACCTGCTCTCATAGACTTCTACAGAGCACCAAGAACACCTGGCATTGGACCACACGTTACACTTGATACTTCTACTACTCCTGCACATCTACTGAACCTACATTCATTTTATAGGGTTTAGCTGCTGAGAAGACTGAGCTGCTCAGAGATTCAGAAAACACACCAAAACAAATCTGCACCTTTTCTTAGCTCAGGAAGGGCTTGAGGTCACTGGAGTCAGTGGCACTGTCATATCAATTGTGATGGTCTTTTGACCAAACCCACAAAACCTAGTAGACATTAGAAGCTGAATATGGTATACCACTCCCAAACTGCATCTCTCCAAAAACTGAGTAGTCCAAATTTCATTTCACCTATGATAACAACTTTGTTCTTCAGCCTAGCTGCAAAAGCGAGAGTAAAATACATCTTCATTTTATGTCCATTCTACTTCCCTGCTTAAATGTATTTTTTCTTTTTGGCATCAACAGCCCTTCTACTAGACACGACTTACTGGTTAATCAGCTGATATATTTGATTCTATGGTAACTGGAAGCACTTTGAAGTGTTGTATTCTTCAGCTAGAAGATAGCATTAAAGGATATACATTTATTTCGTGAAGAGTTTTGTTGCCTGTGCAATCATCTTAACACTTCTTTACCTCAGCTCTGCTCCAGCACTACAGTCCCTCCAGTGGAAGCCAATATTTCTACACGCTTGTTCATTCGGTCCCTTTGAGATTCACACCTGTCCTAAAAGAGCCGGCTGTAACCACCACAGCACAGCAGGAATCAGCTGTCAGGCAGGGATGACTTTAGGTCAACACCAATTTGGGCTGGATCCACACCACTGACTGAGCGGTAAAAGCCCCGTATCTCATTACTACCTCTGTCATTCCCCAACCACTCACTGTAAATTGTTTTCAAAGGCTTCTCTCTGCATGAGAACTTCATACTAAGTTAGGAGTGGGATGGAGAGCATGCAAGCGAGGGCACAGCTCTGTAGCCCACACTCTAAAACTCTCCTTCACCACTGGAGTACTGAGAAATTCATGAAGATCAAGTAATGCTGCAGCTCTGCTAATTGACAAAAACACCAGAAATTTGCCAGCTACCGATCTGGTCTACGGGAGAAACATATCCATTCTGGCCCAGTTCCAAATTATCTCTAAGGGTCTGTTAACTAATGAAATGACAGTTGCAGAGTTTTCGCCAAGAATAATTCTTAAACAGGCTGCATGAACTCTAGTATTAATGTTGCTTTGTGGGCTTTAAATTTAAAACCTTGTGACTAGCCCATGGGATATCTTTTAACTTACCCCTCTTCTAAGAGAGAAATGCCATTAAATCCTGATAAAATTTCTTTGCCAGGCCAAGACAAATAGCCAAACATACAGAACATGTGATTTAACAGATGCAATGGGATTAATATTTTACAGTAGTAGCACTATGCTTTCTTTGCAACAGAGATAAAAAGTCAAAGAGGAACAAGTGTGTGGCTTTCTCTCTTCCCTTAAATGATATCGCAGGAAATAATAATGAAAAAAAAATCCCTTTCAGCACTCTTTCCCTCCCACTCTCATGCCTCCTGCCAGTTCTAGTGCAATCAGTTACAGGAGTGAAACACTGCTACATTTCATTGCTCAAATTGCAGATCTTCACTGTTAACACAGAAGTGACAGGCAAATACAAGATTCCAATTCTGAGCTGCATGGTTCCTACCCAACTGTTAGACACACAAATAATAAATGCATATGGTGCCAAAAAGGTACCTCAGGGTGTCTCGCATGTGAGGTACCTAATGGAAATAGGTTTAATTTCAGAGATTTACATACCTGGTAACTGCACACAAACCCATTGCAGGTTTGAGTCTCGGTTTGGGCTTTTATCCCAGTTCTGAATTTATCTCAGTAAGTCATGATACTATATTCAGCATGTCCTGTGCACATGATCTCTGCTGACAGCCCACAGACCTGAAACCCTGCAAGTACTTTTAAAGAATCTTTTTGGACAGACAAAAGGCAAAGTCTAATTACATTTCTACTCTAACTGTAAACAAACCAGCAAACCGCTACTAAAGTAAAGTGGAGAAGTTTTCCTGCCACGGAGGTCGCTTTCAGCATGCTGTATTGCTTTTGGAAAGTACTATACAGCTTTGCTGTGAAGTGCTGTGCAGGTGTCATCTGCTACAGGCTGAGTCCTACCCTTAAATCCTGTAAGGAAAACCATGCAGCAGAAGAAAGGAAAGAAAGAAAGGGGGGGAAAAAAAAAAAAAAACCAAACCGTGCCAAACACAGACTATGCTAATCTGGAAAATATTGCTTTAACTATCTGTGAACAGTAGGAAAATTCAGCCATCAAATACATTTCACATCTATTACAGCAAAGAAAGAGAACTTTCAGTTATGCTTACCCAGTGATTGGAGGAACCAGTAATACAGATTTCTGATTTCTATCAGTTTACGGACTCCACTCCTGCTACCAGAACATTTTATTTCCAAACCTGCTCATTGTGCGGGGAAAAAAAAAAAAAAATAAAAAAAAAAAAAACAATAAAGAAAAGTCTCTCGTCCCGGTGGTTGCAAAGGTACTGCCGGCTCCTTTGTAAAATAATCCTTCCAACCGGACTCCTGAGGCAGCAGGAGCGCTTCTCCTCAGCCCTCAATTACGCACCTAGGAGTGAATGGAAAGCGGCCGGGCGGTGACGGGCAGGCTGGGGTTTCCAGTTACAGGCGCTGCCCTGCCCTCGCCGCCGCGCTAGCGAGGCGAGGCACCGCGGCCCCCGGTGCATCATTAGCTGAGCAAATAGGGGCTGGAGCTCATAAATAACGGCGAGGCCACACCCCGCCGAGCGCCGCGGCCGCCCGGCCCGGCCCGCCCCAGGCAGCGCGGGGCTGCGGAGCGCCGGCGGGCGCGGAGTAGGGGGTTACGGTACAATCGGAGGCTTTTTAGGGGACCAGCCGCCTCCTCCGCCCGGCTCGCCCCCGAGGGGGGTTCAGCGGCAGGTAGCCTCCGAGCCCCATCCGCGCAGTTTGCGCGCCCGCGGGGCTCGCTGGAGGAGGGAGGGAGAGAGGGAAGGAAACTCGCCAGGAAAGTTTTGGCCCCTCCGTGCGCGCCGTCCCGGGGCTCCGAGCGCGCCCCGACGGCAGCGCCGGGGCTGCCGGCGCGGGCTCCGTGCCGGGGCCGGCGGCCAAGCCCGGGGAGAGGCAGCGGTGCCGGGCAGGGAGCGGGGCCACGGGGGAGAGCGGCCCTGCAGGGAGCCGGGCCCCGGGCTGGGAGCGGGCCCGGGCGGAGCCGAGCTCCCCCGAGCCCCCAGGGAGCGGCCGCGGTTCCGGGGAGCGGGAGCTTTCGGGCGAGGCCGGTAGGTGTCACTGTGAAGAGGGAAAGCGGCGGAGTCGTGGGGAGGGGGGACCGGGTCACATCCAGCCCCGGTCCGAGGCGCTTCTGTTATTTCCCCCGAATTATTTCCTCGATTTGAAAGTGTAAAGAAGATAAGCGAAGAAGAGTATGAAAGGAGCGTTAGAGCAGCGGTTGGGTTTGTAGTTCAACCTCCTCATTGCTCCAGGAGTTTAACCACAAGCTTTCAGAAGCTAATTTGCAGTTCAGAAGTCTGGGAGCTGCATTTGCTCAAGCTCAATTTTTCCCCAAGATACTAAGCTATTAGTTGTTGCACACTTTCTGGTTTTGGTGAGATTTGTGCACTCATGGCAGTCTGATATCTTTGAAAATTTTACTCAAAGTGTCTTGAAAATGTGAACTGCAGCATAGCTCCATTAGAGCCACTAGAATTTTCCAAACAACAGTATTTGGGTTCTGGGTTAGGTTTTCCTAAGCTGTCTTGCAAGCATATTATGTTCTAATCTGGCCTTCTAGGTGCAGACTTCTTTTGAATCAAGATTTCCTCTTTTGCAGAGAGAGGTCGTCTCTGATCCAGCTGAGGTGGTGCAGGTTGCAGGGCATGGTACTGTCGCAGCAATGCTTCAAGGGAGCACATCTCTGGATACTCTTGCAGGCGTGTGCCACAGCCAGAGGTATGTTAACGAGTAAACAAGTACCCACAATGAATCTGCACACACTCAAGTTACAGTTTTGTTTCCAGCTATTACACACTTTGGCCATACTAACCAAAGCAGTCAATAACACTAATGCGTCATAGCTAGAGAGCAGGGAGTAGCCCAAAAACACTGCCCTTACTAAAGGTCTGTACACATGGATGCCTTTCTGGCCTGTGTCTATAGGCTAATTTGTGTAAAAGCTCATCTGCAGGAGTTAGGGTAACATATTTCAAAGGCAGTTTTTCTCCCAGGCTTCAGTATCAGCTTAGCGGTGTTTTCTTCAAGCAAGAAATTTCAGTATTATAAGGCACTTAGAATCCCAGAGAATGCAAAAGTATGGGATGCTCCTTCCTCTGGAATGAAACATCAGATTTGAAACTGGTGCCAGAGAAGAAATGTGTTCAGAATTTTGGAAAGCTTGACCTGCTTCAGATCATACCTTGAGGATGAATTACCTGATGCCATCAGATGAACTGAACTGTCTAGATCATGAGTCCTTAAAAATACTGATGCTCTTCCAGTTCTCTTCCTTAACAAATAAACTATGCAGAAATGTGTGAATATTTGCTGTCCTAAAGAGCAGTAAAACTAAGCCATCAGAAAGCTTGTTCTCTCACTGAGCAGGCAGCGTGGCTGTGAACATGATGCTGCTCATCCTAGAAATGTGGTGATGTTTAAATGCCTCCGTCTGACAGCAGCCGGACAAAAGGAGAAGTCACTTGTCTGCTTTGGAAAATCCCCACAACTAAGTGCAATTAGAGATCACCACACCAAGCAACTGAAGTGAATTAGCTAATTCAGTATTCTTCCTCTTGCTGTGGTCTATGCAGGGTGATTCAGAGGAGAGTGCACAGAAAACCACAAAGCAAATACGAAATAACCTCTCTTTTAGGAGATTCTTGGGATATGTGTAATGGGTGGCAATACCAGAGAAAAAGGAGAATGTTACCATGAAATATCAATGCTAAAAATTATGATGATTCTAACTGTCCTCTCCAAATGTTTTTGCCTTAATGAAAAAAAAGAAAAAAAGAAGTGTGATGCTTCTACTTTTTCTTCTTAAACTTCAGAATAATAATCTTCTAGGTAAAATCAAAAGCGTTTGATCCTAATAATATAGCATTAGAAAAAGTCAGCAAAAAGAATACAAACAAGAATCAATGTCATCATTAGTTGAAGTCACTTGTGTTTGTCAGTGCTTTTGTATGTATGGATACTGGGCAGCCATTGGCTATCTACATTTCTTTTTCACATATGCTAACTACATCAGAGATAAAAAGGTAAAATGGAACATTGAGGAAAATTATGGGGCTTTCCGACACTCCCTCAAGGACTTTGAGTTTATAAAATAGCAAAGGAACTACAAAGAGACAAACACAGAACTTTAATCTGTGAGATACCATCGCACTCGTATATCTGTTAGGCATAGCAAGAGTATGCTAATTTTAAAAACAAAAAGCAAATTGAAACGAGAATAAGCATGCCATATTGATTTATTTGTATTTAATATGTGCATATGTGCAGGTCAGAGCATGATAATTAACTTTAAAAAGCAGTTTGAACTTCACAGCTGGGCTGAGTGAAATGGTTAAAGTTTTACTTCAGATGTTTTGTAATAGCATGTATTAGCTTCAAGCAAAACTCATGGAATGGAAATTACTTCTCCAAACTATGAGGTGGGGTTTCAGTATTTACTGGCAGGAATCAGCCCTGTGAGTGAAATGAAAAGTATGCAAGACACTTGCTTTCCAGGCTGTGTATTTTGCAGGCTAACACAGGGATGAGGACAAATAAGTTGGACTCTGCTTTACAGCTGACTTTTAATCAGCTTATAATCCTGTATTACACAAAGCTTACAAGGTGGTGTACGATTTGCCTCTAGTTCTGATTTGGTGCATGTGAGATGTAACCAAGTGCAGTTACTCCAGATGCCATCACGTGTGTCAGGACAGAGTTGAGCCCTCGCTCTCAGCTTCGGCGTCGGAGCAGCTCCGACTCCTGCAGTGTGATCGGAGCCGGCAAACCCCCATGGCCAAAACAAACGGATGCTGATTTTGTTGTATCTGTGCGTGGTGTTTGCGTCTCACCCAAACAAATCGTTCTAATGGACCCAGGCCTAGCTTTAGACCTAAACACTGACTGAAGCCAGGAATGAGGAGGATGAGAGTGGATTTGGGCGTTTACTTAATATTTTGGTTTGGGGTTTGTCTTTTTTGTTTTCTTTGGTTTGGTTTTGTTTCTCCTCACTTAGATTTTAAGCTCCTGAAAAAGTGCACAGATTACAGGAGGCAGTAGGACCAGAAGGAACACAGGTTTAAAAGAGGGAAGGCGGAGAAAAGAAACTAAGGTGGATGAAGATGGTAGAGAAGGAAGACAGGAAGCTCCTGAGACACAGCTGGATAGTTAAAAACAACATAGTGGAAGAGAATCAGATAATTTCACTGGATTGGCAACAGGTAGCCATTAACATCAGCAGGCTCAATAATCAGTTTCTTCTTTGAACACAAGCACAGACTTACAATTTAGACAAGATCAAATGTTAGCTATTAAAAACAAAAATGTAGTAAAGGCATGATAAAGTGTCCATCAAATGTAATCCATTCCTTCATTAAAAATCAAAGGAATTGTTTCTAATTGGTCCAGATTCCAAGCAATGAGAAAAAATGCTATTAACTTCTATTTCCTCTGTCCTCACGAGTGTCAGATCCCCTTATAGAAATGCAAGGTCATTAGGTAATCCAATTAGTTCATCATTGTTTATTTTCTTCCTTACAGTTAGAAGAACCTGGGAAAGTGTGAAATGTATCAGCAGTTTATTGTGGGAAAGCTATTAGGTGTTTGTTTTGAAGGTCTGCTAATATGAACAGCAATTTATATTCTTTTTCCCAACAAATAGTTCAAAGATTGAAGATAAAGCTACTGGTGATACCACTGTGTGATCAGAGATGGCATATGGTCTGTGGGTATAGTGTGCCCTGACTGGTCAATGTGCTTATTCGGGTGGGTCAAATAAGGACTGCTCATGAAGAGTGAGACTTCATCACCAAGGTCGAAGCCTTATAAAACTGCTGGCATGTAACTAACAATGAGTTGTCAAACTGAATTCATCAGTTTGCTTTTTACTACTTAAGGTTCTGTGAAAGTCCATTTGCAGGAGACAATTTGTCTTTTCACAGCTTAAGAAAAATTAGGTGCTGAGGAACAGGATCAGTGTAACCACATTAATGAAGCACAATTACCTGTATGGGAGCAGAAGAAAACGTTATGCTCTTAGTTTGATAAAACTCCAGTTGTCTCCAGTCAAGCAGACCCAGCTCTGAATGCCTCCCCTGGAAGTCAGTGAGCCAGTTCTTCATAGTGACCTCTTGTCATTGAACAGACTGTGATTTCTGTAAGGTCATCATCAAATAAGCACCTCTGTGTCTGTACAGAAGATGTAAGCTGATTGCTGGTATGCTACCAGGCGTTCATGTCTCCTCTTTTCAGTGAGGCAACCCCATTATAGCTGTTTATAGAAGCAAAGTGTTTTGGTCAGATTTTCCACCTTTTAGTCACTGTGACTAAATGAGGTCAGTGATATAACCAGGGTTACTGTGCTTACACAAAGCTGGGTTTGAGTTTTTAACAAATAAAACAAGTCATCATTATTTTGCAAGATTAGTAAGAATGTGTATTAGGAAGACTCGAGTTAAAAGAGATGGGTTGTCGATGCACCAAAGATGGCTTCAGGCCAAGCAAGCTATAAATACAAGAAAGTACAAGTGCATAGAGGATGCAACAATGTGTAGTCTCTATATTGGAAGTACTTGGAAGGAAGGTCTTAAAGTGTAAGGAGCTCATCAAACTCACAGGGACATAAAGCAGGAACAGTTATGGAGAAGCTTTTTATCCAAACACAAATAGGGAGAGGAGGTGAGAAGATTAAGAAGGCCAAGTGCAAGGTTCTGCACGTGAGTCGGGGCAATCCCAAGCACAGGTACAGGCCGGGTGGGGAATGGATTGGGAGCAGCCCGGAGGAAAAGGACTTGGGAGTGCTGGTGGATGAGAAGCTCAACATGAGCCGGCAATGTGCGCTGGCAGCCCAGAAAGCCAACCGTAGTCTGGGCTGTATCAAAAGAAGTGTGGCCACCAGGTCAAGGGAAGTGATTCTGTCCCTCTACTCTGCTCTCGTGAGACCCCACCTGGAATACTGCATTCAGCTTTGGAGTCCCCAACACAAGAAGGACATGGAGCTGGTGGAGCGAGTCCAGAGGAGGGCCACGAAGATGATCCGAGGGCTGGAGCACCTCTGCTATGAAGACAGGCTGAGAGAGTTGGGGCTGTTCAGCCTGGAGAAGAGAAGGCTCCGGGGTGATCTTATAGCAGACTTCCAGTACTTAAAGGGGGTCTACAGGAAAGCTGGAGAGGGACTTTTTATAAGGGTATATAGTGATAAGACAAGGAGTAATGGTTTTAAACTGAAAGAGGGGAGATTTAAATTAGATCTAAGGAAGAAATTCTTCACTTTGAGGGTGGTGAGGTACTGGAACAGGTTGCCCAGAGAAGTTGTGGCTGCCCCATCCCTGGAAGTGTTCAAGGCCAGGTTGGATGAGGCTTTGAGCAACCATGGGAGGAGGGTTGGAACTAGATGATCTTTGAGGTCCCTTCCAACCCAAACCGTTCTATGATTCTATTACTGCAAGATAGAGGGGGATAGTGACATAACCCTGGGCGTCATGGCAGTTTCCAGCATGACATGCCTCTCTCCACCCTAGTGTTCGATCCATTGCTATGAGGTGCTTGATCCGTTGCTACATGCTGCAGGGCTCACAGCACTCAAGGGAATCCTCTCTGTTGTAAGGAAATTTTGGAAAGGTAACTTTTTGCCAATGATTCCACTGCTTTGGTGTTTATAAAGCACTATGTGAATCACTGGTTAGATAGAAATAAATAGAAAAAAACTCAAGGTTTATGATTTTTTCCCAATCATCTTAGATTTGAAACACACTTGTAGAAGCCTGGTTTTGTAAAATTACCCACCTTCAGTCTGGTCACAGATCATATAGCAGTGAAGTCCTATTTCCCACTGTCCTTTGTCATCAGATGAAAAGTAACGACTGCATGTCTTGCAGTCTTTGATTTGTTTTGTTCTCTGTAAGTACAGACTAAGGCTTACTGATAGTATTTGTCAGCTAATTGCTCACTTCATATGGTTTGCATTCTGCAACCTGTTACTTTGGAAGAGGAGCGGAAGGACTATTCTGCGTATGCCTTGTCCTTCCCTGAACATGTCCTATCGGACACTGTTCCTATTGCTTTCCCTAAGGAAACCATGCAGAAGAAATAGAAGTCAAAGAACTTGTGTCTCCAGATGAATGAGAAGCAAAACTTATTAAAAAGGCGATAATTTAAAGCATTCATGCAAAATGGAACATTGATTGAAACAATCTGAATAATGCCCGCTATCCCCTGAGGATTTGAAGGATCTGTGTGTATGGACCACTGAGGGGTGGAACAGGCCCCAGAGATGTTTCCTCTCCTACTCATCAAGCCTGATTCTTTTGCATTACATCCTTGCCATCACTGAAGTTGAGATTTTAAACTAGATCTCTGAAGTGACCCACCATGACCTTTCCTACCTTTTCTTTAGGAAACTGAAGTAGCAGTAGCAATTTTAATGTAAATCCAAAGTACCCTGTCATTCCCGCAAGGTGGAAACCATCGAGATGCTGTAGGATTCAAGTCCTCATTCTTTACCATAGTATTGTATCAGTATTGAGGAAGAAATTCTTGCTTCCAGCAGTGTTCTTTTCCATTTCTCAAAGAGGCTGTCACATTGTCAGCTATGAACCAAGGCTTGTCTCTGGAATCAGCATGATACAGATGGTGGTGTACCAAAGTTTTAGCTGTAATACTGATCATTTTAGTGTTTTTTATATAGCTACCACTGCTTTCTTCTAAGGTCCCAAAGAAGATAAAATTGAAGCTCTGGTTTTTATCATGTTCTGTGCTCGATTCTTGATCATGTGAACTCTCTCCTTCCTTTGTCACAGGTATTTGTACAGTGCCTCCAAATGCCCGTGATTCACGGCGACAGGAGCCTCTGTTTTCCTTTTTTCAATGTCAATGCAATAGATGTTTCGAAAGGCTCTTAAAAATGCTTTTTGCAGTGTGTTAAGTTATCATATTTCAGCCATCAAAACCCTTCTTGAAAGGCACCTCATTGTATTCATTAGAATGTGTTGCGTAAAAAGCATGAGCAAACAGTTGGCCTGGATAGTGAAAACTTATGAAGTCAGTGTACGTTCAGTGGGGTTTAAAAGAGTCCACTGACTTCTTTGTACATTTTCTGGGCTTTAGGACAATCAGGATATGGGTTAATTTAAAATAACATTGTCATTAGCTTGAAATCAAATTTTATTAGTTTAAAAAGGACTGAGAAGCAGTCATAGAATCAGACCTGCATATTTATTGGCTATTACGGATTAAAAATGTGCCTTATGCCTATTATTTTATTAATTGCCTACCCAAAGTTAGGACAGACTTTGTGGAAGCACCTGATGCATGTGAAATACAGCATCATGTAATCTAACACTATGAATTAAGTCTCAGAATTTTCTCTCATACTGAGAAGTTTCTGTTGCTTTAGCTTGGTTCTTAGCTTGTTATTGAAAGAACTACAATTTAAAATGAGTCTACATTTCTTTTCTTGAAAAACATAAACATTCCACTAAATATTTATCTTTTTTTTAATCTGACTCTCTCCAGAACATCTGTTAATTGAAGCTTTATTTGAATCTATCAGCAGTAGTTTTTTTTTGCTTTCTTGGCTTAAAACAACCTCTATAGTTTGGATGGCAGTCGGAACACAGTATCTTCTCCAAAATTACACCTTTATAACTTAAAATCAATTTATTTATTGTCAATTATTCAAATACAATTAGGAGGAAGGAGAGGCAAAAGAAAAACACAGAATGGATACAAAATGTTTCTTAAAAACTTTATTATTTGCTATTTTGCTGTTGCTAACATTTAAAACACTTGTACTACTTACTACAAATTCATCTTACGTACTTCTGAAGTATTATGAAATTGATGATAAACATTTTCAGTAATATTTCACCACAGTCTTGCCTGTTTATTCCTTACAGTTTACTAATATTACAAACACTTCCAGAAATCAGTTAAATCCTTTGTTGTCAATATCAGTAAATATAAGCATAATATACACTCTTTGCTTTATGTATGTTCATTTTAATTTAGCAGTTGGCAAAGAACAGTCATTGAAATGTTCTAAAATTGAGTTCCTTATCTTAATTGTTAAAAAAAATGCTTCTAAGACTGGATTTTCTTCTCAAATATCCCAGAAGTGGAGGAAGTATAAAGAAAAATTATATAACTTGTTATGACTGTAATATAATGCACAGCATATTTTTCTTTTTCATTACTTTTTCCTTCCAGGATAAGTGTTTTTTCTGAGCATAAATTGATAATGTAAATTATCTTAGACCAGATAAGTTTTGGGAAATCCCTAAATTTTGCCATAAGAGGGCATTATTCATGCACTTAGAATAGAAGATGCATCTCAACATAAGCACGTATGTTTTAAGAAATGGCAATTCTCTACACTCATGCACCAAAGGAATGAAAAATATGGATACTTCTGTAATTAGAAATTTCTTAAATGAATTACTGAGACAGGCATAGTTCACTGTCTTGAATTTTTGTATTGGATAGTCTGAAAGTACAAGGGAAGACCAAAGAAGAGGCAAAGTGCTACTTCTGCAGTTTAGAAATTACCGCAGAAGAAGACAAAGCCAGAAGTTGGTGGCTTGACCTGTGGACACAATTCAAAAAGTATGCCTGCGCAGAATTAACGTTAAGCACTTGCTTATGCTCTCAATGTGAATGAATGTTAAAGATAGATTCAGATGCTTCCCTTGAAACAAACAGCACAACAGCAAAAATGGGACCCTTGAAGCTTTATTATGAAAAAAGGACTGAAGAAAAAATAGAGCCTGTGTGGGACAATGGACATGAATTCTTAAGTTCCTACTGTGAACCAAAAAAGGAAAAAAAGAAAAAAGAGCTTAAATCTGAGCCTCTAACGTTTTTTATGAGTGATGTAGATTGTGATAATAGGAAGAATACAGAGATGTGCTGTCTCAAAATATCTATATCAAAATATAGGCCTGAGAAACCTTTGAGGTGGAAAAGAGTTGTCTCTTCTCCCCTCCTCACCAAAAAAATTCAGAGTAGAAGTTAGATCCCAAAACATGCTGTAATGACTTCTGCTAATGTTGCTGAATGTTGGATCATTTCACAGAAAGATAGAAAGATCTTCATTCTGGAACAAGAAAAGTTGTTACCAAAAAAATATGCACTATGTGGGGCTTTCAGAGCCCTGAAAGACTGTCACCATGTAAGCTGCGGTTCTGCTCTCCATGAACAGAGATAGACTCAGGACCACACATACTGGCTGACTTGGGCAGTGATTGTCTATGTCTTACCCCATATGCTCGTTCTGTCAGGTATTGCAAATGTCTCTAGAGAAGTATTTGGTTGCATCATGCATGTCCATGCCAGCAACCAGCGGATTATTTTAATTCTGACTCTCTCAGAACATCATTTTCTGACTTAATATTATTTAGCATATACCAAGGATGTACTTTATTGTCCTGTTTCCTGGAATTATGTAATTGATCACATGATCTCTACCTCTAAATTGCTTTCACTAACTACTATAAGGAAGAACAATTTAACAAACAGAATGCAAATTGCTTCCAGATATGTTTTGGATATTCTCCAGTTTTTCTTTTTTTTTTTTTTTTTTTTCCATTGGCATATACCAGAAAAGTGCAGGGATCCAGTATTAATCTGATATTTGCAGAAATTGGTAGTTGAAAGAAAGAGCTGAATTTGGTCGTTTGTCATCTGGGTAGTTTTATTAAAAATTATTAATTAATATTAAATTAATTCTATAGGGGAAAGATTTATAGTCTTTGAGTTTCAACCCATTTCATCATTGCGTGGACGTTACAGTAAGAGTTGAAAAGCCAATGCTGCAGCTGGCACAAAAAAATATTGTTCTGGTGAAGCCAGTAAGTCCACTCTTACGAACTGGCATATAATTCCTGTTGACACCTGCATATCTTTATAAGAACTAGATACAAGCCCCAAGGCAATGATACCTCCATATCTGTATTGGAATTCCTGCCATTAAAAATGGAAATCATAGCAATTAAATTCTACATCTACAACCTCAATTTTTTCACCTTCCTTCTGCTTTAGGAAGAATGTCAGAATTTTTGCTAAATTTATCAGGTAACAAATATTTGAAGTCAGGGACTACAGCTGGGCTAAATTCCAACATAAAAACTGATGTCTTTGTTGGGAACAGGTTAAAATCAGATAGCTCCATGACTGACAGCTTTTGGGAGTGCTGCATTTGCTCCACTTATGGAATGACTTGTGGAACCACTTTTATGAATTTGCATATATGCCTCAATAAAATCATACAATATTTATTTGTCAAACATACCAGCTACTACTCCTCCAAAATTCTTCCTATTTTTCTGGGTTTTTTTTTTGACCTGCGGTGTTATTGCTAGGAATATAATTATTGCCTACACACTTGGAGATCTGAAGCAATAGAATTTTGCAGTTACATGTAAATATTTGAAAAATTAGAGTCACAAAAAAGGAGTTATACTGATTACCGTTGGGCCTTTTAGGTGCCACAAAGTCTTACGCTTGCTGGAAAGGCAGACACTTCCGTCCAGAGCATCTGACACATCCTGAAGACTCAGCTGGAGATGAGTGTGCAATAGTGTCTGTACCTATTTGGGAGCCTTCTGCCAGGCAATTTTCTCCTTTATGTTTTAAGCAGGCTTAGGTTTTCTTTTAATAGTAACAATAATAATAAAAAGACAATATATCTCCTCCTCTTCGTTTTAGTTCTCTCTTCAGGACAAAGATTATGCATCCTAGGAACACACATTAGGTACGGGTTTCAAGGTTTGTCAGTATTTTTCCAGTACCTTTAAACACACAACTGTTTCATGAAATGTTGTTTTAGGCAGTTCATTAGAACCGTTTTGAAAACGGGCAGGGTAGTCAGGTATGAAAGACCTATTATTTTTCCTCTCTTAAGAGAAAATATTTGTTGTCACTTCAAGAGTCGTTGGCTTCCACAGGCCAGCAGATAGACTTTCCTTCTGTCTCTTTTGTGGCATCCCTCTGAAGGAAAGCAACAGCCTTCTACATGCTTCAGACTTGTACTCGGGTGTCCCATGCTCCTATTTCTGCCTGGTTTTTGGGACAAAATTTATTCAGGTTGGGCCTGATCAAAACCCAAATGAAATCATAAAGAAGTATTTTCTAATCACTGTTGTAGGTTTTGGATTAAAACCAAACATATTTTTTTTTCCCCCAGCTAAAACCTGAAATAAATGCAGAACCTTAAGTTTCTTCTGTGATCTTGATGGTTAATTCCTGTGTGTCACTAGTTCACCTCCATTCACATCCTGCGTGCCTTAACTTCACCTCTCACAGAAAAGGAGGCAAGAAGGCTTCCTCGCCACGTTCTTTCTCTAGCTTCTCTATTTGAATAGGATACTTTTCAGGATGCATCTCTTTCTCAATGTGTTCTTCACCTAATGCTATACTGCCTTTAGGTGGATTCTTAAAATTAATCTGTTATGACTCAAAGCAAACATTGAAGAGCTTTTAAGTAATGCCAGGACATACCTGTGTTTTTGATGTACAAAACTACTTTGTCTGAGAGAGTGTCACACATTTGCTGTGTTTGTCTGAGACGTCCTTTCAAATCAAGAAAAGGCATGAAGTTAGCAACCTACCTAAATCTGAAAGTAGTCACTGCAGAAAAAAAGAACATTTACCAAGAGTATTTTCTGTCATTTTTCAAACTCTGTCTCTGAGCATTCGAAGAACAATTCTGATACGCAAAAAAAAATAAAAATATCTTTTAAAGCGCAAATGAATATTTGTGAGCCACCTCAGACAGCCTCAGAACTTACTCCTGCTTATCTTTATCTTTGGATAATGACTGTTAAAATATTTTTTGAATAATGAAGGCATTATCAAAAATCAAGTCTATTCACAAAAAATGCATGAAAAGAAAACGAGGCTCAAGTTGTTGAATACATTTTTCATGCTGAATAGTTTGTCAGCCTCTATTTACATCTTAGAGAGGGTGTTGATTTCCTGGTTGGTTTTAAAATACGTGTTCACTTTATAAATATTTAAAGATGCTAATTTTCTTTTCCTATCATAGAAACTAATTTTTGACAATAATCTTTTTAAAGCATCTTTGTTAGTGAAGAGGTATTTTGGCCCTCGCTGCTGACTACTTCACACCTTGTTTGGTGGTTTACACAGGTGCGAGGTGATGTAAATTGCAATCAAAAGAGAATTATTTAATTTTTATTTTTATATTCCCTTTGCACAACTGCAATAAGTGAAAAACATGTGATTTCCATATATGAGATTAGTGATTTGTTATGACACAAGAACACAGAATTTGTACAGAGATTAGCTGCTTTCAGTGAGCAGATGCCCCCCTGCACACAGTCTAAATAAAAGTAATTTTTATATAGGATGTACTAATATGAGGTAAACCAACAAGAATTCATTTAGGATTTTTTTTATCACTTAGGTTCCTTTTGAGGATTATAGCATTTTAGCTGGTATTAGTAAAAAACAAACTGCAACTAATAGCACTGAAGGGAATTCAGAAAAAAAAACTTTCTGCAAAAAATCACAAACATCTAGTTATCATCATATGCTCTAGAGAAGTTAGAAATAAAGTGTGTTTTACTAGCATTTACAGATTTAAAATATACAGTAAGATAAAATGACTAGTAAAACCTTTATTTTTTAATCTTTAATATCAAAAGAAATTGAAATCCTTTGGTATTAAACATACAGAAAATCCCAGATACTAAAATGTTCCTTTCTTATAACACTGTTTCATGTCCCTGTTCTTTAAAGTCTCTTTAAAGTCTACATTTTCCTTAGAAATTTTTCTCTGAGGATGAAACAAAATCTTCCAAGCTATCAAAGCTGGTGTGCTAGGTCAGGAAACCTGTGTTCTATAGCAAATAGCTGAAAGTGTTTTCTCATTCTTCGTGTCTGCCTAAATGGTAGTATTTTATCAGAGCATCTCAGAAAAATTAGGCTATCATCTGCTGGGGAGGGGGGAGCTTAAATGAAAAAATTATACTATATATTAAATTATCATATCATATTAAAATATATAGTATATTATATAGTGTATATATGTATGCATACTATATACTATCTGCTATATACTATAAACTGTAAACTATAATCCCAGTCATAAAGGAGTGCATGGGTTCCGTTGTAAATTACATTCATGTTAGCACAGTGTTACTCACCTGCAGTCGCTGGAACTGTCTCTTGCTGACACTTTTGTGACCTGAAAAATGAATCGAACTGAACCCCAGAGTCACAGAATGATTTAGGTTTTCAGTCCCCTGTCAAAGCAGGACTAACTCTGGAGTTAAAACCAACCGCAAAGTGAGATCACATTGCTCCTTATCCTGTCATGTCTTGAAAATCTCCAAGGACTGACGTTCTGCCACCTCCCAGAGCAGCCTGCTCCTGCCCATAGGTGCTCTCATAGTGAAGATTTTTTCCTCCTAAGTGGAGTTTTCTTACATCGATTTTGACCCGTCCTTCCCTTGACCACCCCCTGTCCTTTCACTGCGCTCCTGGAAGAATCTGCCTCTGTCTTTGTGACTTGCCCTCATGTAGGCAAGACTGCTATTTGATCCCCCTTTGTCAGTCCTATTTTCTAGTTCTGTTTGCCCTTCCTTGCTTTTAAGCCAGGAGTTGGATGTCAAACTTCAGTGGATTCTGGGCATGGGCTGGTGGCCATGAAGTAGACTAGCCCAGGACAGGCTGTGGGGCAGGGGTAAAACAAGATTTTCTCTTCCATATACACACAGCAAGAGACGATTGCTACATCCAAGACTAAGTGGGCATGGAGCAGGAGAGAAAGAGCCAATGGAGTTGCCCAGTCTGTGCACAAAAGGGCAGCTGTAGCTGAGAGTTAAACTTTCTGAGATTAATTTTTAAATGGAAAATTTAAGAATCAGCATTGGTTACAAGAACCGTTTGTACTGGATGAAACTGCCTCAGCACATCTTTGATCTGAGCAATGATATATATTTGAATTTATAATTGAGAGCTGTAATTTATAGCAGAAGAGTATGTATGAGTAGTCTATGAACGAATACCTCACTGGTAATCTGACCAACTTTGTGTAAGGGAAGTGAACTGATGAATATGTACCATATGTTCAGATGGTGTAAGTGGAGGCAATCCTCAGTGACTTCAGAGAAGCTGTCCTTGTTTACACCGGCTAGGAGCTAGCCTCGTGCATATAATTTGCAGCTGAATAAATGCAGATGTTAGCATTATACAAAGCTTACAGAGTTTCAGGTTACTTTTGTTAAACAAGGCATCTAGCCCACAAGTTTGGATTTGGCAGCGTTGCGCTGCACTGCACTGCTGTCTGAGAAGAGACATAGGTTTGGAAGTGAACGTGGCATTTTTGAGCCTTTGGAAAAAACAAATGTTCATATATCCTACAAGAAGTCTTCCAAGGCAGAGAAAACAAGGAAATGAAAAGGAGGATATATGGAACCTGAAACAGTGAAATGTGACAGGGTAACGTGTGTATTTGAAACTTCGTACCCTGCACACCTGCCTTTTGCCAAAATACACACCAGTGACTGCATCACCTACAGCACTGGCATCTTAGGACGCACTGGTTTGCCAAAAGTAAGTTGAGTTTTCTTCAGCTTTGTGTTGAATGTATCCATTGTAGAAGATACTGGGCTTCCTGCAAATACTGACATTATTTAATGACGAGTGCTCTGATAAAATCCTGATTCGTGATGAATTCAACTCCAGCCATCTCCCTGAAGTCAGTGGGAGGGCTCACGTAATTTAAGTGCTGCCCAGTAAGGAAAGAGTAGTAAGGACCAAATCTTTAAATACTTAACAGCACTGGCAAGATTTTAAAGCCCATGAGGGCATGTTAATTAGACATGAGAGAAATAGTTGTCGTGATGATATATTTTATTTCATTAGGAGAATATACAGTGTACTAAATTTGGCTGACTTTTTCAGCATTGTTTGCAAACAGATCTTCTGGGATAAACAGAAAACGAATGATACTGCTGACAACAATCTAACCAGGCAAATATCTTTTGGTACAAACTAACACATAAAAAAATTTCTGTTGCTGCATCTATACTGTAGCACCCACAAATGGTTTTCTATTTCCATGTAAAGGAAAGTTGGCATAAAAGGCAGACAGTGTGTGTCTGATTGTGTGCCAGCTTGAAGGGCTGATGGATCAGGATCCCAAAGCACATTGTAACTTCAGGAGAAAGTAGGTGAATATACAGTCAGTATCTTTACTACAATGTGTATGCTGATCAGGATAGTATCATTGCTTGAAGATTGTATGACTCATTCTCTGCTGTTTGTTTGCTGTTTCGCGTGTTTATTTATCAGGAAAATCTGTATATGTAATCATCTCAGTCATAAAGCTCATAAAGAATCAAAATCCAGTTTTGCTTCATTATATTGTGAGATTGAAATTGTTGTCCTGGCTTTATGAGTCTGCATACAATGATTAAATAAAAGTCAATTTAGAAAAATCCTAAGGCCCATATCTTGCAGAAGGTTAGAGTAGCTTGGCAGAGTGAATCCTCTGGGCCTTTTGTTCCTTGAATGTACTGATCTAAAAGTTTATGGTGGAGAATAATACCACTGAGACCTGGCCACGACATGTTAACATGACTGGGGGGAAAAAATAATCTCTTTAGCAGTCAAGCAGTCAAAAGATTTTTCCAAAGTATCATATGTTTCTATTCCTGCTTTCTCCTCCATTTTCAGGAAGCGTTTCTCAACCGTTTATACATTGGAATAAATTCACTGGGTTCTCGAGATTCACTAATGAAGATAAAGACAACCAGATCTGCAAAGCATTTTATGGTTTTTCTCTGTACTTTTCCTGCTAATAGGAGTTCACTTCCAGCTCGAGTTACAGGGTTACAGACAGATCTGAATGCCAAGCAGGGACATGTTGTATTCATTTGTGTTTTTAAATAATTGCACTGTGTCTTTAACTTGGTTACCTTGACTGTAGCCTCCTGTGCTGGTAGCCAGTTGGTATGAGTCTCTCTCTTTGATCTTCTGCTCAAACGACACCTTATTCTGGCTTTCCATCTAAAGCTAGCTATCCAGCCTGGCATCCTTGCTCTTTCTTATAGTACTTTAAAAGCAGTCGCCCACAATTTAAACGCTGGCTTTAACAAGGAACCTGTCAATTGCTCTTTGCAGCTATTTTATTTTACAGTACTCTGAATCTTTTCTTCCTTCATCTACATTTTGCCTCTTCACATTTCATATTCTCAGGACTATATTCTCTATCCCTGAATAAAAGTCTTTACACTATGTATTATAATAGTTGCACAATTACTTGTAAAACTAGAAAGTATGTCACTGATCTGCCTTTAAGCAGTCAGGTATCCATCCTGGGTTCGTTTGAAACCAAAGTGAATCAACAGGACCTAATGAGGAGTGATAACGTTGCATACACTATGCATGAGAACAGGAATCCTTGCCAAAAGCTCTTGTTGGAGCTTTGGAAGACCTATATCAAGGGGAACTAAAAGCAGAGTAGTGAAATATTCAGATAGTTCAGGCCTTATCTGCATTCTGTTTTACAGCAAAAGCAAGCATTTACTCTTTCTCCTCAATTCTGATTCATATGTGAAAGAACAAGACCAATGTCTCTGGGAAACAGCATAAAATTACACCTTCATTACAAAAAAAAAAAAAAAGCGGGCACAAAATGTGAGATACTGGCACTGTAGCTGCTGTTTGGTGAAACGTGGTGTTGAATTCAGGTATAGCGTTTCAGTGATGGGTTAGAAAGTTTCTGGAATAATATATTTTTTTAAGTAAGAAAGAAACCAACATTTGCAGCATGTAGGAAGCCAGTGACTACCAGAGTGGTTCTGCAACACCCAGAAAATTAGGCACATCAAAACATCCCATGCGTTGTTAATGCAGTGGTGTGGCTGTTTTGCTACAGTTTTTTAGCGGAAAAGCAGACGCTTGAAACTTTTTGATTGAATTCCTAAGCCTCTTTCCCAATTTTTGACTGAGCTTTTGTTTCAACAGACAATGAACCTGCAATAATTTCAAAGTGCTGAGAGTACTGTTGTTTCCCTGAGATGTCTCAAGATGAAGAGGTAGAAAGTAGCTCTTAGGACTTTTTATAGAAAATACAGCTAGAGCAGTTGTAAATGTGAATGCCACATAACTGTACAAATGTGTTATAGAAACATAGTATTTACCAGCCATTATTTATAAGGGAAGTGTAATGCTGCCTTATCCTCCTTGTACTACCACACCTGAATATAGCCAGGTGTGATTACTCCAGTATCAGAGCTGCTGTAGGTGGTAACTTCTTTGTCAGCTGATTGTCTCTCTCATCACTGAAACATGACAGCTAAATTCAATAATGAAAGCTCTACTATATAATCATGTAGTTCACTTAGCACATCACTACTTTGAGTAAAGTCTCACATGTGTAAAATACATTGACTACTTCTAGAATTCCTTTACCAGCACTGATAAAATAGTTCTATGGAAACATGAGCTCAGAGTGTGTCAGTGATCAAAAAAGCAAATAAAATATGAGGAATTGTTGGGAAAGGAATAGAGAAACAGAGAAAACATAATAAGCTAGTGTATGATTCCTCGTTTCATAATCTATACACTTTGCTGTCTCAAAAGAAAGGAACATGGGCAATACGGTTGAAAGAAGGTACACAGCAGCTTTCATACAAGCAACAACAGAGTAGGTTGGACCTCTTCGGTCTACAAAAGAGAAAGCTTATAAGTATGATAAAGATCTGCAAAGTAATGAGTGCCATAGAGGGTAGATAAGGATCTATTCAGTTTTTTTTTTCCAGTATCAGATCCATCAGATGGTCCCCTCTACTATCATCTAGTAGAGAATTTCAAAACAGAAAAAAAGAAGTGATTCTTCATGCAACAGGTTTTATGGCTGTGGAGTTCTTTGCCAAAAGATGCTTTGTTTGCAAAGCATTTATATAGTTAGCATAAAGATTAGATGAGTACTTGGAAAATAAATCTGAAAGTAGCTGGAGGCAAACAGATTATGGGTGAAATATTATACATGCTTGCTCTGATCCTCTTTTTCCTTGTATGTTCACAAGTGGACACTTCTGGAGACATTTCAGGGCTAGATGGACTCTCAAAGCAGCATGGCTGGTCTTATATGTGATCAAAAATATCACAAAAATGTATCTTAGAAGTACTTACCTGCAGTGATGTTGCCGTTAAAGAATGTGGGTTTCTCAGTTGTCTGGAATTTAGAAAAAAAAAGGAGGTGCGAATTGGGGATAATATTTTGTGTTTAAACATGTGTGACCAGAAAGTTTTCTACATGGAAAGTCTATAAGGAGATCATTTTTCTTGCATTTCATTTTGTTGTCTTAAAAGGACCAATTTAATGCAGAAGTCTATCATAATATGCCTGGGGATATTGACTCATACAGCAGGCAGACATATAGGAGCTCTGAAAATGAGGAATAATAAGTAAGTCTTCTTCAAACTTTGTAATTAAATTGATTTTACTGTCCTTTGGTAGTTTGATGATGATCCATAAAGCTGGATGAAACATAAAGCTGATGATTTGCCGTTATTAAGTACCCCATAATTTATTTAAGATCTGATCTTGAGAAGTGAAAACACTCCTGTAACATCTGAAGACTTGCAAAATTGCAGGGCTTAGCACTTATCCAAATTAGCGATTAGCAGGAACAGAAAGTTAGCCCTATGGTCCTTGGCAAAATCCAACTAAGTGAAAGTACTGTTTATAGTGGTGCCTACATTTTCCCTCTAGTTTTATATGGATACAGGATTTCTCAGGTCACCTCCCAGAAAAGTAATGTGCTGACTAAGTCAGAATGATTCATGTTTCAGGGAATCATGGAATCACAGAATCATAGAATCCTTTATGTTGGAAGAGACCTTGAAGATCATTGAGTCCAACTGTTAACCTAACACTGCCAAGTCCACCACAAAGCCATGTCCCTAAGCACTGCATCTGCATGTCTTTTAAATACCTCCAGGGATGGTGACTCAACCACTTCCCTGGGCAGCCTGTTCCAATGCTTGACAACTCTTTTGGTGAAGAAATTTTTCCGGATATCCGATCTAAACCTCCCCGGGTGCAACTTGAGGCTGTTTATTCTTGTCCTATCACTTGTTACCTGAGAGAAGAGAGTGACACCCATCTCACTACAACCTCCTTTCAGGTAGTGGTAGAGAGACATAAGGTCTCCCCTCAGCCTCTTTTTCTCTAGGATAAACAGTCCCAGTTCTCTCAACTGCTCCTCACAAGACTTGTGCTCCAGACCCTTCACCAGCTCCATTGCCCTTCTTTGGACATGCTTCAGCACCTCAATGTCCTTCTTGTAGTACACACAGTATTCGAGGTGTAGCCTCACCAGTGCTGAGTACAGGAGGACAATCCTTCCCTAGTCCTGCTGGACACACTATTTCTGATACAAGCCAGGATGCTATTGGTCTTCTTGGCTACCTGGGCACACTGCTGGCTCATATTCAGCCAGCTGTTGACCAACACCACCAAGTCCTTTTCTGGCAGCTTTCCAGCCACTCTTCCCCAAGCCTGTAGTGTTGCATGGGGTTGTCATGACCCAAGTGCAGGACTCGGCGCTTGGCCTTGTTGAACCTCATACAATTGGCCTCAGCCCATTGATCCAGCCTCTCCAGATCCCTCTGTAGAGCCCTCCCACCCTCAAGCAGATCAACACTCCTGCCCAATTTGGTGTCATCTGCAAACTTACTGAGGGTGCACTCGATCCCCTCATCCGAATCATTGATAATGATATTAAACAAAGCTGGCCCCAGTACTGAGCCCTGGGGAACACCTGCTGTGACTAGCCACCAACTGGATTTAACTCCATTCACCACAACTCTTTGGGCCCAGCCATTCAGTCAGTTTTTTACACAGTTAAGAGTATGTCCGTCCAAGCCATGAGCAGCCAGTTTCTCTAGAAAAATGCTGTGGGAAATGGTGTCAAGACTTTACTAAAGTGTAGGTAGATGATGTCCACAGTCTTTCCCTCATCCACTAAGCGAGTCACCTTGTCATAGAAGGAGGTCAGGTTAGTCAAGCAGGACGTACCTTTCATAAACCCATATTGTCTGGGCCTGATCACCTGGTTGTCCTGTATGTACCGTGTGATGGCACTCAAGATGATCTGCTCCATAACCTTCCCTGGCACTGAGGTCAGACTGACAGGCCTGCAGTTCCCCGGATCTTAATTCTGGCCTTTCTTGTAGATAGATGTCACATTTGCTAACCTCCAGTCAACTGAGACCTCCCTGGTTAGCCAGGACTGCTGAAAAATGATTGAAGTGTCTTGGTGAGCACTTCCACCAGCTCCCTCGGATGGATCCCATCCAGCTCCATAGACCTGTGTGTGTCTAAGTGGCATAGCAGGTCGCTAACCATTTTTCCTTGGATTATGGAGGCTTCATTCTGCTCTCCATTCCTGTTTTCCAGCTCAGGGGGCTGGGTACCTGGAGAACAACTGGTCTTATTGTTAAAGACTGAGGCAAAGAAGGCATTAAGTACCTCAGCCTTTTCCTCAGCCTTTTCCTCAGCATTTGTCACTGTTTCCCCAGACATCCAATAAAGGATGGAGATTCTTCTTAGCCCTCCTTTTGTTGCTAATGTATTTATAGAAACATTTTTTATCGTCTTTTACAGCAGTAGCTGGATTAAGTTCTAGCTGAGCTTTGGCCCTTCTAATTTTCTCCCTGCATAATCCCATGACATCATTGTAGTCCTCTTGAGTGACCTGCCCCTTCTTCCAAAGGTCATAAACTCTCCTTTTTTTCCCCGGGGTTCCAACTAAAGCTCTCTGTTCAGCCAGGCTGGTCTTCTTCCCCACCAGCCCATCCTTCGGCACATGGGGACAACCTGCTCCTATGCCTTTAGGATTTCGTTTTTGAAGTGTGTCCAGCCTTCCTGAACTCCTGTGCCCTTCAGGACTACCTCCCAAAGGATTCTGCCAACCAGGCTCCTGAAGAGGCCAAAGTCTGCCCTCTGGAAGTGAAAGGTAGCAGTTCTGCTGACCCCTCTCCTTACTTCTCCAAGAATTGAAAACTCTATCGTGATTGCTGTGCCCCAGACGACCTTCATACCCTATATGTACATATATTCCAATAAAACAGAAATCCTGAAAATGATTGAAAGAAAGTACTGCAAAGCTGAGTCCTACTAGAAAACTGCTAAGTGTAATGCACTGGCTTTGTATAAGGAATTCAAACACAAAGCAATTTTTTTTTGTCATATATATAATATATAGACAGGTAAACAGACTCCACTGAATGGCTTAAAATCCCAGTGTGTGACAGTAGATATTGCGTATTTTGAGTATGGAAAAATAAGGACAACCTTTTCTTATACAGCTCATAAAAATGTTTCATGAGCTTTTGGTGAGAGAATGTTGGAACAAAGAGCGTTTATGAAGGAGGAGGAATCCTCATAGTGTAATGAAATCACTTATTGAACTTTCCAATAATTCAAGAAGAAAAAGAATTGAATCACTTTTTTATTCCTATGTACTGGCAGATTTTTTTTTGCATGCTTATAAAAGGATGTATAAAATTTGCAGATGATGGGATATATCTGTCATATTGGCAGCTCTGAGCATCTTGACTGTAGACAAGGCAGTCAGCAAGTTCAAAAGGATGATGTCAGTTTACTCCTGAAGAAGTCTGGGTATGGTTTTTAGAGCCTTCGTAATCTGTTTGGACCATGGACACAGACATATTTCACATGACATCTCAATAACTTAAAAAGCTCTTCTGGATGAAACACTGCCATGATATAGTGAAATATTCAGAGATGGTTACATTTATTAAAAAAATGTACCCTTTTTTTAGAAGCCATCTCCTGAGTCTGTTAACTACTGAAATAAGATCTAAGATCTTCTAGGCCAAAATCTCTCAGCAAGCCCAGATATGGGCTTAATCATTGCATCAAAGACAGAGGGATGAATGTGGATTTCTCTCGGTGCAGGAGGAGAGGGCTTGCCCTGTGTTGGCTGCAAGAGCAGCCCAGCAGCTTTCCCCTGTCTGACTCAGCACATGTTTCCATGTCAAGTCTGGGCTCCAATGCAGGGAATTCCAGTGGAGAGGAACAAAAAGAAGTGGTTTTACATTAGCCCCTTACTCCACTGCTGTGATTAACTCTTACATTCCTCACTTCTGCATGTTGGCAGCAAGTTTTGATATAGATTTGAACTTTCAAGCTTGAGTTGTTTTTATTAACAGAGTTTTCTCTATACCAGGCAGGAATTAGGGTGGGGAAAAAAAAAAAAAAAAAGAAAAAAAATTATACATAGTCAATTCCCACCTGTCTGGCAGAGAGGTAAAAGATTTCAAGATGTTTTTTCATGTATTGTGTGCTTGACCATGTGAATTCTCCAAAATACTTGGCAGCAAGCTGTGGATTGCCTAAACCATGTTTCTGCTTGATGGTTGTGTTTTCTTCACTGTGACAAATCACAACAATATCTTGAAGCATAAACACTATTCATAATTCCTGTGTTTTATTTTGCTAAAGATTTAATTCTCACTGAATCCTCTTCTGTTCCAGAAATCATAGAATCATAGAATCATAGAATGGTTAGGGCTGGAAGGCACCTTCAAAGGTCATCTAGTCCAACCCCCCTGCAAGGAACAGGGATATCTCCAACTAGATCAGGTTGCTCAGGGCCTCATCCAACCTGGCCTTGAACGTCTCCAGGGATGGAGCATCCACCACCTCTCTGGGCAACCTGTTCCAGTGTTCTACAACTCTCATGGTAAAAAATTTTTTCCTAATATCCAACCTGAATCTACCTCCCTCTATTTTAAAACCGTTACCCCTTGTCCTATCACAGCTGGCCCTCCTGAATAGCCTCTCCCCATCTTTATTCTAGTGAAGTCCCAACTGCGTAACCTGTACTTACCTCTGATTAATAGAGAACAAAAGGTTATCTCTTTATGCTATACTTCTGCAGCATTTTATGATTGTAAGCATAGTTTGATTGTGTTGGGTTGGCATGAATAAACTATGTAATACTTGGTGTTCTTTCGTTGGCACTAGATTTTCATGTTCTTATGTCTTTGAGATGGCAATTTCAGTATTGTCCAAGAAGAGTGACTTGTATTTCTGCTTTCTTTATAAATATTTTTTTATATATAAATTGATGTAGCACTGTTCTCAGTAACATTGCACAGGTGTACCTGAGGATGTACTATGAAGGCAATGGGGTTGTACAGGTGTAGGCAAAGGAAAAATACAAGGGTAATAGAGGAAGAGAAATGTGTCTGCAGAATATTTATGAATATTGGTAATGCATAGATGATGAAGAGCAGGGATTAAACATGCAGGGCGTTAACTGAGTCTGGGAACAAGGGAGAAATAGCTGGGAAATCTGATTTGGCAACAATGAAGAGCTTCACATGTTAAAATAAATTTGATTTCTTAAGTAAAAATAGTAATTAAAAATCAAATTGAATATCTGAAGCATCAGTATCTGTTCAGATTAAAAAGAGTACTGATTGTTATGTCTGCAGTGTATTTTAATATTTTTTGCTCCCTGTGCTTTTGACGGCATGTTTATTTGTAGTCAGTAACACAGTTTCCAACATAAAGGAGTGAGATTTTTTAACTCTCTTAGCGAGCAGATCTATTATTTGTATAAAGGTTGCTCCCCTCCTTCTCTATTACAATAATTGCATTTTTAAAAAAGCTACACAGAACTTCAAAAACTCACACACCAAACAAAACGTAAATGGTTCCGTGACCCTGTTAACCCACCTAAGCTGACGTCTGTTATTACCAGTTCTGCTTATGCTTAAGGGAAATTGCTGCTTTTTTCCTCTGCAAACAGTTGTTACATCTTGGGTCAAGCCAGTTGTTCAAGGTCCAAATAAAGAGGAAGCCTGATTTTATGGTATGAGTCACTGAGCTCATGATGCAAGTGGTGTCTTTTTGTTTGAGCTGGGAATTTTGAAGGGTAAATGAGTGAGCACAGCACCAAACTGTGCATCCAGTAAATACATGGGAATAGTGGCCATGACACACATAGGAAAGACCAGTGACATCTATGCTGAAACTTTCCACTGATAATTCAAACTGAAAAGATGCCGTGCTGTGTTTTCTAATAGTATATAGAATCACAGTAGGTTTCTGTTATTGTGTTGAACTTTGTCATGTCAGCTAAGTTTAATGAATATTAATCAGACTTGTAAAAAAATTAAATGTGCTTCAGTGTTTTGGTATTCCCATTTTGGATTTTATCTGCTTTTTGGGATATAGTGCATCAATTTGTACCCTAAACACAGATGTGAAATTCTTAGAGCCATTACAAACTCTTAAAATTGTATTGTTTTGTTTTTCATATTTCTGCTTTTTCCTATGTGAGATAGAAATTGTGATGAGAACTGTAATCCTTTGTTGACTACTGTCTTCTACTTTTGGATTAATGATTTAGCTGAGAGTTAGATTTTTCAAAAGATGTGTAGACATGCAGAACTGCCACTAGGGCACTTAATGGGATTTTCAGAAGCTTCTGGCCTACCCTCATTTCACTAGGAGACAGGACCATCCTACTAGGCATCTGTTGGCCACCAGGCATTGATTCTGCCAAAAATGCGTTATAAACCTGGCCTTTGATCCTTACTACTCTAAGTATTTAATCTCATTATATTTATACACTATTGCACATGGATTCTGGATCAAATCTCTCTCTTGGGAACCTATTATTTAATTTATTCTTTATATTTCCGTATTTTTCCTCCATGTGCTTTTTCCTGGGTCATTAGTGACTACTGAGCCTGCTAATAAGTCTAGGTCAAATCCCATAAAAGTATCTTTTTTCTCTGTCTGACTCTAATTGCCCTTTTGCCTTACCCTCTCCAGATAAGTAATAATGGAAGGGGATAAGAGTGATCCCTTGGGCCCTTCCCAGCAGAGGAAGACCAAAAGCTAACATGTTAAGTCACCTTAATCTCATCAAGGAGTGGCAAAGGAGATCTTCTGGGCATTTTTCAGACGAGCAAGTAAAAAAATGTTCTGGCATCTGAGGAATTGCGTCTACATCTGGCTATCATGTACTGTGTGGGTAACAAAGATCGGGTCTTCCTTCCTCGCTGCCCACACACCCCCTCCACCTACTTTCCAGTAGCATATCTACCTCTCAGCAGATTGCGAAAGAGAAAGAGTCTGATTTAAAAGAGAGGAATGGACTTCTACCTCCTCTCCTCTCTGCAGTTCTGCCAGTTGGGGACATGCTCACAAACTCATTGAATGCCTCTGCCCTCTCAAAGCCTGTCTGAGGGCTCCTTCTCCCATGGAGGTATGCTGTGCTTCCCAGCATCTGCAGCTTTACCAGGGAAGTGCTACTGTAGGTGTGTAATGCCATTCTTGTAGTAGAGGAATTTTCTATTTTATTTGCCCTTAAAGTTGTGCTCCTGCAGCCATACAGATTGCTCCAATCAAAGCTAATCCTTAATCTTCACATTTTCTAATTTATCATATGCAAATATATGCTAAAGTTTACAAAGTTTGCTTGAATTACAGTGCTGCCTCCTTCATAGAAGATGATGGTAGGGTGATTAAGGGTGAGGAAAAGGTGCTGATACAGAATTCTTTCTCTTACTGTAAAGCAGCTGACAAGACAGCAGAGGTTCTTCTGACTCTTTTCAAATACCCAGCTGTGATCAGCCAGTTCAGATTCACTCAGCGGTGATCTGGGCATATTTTCTTTCTCATGGCCATATCCCAGAAATTTTAAGAACTGGAATGTGGTGTTTCTGTCACACATACAATGTGTACTAACTGTTGCCAGGATGCTTTGAGCTACTTAGTGGCACTAATGTACAGTAGAAAAGAAAAAGGAAAAAAAAAAAACAAACAGCCCTCTACTACAATTCATGTTTTGTTGATAGAAGAAATTGCACAATGTAACTTTGGCACTAAATCCTGAAAATTCTCCATACCTTTATCAACATGCCCAGGACTCAGATTTTTCACGAGCATTCAATATCTAAAGTCCTTCCTCAGCTCAGTGTTGATAAATACTATAAAAAGTATGTCTGCCTCCCAAAATCTTCGGTAGCAAGCTCAGTATCTCGTAGCTTGACCATAAGTCAAGCTGTCTTTCTTTGTACATTATTATTCAAGTGGAGGGAGCTACAACAAGAATAAAAGAAGAGCATTGAGATGTCTGTAAGTTACAATATATGCTGGCAGAAGGGAAAAACACTTATGGCTGGATAAAAACCCAAAAGTTCAAGTCATTTCTTTTTGACCTGATAGTTCTTTTCTTAATTTCGTTCCTGGATGGTTTTTTACTTTTTAGCAGCAGTGTAAATACTCTTCAGAACTCTTCTGTTCTCAGTATTTACATCAATGTGATTTGTCAATGATACGCTAATTTTCTTTAGCCTTAAAACTAAATACAAGTTGGCCTAATTTCCAAGAAAGCACTAATCAAAGCCTCTGAACATTAACACGTGGAATCGTTGTTAGAATCTGTTGCAGAGGGCAGCTAGTGTAAAAGTACAAAAGTGTCCAAGCAAACATTCCTGACTATGAAGAATTCGTGGTAGAAGATAAAGTGGTTGCTCTCCAGCTCAGTTATAAAGACACCTCATAATAGTTCACTAGAGTAGCTCAATCTAAATCATTCCAGACTTACTGAGTGTCTTGCAATGGTGTTGTCTTTTGTTTGTGTTGTTTAGAAAACTATTGCCAAGTCAGAGGTCTGGAGCTTATTAAAATTGTGTGTATGATATATGCAATAAAAAATAGCTGATTGAAATCTTAACCAAAAACAAGAAGCAAAAACTGCCTTCATGATCACAGACATAACAAGAAATAACAGGCAGCCCTTTGTGTAACCGGTGTCTTTGAAAATGACTTTTTAGATTTATCATTACCCTTTTACACAAGGTTGTGAGTCGCTAAATTTTTCTTAAGAAATTGCCTTTAGAAACAGTCACTGTTGTAACAAAGAAGTCTTTCATGTATACTCTGTGCCTTTGACAGATATTTAAGCCTTTTTCTTCCAGGAGTGACAAAAGAGAAATAGTGTTGATTCCACTTTTTATAAATGTTCCTTTATACAATGTGTAGTATATATAGTTCTAATGATGCGTACTTGCAAACCTGGCAAGAAAACTAAGACAATATATTTATAAAACATGGTCCAAAATCTCAGGTTTATTTAAAAAAAAAAAAGGTTAAAAATAAGTTTTCACAGAAGCTGTGAGAAAGTATGGGTAAAGAAAGTTGATAAAACCTTTTAAATCCCATTAGGTGTTTTTGATTTTACCCTACTCCCAGTAATTCATGAGGTTTAAAATTTTTATTTTAAGGTTTTTTAATTTTTAAGATTTTTTCTCAGTATTTGCAGATCTCTGTGGATAATAAATTATGACCAGCAGTGGATGGAATTCCAATTTGCTTGGAACTATTAGTGATAAATCTTGATAAAAATTCTAGAAAATTGGAAAGGTTATTGGTAAGGTTATACAACTTCAAACCCCTTCAATTTGATGAGAAAATAGAACCTTTATTATTTGATATCAAATTGCTATATTAAATAACTTTATTATCTTACGAACCAATCAAATGACTAACTTTTGAACCTGTAATAACCTTTTTAGTTGATGCAAGGACATAGAGAATATAATGACCAATTCTTGCAGTAAATCTTTCGTAATCAGCTGTTGCACTGAATTTAATTGCCTATTCTCAAGAGCAAAACCTGCACTGATGAGCAATAGCTTCCTATTGAGTTAGACTCCAACGAGCTACATTTATCATAGAATCATAGAATCATCATCATAGAATCATCATAGAATGGTTAGGGCTGGAAGGGACCTTCAAAGGTCATCTAGTCCAACCCCCCTGCAAGGAACAGGGATATCTCCAATGGTTTGGGTTGGAAGGGACCTTAAAGATCTTCTAGTTCCAACCTCCCTGCCATGGGCAGGGACACCCTCCACTACACCAGGTTGCTCAAAGCCTCATCCAACCTGGCCTTCCAGGGATGGGGCATCCACAACTTCTCTGGGCAACCTGTTTGTGTCTCACCACCATCATCATGAAAAATTTCTTCCTTATGTCCAGTCTAAATCTACCGTCTTTCAGTTTAAAACTACTGTGCCTTGTCCTACCACTACAGACCATGGTAAAAAGTTTCTCCATCTTTCTTGTAAGCCCTCTTTACGTATAAAAAGGCTGCATTAAGGTCTCCCCAGAGCCTTCTCTTCTCCAGGCTGAACAACCCCAGTTCTCTCAGCCTGTCTTCATAGGAGAGGTGTTTGTGCTCCTCCTCTGAACTCACTCTAACAGTTCCATGTCTTTCCTGTGCTGAGGACTTGAGAGCTGGGTGCAGTACTCCAGGTGTGATCTCACCAGAGTGGAGCAGAGGGGCAGAATCATCTCCCTCGACCTGCTGGCCACGCTTCTTTTGATGCAGCCCAGGATACGGTTGGCTTTCTGGGCTGTGAGTGCACCTTGTTGTCTCATGTTCAGCATTTCATCCACCAGCACCCCTAAGTCCTTCTCCTCAGGGCTGCTCTGAATCCCTTGATTCTCTAGCCTGTATTGATACTGAGGGTTGCCCCAAGCCATGTATGGGACCTTGCACTTGGCCTTGTTGAACCTCATGATTGTCACACTGGCCCACTTCTCGAGCTTGTCCAGGCCCTTCTGGATGCCATCATATACCTCAGGTGTGTCAACGGCACCACTCAGCTTGGTGTCATCTGCGAACTTCCTGAGGGTGCACTCGATCCCATTGTCTGTGTCATTGATGAAGATACTAAACAGTACGGGTCCCAATACAGATCCTTGAGGGACACCACTTGTTACTGATCTCCATTTGGACATAGAGCCATTGGCTGCAACTCTTCAGATGTGGCCGTCCAACTAATACCTTATCTGTCTAATAGTCCATTCATCAAACCCATATCTCTCCAATTTAGAAGGAAGAGTGTTGTGGGAGACCATAGCAAATGCCTTACAGAAGTCCAGGTAGACATCAGTTGCTCTTCCCTTGTCCACTGATGCAGTCGGTCCATTGTTGAAGGCCACTAGATTAGTCAGGCAGGATTTGCCCTTTATGAAGCCATGTTGGCTGTCGCAAATCACCTCTCTGTGTTCCATTTGCTTCCACATAACTTCCAGGAGGATCCATTCCATGATCTTACCAGGCACTGAGGTAAGGCTGACTACTCAGAAGTTCCCAGGGTCTTCCTTACCACCCTTTTAAAGTAATGGATGAAGTTGCATCCGTCTCTGAGCTAAATAGCAAAATCTTCTCTAAATGTTTTCCAAACCTGCTGACTCATTGCAAAGATGAATCTATCTTTTCAGTCAGCCCAGGTGGCATTTTTGTCCAGTGACACATCCAAAAGGTAACGGAAAGCCAGCTATTTAATTCAGGAGAGTTTTAAGTTCCTGTGTTTCAGCAAGAATAGATTTTTCATCTTACCTCAACCATTCAGAGCAGAAGGGAAACATCAGTTTTATATTTAGCCTCTTTACCTTTGAAAATAGGTTCTTTCTCTGAGCACCTGCAGGTGACTTCTGACTTTCCCAATCTGGGCATTTTCACACAACTTGGAAGTTCTGCACTTGGAAAAAAGGTGAGATGGTTTTAGTTACAGTTTTAGGGACTGCGCAACTTTTCTCAGTTACAGGAATTTTTGGTGGTGGTTTGGTTTATTTTTTAGTCTTTGTAACACAAACATCAGAGCATTTTTTCCATAAAATATTTTACTTAAGAACAGATTAGATGAGTTTGACTATGGTCACATTTTTATGTTAAAAGCGAACTCTGAGGAAGAAGGAATTCTTGTAATTTTAAATCTGACCAATTTTAATCCATCAGACTAATGCAAATCTAATTTGTATGACTGGAAAATTATAAATTCACATGCAAGAGAAATTAGTCCTTAGTTCTGTTGCTAAATACAATTTTTGTTGTCCAAAGTGATAATTTTAGTGTTGTAAAATAACATGGTAAGTAAGGCAAGAGGGAACTAATAACATCATGTGTGTTTTAATACATTTGCTTAGATGTTAAACAGCTTGCTTTAATCTTTCCTGTCCAAATGTTGTGTAAGATAAGCCTTGTTTCTCTTCTCCAGTACATGTACCCTATATCTCAGCTGATTTGAAGCAGGTTACTGGATTGTTACAAAAGCATATGACTCCTAGCATGGGTTTTTCATTTGACTCAGGCAAGTTCTGGAGGGAATTAGCGTTCATGTGTACCAATGTTAGGAGAACATAAGGTAAGAAATGCTTAAATATGAAATTAGAGTGAAAACATGAAGAATTGCTCCATATCATGTCTACTGTTCTAATAGTTCTGTCTTCCTGTGTGATTATTTTTAACTGCAAAGATATATGATAAACTTTTAGATGTTTTGATAAACGTCAGACTCTTCTAGATGTTTTCTATCCTTAAACAGCTGATCTTAATAAACTTTCTATGCATTCACACTTACTAAAAGCTAGCATAGCTTTTAAACAAGCCAAGCAAGAATAAATTAGTATTTTTTTTTCCAAAGATATGATTTTGTTTGCCTTTCTTTTGGTAATATTGATAACAGTTCTTTTCTGTGAATTTGGTTTAAATTGGCTGGAAAATTTAAAGCTGAAACCAAGAAGTTGACCTGAAAATAATTTAAAATATATATAAAATCTGTTTATTATAAATTCTACCATTACAGGGAATAAAAATGAATTCACAACGATGAGACACACAAAGCTAAATTGTTAACAGATTTTCTTTCCTACCTGAAATAAATAAAATTGTAGTGTTCATGTGGGAGAAATATAGAGTCAAATATATGTGCACATTGCCTTGCTTTTCTTTCCCCCTCCTACCAAGTATTTTCTTCTTTTCATGGCTGGCTGACCTAATGGAGGCTCAGAGGCTAAAGAAGGAATGGTACCCTGAACGATTAGCTGTGCCATTTAGCCCTGGCTCTCTGCGTGGGGAAGTGCAGCTCCATACCTCTTGGAAAGGCAAACTTCTTGCACAACTCTCAGTGTATTGTGTCATCAAATAAGGCAAGCCAGAGCTTTTTTTTTTTTTTTTCCCCTCCAGAATATTCAGCTTCCTTTCCTTTTTTAGGCAGTGAATGTGTAGGAAGTGGGGCGAGCTTCTAGCCTCAGCCACTCCCTTCCTCTTTTAGGCCATGCAGCTGTGCATTTGCTTTTATGAACACGTGCAGATAGACTTGAACTTGTTTTGTCTGTACTCCAGGGTAGGTGGACGTGAGCCAGCTCCCATCTGTCAGTGAGCTGGCTACGTTAGCATAGCGCCGTACCGAACCTGCTGAGCTGTGCTGAGACTCTGTGGTTATCGCTGAGGTGCAATGACACACTCGTGCATCTTCATAGTTTAAGAGACTGGACAAGGGTTGGGTCTGGCCAGATCAAAATCTCCACAGAGTGTGTATGGATGTACTTCCAATCAGTGGCTACATCTTTATCCCACTTTTGCGCAAGGCGGGGGGTGGTGGGGAAGGAAATGAAGGGAAGCCTCCTGTGCACACTTTCACTTCCTTGCTGTTTAAACTTCAAGCAGTAGGGGGTCAAGTTAGACCTAAAATAGCTATAAGACAAATTAAGGTTCATTTGTGCTCATTTAATCAATGGAAAATTGTCTGCATTTGATTTCATTTGATGTTGGTTTTGTCTTTAAGTGATAATAACTTAGAATAGACAAATTTAATCAAGCTCCTTTAGAGTATTCAGGATGTGCCTCGTGGATATATATGGCAGTTTAGATATTTAGTGCAGATGTCAATAGCTGTGCTTTAGAGGAGTGTCTATACTGTGTTATCTGATGCTGTAATTAAGCCCCTCTCCTTCTGAGATGAATAAACCTATGAAGAATAGATGTAGACAAAAGCATACTGTGAGAAAGGGGAACTAATTGTACTGTAATTATATCAATAGCACCTAGGAGCGCCAGATAACAGTCAGATGACATCTTGTTCAAAGGCATGTGTGGAGTAATATGGGCCAGAATGTGAATTTGAATAAGATTCGTGAAGTCATGTAGTCATTTTGTGTTACAAAAACTCCAACAAAAATGTGCATCATCTGTATATGATCCTAAATAAGGTTAAGTTGAAAACATGAACTGTCTTGATCCACAATACTAGATAAAAACAAAGTAATTCCCCCAAAGTTATGATTTAGGACAGGAAAATTAGGTAATACTGTAAGTTTTCCTCCTTTATTTTGAAGAGAACATGCTCCAGGGCTGCTCCAATAAACAAAATAGATGAAACTGCACCAGATTCAGCTCCCTTTGTGCTGCATAGTCTTTTTTACTACCCCAGCAAGCCTCCATCCTTACATGCTTCCAGCAACACAGCTCTAATGTCATTTCACACACTCTTTATTGAAAAAACCCACACATATAGAAACTATATATTGAGAGAACAGAAGGAACATATGGAGCCAGAAAGACAAGTGTCTCTCAATGCTGTGTAGCGTGTTTCCACCAATGTGCTTTAAGGAAAGTATTAGCATGTTCACAAGCCACTCTGCATCATTTGACTTGGGAATCAGAGACTGTTGCCTGGCAGAAGCATTTAGCACGGTTAAGTACAGCAGTAATATATTTAAGATGGATTAAAACCACCTTTAATTCAGGTTACTCCATTCTGGCTACCTGTACTTAGAAAGGGAACTGAATCTCTGAAATCTCATTTGGCCTAGCCAAAAACTGGTGTGCTGTGAAATCTAGGTCTCAGGGGAAGCTCTGGCTGTCAGGCATCTGCCTAAGTAGCACATTTCAGCAACTGAGTGTCACACGAAAGCTGGAAACAGTATACAGAAGTCTGAACACACATCTGTGGATCTGTAAATACTTTATTTCTTGAAAAATGTAATGCCATTATCAGACTCCGAGTTTACTGACTTTTCTTTTGGAAAAAGTCAGGGCCAGATTTGGAAGCAGGATGATGGAGGCAGTGTGTTGCATGCTTTCTCGTTTATAGTCTGCAAAAGCCATTCATCCGTGACACCCCGGTACTTCCACTCTCCTATAGAAATTTGAACAGGGATTTTCAGTCTTTCAGAAAAAATCCCTTATCATTTATGCTTCCGACTTTCTTGAGCTGGTTCTTCTTCTCTCACGTTTCAACTGTTTCATTTTGAATAGAGTGCAAAACCAAGTATAATTGTTTATTGGCTTAAACATTACTACATTCCCTCAGAATGGTTTCTTTATAAATATTTCCGAGTTTGTACAAGATAGAACGTGTCAGAAGAAGACATTAATAACACTGAATGACAGATCTCTGTGATCTAGCAGTTGTGGCGCTTTCCTGGAAGGTAGGAAAGGTAGCTCAACAGTCAAAAGAAAAAAATCAGTCTGAGTTACAGAGAGAGAATGGAAGTATAAACATTGGTCTGTTTAGATTTAACTCACCTAAAAATCGTAATGATTGATTTTGACACTTGCTCACAATCTGCTGCAATTTACCGGTAATTTTTTCTTAATTACATTAGCAAGCTATTGTTTAAGTCGAATAGATTAAACAATCACCAAGGAGAGCAATGGGTGGCATCCTCATTTCCCTAAGGCTAGCGAAAATATACCATTGGGATCAAGTTTCACCCAATAAAGGCAGAATACTCAAACTGAAGCTGATTTGAACTATACAGCTTGGCTGGAATTTGTTTATACATGTTATACGTTGCAGAGCAATGTGGAGATTTATTTCAAAGCTGTCATTAAGTTGGTAGGCTCAGTCTTGCTGCAGTGACACAGAAGCCAACGCATATTTTGGTGTCTGAGCAAGTACTGCAGATAGCCTGAATGGGATTTACCTTAACAGCTGTGCCTTCCTACTCGACACCTGAGATAGTTAAGTAAGGTCCGTTTGTAATCTTGGCAGAATAGAACCGTAGGGATCAATTAATCTCCTTGTAAAGTAAAAAGCTAATGTAAGTCAGATGACCTGCACCCTACTTATTTCTATGGACTATGTAGAAAGGGTGGACTAGAACAGATGTAGAAAACTATTATATACCTGCAAAGGTGTGTGGGATGAATATCACTGTCCTTGACCTTGACCTTGTTCTTATCTCCCATGCATCTGTGATATTTTTAGCTCCTTGTTGCTTACAGCTAAGCATGTCTTTCTTCAGTCTGTTGTTCCATTTGTTTTCTTATGGATCTTTCAGAGGTGCAAATAGGCAAAATTAAATTTAAAAGAAATTAAGACCGTTCCAAGCTTTTCTAAAGTTTCATGGATTTGGTTTGGAAATAAGGAAGGGGAAGGGTTGGTAAATGGACCCTTAATTGTTTGTTGTTTTTTTTTTTTTTTTTCCAGATGCTTCAGCACTGTGAATGAACTGGAATGCAGAACAAGAGTGTCAGTTCAGCACAGTGACATACCTCTCTGTAAGTGTTGTTAGAAACCACAAGGCTGCAAACCTTCATTAATCTTAATAAACGGGAGATTGCAAGAAAGCTAGTACAGTGCCAAAAGGGAAAGAATTTAATTTCTGATCGCATTTTCCTTCTTTAAAAGAAAAAAGAAGATTAATAGTGTTTCCTTGTAGTTGGTACAGTTCTTTCCAATGTGATTGGTAGGAAACAAAACTTTAAAGTTTTTTATTTTTTCAGGAAAAAAACTGAAAGTTACGATGGCTTTTAGCACTTTATAAGAACTCTTTGGGCCTTTTGTGTCTGCAAAAACCTCTTAGAAATTTCCCAAGAGAGGACTGTATCATGTAGTTTCCAAGACTTAGAAATTTTAGCTATACTGCAACTTCTGGCTACCAATGAAAAATACATTAAAATAAAAAGTAAATATGACATGAATTTTAAAAAAATTTAGTTTTGAGTTAGGTTGGCTAATGTAATTTTAAATTATTAATTTTCCATTACTCTATTTATTATGCTGTTGGATTTCCAGTAACTATTTCTCACTTTCACTTATCTGAAGGTATTTACTGTATTTGGGATTTTAAAACTAGTAACAACTATGTTCTCTTGCATCAATGGTTCCCATACAGTTCAAGTTTAGATCCAAATTTGAATCCAGTCTTGAGGAAAACCTACATCAGAGGAGTCTAGTACTTTTATTTGGTACAAAAAATGGAGAACGTAGTTGTGAGGTTGTGTTCTGAAAACAAAAGTGATTTCATGAACAGTATCCCTGAAGTACTTGGTTTAGTGAATCCAAACTAAGATGTGTCTCATACTCCAGCTTGAAGAGTCTAATGTAAAATACTTTACTCCTGGGGCTTCCTAAATCTCTGAAGCAGTTAAAGAGCAGGAATACCATTTGTGGCCCAAGTCTACACAATCTCTAGACTATGAGTTTTGTATTAAATGTTTAAGTGATGGGATAAAGAATACAGCCTTGAGGTCTGAGTTAGAGATTTTCAGTTTCTTTGGTCTAAGCATAATTACAGAATATCTACTTTACTCAAACAGTTCAAGAAGCAGAACGTAATTTTCCTTGTTCCCCTTAAATATCAGAATTCATTTGAATGGATGTACTAATTTTATTATTATAACCAAAAGCTGTGGTAGATTGTTATTCTCAATTTAGATTCAAATACAGAGAACTTTGGATATAAAACCAAACTGAACCCAAACTCTATTTTTTTTAACTGAATCTCAATTCCAAATTCTTAGATTTTTGTCTTCCAATAAAATTAATGAAAGACACATGAAAATATGTTAAAGGAGAAGAGTGTTCATGCTGAGCTGAATATGAAAGCAGTTTGGAAATCTATAGGCTCAATGCCAGCTGAAAGATCTTCCAAGTTCTGTCTGAGCAACTAGAGTTTGAGACAGATATGGGATTTCCAGACTTCAAAATGTATATTTGTGTACCAGGGAATGACAGAGTTAAGAAGGTGAAGAGGAGTAAAAAAATCAGTTGTTACAGGAAGAAAACAATCATTTTACACTACACATTCTTTGTTCAGCAATCTGTACAACACCACAGAAGCTGCCTATAGACTTGGCAGTGGAAGAGGAGACTAATACAAATTCTATGTTATGCTCAGAGGAGAAGAAACAATAGGGACATTAAAAATAAAAAATTCCTCAAAATAACCAAGTGCCAGGATGTGTAGTAATAAATATCTGGTACAGCTCAAGAAGAGCAACAGAATTTTAATCCATGCCAGTGTGATATGGAAAGCCTGTTTGAAACTCTGCTCAATCATGACCTCAGGCTGGAGGACCTCATCACTGGAACAAACTTCAAGGGTTCAATGTTTTCAAGATTATATGGGATGTTATAGTGAAAAAGCAGCTTTTTTTCCAGCCTGTCATGTATGGACACTGCAGTTTTGCAATGAGAATGCTTTTTGGCAGAATAATGTAATTTACATCCACATTGATTATTGTAAACCATACAGACACCTTTTGTGAAGTTTCATTGTCCACTTGAGAAACAAGTCTGGAATACCGATGCAAACAATACATTTCATGTTTTTTCCCTATTTAGAAAAGTGTGAAAATAACTGATGAACACTTAAGAGAGAAGAGAGTAAAGGGAAGTATTTTCCACAATAGTAGAGCTGTAAAAGCTCAGGGAGTGGAAAGGTGGTTGGTTCACACAGTTAGAATATAGAGAAAGTCTGCTATATACTCCTTTTGATGGTGTCAGGTAATGGACATACTGTGTATTTAATGACATAAGGGAGAAATAAAATGTTGTCAATATTGTTGAAATGGTTTTGTACTGCGGAGTGTTTGAATTTGAAATTTCAAGTGAGTGGCTGGAGCTTCTGTGTCCCATTCACACTGCACAGCTAAAAGGTACAGAGTTTCATAGGTCAGAGGACAGATAAGTAACAGTGTTAAACATTGAAAAGGGGAATTTCAGTAAATTAAAAAATAAAATTACTTGGTTTTGTAGACGTGCTTAGAAACTCCAGCCCATGGTTTGACTAGTTTGTCAAACCTTCAATGACATTCTGAGTTCAAGCCACAAATTTGTATTTGCAAACAGATTCACTTGTGTGTAATGTGTGCTAACAGAAGAAAGACAATGTGTCCAGGCCTTTGTTTTCTCCTTTGCAGAAAACGTGTTTTCCTGATCAACAACAGAGTACTTATATATTCTTTTACAGAACAATAGTGTCACTTTTCTGCATAAGCAAGCATATATATATATGTAAGGAGTTTCAAATATGTATGTGTGTATACACATGTGTATATATGTGCACATATATAAGTGACTGTGTATGTGTATATATATGCGCACATACTTGTATTTGTGTATGTGTATATAGATTCATAGATTCATAGATTTCTAGGTTGGAAAAGACTTTAGAGATCATCGAGTCCAACCGTCCCTAATCCCCATTAAACCATATCGCTAAGTAGATCATCCACCCTATTCTTAAACACATCCATATGTGTATGTGCCTACACACATATATATACATACACATATATTCTTATATATCTATACATGCATGCAAACACACACATGTAAACAAACTTTTGCTATTCTTCTTAATTTCCATAATGAGAAATCTTTTTCTCAGTGTGTGAAGCTACTATATTTGGAGAAAATAGATTGCTGTAACTGAGCTAATTCATTAGGGTTATTTATTTAATTATTTATTTGTTTGTTTATGTATGTATGCGTTTAGAGATCCAGTCCTGTTTTTGTGTCGATTCCCTTTTGCCACTGACTTTATGAGAGACAAGAGTGGACACTAACTTCTCATTGAAGGTCCAGTGAAACTTACGAAAATAGTTTGCATCATTTTTGTGCTGTATTAGATGGACATGAGTGGATATGTCATTACTAAACAAATTGGATTACTAGAAGTAACTAAAAGTTACTTTAATACAGGACAATCTTGATGCAAAAATAAATGGCTATAAACTGCAAACGAATTCAGATAGTCTGGAAACCAAAAGATTCGTATCCACTAAAAGGATATTTTGGAGCATCTAGTCCATAGAAAAATTAGGATTATAAGTAGTATTAGGATGGTGCTGGACAAAATTGTTAAGGAGATTCTATGATATGATTGCAAGTCATAATAGTAGACTGGATTTGGTGCCCTTGGCCTGTTTGTCAGAGTTTATGTGCAACGGTTGTTTATGTTGTAATTCTAAGAGAAATGCAAGTCTTGAAAATTTTCAGTCAGCTTTGCTTTTGGAGCTTCACCAAGGATCGACTTCTTAATATTTTTTATAATTCTCCCTTCAGACTGAGGTGGTGTTGTGGGTTAGGCTGACCCTCCCACACAGCTGGTCACTCCCCCTCCCCCGCCCCCAGGAATGAGGGAGAGAATTAAAGGAGAAACGGGAAACCCGTGTGTTGAGATAAGAACAATTTAATACAGATGATTTAATACACAGGGTAGGTGCTCACCACCCCCTCGTATGCGAAGCCCGTCTCGTCCCGAAGCTGCAATCCCAGACGAACGCGAGGTCCCGAAATAGAGAGGGGCAGAGAGAGAGAGATAGTCCTCCGAGAGTGGGAGTACTGGGAGAGAGAGAAAAAGAAAGAAAAACAATAGAGCAAAAGCGCAGCAAGCGCAAAAGAGCAAAAGCGGCGACAGAGCCAAAGCGCAAAAGCCCTTCTGTCCGGCTGACCCTCACTTTTATACTGGGCGTGACGCTGCATGATATGGAATACTAATTGGCCAGTTTGGCCCTCAATCTTAAGTTCCACCACAAATCACAAGGGGAATCGTGTCCCCCTTGTCCCAGCTATGCTCCCCCCTTATCCCGCCGTGCTTCTGCACTCCGGCACACTGAAAAGTCCTTGGAGTTTCACGTCCAACCACAAACATCAACTTGCTATCAGCATTCTTCTCAGAGCGAGCCTCTGAGTAAAACCAAAACACGGAGCTCTTCTAGCTGCTAAAAAGAAGAGCTAACCCGGTCCCAGCTAAAACCAGGACAGGTGGAAAGCAAAAATAGCTGTCCTAAACAATTATTCTAGTTAGAATAAAATGATCAGAATTAATCAATAAGAAGGAATCCAGTAAATGACAGTTTTAGTGGCAGGTATTTTTTCAGCTTTGTTCCTGTATATATCGGAATAAACTGCCATTTTGAAAAGAACTAAGAAATGAACTATAGACATATGATATATGTCTATATCATACAATTTTTCAATGTTTGGCATTAATTGCTTTTTAAACAGGTCCATCCACATTATTAAACTGTTCATAGTTCAGCAACGTAATTAGGAATTACATATAGATAGCATGTCCCAATGATTTGAAGTATTTGGTGCTTGAACTTGAGAGTGCTAAATTGATGTTGCTAAATTCTTATATGTTTAGTGTTTGCCAGAATGCATTAGAAGTAAAACACATTGCTATCATTCTCATATTCTGGCTTCCGTAGAATGACATTTTTTTAGTTCAAGTGTTATACTGGTTCAGACTAGCCTCAACGCGTTTTTTTCAACACTAGAAAGTGTTTGATAATGAACTTTCCAGAGCCAATATGTTTTTGACTTAACTGTAATTCTCCACCTGAGAAGTCACGAAACCGAAGGTTTTGGTGGCGTGTTGGTATTTATTTGAATCACTTTCATCTAAAAGTTGAAAAGTAAATCTTATGAGAACAGGCTCTCTTGAGCTTTCCAAGACTGTTTCTCAATCCAGTTTGGAAATTATACAAAACCAGCTTTATTTGCATGATTTATCAACTTTCAGTTCTCTTTCTGTGTCAGAACTTGATAATGCAAACCAAAGGTGGAAATGATAAAAAGTCAGAGATGTTTATACAAATGAAATTCCCATGTTAGGCAGCTGAGGTGTATTGTCTGAATTTGAGGCACTAGTAGTTGTTTATTATTATAATATTAATTATCATTATCATTAACATTATTATTACTGCTTTAATTAAACTGGAGAATATTTTTAGGAATTGTCAAATAGACATAATTACTGCCAAAATTTAGTCCTAGTGCACATTCAATTCGATTACATTCCTTTGAAATTACCTTTTAGTGGCAAAATGTTGAAACATGTTTTTTCCCAAATAGATTTTTCATAAATTCTGTTCATTTTTCTGTTAGTGATTAAAGTGTGTGGTACGTGTTTGCATCAATTACTAGTTAAACTGCAATTTGTATCAGAACCATAACTATTTACACAAGGCTTCAGTCCCTTGCTGTTCATTTTCTTGTGGCGTAATTGTAAAATCTAATGAGTATTTTGTTAACGGAATGTGTTCCCTCCCAAAGAGTTTGACAAATGCCTCAGTTTATTTCTGAACAAGGCTCTACTGTTTGACTACTAGGTTTGTACCTGATATAATGGTTTACAACTATGGTACTTGACATATATCAAGTTAACTAGTACATGTAACTTTTTTTATTAAATATATGCAGCTTGACAAATCTAGAGGTTGTTCCACGTATGGCAGATTCAAAACAGCAAATCCTTATTATCTGCCTTCCATCTGTGCCTGGGCAAAACTCTCAGTCCACAAAGCTTTCAATGCTACCATTTACTACAAGTCACTGAGATATAAACAAATTATTAAAATGAGGCATATATGTCATTTAAGAGAACAAGAGAAGGGCAATCTGTCTTCATCCCCCTGCAACAAGAAAAGGCTGTTTTATTTTAAAAGGAATGCAAGGCATTGGAAATCACTTGCTATTTACTAGAGCTGTAGCTGTAAAATACCACACAACGTTGAAAGGTAGGCTTTCTAAATAATTTCGGTGGCAAACTCTGAGGTCAAGGTCTAGAGTAATTGTCCAAGCAACACAACTAATAACTACGATTCTTGAAACGAGGCATTTAGGTTGTAAACCAGCAAAGAAATTAAATATAACCAGTGTGGCTGAGACTAAGGCATCTCTGAAGGCTATTTACTGAGCAAGACATGTCCTCAGCTACCCAACATGACATACTAAGAACAAAAATGTTTCTGAACTTCCCCTTTCCCTTTTTGCTTAAACATGTTTTTTCAGGTCAGGTCTTACGTGGGAAGTCTATTTCACTTTAAAAAGCTATAGGAAAAATAGAAATAGTTTGAAGATCAGGTATCAGTCCTCAGATTTCTTTTCCTGCAGGAAATTGCAGAATGCAGGATGCTGTCATTCTTCTGGATTTCTAAGTCCTGCATCACTCATCATGTAGTGGGACAGCTTCAACAAGTACTAGTAGGGTTTTTCCCAAAATTTCTATATACTTTCATTTTCTATTATCACCAAAGCTCAAATATTCTCAACAGCATATCTGTTAGAACACTTTTTGGAAAATATCAGGATGGATTCAAATTCGCTCAAGTTGAAGAGGGAATTGAACTTAGATTTCTCACTTATAAAAATTAATTTACTTTCTACATCGTTATTATGCAAACAGTGAGAGGCAGGTCACTATCACAGTGAAACAAAGTGAAAGAAATTATTTGTGCTGAAACCTGTACTTGGAGGCACTCATAATGAACCGTATTTATTCATGAATATGGAGATTTGGATATTTCTTTCCCTTGGACCTGAACTGCAGTTGGACTTTAAATAAGAGCTCCATAGCCCAGAATGCTTCTGTCTTGGCACAGCTGGGTTGGAAATGTGAAAGACGAATTGGAAAGTGTTTGGTGAGCATGAAATGCAGAGCTAGAGTATGGATTTTATGGGTTATGGTACTGTATCGTCTATATTAGCACGTGTAAATAAACATTGTGTTATATATCCAAGTGGTCAGAACATACAGGGATTTGCTTTGGACATAGTCATTCCAGCATGACAAGAAAGGTTGAAACACTACAAAGGCAACCTTGATGTTTCAGTAATTTGCATATCATTGCTTTCACAATAGCTGAAATACAGCTATGGTATAAAGCAATGTTTTATTATGCCAAGTTTTGTTGGAGAGAAGAAAAGATAACAGTAACAAAATACGGAAATTGAGAGAATACTTGCATACCTTCCTAACTTACGAACTTAAAGCCAAGTGCTAACATTTGTGTGAAATTAGTTGCCTTTGAATACATAGAAAGATGTTACTAAGCAGGAGAAAGTTTGCAGTCAGAGATATTTTTTTACTAGAGAAGGTGTCATCACTGGGGAGAAAAAAAAAGAGAGAATGATTACTCTGGGTTTTATTTCATTATTTTATTCAATGAGATAGAAAGGCAGCTGATACCTGTGGAGCAGAAGGGAAAGATGGCAAAGCCATTGGACTTGTCTTATGGTACGGAAAGTGAGAGAAGAAAGGGTGAGGGAAGAGAAAGTATTTTTTTAAAAAAAGCAATGAAATTTTATTTTGCATTTGATTCTCTAAAATTTCCCTTTGGTCATTAACTACCATTCATAGCAGTGTGTGCTACACCCTGCGGAAATGAGCTGAAATCACAGTTACTGATTTTGGTGGGCTTTGTTGGCACAATTATATAATTTTCTTGTCTACATCATGATAACTTTTTTTCAGGAAGAAAGACAGGGAAAATCTTGCAACAACATCTAAAAAATATTTGTGGGCAAGAAAGGTGTTCTGCATCACTCTGTTTAGGGAGCTCATAATTCCAGAGGATGATGAGTGGCATGTCTCATGGTGGTTCAGTTGTGAGCAACATTAAATGAATTAAACCACACCAGACTGGTATGACTTTCTGTATCTAGTTCCTTCCATTTTTTATTTTGGTAATTCTGGTATCTTTTTCTAACTAAATCACAAGAGTGCCTAAAGAAAGATATCAGAGATGAGCTTTTATTTGGGAAAAATGTTTATTTTCCCCTTATACTAATGAACCCAGTTATGTAAAAGAGACTGCAGGTGCTGCTCACCCTGTTCTCTTCAAAGGTTGGACTTAACCCAGGTCAAAATTTTGGCTCCATGAAGTCAGTGAGGAAACTCCCACTGACTCTGTTGAGGTCAGGAAGGATAACATTAGATAATTGTCACTATGCTGTCATTGTCTTAATAAAATAGATAAAAGATGGTTCTAACTCAGATTTACAGATGTATGGTTTTCAAGCCCAAAAAGTTGTTGAATGAAAGCCGAGACACATGTTCATTAAATAATTGTAGCATGTTTGGGATATAGTTAAGTTACAGGGTGTGTACAGCAGGGAAAAACACTGTGTAGATTAGGAATTGTTTACCCTGCAAATCCTAAGCAACAGCCCCCATTTTTAGAGTTATATGTGAGTGATACGGGATTTCTCAGAACTAACAAGATGAAAAACAAACAATAGCCAGAAGATGTAAACGTATCATAAACATGTATTTGTAAGTTGTCAGGGTTTTTTTCTCATTTATTTTGATGGATTAATTGCCATTTAAATTATCATTTGCATGAAAGAAAGGAGATTCTAACTGTTGGCTGCTGAACCAGCTAGGGAGTAATCGAGAAAAGGAGGAGAAAATAGAGACAAAGAAATGTGGCTAAAAGTCATGGGGGTCTCGCTCAGCATCATACAGACAAGTCAGGGAGAAAACAGAACCAGTGCTGAGGATTAAGAGTGTTGTGTCCTAGAGCATATGCAGATGTTAATATGCACAGAAACTGAAGTCTTACACTACTGTAAATTGACCTATACCTTATCTGTGAAATGGTGCCATTTTTCCAAAGCAAAACTATTAGGCTTTTTAAATTCAAACAACATACATTGAGTGAAGTTAAGATAAATATGGTTTTGAATATATTTGCAGGTATTTATCAAGCAGTTTTCTGACTGAGCAAATTTGAAATTATCATAAAACTTATCTGATTTTACATTAATTTTAAGATTTCTGTTCCTTTTCATGTTAATGACTTATGGTTTTCAGCTACCTAGAGGTTGGATGTGATGAGGACAGAGTTTTGGTGAAAAAAAAAATAATCCAGCAATCAAAAAACTTAACCTGAGTCATTGAAAGGATTGGATTATGTTAAATAGCGTTAAAGGGAAGCAAAAGCAAAAGAAAGATCTTTTTATGTATAAGTTGGGACTAAGAATATCCCCTTAGAAATATGCAGTTTACATAGAAAAAGACATAGCTAATTTCTCAAATTATAAGTGAGACATAAAATGTAGAAATCACATTTCTTAGAGGAATTACTATAAGAAATCTATGTGCTGTCTGGGCACTGGACCAGAGCAGTTTGTGTGTGGTCATCTGAATGCAAAAACAATGTGCAGCTTTAATTGAAGCAAGGGGAATTTGGCCCATAGAGTCATTGTTTACCAGTCAAAACAGAGATTTGAGAAAATATAGACTTGTCTTTATTCTAATTTGTAGTTTTGGAGTAAATCAAGGAGTGCTCTGTTTAGATTAGTTTTTGCTGAATGCCCCTGTTTACTTGAACTAAGTGCTGCTCAAGAAATAGAAGAAGACATAGACCAGACATTGTATAATTTAAACAGTCTGATAACAGAAAACATACCATATGCTAAGGGGAAGCGTCTGTTGATTTTGCTTTACTTTTCATTCATTTACTAATTTAAATAGATTTTAAGCCACCTGCATAAATTTGAGCATATTTGACTAATAGTTGGCCAAAGACCAGAATAGCAGTAGAAGCAGCTCAAGAGAGGGAAAGTCCTGTTGCAGAGCTAGAAATAAGATGAACTTTAGCAGTACAAGTGAACCCATGAAGACCTGCAGACTAAGAGAAATGAAGTTCATGACACAGGAACTGTTTAGTCAGGAATTATACTAAAGTGCTGTTCTGAATTACAGCATGAGGCATAGGGCACAGATGCAGGCATCCACAAGTTAAGTAGCATGATGCTCTGAAAAGTGCCAGCCTGGCTCCCAGAACGAGCCAAAATCCTGAATTAAGCTCGCTGACAGTGAGCTCACACAGTCCCTGTGTGGAAACAAAAGTATCAGGAAGATGACCCAAAACTTGTGCTTAAGCAGAGATGTATTTAGCACAGAGCTTCACCTACACTCTTGCTTCACCTCTGGAAGATCCCATCTGGAAGATCTAGGCTTCTCCATCTGGTCAGCACACAGAGGCCCAAGTCCTCTGATAGTTTGTGCGGCAAAGGCGATCTGTAGAACAGACCTTCATCCTATCTGCTGAAAGAAGGGAAAGATCAAAATGTAGCCAAAGCTAGATCTCCTACGAGAAAGTGTGACTCTGTGTTTGGTGTTTAAGATGCTGAACTTGGTAGTTTAACTCGGTACAAAACTTTCATAGTTATGGTACTGAGCTGATCTGGGCTGCGATCCCAGATGTTGGGACTGCAGCCTGGAAGGAGACATGCATTCCACCCGCGCCCTGCGATAGCGCAAACATCAGCAGTGGGACTGTGTTTCTGCAAGGTTAATGCCTTACCACGGGAATACAATCTGTTTCCCATCTGCCTCTCTGACCTCTTCTCCTTCCACCAGTGAATCCTGGAGCGATTTCAGCAGTAGGCATGTGGAGCGTGCTTCCTTCCCTGAACCGCAGAGTGGTTAGGGCACTCTGCTGAGAGAGATGGGTTTGAATCCCTATAAGCAGGTTAAAATATTATTACAGTCCTTTTTCATCCAAGTCCTGGGGTTGAATGCCAAAAGTAACATCAAAGCAGTATCGTTTCCTTCCTATGCTTAGCAAAACTTTTAGTAACATGACGAGTATATAGTGCTCATACAGCCTCGGTTTGATCTTGTTGCCAGTATGGAAGATATATGCTAATTGTAGCGAATTCAGTTGTCTGTCACTCAAAATGACTTATTTTGAGTATGATGGGAAGAAAATTGTCCCTTGGGAGTTCCTTGCCTTGCTTCTTTTTTAAATGGATTGTATAGGAAATCATTTTACTCAGTGTTGTCCCGGATTAGGAGACATAATCCTTTTTTCTTTTCTGGATACACAACACCCTCCAGGCACTTTCCACCCCCCTGTCCTGCCCTCCTTCATTTTGGAAAGGTTTTTCTACTTGTACTGAACTCCCTGTGTTAATACTCTCCGTGTTGCAGCACACTGGTGGAACGTACAGTCCTGTCCCAGATACAAATGTTTGGCACAGTGTTCCCAGCTTGGAATCAGCTGTTTATGGCTTTCCTCAGCAGCATGACAGCGCTCTGTGATTAAATATGTTCAGATTTCTCTCTGTCCTACTTTAGTTTATGTTGACCAAAAATATGACATTTATATTCACCTACTTGGAACCGTATTAAAATGAATCATCACTATTTTGTTTGAAGTCGTGGCTCTGGGAACACGCCAAAAAACTCCTAAGAAAACAAAGCTACAATGAGATATAAATAATGGTCGAGAATCTTTCTACATGCAAAATGAAGGTAGAGGAGTATAACCCTGGGCTGATATTGTGCCCATGTGCTGGGACAGAATTTTCATTTGTTACCAATAAACTGAAGCGCAACAAGTTTATTATTCTCAAGAATTCTGTGAATTTGGTTACCCTGAAGGTAATTTGCTGTAAAATATGATTTAAGTCAATTCAGCACTATTCACAGATTGACTAACATTTCCAGTTTTGTATAGTAAAAGATGGAGACAAGAAGAAAAGTTAAAGGAAGAGCTAAGAAAGGAAGAAAATCCCTTTTATTTTGTAAGTCAGACTTCAAAATGGTCACAGTATTCCTAAATTTGTCTGAAAATATTTCCATGGATAGATAGCTTCTTTATTTCTCAGGAGGGTCTCCATTTGCCATGTTACAGTGTATGCAGCAGTGGAGCTGACGGAGTTTTTCTTTTTTGTGTTGAGTATTTAAATGCTCAGTAGAATGCAGAAATATGTAACAATGATTTTGTTACTTGACAGTGATTTGGACACTGATACAATGCGTAGGAATATGACTTCCTTTAGTTTAGGGAAATGCGTGTGTTTGTGCAAACTGTAACTGTAGCAAAGAACAACATTTTCAATCAATGAAGATTTTCCTGAAAAAAACCAGACTGTTTCAGTAGAGGTTGCTGTAGGAGAATCATTAAGTGGCCATTCTTCAGCTGTGTAACTGCTGCCCTGTAAATTAGTGCCAGCTGCTAAATATTCTTTTACTTTAATGATAAACTTTGTAAGAACAAGGTGTGACATCACAAGTCTCAAAATCTTGTGTCAATTCTGTGCTGATTTAAGATCAAGTTCTGATTTATTTGGATGCAGTCCATTTCACTGGGATTTTGTCTAAAGCATTTGAAATTCAGCTTTGAGAGGCAAAGGTAATAGCACAAGGATGATCTAGCAGCGAAAGGCTGAAACCCAGGACATATAGGGTCAGATTTTAGAGGTTTACGATTTTCAGACATTCTTCCCCAGGAAATATTCCAAGGTGAGCATCCAAAAGTTAGCTGTCACACTCCTGAAAGAGCTGTCCCTGGCTTCTCGTTCCAAGCTTTATCTGACTTCTGTTAAAGTTTAATTTGAAAAGCTGGTCATTTGCTACTTCTCTTCTCCAATGCAAATTATTGAAATAGGCCAAAAAACCCTTAGAGAATTGCCATTTACAGAATGTTTCTTTTACTACAGTAGTTTCTCTAGACGCAAACTACCAAACTTAATAATTTATCTACTTTTAAAATTGATATTAAAATTAGGCTGATACGAAAAATAAGTTTACTGTGAAATAGGAACACCTACAAGAAGATCCAAGAACAAAGAACTTCTGTAGCCAGGAAGCCTGATTGAAAGTCTGTACAAGTCTTGCAGTGTCTCAGGACAGACAGACGAAGCCTGTTTCACACCAAGATTTTTAAGATCTAGTCTCAGGTTTCAAGTCCTGCCTGTCCTGCTCCACAGGCCAGTGATGGTCCGATCTGAATGGCAGAGTGATCCCAGTGAAAAAAAACGGTACCAAGGGCCAGATCTCCTGAGGTTAGCAGCCCCACCACAGACCATGCAGTCAGGTTGCCTTTTCTCATCTTCATCTTGAGCTGTTTCCCACACAGCAGCACTGCAGCACCCACCAGCACTTTGGAGAGTGAGTGGCTGCTCGTGGCCCCTTCCTGGAAAGTTAATAGGTCCTCCTGGAAAAGCTAAGAGATGTTCCTGTGTGTTAGTAAGAAAAAAGAAAATACACCATCTATCTTACTGACTTCCTGGGAAAATGCTATAACCAATAGATTATTACAACGACAAAGAAATAATTTTCTCTTGACATGTTCCTGAGCCAGTGCTTTGGGCAAAAGAAAAAATAAAAAGAAGAAAAATCATCTTCTAGTAGGGATTGTGTGGGAACAGAGACACCTTGCTGCAGCTCTAAGGTTTAAAAATACTCATCTGCCTCCATCTTTTGTGTTTTTACCTTGCTCTGGGTAACTAGAAGAGAGTGTTAAGCTGGAAATCTCACAGTGCTCACTGTTTTGGCTCTCACTGTCTGGCACCAACGTCTCCACACTCAGCACAGAGGGATTCTGGGCATCTGTTATGAGGTTTGTTACTCCATTTCAGAGGGCTGGAGTCTTGTCTGGGCTTGACCTTTGAATCTGCTGCTTTTTTTTTTTTTTTTTTTTCCCTAATAGAGTTTATAGAAGTAGAAATTTTGACCTGTTAAGAAGTAGATTCTGGAGAGCAAGAGATAGTGATACAGCTATGAACTTCATGACAAATGACAGTGATTATATCTTAGCAGGACATCTGGGACTAATTTATGGCATCACAGGTGCACAGAAGGCAGGGGCAAGTAAAGCAGTTCAGTAGGCAGAGAACCTGTAGCAGTCTCTCCATAGGGACTACCAAGGTTAATTGATTAGGGAAAGGAAAAATTACACAGGCTCTAATGATAATTGGGTTTATATTAAAATAAAAAAATGCTTAGTAAAATACAGGAAAAAAGGAAGGAAGGAGGGAGGGAAGAAAGGAAGGAAAGAAAATTAAACTATAAATGAAAAGTATTTTTCTCTTTAGACTGCCACATTTTTTCCTTGTTTAAAATGTTTTTAAAAGGCAAAGAGGTATTTTCAATGAAAATATTGTCTTCCATTATAATAACCAGTAGGAAAACATTGAACAGCTGTAACAGCTATAATGTAATACACCCTCTAGCAAGCAAAATGTATACTTGAAATGAACATTGGGCAGTGAGTGCAGCCTGACCCAATTCAGCAGGGCACACGTACACAAAGTAAGGTCAAAACTCCTCTTCCATGATTTTACAACAGGTTAGCACTATCTTCAAGAGCAAGTCTGCCTGCCTGCTTGTGACCTGGATTAAGCTGATTGAATTTGCTCCATAAATGGAAGGATGCGAAACAGCGATGTGATGGTAGCAGTCTGAGCTTTGGTCTGATTCAAGCCCATCAAAGCAAGGGCCAAGGAGCCACTCAAGCCTAAATCCACCAGTGGGCTAGTTCCTGAAGTGAAGAGAGCATCGTGTCTGGCTGCCTCTGACCTCTCAAACAGAGACACATTGATATTTGAGGGTACTGTTGGGAGAGCCTTTGGAACGTCTCACATTTTTGGTTCCATGGGACCATAATGATTCTGCTGTAATGCTCCTAGGTCCACTGATTCATGTTTTCTTCAGTGACAAAACCTGCACAAGATTAGCAGAAAAAGTGAGAAATCAGATGCTAATACTTACTGTATTCTGGAAGCTTGAAAACTAAATTCATTATTTAATTATCTGAAATATATGCTTAATAAGAAAAGCTTTAGTATGTAAACTATCTTGCTTAAATGCTAGATATAAAGCAGATAAATGCTGAAATATGGATTTCATCCTACAATTTTGAAATTCTTTACATTGACTTTGTTAAAAAGTGGTACAGTTTTGTTCACATAGACATTTAAAATCCAAATATTTAATATTATTGACTTACATTACTGAACGTTTAGTCGATGGTATTGTAAAAAGCATTCTCGAGGCAACGAAGTACAAAATTTTTTTTTAAAAGCCAATTTCATCAGTATTCTTTTGGTTGCCTGCTGCATTGGTTTATTTATTTTTCTATGATCACTGAATTTTCTTGGAAGAATGAGAATGCTTATTTATAAATAATTTTCTTAAGCACTCCTCTGTATGTCTCCCAGACCCCTAAGCATGAATTAGAAACAGATTTCATGTACAATATGACTGTAGTGAATAGTAAAAGTAATGACAACTGGCATTGTTAATTCTTTTGATTGTACTGGGCAGAAAAAAAAATTATTCAAACAAATAATCAAACTCTGAATTAATTACATTAGCTTATATTGTGCTCAGAAAACTTGATTGCCACTGAGGGCAAGGGATTCGAGGAAGTTCCATTTCATAGTTCTGGAAAAGAGATTTGTTTATATGTTTCTTTGTAATGGCCATCTCAGTGGATTAAACTAGTCCACAATATAACAGTTTTATCACAGATTCAATGTGTGTCTAAATAGAGAGGTTAATAAGGAGCAGGTATTCTACTTCAACTTCTCCACATAGACAAATCCTAGATCATAATTCTACAATAAGATAGAATTAGGCGGAGAATGGATTGAGAGCAGCCCTGAGGAAAAGGACTTGGGAGTGCTGGTGGATGAGAAGCTCAACATGAGTCGGCAATGTGCGCTGGCAGCCCAGAAAGCAAATCGTATCCTGGGCTGCAACAAAAGAAGTGTGGCCAGCAGGTCAAGGGAGGTGATTCTGCTCCTCTGCTCTGCTCTCGTGAGACCCCACCTGGAATACTGTGTTCAGCTCTGGAGTCTCCAGCACAAGAAGGACATGAAGCTGTTGGAGCGGGTCCAGAGGAGGGCCACGAAGATGATCCAAGGGCTGGAACACCTCTGCTATGAAGACAGGCTGAGAGAGTTGGGGCTGTTCAGCCTGGAGAAGAGAAGGCTCCAGGGTGATCTTATAGCAGATTTCCAGTACTTAAAGGGGGCCTACAGGAAAGCTGGAGAGGGACTTGGGATTTTTTATAAGGGTGTGTAGTGATAGGACAAGGGGCAATGGATTTAAATTGAAAGAGGGCAGATTTAGATTAGATCTAAGGAAGAAATTTTTCACTCAGAGGGTGGTGAGGCACTGGAACAGGTTGCCCAGAAAAGCTGTAGATGCCCCATCCCCGGAAGTGTTCAAGGCCAGGTTGGATGAGGCTTTGGGCAACCTGGTGTAGTGGAGGGTGTCCCTGCCCATGGCAGGGGCATTGGAACTAGATGATCTTTGAGGTCCCTTCCAACCCAAACCATTCTATGATTCTATGATTCTAAGATTCATACAGACTGACCCAATTTTATGCTTATGACTTTAACCTGCATTGTCACTTTCAATCGTAAAAAAATCATATTCCTTTTCTAAAATAATAATATTGGCCTATTAGTCAATAAATGTATGCAAAGAGCAACAAAAAAACACTAAACACTCTTCTGAAATACTTTTATTTATCCACAAGTTTTGCATTTTATTTGTATATTTCCCTACTTTTCACAATCAGGAAAAGAAATGAAATTGAAGAAGTCATCCTAATGTAATCGGTTGTTTCAAAAGAGGCACCAAGAAAATATTGTGAGTGATCTTAAACATAGAGTGGTTATTGTCACTGCCACATCAAAATGTAAGCATCAAAAGAGCAAATTATAAAACAAAGAAATAGGGATTCATTTTGAGCTTGAAAATGCGAAAAGAACATCACAGGCATTAACGTCTTTGCTCTTTCTTCAGTTCACTGTGATTTTATTATATGATTCTTTTTGCATATAGAAAGCTTCTCCTTTTCTTGGAGCTTCTTTTTGGTGCTTTTCTATTGCACGATTTGAGGCGTCTGTGGTTAAGGCGATTATTGATTCTTGCTGTTTGGCTGGCTGAGCTTCTTTGATTCAGTCAGAAAATAGGTAAAAGCCGTTATTTTGTTCTTGGTAGTAGATGATCTGGTTGCAATATTGATTTTTAAAGAGATGGATGAATACCACAGAAAAATACCTTTTTACAGAGAGGATTCAAGGTGCTCTAGAGATGGTATTTAGGCAGACAACCTCAGAGTAACATTTCCCCTGAGGTGTGAGTTGGTCCAGGAAAGAATTTACTTTCCTGATAATAATCCTTTGGACATTTTCCCAGGTAGTGAAACTAATTCATATGATACATTTGTATGGCATTACAATCAAATTTTGACATATTAACCTACATTTCAAGAAAATGTTATGTTTTAAAGTTCCACTCCTAAGCCTGCTGTTAAAATTAATTGCATTATCATTTCTGCTGTGGCACATAGAATCTCTTATCTCCAGGGTGATTTTTTCATTGCAAAAGTATTTGAAAATATCGTTTGTTATAAACTAACAAATAGAAAATAAACAGTGTGATTTCAAATTTAATCTTCAGGTACTTTGGAAAGAAAGTAAAAACAAATGCATCTCTAATATGATTTTTTCCTTATTTACATTGGAAACAGCTTTAGGTGTATGAGGTTTGCCAGTGATGTACATATGAGAAAGTGGTATTTCCCTGTGTATGGATCATGTTATACCAAGCAATAAATATGACTGCGAAGATTAGAATAGCAGCCTTATAAATATACAGAAGAGGTAATAGACTCACTAGCAATGATCTGCTTGTGCTTATTTAATTTTCCTGATGGAGGCAGAAATAAAGGAGAAAAAAACTGTTCTACCTGCATAGAATTGATAAATACAGCATTTATTTTATAAACACATACTCGGTTACCTCTTGACCTGGGCAGACTGCTAGTCATAAACCATGTGTTTAGTTCCTTTCTTTGTCTTCTGCCTGAATTATAGGCTAACAAATCATGATTTTGGCCTGTGGACTGTATGCTATCTGCTTTCGCTGTTGCCTCACTTCTTTCTCTGTGCTGCTTCAGCAGTCCGTGTTTCAAAAACATACTGTCCTCTGCTCCATTATTTTTCTCCAGGATATTTCAAAAAATAGTTCGAACACAAATTGCATACATGAGTTTCAGTTTTTATACCTATAATCCAGAGGAAAAAATGTTTTCGCAGTTTGTAAAAAATGAATAAATATTGAAATGTCAAGACAAATTCCTAGAGTCGCAACATGAATTCTGTACCATTATGGCAAAAATAAAGAAAGGATACATTTAAATCACTTTATGTGGCTCTTTCATCTTCAAATCTTAGAGAAATAAAAGTGAGAAGGAGAGAAGAATAGAGACAATTAGGAGATATACACAAAGAAGTCAAAACAGAAAATTAATACCTGATAAAAATGAAAGACAGAAAGGAAAGTCTGAAATTAATGTTGGGTCACTCCTCCATTTCTGTCAAGCTTACCCTTGTGGTGTTTTTCTCTTGTTCCTGCCAAACCTGACTTTGTATTTGGGCATTAAAATAAGTGCTGTAAACTCAGCTCTGAATTTATATAGGCCACAAATTCCAAATTAGTATGCAGCCTATCCTGATGTTTGTGTTTCTTGACATTTGAGAGAATGGACCTTGAAAACTCACTGCTTGAACTGGAGCTTTCTTAATTTGACTGTCAGAACAAAACTGAGTTTTATTCAAGCTACAGAGCATTACTAAAGCTCTACTTTAAACTTCATATTTGCATAAATTAGTGCAGCTGAGGAATGGGGTTGCACTTAGGGAGAAGGGATGACAGAGCAGAAGTTTTCTCCTCTCCTCTAACGTCAGTGAGAACTGAACCTGCCCATACGCACCTTAGAGCAATACTCAGCTGTTGGGACTGTTTTGTTGTTGTTTGTTTGTTTGTTTGTTTTTTCTGAATCATGTGATTTAATGAATCAGCTGTAAGAACTTGCATGTTTCTCTTTCCTCTTGTTGACTATCAATTGGTTCTGACATGCACTTGGTAAATATAGCAGAAAGTGTTGGCATATTGTAAACCACATCGGAGCCACTTAAGACAATGAACATTCCCTACATTGTGAATTCCAGTTGCGTGGAGCAACCACTTTAAGGGTTGAGGGGTTATTCCTCACTGTCCAAATGATGGATGGAGGATATGAAACAGGTGAAGTGTCTTTGTACAATGACTTAACTAGAGCATGACAAGTAAATGAGTGTTTTGTATTTAATATCCTCTCCATTTAAAAACAGAAAAAAAAAAGAAAAAAAAAGAAAAAAGAAGTAGCTTTGACATTTAAGGAGGTGGAAGTCAATGCTTATAGCAGCTCAATTTCTTTGGGTAGTAAGTTTCTAGGATAGCTTAATGGCTTAATTAATGTTGTCTGTCATTGTGGGTTGTAGTTGTTTAAAAGCATCCAGATTAATTTGGATGGACAGGGTTTATTATGGTTAGAAATTGAAATAAATGGTTGCGATGCTCTGAACATGGAAGTAGTGACAAGTACTAGGGAAAAGGTGATGAGTGAAGAAGGCAAAAAAGAAAGTCAGAAAACAAGTGCCCCATAGAGAAAGACACACAGATCCGACAAGTGAAGGGAACAAGCAGATGATGGTAGCTGGAATTGGAAGAATGAGCCCAAGCAATGGGATTCGTTAGTTGATTGCTTCTGATTATTTACTTTTGAAAATGGAATGAGTTTTTTTACTAAAATTGGCTACTTTAGGATTTAACTCAGAAACTGGAGCCAATTGTGATCTGAATTATCACAATTTGTAGAGCAAAAGGGCAAGTGTGAAAGCTGCTAACTAGGCAATTAAGGCAACTCGTTTAAAGAAGTATAATCGGCACAGGAAAAAAAAATCAACAGTACAGTTTACAGGAAGCCATGTTAGTTTTCTTCAGTTTAAAGAATCCATATTCCAATAATTAGAATTCCAATTTCCAGGGCAGCTTTCAGGCATAGAGAAAGCAGGCAGTTCCTTAGACTGGTAGAGGTGGGAAAAGCAAGGCTTTATGTTTCCCTGGTTTCTGGGAGAAGAGTCTATCTGGGAGTATCTCAGGTGTAAGGAAAAAGTTGTGGGTAAAGTGAAGGCAACCTGTTTTCTTCTCAGCACCTTTCTGGTGAGGCTGGAGCTATGCTGGTATAGCTATGGCTATGTTACCATGACAGACTGAGTTGCTTCCCTTCAGCTCTGGCAAGACGGGAAGAGGCAAAGGCAAGCACTGAGCTGAGGCAGGCACACGGGCAGCACCATCTCAGCTGCTTGTTACTGCAGCCAACACCTTCTCTTGGTCGTTTTGCCAAGCCACAAAATTGAATGTTAATGCCATAAGGATTACAAAAAAATCCTGTGGGACGCAGTGCGTTTTTACTGATGCTGGTGAGAAACACTGAGCCAGGACTATACCTTACAGTTAAAATTTTATGTTACTGCTGTCAGTGGAAACAATAATGAAAACATCATCATTGCTGAAGTTTCACTGAGGGAAGTACTTTAATTTTGTTTCTTTTCCTCCAAATGCTAATAATAACAAAATGTCACAACGCAATTGCCAAATGTATATCTTTTAAAAAGCCAGCAGAAAGTGGAGTCAGAAATAAATTACTGTGTGCTTAAAAAAAAATAAATTAAAAAATCCACCCAACTGGTACAGAAGAGAGCAAAAAAAATTGTGTCAAAATCTGTGTAAGACTGTCTTGGCAAATAAGGAAAAATTCTGGATTCATTTGTTCCCTTGAATAGATAAAGAAGTGTTCCATTTCGGAGACCCACCCTTTTGAGGTATTCAGTATATATCTGGTCTTTTCTGCTATATATAAATATACTGAAATTACATAATGAAGGCATTTGATTTCACTTCTTATTGACTCTACCTCCAGAAGACAATTATCCAGGTTTTAAGAAGTGAAGATGACTGATCTTTGCCTGGGAAGCAATCAAGCCTTGCAGTGTTTCCAATCCTGTGAGATCCTTCTTTATATGTTTCTATTGTGGGTTCTTTGTTATGTCTGATTTATTTTTTTATCCAAGATAAAAGAAAGGAGATAAGAGTTTACATCTGGAAGCAGAGTTCATAGGGAGCATTGTAGGGAACAAAGCCAGTAAAAATTCTAATTAGCCAACTAAAACTAAAAGCATTTCTTCTTTCTGGGTACAAAAGACCTGAGAAAAGTCTGTTTTATTAAAACGCAAGAATCAATAACATTATGAAAAGAGTAACATTCAAGTGTTATTATTGAATACTTGCTATATATTATAAAAATCTATGTAATAATATGGAAGAACTAAGACATTAGAAGAAATGAGTTAGCAAAACAATGATCAAGCAAAAGGATACATCTTTCCGGTCCAGCGAATAACACTGAGGCCTATGATGTCATATTGTTTTTAACTAGAAATCAAAGAGTCTTCTCATCTCCCACCAACCGCCTATGCACACATATAAACATACATGCTACATACATTCACACAGACAAATTTACTCCTCTGAGGTGCACTGTCCTCCCACCAAGGGTTGATGCTCACTCTCTGTTTGCTGCCTGACTCTGCATCCAGAAGAGTTTTGAACCTTGGCTTTTATTTTCAGAATTTTTGGAGGACACCAACAGAGTCTGAGAAACAACTTTTCCTAAGATATGTGTTGTGGTTTAGGCTGATCCAGCAACTAAACTACACACAGCCACTCTCTCAGTCCTTCCCCAGTGAAGTGGAGAAAAATATAATAAAAAGGCTGAGGGTCAAGATAATAACAGAGGGAGCACCCACCGACCGTGGTCCCAGGCAAAACAGACTCGGTTTTCTCAAACCAAAGCAATTTATTAACAGTTACTTAAAAGGACAAAGGGAAACAAAACCAGTTGCTTGAGAGGATAAAAAGAAACAAACCCAGATCTTAAAAACAACACCTCCCCTCTCCCCTTTCCTTTTGTTCCTGGCTCTACCTCCTCCCTTAGTGGCGCAGGGAGACAAGGAATGGGGGAGTGCAGGTCAGTTCATCCCATGTTCTTACTGCTGCTCCTTTCTTAAAGAAGGAGGAGTCCTTGTGCCGTTTTTCCCTTTCTCCAGTGGATCCCCTACCCACGAGGAAAAATCCACAGACTTCTCCAGAGTGAGTCCTACTTGCAGGATGCAATCCTTCCCCATTGGATTGCTCCAGTATGGGCTTTACCACAGTCTTGGATCCTTAGGGAATTGTTGCCACTCGCTCCAGTGTGGGTCGTCACACGGACTCTAGATGCGTCTCTACCTTGTCGTGCATCCCATTCTCCACAACCATCCTCAGGCTCAGGCATCTCTTCTCCAACGTGAACTCCTCCACGGGCTGCGAGTGGATCTCTGCTCCACCGAGTCTGTCCTGGCTGCAGGGGGGCTGCTGCCGTCTCGCCACCAGTTGCAGGGAAACTCAGCTCCGGCACACCTCGTCCCGCTCCATCTTCACTGACCTGGTGTTGGTGTGGCCGTTTCTCTCAGATCTTAGTCCTCTCTGGGTGAACTCGGCCCAGCGGGCACCCCGGGAGTGGAGTGCTCCCCGAGTTCCCCTGGCGGCTCTGCTGCCACCATCCTCAGTGGGTGGCACCGGCCCGGCACAGGCAGCCCCCACCGGGAGCCAGGGAGCGGGGGCAGTGTCCCCCTCCCCTCTCCTCGCTCCCGGGCAAAGCACCTTTTCTGGTTCCTTTGTCCCAATGTGAATAGGGCAATTCACAGAGGCACCGATTGGCTCAACGCCGAGGGGGATGGGAGTCCAATCTGGTGGCCAGAACCAGGTCTAACCCTGTTCCAAAACTGGGGAGGTCACAGGGAGCAAAGCCCCTCTCCTGCTACCAGAGCCCCTTTACGTCAACCCATCACAATATGGCATATTCTTTATGTAGTTAAAGTCTGAAGAAAAAATGTCCAAATTCTATGTCAAGAAATGGAGCAGCCATATTTGTTTTGTGATGAGTTCTAGTTGATTTTGGCAGTCCCTCTACTAATAAATTAAATGGGTGAATGACTGTTCTCACTCTGAGACCAATTGTCATGACACAGACTGCGTTTATGTTCTAAACTCTTATTACCAAAGCCGTGGGGGCTTCATCAAAACTACCTTTTGAGCATGTTCGTTGGCATGAATTAATCTTCAGAACTTGCCTTTGCAGTATAAATCATGCTAGTTGGTCCAGGCCAAAACCAACTCAGGGATAATGCCAATACATCAGTAATATAGATAATGATACAACAGACCTGTGCTTCCATGCTAAAATAATTCTACTAAATGGAGTCAGAATCATCTTTATTTTCATTGAGTTTAGTGATGAGGATCACCAGAATTGGGATCCTAGATGAACAGTGCAGAGAAGATGCCTTTTCTCATGGCTGAAGGTTGTCCTGCTGACAATGACTTGGGTATAGGTGTAGAAGTGATAAAGCACCAACTGATTTTATTTTTTCTAACTTTTAACAGTTAATGTTGTGGCACAACCACAATATTAATTATGGGGAGCGGCTGAGGGAGTTGGGGCTGTTTAGCCTGCAGAAGAGGAGTGTGATAGTTTGATGTGTGGGGGGGTGTTCTGGTGGCAGGGGAGGGGATTTGCTCCCTGTGCCACCAGATCTGAGTCCCATCCCCCCCGGGGGAGGTTGAGCCAAATTGGCGCCTCTGCGAATTGCCCTATTTAAGTTGGGACAAAGGGGCGGGAAAGGGCTTTTTGCTCAGGAGCGAGGAGAGAGCAGGAGGGCGCTGCCCTCGCTCTCGGCTCCCGGCCGGGCGACTGTCCGGGCCCGGGCCGGTGCCATGTGCTCAAGATGGCGCCGGGGAGCCGCATGGGGGACTCGGTAAGCGCCTCGCTCCCAGGGTGCCTGCCGGGCCGAGCTTCCCCAGAGAGGATTAAGATCTAAGAGAAGACAACCACAACGACCGGGTCAGCCAAGATGGAGCAGGAGGAGGTGTACTGGAGCTGAGGTTTCCCTTGCAATCGGTGTGAAGATGGCAGGCGGCCCCCCTGCAGCCAGGGTGTACTCGGCGGAGCAGAAACCCACTCGTGGCCCGTGGAGAAACCCACGTCGGAAAGGAGATGCCTGAGCCCGGGAGAGGTCGTGGAGCAGGGGATGCGCGACCAGGTACTGTTAACAATGGGGCATGGAATGCACGACGAGGTCGTGGAGGCATCTGGAATCCGTGGGACAGTGGCACGAGTGGCAGCAGCTCCCTAAGAGGCCGAGACTGGTAAAGCCCAAACTGGTGCGATCCATGGGGAGGATTGCAATCCTGCAGGCAGGACTCATACTGGAAAAGTTTGGGGACTTTTTCTTCGTGAGTAGGGGATCCACCGAAGCAAGGGAAAAATGGTGTAAAGACTCCTCCTCCTTTAAGAAAGGAGCGGCAGTGAACAACATGGATGAACTGACCTGCACTCCCCATTCCCTGTCCCCCTATGCCGCCGGGGGGGAAGGTAGAGCCAGGAAGGAAAGAAAATAGGGGGTGGGGAGGTTGTTGTTTTAAGATCTGGCCTTGTTTTCTCTTTTCTCCTCTCAAGTAACCGGTTTCGTTCCCTTGTCTCCTGTTAAGTAACTGTTAATAAATTGTTTTGTTTTATTAAGAAAGCCTGAGTCATGTTTTGCCCGGGACCATGGTTGGTGGGTGCTCCCTCTCGGTTCTTGTCTCGACCCTCAGTCCAAAAAAAACCACGACAAGGAGGCTGAGGGGAGACCTGATTACAGCCTACAAATACCTGAGAAGGGATGGTGGGGAGGTGGGGGAAGGGCTCTTTACATTAGTAATGGGTGATAGAACAAGAGGAAATGGGCATAAGCTTAGTCAGGGGAGATTCAGGTTGGATGTTAGCAAGTATTTATTCTCTGAAAGGGTTGTCAGCCACTGGAATAGGCTGCCCAGGGAGGTGGTTGAGTCCCCATCCCTGAATGTGTTTAAGAATAGGGTGGATGAACTACTTAGGGATATGGTTTAATGGGGATTAGGGATGGTTGGACTCGATGATCTCTAAGGTCTTTTCCAACCTAGAAATCTATGAACCACAGTTTTCTTACTCAGTCTTAATAACTTACTATGCCTTGAGTCTCAGTTCCTTTTGCTAATGCTCCTTTAAAGGGAGTATTAGCTAATGGGGGAGAATTCTGTTTTTAAAAGATTTATCACTGCACTGAATAAGGCTAATAAGGAGCTGGGTTTACTAGAGAGCAAGCAAACAAACCCAGTCAAAATAAAGCTTTTCTCCCCTCCAGCAGTCTTTTATTTACTTATGTTTTACTTACCTCTGTACCTTTTGTCAACCAAGGTTACTGAGAGTGATGACTGAAACTGTAAAGATATATATTGCGGCCTCAGCTAGGGTAAGAATGCAAAATTTAGATGCATGCCCTGGCATTTATGTGAGCTATGGGAAACCTCTTTTTCAAGTGCTACTGGACTGGGACGACTTTTTGATCTTATTTTTAGTACTGCCTCATTTTTGGTTGGGCTAGACTTGTTTCCTTAGGATACTATAACCATAAATAAGTAGAAAGACGAGAACAGAAACAGTCAAGACAGCATGCAGTGAAGCTGAAAGTGTGAGATATGTTCCCTTATTTCACAAGGAAAAACCCGTGAAGAACTCTGTGAAATGGGCGTAGGTGGTCAGGGAAGTAGATGTAAACTCAGTTCTGGATATTTCCTTTAAAAAGTAACCTTAAATTGTGCTTCTGATGCAGGTAACACAATACCAGTTACTCTCCCAGAAAATGGTGCCCCAGCCATAATAATCCCATAATAATCCCAGCACAGGATTTTGAAAAGAAGCTTCCTCAGGACAGCAGAGCAGAAAGTTACATTTTGCTTTAACTCAGTGGAAAAATTCCAGATTCATATGACAGGAAGCTGGAACAGAATTTTGGCCAGAGGTTCTCAGAAATTGTAAGTCAGAAAATATTCCCTTTTAATGGAAAAAAGAGACAACAGTTGTTCCTACTGTATGGAAATAAACAGGGATGAATTAGCACCCCAAGAAGGTAACATTAGTTTGTACCACCCGCTCAAGAACCCAAGGACTGCGCAGATGCTTCTCCACACCGCTGTTCAATAACACCAGCTTTTCTTGGGTGAACTAATGGAGCAGCTGTGCAAGCACGAAAGGTAGAAAAAAAAAAAACAAAATAGGAAACCAAAACACCCTCTCAAGACCCCAAACATGCTTTACATTCAGACCAACTTGGAGAGCCAGCAGACAGAGAGCCAGCACGTTGCAGGAGAAAGGGAAGATGCAATGACACAGCAGGAATGTGGAAACTTGAAAACAGACTTGGCACCGACTGAATAGCTGAAGTTGATGACCAAATGATGGATGGGTATTATAAAGTGACACTGAACAGAGAAAATTATTTCCCTGGGGAGTGGGCCTTTTTGGGTAAACCATCAGGATATTTACTTGTAATCTATTTTTGCATGTGATTCTGCAATTAATCATTTCATCCTGAGGCATCTGCACCAATTTGTGAGGCCTTTTCATGCAAGTGTAGGGCTTTCCATGCAGATTTCATATAACTATCTTGTTTTTTTCTTTCTTCTCCTGATGTTGACACAACATTAAGATTTAAGTTTTGCTTATGACACAGAGGTGGCAATGAATGTCTTGCAGGTTTTAGCTTCTGTATCTTTAAAGTTATCTATTCTTACAAACCAAAACCACATCCTATATATTAAAAACACTTTTAAAAAGGTTCTTTCATTGTTTATGTGGAGTGTATAACAAGAGGAGGACAGAGGGTCTAGAAAGAAATGATTTTCCAATCAGACATTGCTTCCCTAAATACTTTGAAGTCCAAACCTATTGTTAAAATACAGAAACTTTTGAAAACTTCTTGCGTGCAACACCTGAATTTCCAACCTTTTCACAGAGTCTTTCACAACACATAATTTTGAATGTATTTTTGGACGTGATTATTTACTCCAAGGTATTAGCTGTTTGTGTTAGAGGAATTGTCTTTTCAAAAGTGAAACTACCTAGGCGTAAAACTGTATGGTGTATGGTGAATCCCATGTGAGACAAATATTTTTGTGGACGGCACAAAGAACCTGCATTATGGCCAGTTCAGTATGGAGCAGCATGAAAGGAAGATACTGGGTATCTGTATGCGTAGAAACACATTTTTATCTAGAGTCGTCTGTTTCCACTGAAGGGTATTTTGGAGCAAATACTGTCATTTAGGAAACAAATTCAGAGATTTTATTTAGTCTCTTGGATGCAATACTTCATTTATCTCTCCTATAAATTAGAGTTAATATTAACTTGATAAATTAAAAATATGTTAAACACATAAAATATCTGTCTGTACTAGGCCTTTTAAACCACATCAACAATAGAGCTCAAGTTATAGTAGCTGCCATGAAAAAACGTCATTGTAGAGATTCAGCAATTATATCCTTCTCAGAGACAGGAGGATGATATATCAGATACTCTTGGGTGGCATTGCTGAGGAATGCTGACTTTGTAATGGTGATTTTTGTGCGTGCAGAAATGTAATGGAATACAATCAGAAATGCTGTGCAGAATTAAAGAAGAGGGAGAAGAAGATGACAGTCAGGCAGAGCATTCTGGCCACCGGATCTGTTATCCTGAGGAACTACTTAGTGATGCCTGAACATCTGTTGTACCCTCTTGTTTCATTTTGTTATGCATTTGGTTGTAATCTCTTGGAGTCAAGTATTGCAATTTATGTGATGTACCATGCCTTTAATCCAGACTCAGACTTCTTACTAATTCTGCTGCAAGAAATAGTGTTACTAATGCAGACCGAAGGGATACTGCTGCATTTCGATGATGCTGCGTGCAGGTTGTCTGGGGCAGAATCAGTGGCCTACCTGCAAATATCTAGTAGATTCAGCTTTACTGAGACTCTGGCAGCAGAAGAGGTCAGGCTTTTGTCCCCAAAGGAGGGGAGGGGATGGACTACTGCTGTTAGCTGGACAAGGACCCTGTTGTACCCCTGCTCCAGCCATGCTCTGGGCTCACAGGCGGGAGGGCGTTTTAGCAAAACTACTCATGAGAGAAATGGACCCAACCCATAGCTGGGTCAGTGATGTAATTTATGAAAGCTACTGGAGGTGCAATCCATAAAAGCTACTTTTCCATATATTACATAGTTTAATGTTAGCAGGTAAGATGAAGAGGAACCCAAAACTACATATGAGTTCAAAATGATTAGATATACGACGATACAAGATTAAAGACAAGGGGCAATGGCCTTAAACTGAAAGAGGGTAGATTTTGATTAGATATAAGGAAGAAATTTTTTACAATGAGGGTGGTGAAACACTGGAACAGGTTGCTCAGAGGAGTTGTGCATGCCCTATGCCTGGAAGTGTTCAAGGTCAGATTGGATGAGGCTTTGAGCAACCTGATCTAGTGAAAAGTGCCATGGGCAGAGGAGTTGGAACTAGATGATCTTTAAGGTCTCTTCCAACCAAAACCATTCTATGATTCTATGATATTTTTATTATTAAACACAAAAACACAGTCTATGGCAATGTATCAGAACATTGTGACATGAATGACCTTTTCTTTTATCTCTATAGGTGTTCACTGTTTGTTAAATCAACCTTTGGTCCCGTGCTGTACAGTTGCTCCTCCATTGTCATATAAGGTTATATAAAAGGCTTGGTTATCCAGCTATTTTCTTGACAATATGGGGTTTGTTTTAGAAAGTTGTTTACTGTGTCGAGTCTCATTCAAAAACAACAGGGCTTTCATCATTTGTCATAGCTATAAATAAGTCACTTAATACATTCACTCTTTGTCTGTGTCAAAAAGGCAAATCCATGTTTTTTTCTGGTTCCCAACTTAGTAGATTTACTGCATGCTCTTACATCCAGTTCTCACATTGAACTCGTAGTGATTTGATGGTTAATCATCTCTCTTTCTCCCCCGTCATACCCATACACTCTTTTGAAACTCCGTAACTTCAAGACTTGAGAGCATGTATATAAAACTATACATGCACAGTTGCAGAGACCAGCAGGAGTAGCCATACACTTGGGCCAGCAAGGGAGAGAAAGGGAATAAAATCTTTTTTTTCTTTATCCTTGAGACTGTAGCAGCTTAGCCTTCTGATGATTTGTTTAACCTCTGTTGATAAAACTAGTTTTTATGTATGTATAAGAAAAAGGAAGAAAAATAGAAGTCCACAGGAAGAAAAATAGAAGTCCACATAAGCTTTGTGAATCAGAGGGTAATTTTTCCTTAGAGTTTACTACTGCAGCTGTTTTTTTTTGCACTGGAATTTTTATGCATGCTCATTTGTGGCCTTACAATTTGGGCATTGCAACTTTTCTAATCTGACTGCAAAGATGCTGATGAGACAAATGTTTCTGACTGCAAACAGTATTAGGCTGCTCTTTGAAGGAACAAATAATAAAACTATAATGTTCTTTCTTGTCTGTATAACAAAGGCATGATTTATTACTTTGTCTATTTCCTGTTACTATCAATTTTTGTTAGTATAAACAAAATAAAAATTAGACATAATTATTATCTGCAAAACACTTAGATTGTGAAAATGCTTGCTGTTATGAGGAGTATTTCCAGCCACTATTTCTAGATCCTACCCTAAGTGATGAGCAACGTATAGTTGCTGATATGAAAAAAAATCCCCATGCATCAATATAGTAATACCGATATATTGCAAATAGACATAATTTGCTGCATGGGTCTGTCAAAAAAAATCAGATTAGGAGATATTTGTAGCCTGGGTTTCCAGCTCAAACTTTTATTCCCCCTTGAGAGAGGGAGAGGTCGTTACTCAGAAGCAGCACTTGTAACAACATGAAGTTTTGTATGTCACAGCCTTGTAGTTAATATGAAGTCATAAGGAAAAAATGTGTATTCAGTTTGCCTGACTTTCTCCAAATTACTACAGAGCACAGCAGGTGCTGCATGTAACATGCACAAAATCAGTCATATGGCTGAATCCAAGCAACAGATTGCAGACTCGAGGAACATAGTGATCAGGACCCATTGGTCTCCATTTGTCAGCCAGCGTAGAAGTGCATAAAGGTTTCTAGTACTGATTTTTCATCTTTAACCTTTTCAACAGCTAGAACAACAGCCTACCATTGCTGATGATGCTTCTGATGTCCTAGGTGCTGGGTAGCAGGTCTGTGGTCTCCCTTCTCGGCCTGCATAGTCTCAGCCGTGCTAACCAAGACGCTGGTTACCAGCCTCACAGTGATTGAAGCTTCAGCACAATCTGTCGCCCAAAGGGCATGTTCATTCTGGCATATATCAAAAGACAGCCTGCCCTGCAGATTTGTTTTGCAATCTGTTCACTGATGGGTCTTTTTCTGATCATGATTTGTGGAGGGCTTGTAGACAATGAGCAACCCTTTCAAGAAAGTTACTCTGTGGACACATGCTTGTTCTTCATGATTCTACTGACTCTGATGTGGTCTACATTGATATGAATGCGAACCAAATTATTTCTCCACGAGGCTATTTTTTTTCTTTCCAAGACTCTGAGGAAATAAAAGTTCGGAGTCTTGAAACAGTGAGTTATCAATGTGTTTCTTTAACCAGAAAAAAGTCATTCAGAAACATACTGGACTTCACGTGACCTCTATGGAAAGCGTAAAGGTCAAGCTATTGCTCACAAAAGATGTATTTTCATAGTAGTCTGGCTTCAGCAGCAAAGCAAGTTTAGAATAGTTCTTTATTCAGGCTGAAGTTATTTTTAACCTGGATCAGTTGAGTAATCCAAGTTACAGCACAGCCACATAAAAAGTTGCATTGGTTGGATCAACTGGAAGGGTGTGAGATGAAAATGGGGACAAGCATCTGGAGGTGGGAAGGAGAGGGGCTTACATTGATTTTGTCTCCAAAGCCACCAGGAAACAATAACCAGAGATTATTAAGCGGGTCTCTATTTACTTAGAATGAGCAAGACAGACAGATGTGTTCCAAATAAGTACACAAGAGCTCCAACGGTGTCTTCAAAGAAAGTGCCAAGTTCCCAAACTGTAAAGCAGTTATAGTTCAGCCTGTTGGAAATTAGTCTTGAGCAGATTTAAACACACTGGATGATTTTGCTATAGGACTGTCCTGCAAATCCTGTCTACATAGTGCAACTTTCACACACAGAAGCACTTGTTGCCTTAAGATCAGTGCTCAAATGGACAAATATTTGAGAGAAGACAATAGCAGCTAATATTACAATAGTGAAAAAATTTGTTTTGCAAAGACAGTGGTATTATACAGATCTTTGCACTTCTGATATTCAACAAACTATGGACTTCTGCATCATCAGTAGAGCTGTGAACCTAACGGAATAACTTGGAATCATTCAGTTTCCAAGAATTTCCTTTGAGAAGATCACAGAAGAAATGGTAAAGAGCATGAAAGCAGATGAGGAAATGGGAACCTGTGTTTTTTTCTGGATAAAATATATTGAAGAACCTCAGTTTACCTGCTAATATAACATGTAATTTCTGCTGTGGACACATGTAGTGTGCTCCAGAGGCACTCAAGCAAATCAAGTCAGTAGGGCAGAAGGCACAGAGCACCACACTGTGCATCTCAGAACAGTATCAGCTTAGTCTCAAAATAGTAGTACCACATGAGAGCAATGCTCTTCCTGAATTAATAAATGATGATTCTTGTTATCGTAGAAACAGTGTCGTGTATATTACTCCTTGTTTGAGAGCTGCTGTAGTAATTTCTGGATTATTTTCTCTACAACACACCACTTTATGTTGTAAATTATGCTGTAAATACATAAATGAATTGTAAGAATAAAAGAAATCCAGTAACATATCAAGATCTGAGTAGAGAAATAAAATTTTGGCATGCTAAGCAGTCCATATAATTTTCAGCCTATTTTATACATTACTTACAATGTTACTATTTTGCTTCAGAATTGCTTGATTTTCCTCAACAGAAGTTGTCTTGTTTTCAGCACAGGAAGTATTATTATGATTTTTAAAATAATTGTGAAAAATGTACCAGAGAATAAACTGATATAAGCATGAGGAAGAAAAAGCTCATCAGAGCTTTTTCACTTTTCAAAGTACTAAAACTTGCATTCAAGTGAATAAGTAACAATCATAAAATCATTTTTTTTCCAGCTTTAAGAATACAAGGGAATAGTAAGAAAAATCTCTGGAGATCTGACAAAGGAGATGTGAGAGAAATATTAATGAAAAAATAAATGAAACAGATCATTTTATAGTGTTAATGATGTGTAGCTATGAAATCCTAGGTTGAATCACCAGAACTACAACATATCTTTCCTGCTTAGCCCCTGGTGAAATGTTTAAAAGCATTTTACTGGTATAAATGTGAGTCAGTAGTTTCTGTGAAGTCTTGAGTACTGTTACAAAAACAGCTGAACTTTCTTTCTGGGTTCTCAAGGAGTTTCAAGCAAACACTTTAGAATCTTGGAAGAGTTTTCGAAAACAAGAAGAAAAGAAAAAGCTCAGCAAAACAAACTAATCTTGTGCAATTAAACCCATTTCTCTCTGTGCTGCACCCTGACAGGCACAGTTGCTTGAGGCTACATTTGCTAACAGTCCTTCTATTTGAGATCTGTATGGGGAAGGCGTTGGGCTCTTCTCTCTATTCAGTAGCTGCCGAAGTCTATAGGCTCACTGACATCAGTAGGAAGATGTTCGATGATTTGAGTGAGTTTTGGAAAGTATCTCACATTGCTGATCTTTTTAACGTGGAAGAAAACTGTTCCTTTTCATTCAAGCCAGAGATAACAGGAAGGTGGATAGGTAATAAATAATGTGAGTAATTATTTCAGTGTGGACCGAGATAAAGAAGTATATTAATTATTTCAAATAATTACAATTCCGTTATTGAGATCAAATGATAGACACTCTTAAAATGGTCAGCAGGTCGAGGGAGGTGATTCTGCCCCTCTACTCAGCTCTCGTGAGACCCCACCTGGAATACTGCGTTCAGCTCTGGAGTCCCCAACACAAGAAGGACACGGAGCTGTTGGATTGGGTCCAGAGGAGGGCCATGAAGATGATCCGAGAGCTGGAGCACCTCTGCTATGAAGACAGGCTGAGAGAGTTGGGTTTTATCAGCCTGAAGAAGAGGAGGCTCTGGAAAACCTGCCAGTACCTGAAGGGGGCCTACAGGAAAGCTGGAGAGGGACTTTTTACAAGGGTGTGTAATGATAGGACAAGGGGCAACGGCTTTAAATTGAGAGGGGAGATTTCGATTAGATATAAGGAATATTTTACATTGAGGGTGATGAGGCACTGGAACAGGTTGCCCAGAGAAGTTGTGGATGCCCCATCCCTGGAGGTGTTCAAGGCCAGGTTGGATGAGGCTTTGAGCAACCTGGTGTAGTGGAGGGTTTCCCTGTCCATGGCAGGGGAGTTGGAACTAGATGATCTTTGAGGTCCCTTCCAACCCAAACCATTTTATGATTCTAAAAAGTTGATAATAAGCAAGTTTATGAAGTCACACATCTCATAAGTCTTAGGGCTGTCGTTTGTCTCACTTTATATCTTTGCGAGGCTCTTTAGGGAGCGCTTGGTCAAATACCATTATGAACTTGCTGTCCCACCTCTGATAGGCTTTGTCTGCATGCGGTGTTTATTGGGGAGGGAATAAAAAGTATAACTTGGTGGCGGTGGTGCAGAAGCAAAGCTGTTCAAAGATAACTCTGCCATGATAGTGAGCAGCCTGCTCACTGTTACAATGCCACAGTCCCTTGTTGCACTGTTGGACAATTCTAGAGCACTCTACACACAAATGTAATCCAGAACATGTGCGAACCAAACTAGCTAGAACTGCATCAACTGGCATTTTGTGCTTCTATGGCAGATTTTTACTGGCTGTGTGAGAACAGATGCTCCCTGGTCCAGTGCACAGCCCCTCGCTTAATCCTTCAAAATACTTTGAAGAAATCTGAACCAGCAGAATGGGTTTATACTGGAGCAGTGCTTTGTGGCATGTGTCCACAGAGTTTTGGATCTGATAGAAAGAGCCCCAAAGCCAAATTTTGTGTCTTGTTGAACCATAGCTGAAGTAAACATGAAAATAATTTTTGTTCCATAGTACCAGATACTGCCATGCTGAATGGTTTACAAACGGGACGTATGTGGTCTCTGTAATCACAGAATCACAGAATGTTAGGGATTGGAAGGGACCTCAAAGGATCATCTAGTCCAATCCTCCTGCTGGAGCCAGACCACCTAGATCAGATCACACAAGAACGCGTCCAGGCGGGTTTTGAACATCTCCAGAGAAGGAGACTCCACAACCTCTCTGGGCAGCCTGTTCCAGTGTTCTGTTACCCTTACTGGGAAGAAGTTCTTCTTCATGTTTAAGCGGAACCTCCTATGTTCCAGCTTATATCCATTTCTCCTTGTCCTATCATTGGATGCCAGTGAGAAGAGCCTGGCTCCATCCTCATGACAGTCACCCTTTACATATTTATAAAAATTAATGAGGTCCCCCCAGTAATGTAGACACATAGAATTTGTCTTTTAAACAGGGTCAAATTATTGCACAAGAAAATTGGATTTTTTTTCCATCCTTTTTTCTTTCTATTTAGGTGACTGGGGAATAGTGCTAACCTCATGTTTAATTCAGGGACATTGCCTATGTCTGTTCTTCATGGTTAAAATTCCAGAGGGATGCAGCACTTTGTCTTCCTGTTCCTTTCCTCTACCCTGATTACTGATCCTAAGAAAAGAAACTACTCGGAAAGCCAGCCAAACCTGAGTCCTTATCCACAGTGGGATGCTGCTCATACTGCTTTACTTGTTCCTAAAAGCAGTCTACTTCTTACTTGTAAAAAGTGGTGTTATTGTAGAGGAACAAATGAAGACTGTAGCACTCCCTCCAGCTCTCATTCTTCTTCTGAGTGAACATAACTGACTTAGGGTTTCAATCTAAATATATTCTGAATTAATAATGTATTATTTCAGCCATGTTATAAAACTAGTGGCATCAAGAAACATGATTCTAACTTTTTTCCCTTCAAGAAACTAATTTAATTATGATGACACTTGGGAGTCTTTTAAAGGGGAATACTTTGATAAGATAAATCTGTTCATGAGACAAAAGAGTTAAACACGAAATGACACATAACAAAAGCATCAAGTTTGTTGTTCATTAATTTTTATCATATTTTAACAGCAACTGAGAAACTCAGCGCACTGAGATAGGATAATGAATGCCGAGGGACAAATGAAGATTTCTGTGACACAGAAGTAGCACTAGTGCTTCAATTCAATAGTGCCTGGATTCTTACCAGCACTAGAAAGCACAGATTTTTTCCTCAAATCTTTTCTTCTTAGTTTCCAGTTCACTGGAGGAAGCAATTCAGTGGGGGCCTGATCCAGTTCCACTGTAGTCAGTAGAAAAAGTCTCCGACTGGGATTTGGATCAAGTCCTTACTAACACTACAGGGTGGGGTTAACACTGTAAAAAGCTATCGTTTCCAGATCTGACTATCTAAGACCAGATGTGCAAGGCAGGAAACCATACGATCAGATTCAAACAATAAATAAAAAAGGAGTTGCCCTTGTTTAGAAGCATTTTCCACTCGCGGAGATTTTCTAACTATGACAACATACTGCAGGATCCAATATTAAGTCATTAAATAGCTGAACCTCTATCCAGAGAAGCCTACTGAATCTTTGGGGAGTCAGGATTAGCTGAAAGAACAAATGTAAGAGATCACTTTATGTCCAGCTAAAGCCAACAAAGGTTTTAATGCTGAGCTTTCTTCTGGTTTTCATTTTCTGCATTTTGAGTTACTTATCTTATTTGAATCTCCTTTTGCAGGATCCTTTTAACTGTTGTGTTGTGTTCCCAGTTAATAAAAATAGGCATTGTTTGAAACAAGACATGTTCTTTGAAACCAGCTTTGCCTTGCTTTTCCTTCCCTCCTTTTCTGTTTCCTTCCCTCTTTCTCTCCCACCCCCTTCCTTTCTTCCTCTCCTCTTCTTTCTCCCTTCGCTCCTTCCTTCCCTCCCTCCCTCTCTTCTTCTAACTCTTCCATGTACAAAACCACCACCACCAAAATTCAAAATAAAAATTAAAAAAAAAGACAGCAAAACCCAAACCCAAGTGGTCTTCATGTGACAGTCTTACATATTGCAGCAATTCCCCCATCATGGTGGTTACTGAAATGAGCACACTGTGGGCCCCTTCTCTCTTTTACACCTTGTATAATAAGAGTAGCTTGTCTGAAATGGGTTGGAAATAATGTTTTTCTGATTTTCAGCTTTTTTTTTGCAATCACTTTTGCAATTTTTTCCACTGAGACAAGTGCCTATAGGAACAGGAAAGCAAAACTGCAATTTTTTAACTTCATATATGCTTCACGTGTATGAAGGGAAATTGTGACTCTGTGACTTTTGAGGTCATTCACCCTTGCAAAACATCCAATCACATGTGCAATAGGAGGAGAGAGAGGGAGTTATGAGATTACTCATAACTGGATCAGCCCCCAGAAACTAATAAAATATTTGGGCAGCGTTTTCAGGATAAAGGGCCCTGTGCTAACACGTCTTTAAGACTTAAAGTTTTCACAACTGTGAGTAATTGGATTAGTGTCTGGAAGCAGCCACCATGAAGAAGGTGCCTGAATAGGAGCTGAAGTTAGAGCCTTAAACATACTTAAAACTCTAAATTTACCAGTCACTACTTTCCCATTTATTATTGCTGTGCAAGAATGTAAGGATTTATACATTAGCACAAAGGTGGACATTGTCCTGTTTTCATTTCCATTCCTTTCTCTGTCAAGAAGGAAATAACCTGCACCTGGAATGCAAACCTCCCCTGCTACTCAAAGAGCAGTTAGACAGAACAAAACACAACTGTTATAAATCCCAAGGCAGATGCTGTGAAAGCTTCTCTCTCCCTTGCCACTAGTATCATGTTTATTACTATAATTAAAAGATCTATATACTGTGGCAATAAGCAAGTGAAGGATAAGGTTCGATGCTATTTTTTCCCCTCCACAGAGGAATGTGTTACAGGAACATGACTTTCTCAACAAGAAAATAGGCCTATTTTATTGTGTCTAAAAAGGTAGGTTTTAAAAGGAAGAAAAGTAGCATCGTTCCTAAGTAATGTATGGAACTAATATGGTACAGAAGGCAGAAGATGGGTTTCTGGGTTGTAGTTCAAAACCACTGCAGAATCAGTATGCACAGGAGGAATCGGCTCTTCAACTTGATGGAGGTCAGCCTGTTCCAGCTGAGGTCATTCTGATTAGTTTGGGCAGCTACCGAGCCAGCTGGTAAACAGATGCTTTCTTATAAATTGATGGTTTAGAATAAATTAGGCCAAATGCTTTGGTTGTGGTCGATGCAAGAAATCTGATAAATACAGCCTTGTATTTTCTTTATTTTCCTGTTTGAAAAAATATAACATTATACTTAATAATAAGCAAGCTGACAACATATAAAAATCATGAAATGAAAATGTGCAAAAGATTTGTTTGAGCTACGCCACCCCACCATTGCTACTGTAGTCATTTTTGTGGGTCTTTGTAACAATGCTGTGGGAAAAATGCCCTTTTATGATTTATGTAACAGTCATTCCCTGAGGCACCAAGCAGGTTCTAGGGGTGCTCCTTCCAACTAGGCGTTATATGTATCTGACTACGAGTCAGATGCACTTTTGTGATTTTTGCAAGGAAATCACAATGTCTGCTGTAAAAGCTGCTTTTGCCCTCTGGAAAGACACAGGATGGGCTCCTACCACTCAGAATCAGTCTCAACATTTAGTTCAGAAGGTGCTTGACTCCATGTACCAAAGTCTGTTTGAGTAAGATGGTGAAGCTGTACATGTCTGGAATTTCCCTAGAGATGGATAGGCAGCAATCCTTATTCTGTTTCATTCCCTTCCTCCTTCCTCTGTTTGGGGATGGAGGGGAGTTGAGGGGGAAGGTTGAGGGGGAGCATTTGGACGTTTTGTTTTTTGTTTTGTTTTGTTTTGTTTTGTTTTGTTTTGTTTTGTTTTGTTTTGTTTTGTTTTCATGGACATTATCCAGGCTTGGCCTTAATTAGATTGTTGCAGAAAATTTACAGTCCCTGATAGTCACCAGTCGTTGGCTGTTAAACAAACACAGCCACGGATACACTGAGATGGATCCTCCTGTAGCCTCCTATATTCCCACTTTCTCCACACATCTACTGGCATATCACTGATTTACAGCAGTTCAAATAATAGCCATCTGTTGGCTTCACAGACACAAACTGGTTGTTTGTCTCATGAAATGATACCTTTGTGAATTGTCATTTGTGTAGGCATCTGGTCCCACAGTAATGAAAGAAGAGGGTGTAGTGGCAGGAAGGGACAGGAGAGAGACAGGAGAAGGTGTTGGTACAAGTACCATGGGTCTGCAGTGCAAAACCCCCTGTTGGGAGAAGTCTCACATCTGCCCACGTTTGCAGTGAGCAGGAGTGCTGCAGTTGCTCAGTTTTAAGCTCATAGAAGATATCAAAGGTGAAGATTAATGCTGGGTTTCTTTCCTTTAAGTCCCAACTGCCTGTATCCTATGAAACAGAAATTGTTGAGTACAACAGCATGTTACTGATATTAGGTGCACCTAGTAACCTATAGATGCTGCTTGCACACCTATCCAGCATGCTTCACAATTCTGCTACAAACTTTGGCATATGTGTATGTCATCTACAGCGTAAAAACATCAGCATATATAATGTGTGCGGATGCATATGGCTGGGCTAAGGCACAGGTTAAATCCTGAAATGAATGTGAAAGCCTACTTCATTTCATCACTTTTGGAACTACAGTACAGAATAAAATTTAAGTGCCTGGTCACTTGTCAGCAGATATTTTTATGTTGTACATAATGTAAGTGAATATCAAATTTTGTCACAGAAATCTAAAGCATTTTGTGTGTAAATTAACAGGACCTAAACATTGCTTCACAACACTGCTAACCTGGACATGAGATGGTGCAAAAGCTGCAATTATCTAGTAATAAAAAGAAACCTGTAGTAAAGGAAACTTTTTTCTAAAACTTTACATTAACATGTATATTTAGAGAATGGAGAAGAGGCAGTTAACAGAAATGTTATAAACTATGGAGAAATTCATTTCAGCTGAGATATGACTGGAAACTGAAAGCACTCTCTTAGGCTTTAGTCAGCAGATGTCCTGCCATTTGGGTTCAGCACTATTCATGCTCTCAAATCAAAATCACATGAGGGCCTTTGGGAAGCAGAGTTTTCAGACTGTTTCCTCCTGTGAGCTGTCAGAAGATTTGCATTAAGAAATACCACCCTGGACTGGATCTCGTTAAGATCATGATTCTGATCTCAGCCCTTCCCTCTTTCTCTAATAAATGACCTTTCATAAGGATTTCTTCACTACTGATTGTCTGTTCTTTTCTTCCTCCAGATAATTTTTTATCTGCAGTGTAATCCTTTTTTCCTGCCTGTTCCCCCAAAACAGTCTTTAAAGGTGTAACTTCCCTAGAGAATTCACCACTTCCCGGAACTAGAATGAGATTTAGCTTCAAGGAAACGTTTTTTTCCCTGCATGCTTCAGCCCCAAACCTGCAGGTTTTTCATTTACCAGGAACTGTGCTTCCAAAGACCAGCCCTCACCCTTCAGGGGTGCCTCTTCAAAGCCACGTCAAAGCTTCCCCCTCAAACCTGCCAATGGTACTGGGGACCATGTGGCTCTGGGACACACTGGCATCACTCATAAAGCTGTGCCGCCCAATTCAGCTGATTATGCAGACACCAGAAGACTGATGCAGTTCTGCCTCTTGACTTTCTGCCTTTTGGGAACAACTCAAAAACAACATGTGTCTTTCACAGTAAAAAGGCCATAAATTGGGCAACACTTGAGATTTGACTCTTCATGCGATGGATACAGCTGGGAGCCATGCATACAGAGAAACTGAATATGGAGCCTGACTCTGGCATAGCCTTTGCTGGAGGAAGCTACGTCCCCATTTTACTTCTTGACCTCATATATCTCATCTGAATGACTGGGGGATTTTTAGACCAAGAGCATGCATGAGATTTGTGTTAGTGAGTGACAGAAAAGTGATTAATCCTGCCATGACGGATGTGCATCATACTGCCAGAAAGCATGAGGAAAGCTTAAACAGTCAGTGTATGACACTTGACAGTCTCCCTTGCAGTCATATCTGAGCTCCAGGGCTGCAAAGGCAGCAGGGACTTTGTGTGCTGCACCACCACTCTGAGACCTTCACCCCTTCAGCTAAGGCCAAAAGTCCCCAGGATTTGATCTACATGACTGGGGTCCAAGTACTGGAATCCATGAGATTTAAGGATAGAATCATAGAATGGTTTGTGTTGGGAGGGGACCTCAAAGATCATTTAGTTCCAATCACCCTGCCATGGGCAGGGACACCTGCCACTAGATCAGGTTGCTCAAAGCCTCATCCAGCCTGGCCTTGAACACTTCCAGGGATGAGGCATCCACAACTTCTTTGGGCAACCTGTTCCAGTGCTTCACAACCCTCATTGTAAAAAAATTTCTTCCTTAGATCTAACCAAAATCTCCCTCTTTCAGTTTAAAACCATTGCCCCTTGTCCTATCACTACACGCCCTTGTAAAAAGTCCCTCTCCAGCTTTCTTGTAGGCCCCCTTTAAGTAATGGAAGGCTGCTAGAAGGTCTCATTAGAGCCTTCTCTTCTCCAGGCTGAACAACCTCAGCTCTCTCAGCCTGTCTTCATAGGAGAGATGCTCCAGCCATCTAATTGTCATGGCCCTCCTCTGGACTCATTCCAGCAGCTCCATGTCCTTCTTGTGTTGGGGACTCCAGAGCTGAATGCAGTACTGCAGGTGGGGTCTCACAAGAGCAGAGTAGAGAGGCAGAATCATCTCCCTCGACCTGCTGGCCACACTTTTGATGCAGCCCAGGATCTTGACTGCTTTTTAAATGCTCTTTCTTTTTCCTTGATTGTAGCTGTATCCCTTTGGATTACTTTTTGTTATGCCTAGGAATGGTTTCTGAACACATCCTGAACCATGGGTAAGGATGTTTTGTTCATTCTTTCCACATTGCCAGTCTTCCTCACATAGACCTACCACAATGTGTCCTGCCCTGTGTAATCAAACATCGAAAAGAAGACAAGCGTAACTCAGCTCAGCTTTGTGGTTCACCAAGTACATGGCAATGCTGACTCCAAATCATCGTGCCAAAGCAAACCCTAGTCTCAACCCCCGGTTTATTATGATGTGTGAGTTTTATCTAAATGGCTCTGACAATTGATATGCTGAGATCTGCAGTGCCTAAATTAAAGTGTTTATATCAAGAAATCAATAAGCCTCAACCAATTACTTCAAATGAAGCTCAGGATGAGGGATAATCTCAGGATAGCAAAATAATAGAGACTGATCGGATCAAAGCAACCATCAAAACCAGCAGCGCTTAGTTTTCTTCTGTTGGTGGTTCATCTTTGAGTTCTTGGCTATCTGAAAGCTTCAGAGATACCCTTGAATCCTTACCCTGAAAGAGAAAAATTGCATCTCTCCACCGATGAATTCTGATCTTGTTCTGGTTTAGATTATGTTTATTATTAAAAAATCCCTCATGTTTTGTATTATTTTCGTATGTTGTTTGTGAAAGGTTAACAGCTGATTATTATCTGTGATACAATGCAAGCAATGTATTGCAAATGTTTGTGAGCACATCTATGGAAGATACAGAGAGTTACAACGTACCTATTGATCTGCTTGGTGTTGTGGCAATAGACTGTGACATTTATTAAAGCAGGTATCATTACTTGCCAGGAAAAAAAAATATAGTGCAGAGAGTGGACAAAGGGCAAAGAAACTCCTGCAGTTTCAAGACCAGTGTCTGAACTTTCCTGCCATCTCTCTTTATTAATACAGCCTGGTTTAACTTTCCAATGGGCCTGATGCTCTGCCCACAGTCATGCATATCCCACAATTTTCTGGCTGTTTTGCAGATGTTTGCCAGGGTAATCTCTGCTCTAGTGAGGAGCTGTAAAGGTGAGATGCAGCACTAAATGACTCTTGGGTCATATTCACATATAAAGCTGCTGAGCATGAGAGTGTTTCAGATTAAGATCAGCTGCTACATAAGGTTTCCAGAGCCTGAATTCTGGGAGATGAAGGGGGCTCAGCCGCACACAGTACGTGGTCCGAATACAGCTTCCTTTCACGTTAAAAGGACCCTGGACCTGAAAGCCCTGAAAAATAGCTCATTCATTTCTTAACTAATAGTTTAGTAAGAGGTCAGACTATGGCCCTCTCAGCCTCCATGTTGAGAAGCAAAGCATAGGAAGTAATTTGTTCCTTCCTCAACTATGAGCCCACCAAATGTTCAAGGAAAATGGGTCTATTCATGGTAGAGAATGAGTCTATAGTTTGAAAGGAGATTAATTTTTTGTACTAGAATATATCAGAAAGGAAACTAGTTAAAATAAGATCCAGGTATTTCCATCAGGGAAGAATTCATTTAAGATTTTAACAGAGCTGATGATTTTTAATTCTGGATCAAATTATAACCTCCAGTATATGTCAGTCAATGAGGAAAAAAAAAAAAATCAGCATAGTTGCTGTATGTTGTCTTCAGTTGCCTACAAAGCACTGATAAAAATTGTCTGTATAAAGAAGGCAATACATAGAGGTTTTTTGCTTTCTCATTGAACATTTGGAATTCATAGATATAGTAGAGCACTGGAATGAAATGTAAATAGAGCTATAAATATATACATAGTCTTTGGTGAGATGAATGAGGTCCACTGAATGTCCTGCACTTTCCAAAACATCCCCAAAACCTTGTTATCTTCAGGGTAAAGGTAAACTTTAGCCATCGATATAACAATTAGAGATGCAATAGAAACATAACACTTTTACTAGTTAAAGTACGATTTTATAAAGTCTGTTTTCCCGCAATGTCTTACATACAGGAAAATGTAAGAAGTCACCTTGATATTTTAAATTCTTATTTTGCATTTACATATTTTTTTCCTCGGTATTTGGTGGCTTCCCAATTTTCATCTGTTGGTAAAAAGAAGCAAAACACTAAAAGACACAATCCAATCTTGCTGCTCAATTGGTTAGAGTCTGTAGCTTTGACTCTCAAATTATGTTTGGCTGTAAGAGTATATGGAAGCCCTGAACAAGTAACATAACATTTCAGGACCAGTGTTCCTGACATATCTTTCATTCCACCTTCCCTCCTTGATTGCAATAAGGCTTGTAAGTAGCTGGTCCACACTGCTTTGGATGATCAGAGCCACTTATAAAAGTATGAGTGATCAAAAGTATCTAGAACAAAAGTATACCATGTAGAATATTATGGAATATTCTGTTCATTTCATTCATGTGTGTGGTCTTGCATATTTCTTGCCCGTAGTTTACATTATACAGAACATCTCTTTTGGTTAATCAAAATACGATACAGATATAGTACCTCTTTCCTGTTTAAATAAGCAAGTTCTTTGCTTACAGCCTTAAAGTCTGCACTACTGAAGTTTAGGATCAAACTAGGAATAGGTGAATGAATGTTTCTAGTAGAAGAACCATTTAGTTTAAAATATTTGAGGGGAATGATTTGTGGGAAACATTTGTATATTTTTATGAGGACTAGTAGTTGACACTGATTACCTAAGGGAGGCTCTTAATGAAGTTTTATTCAGGAAAGTCTGTATGTTTTACTACTAACAGAACAACTAAAATCACAGAATGGTTTGGGTTGGAGTAGTCCATCCATCAAATCCACATCTCTCCAATTTAAAGACAAGGATGTTGTGCAGGACAGTGTCAAATGCTTTGGATAAGTCCAGGTAGATGATGTCAGTTACTTTTCCCTTATCCACCAATGCTGTAACTTCGTTGTAGAAGGCCACCAAATTTTTCAGGCATGATTTGTCCGTGGTGAAGCCATGCTGACTGTCACAAATCACCTTCTTATTTTCCATGTGCCTTAGCAGAGTTGCCAGGAAGATCTGCTCCATAATCTTGCTGGGCACAGAGATGACACTGACTGGCCTGTAGTTGCCCGGGTCTTTCTTTTTTCCCTTTTTAAAATAAGGGCTATGTTTCCCCTTTTCCAGTCAATGAGAACTTCACTGGACTGCCACGACTTCTAAAAATGATGAATAGTGGCTTAGCAACTTCATCTGCCAGTTCATGACTCTTCATTCTCCCAGTCCCTGCCTTTGCCTTCTGTGACTTAGATGGTGTTGCTAGAGCACTTGCCAGTGAAGACTAAGGCAAAAAAGTCATTGAGTACCTCAGCCTTCTCCATATTCTGCATAACCAGGTCTCCTGTTTCCTTCTGGAGAAGGCCCACATTTTCTCTAGTCCTTCTTTTATCACCAATGTACCTATAGAAACTTTTCTTGTTGCCCTTGATGTCCCTGGCCAGATTTAATTCTGTCATGGCTTTAACTATCCTAACCTGATCCCTGCTTGCTCGGACAATTTCTCTGTATTCCTCTCTGGTAATCTGTTCTTGCTTGAACCCTCTACAGGCTTCCCTTTTGTGTTTGAGTTGGTCCAGGAGTTCCTTGTTCATCCATGCAGGCCTCCTGGTGTTTCTGCCTGACTTCCTCTTTCCTGGGACGCACTGCTCCTGAGCTTGGAGGAAGTGATCCTTGAATATTAACCAGCTTTCTTGGGCACCTCTTCCCTCCAGGAATTCCTCACATTGTACTCTGCCAAGCAGATCCCTGAAGAGGTCAAAGTCTGCCCTCCTGAAGTCCAGGATAAGGAGCTTACTGTGCACCTTCCTTGCTGCCCTAATGATCTTGAACTCCACCATTTCATGGTCACTGCAGCCAAGGCTGCCCTTAAGCATCACATTCCCCACCAGCCCCTCCTTGCTGGTGAGAACAAAGTCCAGCATAGCTCCTCTTCTCATTAATTCTTCTATCACTTGGAGAACGAAGTTATCATCAAGGCATTCCAGGAACCTCCTGGATTGCTTCTGCCCTGCTGTGTTGTCCCTTCAACAGATATCAGGGTGGTTGAAGTCCCTCATGAGGACCAGGACTCGTGAACACGAGGCCGCTCCTATCTGTCTGTAGAGGGCCTCATCTGCTTGGTCTTCCTGGTCAGGTGGCCTGTAGCAGACCCCCACTACAATGTCACCCATCTCTGCCCTCCCTTTAATCCTGACCCATAAACTCTCAGTCAACTCCTCCTTCATCCCCAGGCGGAGCTCCATGTGCTCCAGCTGGTCCTTGACTTAGAGAGTGACACCTCCTCCTCGTCTCCCCTGCCTGCCCTTCCTATGTGATGGGTTGATGTAAAAGGGTTCTGGTGGCAGGAGAGTGGATTTTCTCCCTGTGACTTCCTTGGTTTTGGAACTGGGTCAGAACCCCTCGGGGTTGAGCCAATCCGTGCCCCTGCGAATTGCCCTGTTTAAGTCGGGACAAAGGAACTGGAAAAGGTGCTTTTCGGAAAGTCCATGTGACGACCCACGCTGGAGCGAGTGGCAACAACTCCCTAAGAATCTGAGATTGTGGTAAAGCCCGCACTGGAGCAATCCGATGGGGAAGGATTGCATCCTGTAGGTAGGACTCACTCTGAAGAAGTTTTTTTTGATTTTCCTTGTGAGTAGGGGATCCACTGGAGCAAGGGCAAAGGGTATAAGGACTCCTCCTCCTCCTTTAAGAAAAGGAGCGGCAGTAACAACATGGATGAACTGACCTGCACTCTCCCATTCCCTGCCACCTTTGTGCCGCTGGGGGGAGGAGGTAAAGCCGGGAAGAAAGGAAAGGCGGGAAAGGGGGGGAGATGTTTTTAAGATCTGGCCTTTTTTTCTCTATATCCTTTCAAGAAACTGTTAATAAATTGAATTATTTTATTCCCAAGCCAAGTCTGTTTTGCCCAGGACCATGGTCGGTAGGTGCTCCCTCTGTTCTTGTCTCAACTCTCAGTCCTTTTATTACATTTTTCTTCTCTCCACTTCACTGAGGGGAGGAGTGAGAGAGCAGCCTCATGGTAGCTCAGCCGCCAGCTGGGCTAAACCACGACACTGTATCCTTCCATTCCAACACTCTTTCTTCCTTCCTGCAAATGTACTACCCCTGTGTGTTACTATTCAGTCACAGGCAGGACCACTCTGCCCCTATTACCTCAGTTTTTTAAACTCTTTTATTGTTATAGGAAGTATAAATAGACTTTGTCATAGAGCAATTGTCTTAGTCTCCTTAGAAAACACACTTCACACAATGTCAGACTATTTTCACATGTTATCTTGCTCTTTCAGGGAAACACTTAATTGTCCATATCTGTCAGATGCCTCCAAATTCCTATTGATACTGTTGTGTTGCATCTCTTCACCACCTTGAAACTCTTAGCTGTTAAAAGATTCTTTCTGAGGCTTTAATTTTCCTTATAGTCTTCTGCCTCAGTCTTCTATTCAAATTATGTTCTGTGCCAAAAATCATCCTATCTGCTTCAGGTGTGCTTCTGGCAAGCTATAAGGCTTCTCTGCACTGAACTGATTAAAACCAAACTGTCTTATACATAGCCTCATAGCACACAAACCTGAGGCCAAATCTGGTAAGGCGAGAAGAACTGCAGGGTCTTCTCATTGCACAGTAGTGTGACGGACACAGCATGTTCTTATTTTGGCAATATACTTGTACCCACCTTGTGGGTATCTGCCCCTTGCCTATTCCTTTAATGGTGCCTCTGTAGGAGTCTTCTCCCATGAAGTTCATTACAGAATCACAGCTTGTCTCAGAGCCTTGTAGCGAAAGACTGTGAGACTGGGAACTTAAAGAGCTTAGCAAAAAGATTCTACTCTTTTTAGCACTGAAAATGCATTTAAAACAGACCAGATGTGTTCCCAAATGTAAAGATGAGTGAGGGATAAAAGCTTGCTTGATTCTTGATACAGATATTAATTTTTAATTGAGACTAGTGATTTGTTCTAATTAAGAAGCTGTAATACCGTCATGATTTGTTTGGGTCAAGATGATTTTTTCTATCTGACAGGATCATTTATAATAATCAAATTAAATAATTTCCAAATTAAACAGCCATAGAAAGAGGGAAAGAGTGTTAGTATTTTTTCTGAAAGGAAGACTGAAATGAACCATGGAATTATCCTGATTCTAGTTCAGCTGTTTCAATTTTCAAACATCTATTTTCCCCTCCCTCATGGTTTAAAATATAGTGTGAAAGAAATAGAAAGGAAAAGGGGAAAGAATATATTGCTCTGAGTATTCTGTGAAAGAAAAATACAAGGCCATTTATTTTATCTATTTGTTTATTTTAAGCTATTTAACAATATGTTGTTCTGCCAAAACTCTGAGTACACATACAAAACCTTTTGTAATAAATCTTGGGAATGAAAGCCAGCTTCCATATACTGTGGAGAAAATAAACCTGTAGTGAAAGACCTTACAGGAAAAACCACTGCGCCATATTTGTCCTCAGGTGTGTATACAGCTTCCAGGGTAATCAGCAGAAGAAACACGTGCATCACTTCTTTTATCTCACTGGATCTCCATAGAGATTTACAAATCATCAGGACTAAAGAACAAAGTCTAAAACCTATCAAAATCCTCTAAATATCTGCTGGTGCTAACTAGGATATAATCTATTTTTGGGTTTGTTCTTGAAAACTCTAATATTGCCCTTAGTTGTATAGGGACGTGAATTATATGTGTGTATATGGATGTACTGTGAAACAATCTTTCTTACATCTGTCTCTCACACATACTCATCCCAGGATATTTTTTTTCGGGTTTCTCTGACGCTACAATTTCTCTTCAAGCAAATGGGTGAAAAAGATGGGGATCAAGAGGAATCCCAACTCCATCTCAAGGGGCACTCGCTAGCAAAATGGAGCCAACAGCTAAGAGTGCTGTAATTTCCTGTTAATTCAGTTCAGAGCGGGAATGATACAGCAAGTTTATTTCTCTAAGGCAAAACAAGCACATAGACCACCACTGGCACAGTGTAATGTGTGCATTACCCAGAGTCAAGGACTTCACCTCAAATCATGGGCAGACGGTTGAGCACTGATCTAACTCCATTGAGCATTATCCTGGAAGACAGTGTGTCTGCTCACAGTGGCAAAAGTTTTGGCTGCGAGCTTTAACTTATCTCTTGAGCCCATTTAATTTATTTCTATTTTAATCCAGAATGGTATTTTTACAGGGAAATGAATATGGGCCTTCTGTGAAGCAGGTGGTTTCTTGAATAGGCCTTCTCATTTTTAAATATTGGAAAAGAAATAAGACTTCCGTGGTCTCCAGACAAATGAGACTTAGAGGTTGTAAGTCTTTGACTTCCAAGTTGACCTTTCGTTACTGCTGAGTTGCTGTCAGCCATGCAAGACTTGACAGAACAAAAGTGGGATTAGATTTCAGAGACATTAACCATCATACTCTGTGGTCCAAACTCTTTAGTGCATGACCTGAGAAGTAATTCTAGCTTGCCGCCACATATGGCAATGTGTAGATCCTAAAATCAAGCTTATTAAAATATTTAAATAAACAAAGAAGAGGAAAAAGTGGGAAACAAATGAGCAGCAGCTAACAGAAGCTGGGCTTGGCAGCTACGTCCACTTCAGAAACTGATTATATGGATGTTTCCATCTCTTAAAAAGGGCTTTACTGTAAAACCGTCAAATATCTGAAGAGTGAAGTGGAGTGAAGGAAATTAGTATGTGTGCTTAGGAGGTAAAAATCTTTAATGACTTGGGCTGTGGTTAAAACAGACATGATCTGTAGAGATTTCACCTGCTTTAATTTCCTGTTCTACCTGGGTGTGATCTGTCCCTGAGTTCTTCAGGAATGTGGGATCAGAAATCCAACATGATTTCTCATTCTCCTTTGAGCACCAATTGGAACGTTTTGAAATTAAAGCTTAATGGGTTTGAGGGCTCAGTGTGTTGGGTTTATGTGACGGGGTTTTGGTAGCATGGGAGGAGCTGCAGAGATGTAAGGAGCTGCGAGAAGCTTCCCTGGCTCCAAAACCAGTGGGACCAGCCTCTGGCCAGGACCGAGTCAATCAGCACCTCTGCAAATGCCCTATTTAAGATGGGGACAAAGGAGCCGGAACTGGGGCTGGACCCACAGTGAAGAGGGAGGAGGAGGTGGGTGGTTGGCCCCTGGCATCCCGGGCGGGTGGCTGCCTGCACTGAGCCACAGCCACTCTGCTGGAGATGGCCGTGACAGTGCAGCTTGGAGAGCTTCAGCACGCCCCATTCCTAGGAAACCCACTGGGCAGAGTTCATCCGGCTGGGATGGCAGAGGTTTATCGAGCCAGTTGGGCCCAGCGCAGCTGCAGCAGGGAGGGCTGAGATCTGAGAGAAATAGCTGTGTGGACACCAGGTCAGTGAAGAAGAAGCAGGAGGAGGTGTGCTGGAGCTGACATTCCCCTGCAGCCCGTGGTGAGATGACCAGTGGCTCCTCTGCTGCCCGTGGACATTAATGGTGGAGTAAAGACCCACCCACAGCCTGTGAAGAACCCCACACTGTGGCAGAGATGCCTGTGCCTAAGGGAGGTCATAGATTGTCTCTGTGGGAAGGACCCCATGCTGCTGGAGGCTGACAACAAGGTGGAGAGGCATCTGAAGTCCGTGGAAGACCCCACGCCGGAGTGGGCAGCAGCTTCCTAAGGAGCCGTGACTCTGTGAGGAAGAAGCCCACAGTGGAGCAATCTAATGGGTAAGGATTGCATCCTATGGGAGAAGTCTGTGGACTGTCGTGTGAGGAGGGGATCTATTGGAGCAGGGGAAAAGAGTGTAAGGAGTCCTCCCCCTGAAGAGAAAGGAACGGCAGAAACAGAGTGTGATGAACTGACCTGCAGGCCCCCATTCCTCATCCCCCTGTGCCACTGGGGGAGGAGGTAGAGCCAGGAAGAAGGGAGGGGTCAGGGAAATGTTGTTTTTAAGATCTGGCCTTGTTTTCTCTCTGTCCTCTCAAGTAACTGTTAATAAATTTAATTGATTTGTCCCCAAATCGAGTCTGTTTTGCCTGGGGCCATGGTCAGTGGGTTGTTGCTCACCAGCCTGGGCTGCAGCACCAAGGACACTGTTGCATCTTCCACAGCCAGGAGGAAATGGCCTGCCTTTTGTAGGCAGGATCAGTACCTTGAGTTAATTAGTTTCATTATTTCATTATCTTCAGCTCAGTCCAGCTGGCTAATAATGATTGGATGCCATAATTCCCCCTTTTTGTTTTACAATTTATTTTTTTTTTCCCAGAAGGCTTTAAGGTAAGCAGAGACCCAGTCTATTCATCCAACTCCAGCACACTTCCCTCCCACAAATACCACGTCAGGGCTTGCAGCTTTATCTTCTTCACCAAAGGACTCTCACTCAGGCTCCAGCTCTGGCTCTCAGCTCCAGCAAGGGAGTTGGGGCTTCTCAGGGTCTCACAGATGTATCACATCAGGGTCACCAGTTGTTGCTCACCAGCCTGGGCTGCAGCACCAAGGACACTGTTGCATCTTCCACAGCCAGGAGGAAATGGCCTGCCTCTTGTAGGCAGGGTTGGTACCTTGAGTTAATTGGTTAACTCAGTCCAGCTGGCTGATAATGATTGGATGCCATAGTGAGTGATCCTTCCCTGTTCTCATCTCAACCCTCAGGCTTTTGGTCATATTTTTCTCCTCCCCACCTCACTGAGGGGAGCAGTGAGCGAGCAGCTGAGCGGTGGCTGAGCTGCCGCTGGGCTAAACCACGACACTCAGCTAGAAGAAATCAGATATTTTTTCTTTGGTCTGGAAATCCCAGGGAAGGAGATGGTATTCACAGACTGCAGGTGTGATTCCAGACCTCCAAGTTCTCATTCCCCTGTCCTTACTGAAGCAAAATGAAAACACAGTAATGCAGAGATGGAAAAAAACAAACCAAGCAACAACAAAAAAAAAACAAACAAGAAGCTACAGGCAAACAGGAAAAAGATAATCTTTTTTTTCTTTCCTAAACGCTCTGCAAGAAGGAGAAAGACCCAAGTAAAAGTCTAAATATCTCCATCATTTCTGAGATGACTGAGCAACAGTTCTGAAAGTCTTGACATTTAAGAAATGAGATCTAAGTTTCAAATCTGAATTTCTTATTTTGGACACGCATCTAGGTGGAAGTCTACAGTTGACTTTTGCCTTGGATGAAAACATAGATCAACATGGATATTCTCTTCTCTTCCACCTCTACAATGAAAACCTCATATTGCTTGATGTATTTGCTGTATGAAACTTGGCATTAGAGACTCTGCTTTTCCAAACAATTAAATAGCCTCTCAAAGAGGATTAAGATGATTTTGAAGCTTTAATAATCAATTGAAAGAGCTGAAGCCACATGCCACTAAGTACAGAACTAGTGCGAGATCTTACTGCTGCTTCAAATTTGTACAAAATATTTTGATAGGGTAATTTTGTCCTGGCAGACTCAGGATCAGATCAAGTATCATCTGTGCTCCTGCAGCTACACAAATGCAGCCCAAGCACCATATGGTGTGCTCTGGCACAGCACGCATGCCACAACTGAAACACGATCACACGCTCGCACCAGACCTATATCACATTTCTGTTACTTTTTAGTGCGTAGATCAAGTATCAAAGAATAGGGAACCACTAATTATTTGCCACGGTTTTGAAAGGAATGTCCCGCTATCTGTACCAAGTATTGAGCTTAATGCTGGGAGATGCTGAGTCCTCCTCTCCTGTCTAATGGGACTGGGGCTGTCAGTTGGGCTGCTGGTGAGCAAAGTAGCAGAGTCACTGAGGGTCACACTGTGTTAGGGAGGGCTTAACTAAGGGATGGCTCAGCTGTGGCCACAGCTACACATCTGCTACCATGAAAAGCATACCCGCTTCCTGGGCCTCCAGTTAAGCAAGATCTTTCAGTTGCTGTTGCAAGGCTATTATTTGCACAGATGGATGCCCACGCCCACAGGACACTGGTGTTTTCTTAGAACTTTCTGGCCAATGTCCAATTAATTTTTAACTACAGAATCTATATTTAGAACCTGCTTTCACTGTGACCTTTCCTCAGAAAAATGTATTTTGGTCCTATGTGAGTACAATTCCTTAAATGTTAATGAATAGTGCATAAAGATGCTCACGGTATCAGGCTAAAATATTTTCTTTTAGTACTTTATGCATCTTCTCTTCAACTCCAAATATACAAGAAAGCATCTGTATATTTCTAGCTTCAAGTTCATTTGGTTCATAAAAGGGGAATAAAGAAAAAAACATAAAAAAAAAATAGATATCTATAATAAACCAGACTTTTCCAATACTTTATATCTGATATAACTTTTGGAAAAAAAAAATATTTGGGAAGTTTGTTGTGAATTTCAAATTTTTAAAACTTCTTTCTGGAAAAAAAATCCAAGTTTTTTTTTTGAGATTTCTAACAATACAAAAGAGTAAAAGATGAATTTTTAAATTACTTAAAACATTCTGTTTTGTGAAAACCAAATGTTTGTTTCAATTTCCAGCTTTTAAAAGCATCTTGAATTTCTAAGAAACTATAAGGGAATTCTCAGATAGAAAACTATTTCAACTGGATCCGTTTTTAAAATATCAAAACAATAATTTATTTCTTAACAAGATGAATATATGTTTTCAAGACAATTCTGTAATGGTGAGTGTACATTTTTTTCCTAGAAAAGATTTATGCATCCGACTCTAATCTGTTCACACCTGTGTAAAATGAGTGTAAGCAGACATATAATGCTTCTGTTATGATGTGGTATGGCTTCCACTCACAGGGGAAATCCTGGCTCCAGCAATGTCAAAGAGAGTTTCTCAGACTCATTTCTTCACACCTAATTCATGTTTCATCTTTAAGAATCAGTGATTTCACACTAGTCTAAACGTTGCTACTCTTACTGGTACAATTGCCAGATCACTCACATTAAATATGTTTAGTATCGCAACAATTCAGATTTTTTACTTTATCAAGGGCCAAAATAATGCTTCATGCCCTAAATATTTCCTGTCTAGACTACTATATTGGTCTTTTGGACAGATTTCCCACTTTTTCCATTGTTGTTTTCAAAGTGAAATGTACAAAACTCTGTAGCTTGTTTCTTACTTTTCTAAGCTCTCAAGAAGATGATGGGCCCATTTTCTTGGCTCGTAATACTAGAAAACTGTACCCCTGGTGAGGAATCAATCCTTCATTTATATTTGAATTGTGATTACATGAGAAAGCAGGAACTGGTTCTGTGGGACCATCTACAGTAGAGTTCCCTTTAGATAATGGCAAACTTACAGCAATGGCCTCTGAAGTATCCTATTTATTGCACTCCGACGAAAGATGGTAACACCCTGTATTCAGCGACTCAGCAGAGACGCTGAGAGGTCAAATATTCAGGTGGGTTTCATTCATTATTTTATTCTCCACATATTATGTTTAGCTGTCCCATCCAAATTAACCGTATAATCTCCACCACTATCTCCAGATAATTATTTAACTGAATTATCTTAGATGCTTGTATTAACACACCATATATCACCTTTTTTAGGACATCTGTTTCAGTGCAATGAGGGTTCTCTGAACCTAAATAAGACTACATCTGATGCTTAACTTCTAGATAGCTAATTTAGGTTGAAAGAATACTATCTCTCCTTTTCTGCTGGATGCCTTCTAATTTGTCAAGGATGTCTAAGAACTGTGGTGACTGTCCGTGGAATGGTAAATACGGATATTTTTAGAGTGACTGAACAGGTTGTTAAGCGATTAATAAGCTTATTTTAATTGCAGTTTGAGCTTGATTGAATTTACTATAACATTCAACAATTCTAGTCCAACCTTTTTTTCAGTGTCTTATTCTCTAGCGTTTGATTGATCAGTCAGAATCCATACATTTTAATTAATTTTCATTTTTCAATTTTTCCAATAACAGTGACGTATTCCATGTATTTCTTCAACGTGTCCATCTATGCACAATTTTCTGTGTATTGTCTGAACGTTCTTTGGAAAATTGTGACCTAAGAGTTACTTGTTGACACCATGTTGTGGTTTCTTTTGTACTTGGGGCATAGGCAGCTTCGCTGCTTGTGTGATTTTGTAACCTTTGAGATTTCAGCTGAGTGACTTTGTTCTTCTATAATCATGAAATTTGTTTTATTGAGTTTCGTATTTAACATGTTGTTATACAGGGAATGCTGTTCATGCATGTTTCCCAATCAGTACTCCAACAAAGCTCAAGTGTTCTGTTGATCTTATTGTGAACAGTTTTTAGCAAAGATTTTTGGAAGCTTTCCAATAAAAATGCAACAGAAGCAGACAGAGAGAGGTTAGAAAAACAGTGCTGCATTATACATGGCCACATATAATACTGTGCTCAGGAAACGCTAAAGAAATATAATTGCTCAAAGGGACCATTTTTTGGGAAAAACAGTAATAAACATAAGTAAATGTTTCAGAATCATCTTTAGTTTGACGAAATGGTGAGAACCACTGCCATCCCTAGTCTATAAGATTTTGTCTAACTACAAAACTTTCCAGTTTTCAATGGTATGTGAACCAAATACTTGTTCAAAAACACTTGAAGATGCTTTTACAAATCTCTAGCTTTATATTAAATCTTTACAAATACCAGCGAGTACAGAGTGAGGGTGATATTGATTGAGTAAGGTGTAGGCTGAGCATGTTTTACTATTCCATGTTGTTGAAAGTGAAGACTCGTGGCTAACTTACGTTATTCCAATGAATATTGTGCAGACTGGATTGTCTAAACCTTAGTGTCGTATGGTGTCGTCTTCTACTCCTGTCTTCTTTCACAGTATTTATTTACCATGGTCAGATCTAGCAGCAAAAATTCTCTATGTTCTTTTCTCTATGAAGATATTGCAGGCAGGCAGCCAATTCCTCTCTCTCTGCGTTGGGATAGATGAGAGTATACATGGGCCTGTTTGTTGTCTCACAGCTGATGCATGCATCCTTAGAGAAGAGGACTGGATAGGGCTTGAGCAACCTCTGGGCTGTGCTAATAGAAAAGCAGATGGCCCTAAGGAGCACCTGATTTATCCCAGGTCCTAGACTCTTTTAAAAATCTTAGAGCAAACATTTTTAATTTGGTATAAGGGATTTGTTCCTTCTCTGTCATACTGTTCACTCACAAACAAACATCAGGTGTTTCATCAGCTACTGAATTTCGCACAAGGAAACCCAAAAATGCTTTTCTTATTTCTTCAGGGTTTTTTGATTTTATGGTTCGTTTTTGTTTTTTTTTTTTTTTTCCAGTTACATTACTTGGGCTTTATTGTGAATCCTTGAGATATTGAATCTTTGTAGCATGGATACAAATGTCACTGTTGCAGATGGAAGCACTCTTCTACTACAACAAGCCTGATGATTAATTTTGCTAATGTTCTTGTTCTCTTAAAGACTTTTCCTTTTCTCAAAGACAAATATCAAAAGTTGAAACCTGGCTACCAGGAAATTGTGATTGTCTGCAGTGGGCTTATCACTAGTTAAATATTAATAACGTCTGAGCCAATATGCTTTGGGTATAAATTAGATTTACCTCCTTACTCTACATCATCTTTGAATCCCATATTTCCCATGGTCACAACACCAACGGAGACTAGTTATTTATCAGAGATTGCTTTTTAGTTCAAGTTTTGTTTTGCCAGCACTGGTATTCATGCATTAGTAATATGTGTTATATATATATTTCCCCTGTTATATTAAATTTCAAATGCATTTATGTCATCACATCTCTCCACTCTCTCTCAGTATAGAAGATCCTATAGTATTGCTTCACTCAGCTGCTCTGCTTTTTTAACTCTCCTATAGATCTAAATACATGGCAGTTGTAACAAGTATATTTATGTGCCTAATTTTAAACTTGCTGAGTGAAAATCAGTAAAATTGATTCAGAAAGTAATACCTTTAGAAGCTGCAATAGCAGAACTTACCATCAGTTAGTGGAATTTTAATAGTGCTGCCCACAAAAAAAGCTATCAGATCTTATACTTTTGCTAAAGCTATTACTGAACTTTCAAAACTAGCCACTGTAAAAGAGGGGGTTTTGGTTCTTTTGTGGGGTGTTGTGGGGTGGGTTTTTTTCTTTTTCTGTCTAGACATTGCCTAATACGATAAAGAGAGTTGAAAATTATAAACATACTGGCATTTCATTTCGATGCTTATGAAATGAGATGATTTCATAGAAGAATGAAAGAAAAAGTCATGCTCTCAGCAGACATATGGAAATATAAGTGTGTGTCTATACCACACACTTCTCCCTAGGCTAGTATCAGTCTACTCTGTCAGGATGCTGCACGACATCAATGTGCTGTTGCCAGATCGGAATTGCCTCACTGGCTTCAGGGTCACAGCACGTGCCGTGCTAGTGCTGAAGGCAGAGAGCGATAGTTAGAAACTCTTTCAGCAACAGAGGCAAATTTGTCCTCTTTGGGACGGGAAGGGGCAGAAGGAGACGGAGGATATCAGGAGTGGGGTCAGGGCTATGAATGGCTTTTCCTTTCCTCTTTTTCTGAAATCTTGGGCAACTACTGAATTTGCCCAAAGCTGACATTTTAGGTATGTCCTCTATGCCAGTAAGGCTGAATAATTTCTCTGGCGAATTTTGTTGTTGCTGTTGTGTTTTAAGGCATCTAACATCATCTGCAGCAGTATTGGGCCTTGAGAAATAAGATGTGTTCTTTAAAGCAATTTTCCACAGCTAAAAGTTTGAAATAAGAGCTTGTCTGATGACTTCATCCTTGTCTTCTCCCCAAAAATCTCACAAGACCCCCAGACTTTAAGCTCAGGCCAGGATCTCTCCAAGGTCCTCTAATTTAATATGATGTCATCACAGACTCGGAAAGGATCTCTCGGCTTGACCTGATCATCTATCCATTCAAATTACTTCCCCAGGCAAAACTTAATGCTCCCTGGGTGAACGTCTGGAGGGAAGTCTCAGAAGCATGTCTGATTTATATGTTTTAGCTAACCAACTCCAAAAAGCCACTCTCTTTACGGTACTTGGGGAAGCCTGCACAAAATGAAGCTGGGATTGGTAAACGTACTGGAAAAGAGAAAAAGTGAAGCTCCCTGAGGGCATATGATTAAGTATTACATACATCCTGAATTCCTTTATGTCGTATTCCATATTGATCACAAGTATAAATAAAAAGTAAAAATGCTCATTCCATACAAAAAACCTTTATGAACTCCTTCAGATGTTTCAAGATATACACAGAAAAATGCTACAACAGAAGGAAAGATGCACTTTTTAACGATGTAATTACGCATGTTTCTGTAAAATATACATTCATTTTCTGTGCATTTCTGATTATGTAGAATGAATTAAGACAGGTGGCCCAGGAAGAAGAGCCACCGTCGAAAAGGTGAATGGGAAGCAGCAGCTTCAGGGAGGAGGAGCTGAAGGAGGGAGAAAAAACTAGCATGCTGAGCAAGAATGAAAAGCATGCTCCAAGCATAAAAAGTCACAAGACATGGACAGCTTAGTTCAGAAACAGGCAATACTATAGACTTGCATTGCTTTGTTAGCTAAATTAGACTAATCTGTTTTTAACAGTGAACACATTTTAAAAAAAAATTACTGGTGTGTGCTTGAGCTTTAAATAGCTGCAAAGAAGTTGGCAAATTAGCCATATACTGTGTGCTTACTAAAAAGATTCAAAATCAGTCAAGAAACCTCAGACACTAATATGAGCTGCTTGTGAGGTCTTAGAGGGTAACATAATGCCAGTCAATAATTAGAGTAACTGACAAAAGCTATGCACGGTGAATACAGTAGAGGCAGATATTAATGTATACTGATTGGCTGCAATTTCTGTGAAAGGTGATCATTAAAATAAGGAAAACGTAGCAGTGTGGCATTTAAAAAGAAAACAGCAGAACATTCTAATATTTTCAAAGCACACCTCCTTTAGTCAATGGAAAAAGAAAACTGTCCAGAAAGCAATTTGCCTTACTTTAGAGACAGGGCGAATTGCTTTCTGGAGTGCATTGCTCTCTCTCTGTTCATTTGCTATAAAAAGAGCCCAGCTAACTGGTAGAGAACATATCCTACATTTTTTAAAGAGATTTATTTCATCCTCAGCAAGTTTGCAAAGAGTTGTGGTTAATGGCATGATGTCCAAGTAGAGACCAGTGGCGAGTGGTGTTCCTCAGGGGTCGGTATTGAGGCCAGTGCTGTTTAACATCTTCATTGGTGACATGGACAGTGGGATGAAGTGCACCCTCAGCAAGTTTGCTGATGACACCAACCTGTGTGGTGTGGTTGACAGGTGGGAGGGAAGGGATGCCATCCAGAGGGACCTTGATAGACTGGAGAGGTGGGCCTGTGCAAAACTCATGAAGTTGAACAAGGCCAAGTGCAAGGTCCTGCACATGGGTCAGGGCAATCCCAAGCACAAACACAGGCTGAGCGGAGAATGGATTGAGAGCAGCCCTGAGGAAAAGGACTTGGGGGTGTTGGTTGATGAGAAGCTCAACATGAGCCAGCAATGTGCACTGGCAGCCCAGAAAGCCAACTGTGTCCTGGGCTGCATGAAAAGAAGCATGGCCAGCAGGTCGAGGGAGGTGATTCTGCCCCTCTACTCTGCTCTCAAGGCCAGATTGGATGTGGCTTTGAGCAACCTGATCTAGTGGAAGGTTGTCCCTGCCCATGGCAGGAGGTTTGGAACTAGATGATCTTTAAGATCCTTTCCAATCCAAACCATTCTATGATTATAACGGAGTTTAATAACTATTTTCCTGAACCAGTTCCATTCAGATAATCATGGACACAGTTTAACAGTATGTAGAAAAAGCTGTCATGTGTAGAACTTATATTTTGCACACTGTTGCAAATGTTTATTCACATTTTTTTTCTGAAATCATGCAAGCATCTAAATTCATACTTACTCAATGGTATTCATTTTTTTTTTCCAGAAGTCCTTGGACTCTAATACTGTAGCTTTTCTTACAGTCTTAGAACTACTTAAAACAGGAGAATCTGTCTTGCAACTCCAATATATATTCTGATACTTTTGTATTGATAAATAGGTTAAAGTTTATGTATATTGAGTTTCAGTTCTAAGCCAAACAGAATATTTGTTGGGTTCATTTATTTTTTTTTTCTGTAGACTGGGCATTTCTGTTTGTGTTTTTGGATTTTTTTTTTGTTATAACTAAAAGTAACATTACATGAAATTTGCAACAAATCAATCAAAACATAGGCTTTTCAAATCCTTAAATATCCTCTGAGATAATGTATGAGGGAAAGGTACTAGCCTGTTCAGAAAAACTGTAAAACTCTGTGTGTGTACAACCAAATAATTCAAAATCTTTTCTATTAAGGAAGAATCAGTACAAAAAAGCAATAGCAAGATGCAGATAGACTTTTAAAAGATTCACAAACTCATCAGTTATGATCCCAGCTGGTCTTCAAAACCAAAGTTAATTCTTTTTCATCAAAAGAAAAACAATAAAACATAAACAGTTAAATGTTTCTGATTTTTACATAACCTCAGAAGAACAGACGAGACTGAAGGAGCTGACGACTGCAAACTCTGTTCTGAGGAGCTCCCTACATTTAATCCAAGGAGGTCTGCATATAGCTTAGAGTATAACAATCCTTCTATTATTTAGCAGTTTGTTTGCCTCTCCTTTCTTTACTGCTCAGACCTTATGCAAGTAATAGTTTCTGAAAAAAGGCTACTTTTAAACACTGAACTTCGTTAGTGTTCTTTGACACTTTAAAGTAAAGCTAAATATTTCACAAGTAAACAAGATCTTTTCATGTAGATTTTTACAAGTGTATATATTGCTATCTCATCTGATTACCTTGCTGGTAGCTACATTTAATTCTGACTTTTTTTAAAGGCAGTCCTGCTGAGAGGACCTGATGTGGCATAAATTAGATAATCAGATGTCATCATCATAAAAGATGTATCCTCAACTCCCACTACCTTTTAACTGCAGATTATAGCCTGAAGGTAATCACAGCAGGGACAGGAGAACTTCACTGATTGGTTTGTAGCTTTCATACAGTTGCAATCTCTTATCTTGCATGACACAGGCTGTAGAATCTCTCCCTGCACATTCTGTATCAAATTCATACATATTTTACAGAAACAAAGTATATATTTTTGAAAACTATCCAGTATCAAATTAATTTTTCAAATTAAAAAGATAGTTATAGAGTCATAGAATATCTCATGTTGAAAGGGACCCATAAAGATAATTGAGTTACAAAATGTAAAAGAATGTGAACTCTGACTCTTTTTGCCACACATGTGAAAGTAGGATAAGTTACCCAATCTTGTTTAAAAATGCTCTTCAGTGAGTTGATAACACAGTTCAGGTTGTAATTCATGAGTGAGGCAAGGGAAGTAACAAGGCAGCCATTTGGGAGTCTAGGTTGCTGATAAGTCTTTTCTCATTCATGTGACATAATGGTTCATACTCCAGAGATGTAGCAGTCAAATCCACTCCACAGCTTTCATAGTTGTTTCCTGACATTTAACATTACACCAGTGAATCCACGAAGTGATCCAAAACTAGAGTCAAATAACCACAAATTCTTATAGAAAAAGTACATTTGCCACTGTTAAAAATAAATAAATAAATAAACTGTTAATTCTGATCAGCCTTAGAGTTCAGTTTGCATTTAGATATAGCTTTACGTTACTAGCATATTTACTATGAAATAACCAAGAAAAACACATTTTATAGCCACTAAAAGGGCATTGGTAAGACTGCCTCTTGTAGTTCTCTACATCTGGAAAAGCAACATAAAGTTGAAAAACACAAATGTAATGCCTTGTTAACAACAAATTACTGAGTCTGTCTTTTCCTATAACTTCCATATACTTCTGAGTAGGTAATAAAAATGGTGAAAGGGGCCCCACACATTTTTTTTTTAAAAGGAGACCTGTATGAATACATGCACATAAACATCTTCCATCATTTTAAAAAACAAGTACAGTAGCATTCTGAAAGTTAAGAACATGTTCTGGTATAGAATTAATGTTTGTGATACTTTTATTAAAATAGATAATGGAAAAAATAAGAAATGTATTTTCATTGCCTTTGAATCTTTTTTTCTCCCTCTGCTGCTATTAGACACAGAAACCAAATGACACTGTAAAATAGAACGATGGAAGCAAAAGACGTTTAAGTTATACCAGAAAAAGATGGAGAGTTTTCAGGTAAGACCTTATATGTCTGCCCTTTCTGAACTTATCAGAGCACTAGTCAAATTTCAGTCTCTGATCCATTGTTTGCTGTCCTATATCTTAAGTGGCTGGACTCCCTAGATTGTCAGGAAAAGAAAATTAAGAAAACCATCCAAGACATTAAACCTTTATGGGGATTGAGTCAATTAATTGTCTTTTTATGTTCTCTGCTACCAAATTGTTTGTTTATCGAAGAACAAAAATGATAATGTTGGCTAATGAGATAAGAATACAATTAAATCAACAAGCACATAACATTCAATATACAAGCAATAAAGAAAACTATCATTTTACATTGATTTGTGCGTGCCAAACACACTTTAAACTGACCTAATGTGAAATTTGTCATGGATAGATACCAACAGAGACAGCTGAGGGATTTGCTTTTAATAGGTTGTGTGATTAAAATAAAGCTGACAGAAAATTGCAAAAGGAAAGTCCCAAATTTTCTTTCATTCAGCTGCAGATCTTTCTGGAAGAGATAAAGGGCTGGTGCTCACATGATAAAAACTACTCTCAGTGCTGTTACATGAATATTCATCACTGCCATTCATAGCTTGGCTGCATCTTTGTCCATCACCGTCTCATGGAGGATATTCCCATCATCTTCATGAATTAGGTCTGCATTATTCCCTTTTGCAAACAGGTGTCAACAAGGAAACGTAAGAATGGTGATATCAGGTCAGAAGACCTATTCAGCTGACCCAGTATTCTGCATCCAGCAAGGGACATAAGCTGAAATCCAGACAAGAGTAAGAATGAGGCTACTGTCTATGAAAACTCCATTTATTCTCCCGGCTTGTAGCTGTTTTCAGCTCAGTGAATTTTCTAAGGTGGATGTAGCTTAGTTATTTGCAGTGATTTTTTTTTTTCCATAAACTTTTCCAGACAGTCCTATGAATTTTTAGCATGCACACCATCTTTTGGAAAAGGAGTTCTATGCCTCTACTATACACTGCATGAAGTATCACCTTTTTTTTTTTAAATTTGATTCACACTTCATCCCTCCTACCTTCACCAGTACTACCTTGTTTTTATCCTGGGAGGCAATGAACAGTCTATCCCTAACCTCCTTTTCCCTGACATTCATGATTGTGTAGACTTCTGCTGTACCTTCCAAGTCATCACTTTTCCAGATGGCGAGGGTCCTAGTGTACTTACAGAAACCATTCCACACTGCTGAACACGCTTGCTGCCCTTCTCTGAACCTTTTTATAATTATATTAATATAATTTTGGAGATCTGGAGATTAGATATATAGTTTTCAAGATAAATATGTATACAGTGTTTTCTGTTTTGTTCTCTAGTACCTTCCCAATAATTCCTAACACTGTTTGTTTTTTTGACTTCTGCTGAGCTTTAAGCTGACGTTTTCATTACTCTTTTGATCATAACCCCAACATCTCACAACCTGTGTTGCAATGATCAGCTCAGAGCCCATTCTCTTATATGTGATGCTTTTTCTCTGGGTGCATTATTTTATGTTTATTAATTTTGAATTCCATCTTTCATTTTATTACCTTATAGCTCAGTCTCATAAAGTCCATAAAGATGGTAAAGGGCTAGTGATAACCAGCCAAGGCTTTACAGCAATAGCTCATCTCTTCTTTTCGATTAGTTTAACAACCTTTGCAAACTTCCTTACCTTACTGATCACCCCCTGGTTTAGGCCAGTTATTTTTAAGATAAACATTGCAGGTCTCGGTACAGGTCCCTGCAGAGCTGCACTGGTGTCCCTCTCTTGCAAGAGCTGGCTGTGGATTTCAGCCTTATGTTTTCTATCTTGTTAGCAAATGATTTATCTATGCAAGGACATTCTTTCTTATGCTTTGCTCCTTGTTTCCTTAGATGCTAATGCTGAGAGGCTTTGTCAAAAGCCTTTGGAAATCCAAGCAGAACTGTATGAGCAAGACATCTTTGTCCCCATGCTTTTGTTGACGCTTTTAAGGTATTCTATTAGGTTTTAAAGTCAGTATATCCTTTTGTAAAAGCCATGTTGACACTTCCTAAGCGGACTACATATAAAGGTATCCACAACCTCTTTTCCTTATTACTGTTTCCAGTAATTTGGTAAGAGCAAATGTCAGGCTTGGAGGACTGTGTCCTTCGTAACTGCCCTGGAGCCATTTTTAAAGTCACTTTTACCACTTTCCAGTCATCATATATCACAGCAGTTTTTACAAGAGGTTACACATTACCATTAGCATTTCAGCTATCTCATCCTTTGAAGTGCCCATAGAATTCTTGGGTGATTACCAAGCTTTAGTTCTGGCATTTTCTTGTTGATTTTGTTTATATATCCTGTACTCTGTGGTCAGTTAAATTTTAGGCAGATTCTCTGAGTAATGTCCCACAATGAAAGATTCTGCTTTAACTAGTTACTTCCACAGTGATTCTCAATTATTGTTTCTTATTTGATTTTGCCTAATCATCATTGGCCTTACAGAGTCTCCTGATGGCTTCCAGATTTTGATGATTTTGAAAAAAAGATTTATTATTTGTTCTTTTCTTTTTTTGTTAGTTTTTCCTTTTTTTCCTCTATCTTTTTTTCTCCCTGTCTTATTGTTTCCATTCACGATCAGGTAGATAAAATTTCTGCATTATCCTAATGTAAGACAAATATTTTTTTTTCTAAACTTAATATATAATTTTAAAATTTAATTTATAAAGCTATTATTTATCTAAGCTCAGAGATATATTGACTATGAAGTTGCTTATGAGTCTGCTCTACCATATTTTGTATATGTTTTCTGACCCCTCAAAAAGAATATGTACATACATTTTAACCTATAACAGATGGGCATACAAAAAATGAATATTTAGCATCTTCACTGGCATAAATCAACTTTATTCTGTTCAATGAAAGGTCCACCTCTTCCAGTATCTTATGTTTAACAGTGCCACTATCAGTGTTCATGGAAAGAATGAAAGAACAGTGAAAGTATAGGCTGACATTTTCCCTGGCCATGAAGCCTCTGACAGGTGCTGGTTTGGTCACTTCCTCATGTGAAATTTGCCCCATGTTTGAGAGTCCCCAAAGTCCTTGCTCCTCTACGAATTTGTCTAATATCTCTTGGAATCTAGCTATATATTTGAACTTTGCAATATCCCAAGGCAATTATTTCCCTGATTTGTTTACTTACCTTGTTGAAAGTATCTTTTAAAAGGATGCTATGACATCTAATAATTTTATTATCACCTTCTGTCATGTTTTCAGGAAAAGGTAATAAATCGTTTGGGTTCAATATGTGTCTACTCAAAAAAAAAAAAAAGCATAACATTGACTTCCATGCATAAAGCTATCATCTTTCAATTAATATTAACCACAGTTATAATGTTAAACAGGCTACAAGCAAGCACAAATTAAATTTATGCTTTTATTTTTTTTTAATTCCACTGACATATATTCAACTTACCTAAAGTTTAGGAGCAGTTTGGAAGAACTTTATCTTCAGCTGAAAGAGAAAGAAAACTCATCTGACTAAAAAAATTCCCTGTTTTGGAAGAAGCTGTTGTAAACAGCTGAGAGGGTTGTTACAGCCCAAACTGCATCCACCAGCCGTGAATATTTTAAATACACTGAAGAGTTTGGCTTTTTAAACACATTTCTTATTTTCATTTCTTTTAGTCCTTGAGACATTTAACATATTTGAAGATACCACTGTAAATCATGCTCAAATTACCTAGAACTTGCTTTAATTATGTATTTACATTAAATTTTATAGGAAAAAAATAAGCCCTAGAATCAATTTTTAAATGTAAAATTTACAGCTGTATAACAACATTCCTTTGTCATAATGATGGAAGAATATCATGTTTAACATTTCTGCAGTATAAGTCTCCCTCAGTAAATTCTTTTCTGTCTTCAGATAAACAAGTCTACTTCCTAATGAAGCAAAGGACTACAGTTAAAATTGTCTAAATTACCACCAAGAAAGATTTGTCAGATAAATGCAGCTCTTGTAGTCTGTTCATGAGTTTCCCTCAGACAATTCTTTTAAACTTGCAACTGACACAAAGACTCAAATACTGATTCTGTGAAGGTTTATTTGTAAAAGCTTTATTACTTGCAGCCTGAGTTAGCCTCTTTGATTTGCCTTTAAACTCCATCTGTTTTTGAAAATGAAATAGTCTAGGGTTCATTCTTTGGCCTCAGGCACCAAATGTCCATAATATATGCCCCTAACGCCAAAATCTCTTCCTCTGCTAGACAGAGCACCCTTATACGTGCTGCCTGTTGGGAGTAGCCCCTTTCTCAGCATTATCTGAGGGGATAATAGTTGGCACAAGCCAAAACCATGACACAGGGCGTGTTCACCACCACGCGGTATCACGTACCAGTGTTTGAACCTTGGGTCCTGCCTTGTTTACTTTATTAGTGTAAATGCTACCCTCAAATAGTTCATGATATAGAAAGGAGTTTTGTAGTTCAGAGCTGAAGAGCTGTTTTCAAACTATTTACATAGACTGTTGCAGTTCATTACGTGACTTGACATCAGCAAAGGACAAGCCAAGCCACATGGTATTGCTTATTCTCCTTGACAGGCTTTCTCTGAACAAAGAATAGTGAATAGAAGAGATAGCTGGGGGCGAAAAAAAGAAAAAAAGAAGGAGTCAGTGACCTCTTTAGTTCTCCCCTCACTGAAACAGAAACATTTTAAAATCTTTTAACCTGGTTTATTCAAATAAAAATAATCGGTGTTAGTTATGCATAGCAATTTACTTCTTCACACAAGAGTTATGATTCTGTAATAATAAAAATCAGCCAATTTTCCATATATCAAAAGGGAAGAAAAGCTCTTTGTGAAAAATGTTCGTGAATATTATATAAAAGAACAAGCAGTAATGACAGCGTACAGCTTCTAAAGAGTTTTGAAGACTATTTGTTGGCTTACATATTCAAATCTAACTCTTAATGTGGAAGTTTAGAGTAGTATGAATCAAATTGGAGGACAAGCTTTTTAAAATTTCTGTATATATGTTTGCCCATTGATGTACATATTAATGTACTGATTACTTTTAAAAGACCATAACACTCAATGAAAAAGAACCACCACACATCAACAACACTGGACATTTTCTGTTTCACAATGCTCTGATGTGATGCATTATCCTTTCTACATCTAATGGGCACTGATATACACAGGGTCAGAACTAGTTTTCAGCAAGAGGGGAACTCTTTATGTTTACCTCTAAGGAGGATCTGAAATGACATTTACCATTATTGCAGGTCCGTGGTAGCACAATGCAAGCAGGAGACAGTAGCTTCAGAGAATAAAAAGAGCCTAGTAGGAGACTATGGCTAACAACACGTTTCGAGATAGTTTTAATTGCAATGTAGGTGAACAATAAAAGGGAAGCATCAAAGGCAGGATTCACCATGCAAATAAAAATACCTAAATTTAAATGCATATAGATAGATACTTGCATGAAATTTAGATGTCTCGGCTCCTATTACAGAGAGTGGGGATATCCACAGAGATTACTCAGTTGCCAGCACATGGATGGCTACTGCCAGCAGAGATACTCCAAGCCTGGCTTCTTGTGCTTGGCCTCTGGTTTCTGCTCCAAAGTGTCAAGGGTTGCTCTAGGGCTCCTGAGTGCCCCTCCTGTGCAGCTATACTGGATGCTGAGAATGAGCAAAACGTCACAGGCTGTCAGTGCCCAGGCAAGCAAGTGAAGCCCCTTGTCAATATAATCCATCAAGCCTGGAGAGCTACAGCCAGTCAGATGGAAGACTGTTTCTGAGTGAACTCAGTAGTTCTTTAGCTTTCATGGTGGGCAGACTTAGGGTCAGCTATAACACCAATTTCACATGTAAATAAATACACCTTCATGCATTTTAATCCAGACCTGAACCTGACCCTGAAGACCATTTTCAGATACCCATACATAGGTATCTGCTGCTGTTTGAGATGCCTTAGTGAGTCTGGGACATCCATGTAATGTAGTCTGTGGGAAATCTCTGGCTTTATGGAGCAGCTGTTGAAGTTCAACCAAGATACCACAAGGCATCTTATATGTGAGCAACGAGCTAAACCTCAAATATCTGGAAGTTAATAAAAGTTTAGAAAAAACTGTATGTTGTACCAAAACTTTGGCAGGTCTTGCTATCTTTTTGTTCTCCCCTTGGCAATGTACTTTTCTACTTGGACCCAGCGTATCCTTCCTAATCTCCATTTCTTCACATTTCCCTTCTCAGGATCTGCAGACTTCCCCATGACCCAGACTCAGTCTCTCACCCTGTTTTACATCAGCCACTCTCAGAGCCTGAATGAGCTTCTTTAAAGTAAGTTTCAGAAGAATTTTCTTTGTCGATGTGGTACACTTTGCGCAGTGGATGGCCAGCTGCACTACAGTAATGATGTGTTTCAAGGCTTCTTCACATCACAGGCACCCAGGGACACATTGTCCTTCACCTCTTTTACTTCAGTCCTGAAAAAATATTTGAAATGGCAGTATTTATAAAGTTTAATGAGATGATACACTTCCAGAACATGCTGAGATCTAGAAATTAAATTTTGTACTGGAAATTAAACCATTTTCTTTAAAGAAAAGAAAAAGAAGAGGAATCAAAATGCAACACTGATTTCAGCCTTCAGTATAAGTTTGAGCTGATAATTCATTTTTTTAAATCACTTGCTCTCCTAGTGTACAACAGCATAAGTTTTTTAAAAAAAAAGTCAATAAACGAAGTTGTGTTTTGCAAATTCAGCATTGAAAAAGAAGAATTAAGATGTTATAGACCAACTGTACATCAGAAGAGAGAAAACCCTCTTGTTCAAAATTTGAACTAAGAGACATTACTTATCCCTAGCAAATAAGTGCTCTAGAAATAGAAACAAGATCTCCAAACTCAAACCATGAAAGGAAGGTTTGAGATACCTACTGTCAGCTATTTTTCATATGAAAATACAATAATCAGAAGGTTTATCATGACAATCATCCTTGAATAAATGGTAAAAAAGAGAGAAAATTAAATCACTCTTTCCAATCTCCCATACTACTGCTTATTATCCTTTTTCAAGTATTCAATGGCAGTAAATCCCTTTTATCAGGCCACCTGATCTCCTGTGTTGAATTGTAAATGTTGTTAAAAGTGACTTTCTAAGCAGTGACTTGAAGAAAAAGCTCTGCAGTAAGAAGTAGTGTTCTACATAGCTGAAAATGTTGTATAGTTACTATTCAAATTCAAAAAGGAAATTGATTTCTTTTCAGAAGCAAAACCTGGACGATCTGTAAATTTAGGAGTGATGACAGAGTTTTATGGAATATGACAATGTGATGGTTTGATGTGGGGGGCGGGTTCTGATGGCAGGAGAGGGCATTTGCTCCCTGTGACTTCCCTGGTTTTGGAACCGGGTCAGACCCAGTTCTGGCCACCAGATCGGACTCCCATCCCCCTTGGGGCTGGGCCAATCCGTGCATCTGTGAATTGCCCTGTTTAAGTTGGGACAAAGGAACCGGAAAAGATCCTTTGCCCAGGAGCGAGGAGAAAAGGCAGGAGGGAGCTGCCCCCGCTTTCTGGCTCCTGGCCAGGGGCTGCCTGCACCAGGCCAGTGCCACCTGCTGAGGATGGCGGCGGCAGAGCTGCTTGGGGAACTTGGGGAGCGCCCCGTTCCTGGGGTGTCCGCTGGGCCGAGTTCACCCAGAGAGTACTAAGATCTGAGAGAAACGGCCACACCGACACCGGCTCAGTGAAGATGGAATGGGATGAGGTGTGCCGGAGCTGAGTTTCCCCTGCAACCGATGGCGAGACGGCAGGTGGCCCCCCTGCAGCCAGGATGGACTCGGTGAGGCAGAGATCCACTCACAGCCTGTGGAGTAGCCCACATTGGAGAAGAGATGCCTGAGCCTGTGGATGGTCGTGAAGCATGGGATGCACGACAAGGTAGAGAGGCATCTAGAGTCTGTGGGACGATCCATGCCGGAGCAAGTGGCAAGAACTCCCTAAGAATCCAAGACTGTGGTAAAAGCCTGCACTGGAGCAATCCGATGGGGAAGGATTGCATTCTGCGGGTAGGACTCACGCTGGAGAAGTTTGTGGATTTTCCTCATAAGTAGGGGATCCATTGGAGCAAGGGAAAAAGGGTGCAAGGACTCCTCTTCCTTTAAGAAAGGAGCAGCAGTAACAGCATGGGATGAACTGACCTGCACTCCCCCAGTCCCTGTCCACCTGCGCTGTTGGGAGGGAGGTAGAGCTGGGAAGAAAAGCAAAGGGGGGTGGGGAGGTGTTGTTTTTAAGATCTGCCTTTGTTTCTTTTTATCCTCTAATGTAATTGGTTTTGTTTCCCTTTGTCCTTTTAAGTAACTTTTAATAAATTGCTTTGCTTTAAGATAGCCAAGTCTGTTTTGCCCGGGACCATGGTTGGTGGGTGCTCCCTCTGTTATTATCTTGACCCTCAGTCCTTTTATTGTATTTTTCTCCTCTCCACTTTACTGGAGAAGGAGTGAGAGAGCGGCTGTGTGGAGTTTAGTTGCCGGGTCGGCCTAAACCACGACAGACAGTGATTTCCAGCTAACAAATGAAAAATCATGATATACAGTAAAAAGCAGCTTTGCAGACACTAGCTGTATAATTAGGAAAAACTCATCAATTCAAAGTTAAATTATCTTCTGAAATGTGATTATGACTTTTGACCCTTCTGTTCTAACCTTTAAAAATGTATTTTCAGAGAAGCTGCTAATTTCTGCATTACAGGACCTTATTTAAAAACAAAAGCAAGTACAAAAATGTTTCAAATAATTACATGCATTAGACACTGAAGTAAATCTGTTTGGCTGTTACCATCTCTATTACTTTTACAGTACAAAGAAAACATTCCAGTGAGTGAATGCTCCCTTCTCCAGCTTTCTCATCTGCAGTTTTGCTGAAGCTAGATCAAGTACTGTTTTTATATGGAAACTAAAATAAGTGTTAGTGAGATCTGTACTTAACGAAAAATGTGTTATAAATGAGTTGCAGTGCCTTTTCCAACTGCTAATTTAAAGACAATTCACACAATGCAATGTATATTCTATGTCGTGAAAAACTATTTGGGTAAAGACAGATGCAACAGCTGTGACATTTTATGCATGTCTAGATTGTTGGGATTCTTTAGAAAAGTCCTCAACAAAATGGTGCTGCTGCTGCCATAATCCTTATATGACAATACATTGTGCTGAAAGCCAGGCCACATTCCTTTGTTTCTTTTTAAAGCTATTGGATAAAATCTTGGCTCCAGTAAAGTCAAGTCAAAATAAAAATTACCATGGACCTGAAATAGGCCCAGGTTTCTCTGATGAGCAAAAAAATAAATTCAGTTTTACTTGAACATCCACATTTGATTCAGCACTTTAGTTTTGTTAATTACTTCCACAAATTAAAGTGCATTGTGCATTTCATTACACTAACATATCCATTCCCTTAGGTACTTTATAGATCTATTTTTTTTTAACATTACAGGCAGGAAAATTGTATTGATTGATGTTATGCTAAACGTTTTGTTCATATGTGTGTACTCACATAATGGCAGTGTTTCTTGCGTTTTCTACTGCTATAAAAGAAATATTGTTACTCTGATTTTATAGGAAGAGTTAAAACAGAAATTAGTTTGTTTAAAGTGTGGCATAAAGTTGTAATTTGTAGAGATTTTGAGGGTAAAAAGTCTCCATATCTGTAGATACTGGTTGCAGTCAAGTTACATGCATGAGCTAATAGTTGGCATAGAATCACAATAACTGTATTAAATTATAAATATGTTCTCAATATTTTAGATTACACGTGGAAAAGATATTGAGTCTGAGGACTGGATGCTTTAGATATTTATTAATTGAATATGGGTTGTTTGTTTGAATCAGTTCCAAGTTAGTAATAATGACAAAAAAAGTTAATAATCCTTTATGGCTGTTTGGGAGACTTACTGAAAATCGGTTGACTGCTTCAGTCCCCACTGGAGCACAAAACTTTCCCTTAGACTTTACAAAGCTGCCATCAATATCCAGCCAATTGCCACCAAGGCTGGTTATGCCATTGGAAAGGTCAAGGAGGGAGTAGTTATTGAAAGCGGTGAACTACAATTTACAGATTGTCTGTTGAAGTTGCAAAATATTTCAAGGAAGTTTTCCCTTTAAAGAGCAAGAAAAACTAAAATCTTCTCTGCAGAGCTAACTTTTTTTTTTTTTTTAAGTTTTCTTTCATATTGGGAAGAAACAAGCAGTATGATAAGTATTTATCTTCTGATAACAAAACGCTTCTCAAAAGAAGGGTATGGGTGGCTCCTGTAGGTAAATGTGTTCTTTCTCAGTCCTGTGGGTGCTGAGGAGTCAGTTGAGCACTTTTATGCATACTAAAGTTTCAGAGGATGAGCAGTCTTAGTTAAACAAGTATCTCATTCTTCTTTCACAATAATTGTTTGCAAATAAGTATTTAGATTGTTTTCTGAAGCCATATGCAAGTGTAATTACAATAGTCATTTCACTGGAAGTGTTAATGATGTTTTCACTGGAACGAGGGAATCCTGAGCTTGGCTTTACAGTTTGTTCACTCATGCTTAGAAGTAGATACATTTAGTGCAGAAAAATGAGTAAGTGTAGAATACTTAGTGTGTTTAGGCTATTTAGTGCAGAAAAATGATAGGTTTTCTTTCCAAGAATAGATTAATTGATTTATACTTTAAAGTAGCTGCCACTGATCTTGTTTGGTTATTAATTTCAACAGCATTTGTTTACCTGGAATAATACTTGAAATTAAAAATAATTTACAAACTTCCCTAATTTACATTATGTGCCTTAACAAATGTGCAAGTCGATAGACTTTAACACACCCATCTCAATTCTCATTATAGAACTGCAGATTTGTAACATCTAGAATTTTTTATTCCAACTAATTTTATGTAACCTATTTTGCTTGGATAAACAGAAAAAAATATGTAGTTTTTGCCCAAAGTAAATGTGTTCAATGAATGGTACATCCAGGGATAGCATCTTGGAATTGCTCATACAGGAGGCATCCATTTTGTTGCATAAGTGCACTACAAAAAATGTGACTTGTGTCATTTCTGTTATGTAAACATTGCATTTAGCCAGTTATACTGCACTGATTAGGTATCTGTGGCTAAATGAACACATTCAGAAAAAGAAAAACATTTATGTGTCTGATGGCATCCTGTTTTCTGTCTCTGATTCAGTCTTCAGTCTGCCAGATACTGAAGATAGCAATGGAATTTGGACTACATTCTGATTATAGCTATCAGGACTAATCTGAGCTGCATTCATTCCAGTTCACGGAATAGAAACACCCTTTATTTTAATGGTGTTATTTTAATTGATCCTACCACTGAAACAAATTATTGTATCTATTTTTATTCCTTATGCACAGTCCAAACTTCACTTTTTTTCTCTGAACCTCTGTGAACAGGCAAACTAGTATCTCAATTTGTCATCTTTCCAATATTTAATTTTTCAGACATTTGTTTGAGTCTCAGAAGTTTCTCTTCTGCTCCTTTTGACTCCTATGTAAAGACACAGTAGAGTACAGGTGAGAGTATGAAATCAGTGACAAAGAGGAGTCCCTGAAAAAAGGCATAGAACAGTCATACATGAGCCACCAAATAAAAACAATTTCAGTGCATTTAGTACTTCAGAAAAATGAGAGGGAGGCATGTTTAAAAGTAGGGACAGACAGCTCTGTTTCCTTATAGTTCTTTCAGCTGATTTCCTGACCAGAAGGTAAAATTCCATTGAGTTCCCTTGGAAAAAAATAACTTTCCATCTCTACGGTAGGGGAAAAAAAAAGCATTGTGTTCACACTGGTGAATGAGAACTGTCTGGGGCCAGTATAATTTGCACTTGAATCCGTACTTGTTCCAAGAGTAAATTTGTAGGAATTTTTGTTGGTTGTTTCTCAATTATTTAAGTCTTTCTTACTGTCTCATATAAGCAGTGACCCCAGACTGAATAGATATATAAGACATTTCATTTCTTCAGGATCTATTATTGCACTGGCAAATCACAGATCTTCCTTAAAAATAAGAAAAGGACATGGAAGAAAAAATGTTGAATTGTTATTATTAGTGCAAGAACATAAAATTCCCCTTTTTCATGGCTTAGGGTGTTTCAATGACCTTACAAAGTCTCTCATCACAGAGTTTTGAGTGTAATGGTAGGTAGCACTGTGCCAGTTCTGTAGTTGCCACAGTTTAGTTCACAGTTTTCACTGCTATAATGCATCAAAGTGCATATAAATGTTTATGTACTGGCAAAGTACTTAAGAATAAAAATAACAGCATGCAGTAGGCGGGCAGCCATACTATAAACCTAACTTTGTACCTTTCTTTCTGCTGTTGCTTTACATTTTTCTTTCTTCTCTTGGCATCTTTGGCAAAATGCCATTTCTTTCTCACTTTCTCTTGTTAAATGTTGGACTCTTTAAACATTGCAATCTATTCCAAAGATATATTGCTAAGTCAAATGTAGTGGTATGTCACTATAATAATGCTAACAGAGCATTGGAGTTGTTAGATGTTACTAGAGCATTTTACAGTTGTGTGGTGATGTAGCATCAAAAGTGGTTGAACACAGCTTACTTAGCTGATGTGCTCAGGTGATGCAGGGGCAGGGACAGAAACATCTTTTTGTATAGGATACTGTTTCCTAATGTGGCTGATCATGCACCTTACGTATGCTTTTTGATCACTGTCTGTAGCCAGGTAAATCAAAGACTTAGTATTTTCCCATGGAAGGGTTTCCCCAAATAACTGTAATCCTCTCTTGTCAGGAATTAATTGTCTATCCATTACAGTCTATTTCATATATATGCCATGTATTTGTAATTCATTATTTATGTCTTCTAGACTGATCATCAGACCACAAAAGCCATTTAATTTGAATCTGGATAATTTTAAAATATTCTAATAAAGACTATTTCATAACAAAGTGAACAATCAAAGACTATTCTGTTTGTTTGTTTGTTTGTTTATCTGGGCTTTGAAAGAAACTGGAATTTGATTGGTATCATATGAACTTGTCATCCTCTTGCATGAAAAGTATTTGTTCTAACAAATACTCAGCTGTATTTTTTGGCTGTTGAGACACACTTTGAAATGCACTGATTGCCAAAATAAAAGCAAGTAATTACAGTCTTAAAAAACAAGTTCTGGTCCATTCTCAAACAGGGAACTTCTTTTATAATGAAATTACTTTAGAAAAAGAACCACCACAAAACACACAAAGTTTTTCTAAAATAGATAGTAAATATATTTTGAGTGAATCAATACATTATTGGCAGTTTGAGTCTTAGCAAGGAGAAACAACTCAACTTCAGAAAAAATTACTGTAAAGATTGTATATAAAAATATATCTCTAATTCTGTATCCCTTTTTTTTCTTTGCCCATACTCTGGTTTAACAAAATCCTTAAAATTAATGCATAGACACTTTGTGAATTTTCTGATAGATTATACATTTTCTTTAGTGAAAAAATCCCCTGTTGATGACTCCAGTAGAGCATAAAGTATATCATAGATTTTTTTTTCATTCAACACACTTTTTTGCTGTTTGTGGAACTAGAGTAATTGTAGGTACTCAACTCGGTGTGCTTTAATTTGAAGGTGAATCAGTGCTCTGTGTTTTAACTCCTTTAGCTTGTGGATGGTTTTAATCTCCCATTTCTAGTTAGTGTTAGTGACAGAAGCAGCATGTAACATTTGAAAAGCAGCACAGTTCTGATCAGCCATATTTTTAAAGGGAGAGTCTTGCTTCATTTGGGGAGGATTGCCAGATGATAATCCTGAATGGATAAGGACAGTTTCCTGAAGATTTTAATCAAGCATCTCAAGCTCAAACGAAGTGGATTTTTCAGCTCCCTGCTCTTGGGCATTCCCAGTTTAGAAACAAAACTATTTCAGATCTCATTTTATGGCACCTTGTTTTCCCCCTTGTGTTCCCACCATCTTCACTAAGAGCTCTGACCTGGAAATTGGTCATTGCACTGCTAAGTTCCAAGTGCTAGAATTTTTTATTGAGTGCAACACCTACCACAAGTGGTTTCTTTAACTTCCCAGGAAGAATGGGCTACATTTCAGGCTTGGTATCATCCAGCAGTATCTGCTGGGTGGCACTGCAGCAGAGATGTGCATATGGAACAGGGAATAGAGAACATACTCTCCAAAGCTCATCCAAATGCTTGACATCTTTCAACTCTAAGTGATGGTGTGTTGAATGGGCAGCACTTGCCCAATTACACATCCCTAGCACAAGAAACATCCCCAGGGATTGATATTCTCTTTTCCTTTAAATATTGGATTCTTTTTGGGTCTACACTGTTAAAAACTACACCATATGTCAGGGAAGAGCACGATCTCCTAACTGCTAAAAAGTTTCTTGATATTCAGCCTAAGCTTTCCTGTGTTCATTTTCACAAGTAACAAGAGTGTGCTTTAGTTCTAAAGTATCAGAACATGTACCACACTATGAAAGGAAAATGGGGCAGACAGGGAGCATAAAATGTCACTTATTAGTGATTTTTGATATCACTGACATTAATTGGACTCAAGAGTCCAGTAAATGTGAGGAATACATTTCTTAAACAGCCATAGCCAAGATTCTTTTTAATTCCAGGTTCAGAGTTATTTTTTTAAATCAAATATCAGATTCAAGTAAATATATTTTCCTTTTACTAAGCCTAAAAATATTTTTCGGACAATGGCCATTGTTCCTTGGATCACAGTTGTGGACATTATCTTACTTTCTTTTAAGACTTTACCTTGAATGGAAATAAAATCAAGTTCCAGAAACTGGAACAGAATGGTTCAGGCAATAATGACCATGAAGACAAAATTATATGATCTGAGGAACAGTTCCATCACAGTAAATCCAGGGCAGTTTCCATTTTCCACTCTATTTTATCATATAATCAATTTGTAGTAACAGTAATGGCACTTGGCCCAGTGTGTTGCTGATAAAATCACATTGTAAATAATCTAAACACAAATACATCTTCTTCGATCTTGTCTTCTTGGTCCATTAGATCTTGTTTTCCTTTCCTTCCTCAGTTCCGTCCATAACTCATGCAGAGACCTTAACTCAAGGGTCTTATTTACTCATTTCTTGGTGAATCTGCTAACAAGCAGCTTTGCCATATAAGAGAGAGACAATGGCAGTGGCAATCTTGTTTGTTCCATTTATCCGATACATTACTTTTTTTAATGTATATTTAGGAATTTTAGTTTGGTTTAGTTCAAACTATGTAATGAAAGATAATATTACATCGTCCAAAATGATGTTTTTATCACATCAGACTGCATGTTGCATTGGAAGAAGATCTCAGACTGAACTGTGCTGAGAACTGCATCCAGGTTTTGTCAGTGAGCTAAATCACCTACTCTAAAAAATATCTCAGCAAATAACTAACGTTTATGAAGTGCTGATTATCAGAAGTAAATACAGCATTGATATTTTGGTATTTTGGGGGAAACTGCAGATAGTATCCTCATCTTGAATAACATTCTGAATAAGATATGAATCTTTCACTAGAAATGTTAAAAGAGAAGGAACAAGTAGCTATTATAGTAATTCAGGAACATGTCTTAAAGACAAACCTCCGTCCTGGTACCATAGACTAGAGTCCACTGCAAGTAGCAGGAAACTCAATTCTTGTCATGGGCCATATGATTTTCATAGACTTCAATTTTGTAGCAACTCTACCTTTCTTTGATAAGTTGACAGAAAATTGGAAATCTCTATTGATTGAGAGAAAATGTGCCTCCCTTGATCTCCGTCACACTGGACTGCGACCAGGGCTCAGAATCTGGCCGCTGGACAAATCATGAAAGACACCTAGAAAAACTCATTCTGTTAAAAAGAGATGAAAACTGTTTATTTCAGCTCCAAGCATTTCTCTTTGGCCAAGTCTCCAGGACATGCTATAAAGGATTGTTTTCACTGCATCTGGACTTTGTGAGGAAGAAAAATAATGTGATACACCCTAAAAGTCAGGAACAATCAGATCATAGAATCGTAGAAGCATAGAATGCTTTGGGTTGGAAGGAATCTGAAAGATCATCTAGCTCCAACCCCCATGCCATGGGCAGGGACACCCTCCACTAGATGAAGTTTCTCAAAGTCTCATCCCACCTGGACTTGAACACTTGCAGGAATGGTGCATTCCCAACTTCTCTGGGAAACCTGTTCCAGTGCCTCATCACCCTCAATGTAAAAAATTTCTTCTGTAGATCTAATTGAAATCTATCTTCTTGCTGTTTAATTCCGTTGCCCCTTGTCCTATCACTACACAACCTCATAAAAAGACCCTCTTCGGCTTTCTAGTAGGCCCCCTTTAGGTACTGGAAGGCTGCAATAAGGTGTCCCTGGAGTCTTCTCTTCTCCAGTCTGAACAGCCACAATTCTCTCAGCATGTCCTTCTTGTGTTGGGGACTCCAGAGCTGAATGCAGTATTCCAGGTGGGGTCTCACGAGAGCCAAGTAGAGGGGCAGAATCACTTCCCTCGACCTGCTGGCCATGCTTCTTTTGATGCAGCCCAGGATACGATTTGCTTTCTGGGCTGCCAGCGCACATTGCCAGCTCATGTTGAGCTTCTCATCCACCAGCACTCCCAAGTCCTTTTCCTCAGGGCTGCTCTCAATCCGTTCTCTGCTCAGCCTGGATTTGTTTTTTGGATTTCCCCAACCCACATACAGGACCTTGAACTTGGCCTTGTTCAACTTCATGAGGTTCGCAAGGGTCCACCTCTCCAACCTGTCAAGGCCCCTCTGGATGGCATTCCTTCCCTCCAGTGTGTCCACAACACCACACAGCTTGGTGTCGTTAGCAAACTTGCTGAGAGTGCACTCAATCCCACTGTCCATGTCACCAACAAAGATGTTAAACAGCGCTGGACCCAATACCAACCCCTCAGGAATGTCGCTCGTAATTCATCTCCACTTGGACATCAAGCTGTTGATCGTAACTCTTTTCAAACTTGCTGAGGATGCAATAAATTTCCACAACTCTGTGAGTGTGACCATCCAGCCAATTCCTTAACCACAGAGCGATCCATCCATCAAATCCATGTCTCTCCAATTTAGAGACAAGGATGTCATGTGGGACAGTGACAAATGCTTTGCACAAGTCCAGGTAGATGATGTCAGTTGCTCTTCCCTTATCCACCAATGCTATAACCTCATCGTAGAAGGCCACCAAACTTGTCAGGCAGGATTTACCTTTAGTGAAGCCATTTTGGCTGTCACCAATCACAATAGATGTAAAAGTCCTTTTAGGACAAATGTTACAGATTGAATGCATTGTACTGTTACATATTGAGAGAGTAAATAACATTCATTACCTGTGCTGTTATATGAAACTGGACTTTATGTAAGGTTAACGACATTGTTGGCTTTATTTAAAATTGTTTGATTATCCAGTATAACTGGTACATAATACAGACCTTAAGCATACTATCTTGGTCATAGATACCAAGGTACCATAGACACCAAGTGATACTCCTTATTTATGTGATATGCTACAGTGCAGATGGATTGTACCTGCAAAACAAGCCGACAGATTCAGTAGAAACTATCATTCATCCAGGACTCAGTTACCAGATGGTTGCACTTGATTTTCTTCCTGGATTCCTTAGATCATTAATGATTCATCTGCTCCGGTCAACAAAGCTTGACCGTGCATGGAACTGTTGGCAATAGTTTTAATGGGCTTCAGTTATCTGAGCCAGTTAGCCAGAAGTGATATTAAACGTTTGCAGACTACTCTTCTATTCATAGGAGATAAAATATTTAACCTCTTCTCTTGTAAATACAAACAAATTATGAAAAGGAAAGACATACTACTGTCCGTTTTTATGGTACTGAATAAGATTTCCAACTTATTCTCTATAGGTCTGCTTTTATTCTAATTATTAAGTTGCAGAAATAATCCAGAATATTTCTGGAAATAGATGACTGAGTTAGGTGAAGAAATAATCTGAACCAAGCCAAATGCCATAATAATTTATCTTGAGTGAAAAAATCTGGAGAAAATCAAAAAGAGAAAATTATGTTCAAATGATTAGCAATGACTACAAAAGCACAGACCTTAAGATTGGCACTCCAGAGCTGACCTATAAAGGAAGCAATATAAATGCCTCCAACATTAGGTCTGGAAAATCTTTTGTAGTTCCACTAAACTCCTGTATCACTGTAAACCAGGCACATCACTTGGGACTTGGCTGACTTGTCTGTACCTGAATTAAGTCTACCCTAACTCTGCCTACCACTCATGAATTCAAGGCAAGACATGGAGACTGAATCAAAATACATCAAATTTTGCTTGAGCATTTTGTTTGAAAGATTGTATGACCAAATTTTTTTATCATTTTTTTACAAAACAGCTTTATTATCTGCTGATGTAGAAATAGAACTGCAAAATGTAACATTTCCAGCTCTGATGGATGTGTTTTCCTTAATGACAGTCTTCAAACTGTGTGAAAAATAAAAGGTCATAAAAGCAGCTTTCATAACCTGTAAGTGTAGATCAACTTTCAGACTATTTGCCTTTTTTGTTTATTCACAGAATCATAGAATCATAGAATGGTTTGAGTTGGAAGGGGCCTCAAAGATCATTTAGTTCCAACCCCCCTGCCATGGGCAGGGACACTTTCAACTAGATCAAGTTGCTCAAAGTCTCATCCAACCTGGGCTTGAACACTTCTAGGGATGGGGCATCCACAACTTCTCTGGGCAACCTGTTCCAGTGTGTCACTACCCTCAGAGTAGAAGAATTTCTTAGATCTAACCAAAATCTATCTTCGTTCAGTTTAAAGTCATTACCCTGTGTCCTATTACTACATGCCCTTTCAATAGGTTCGTCTCCAGCTTTTTTCCAGGCCTCCTTTAAGTACTGGAAGCCTGCTAGAAGGTATCCCTGGAGCCTTGTCTTTTCCAGGCGAAACTACACCAACTCTCTCAGCTTGTCTTCATAAGAGAGCACACAATACCAGCTCATGTTGAGCTTCACATCAACCAGCACCCCCACATCCTTCTCCTCAGCGCTGCTCTCAATCCATTCTACACCCAGCCTTTACTTGTGCTTGGGATTGCTCTGACTCGTGCAGGACCTTGCACTTGGCCTTGTTGAACATCGTGAGGTTCACACAGGCCCACCTCTCCAGCCTGTCAAGGTCGTTCTGGGTGGCGCTATTGTTTGTAATTCCTGAGAAACTTCTACATATAAAAGAACAGCTAGGAAATGTTTCCTTTAGCAAGCTGCACTTTGAACAATTCTTATCTGTTACAAGAGACTGAGAGAAAAACAGCTTCTAATTTCCATTAATAACATATACAACAGGAATGTAAGTTGTTTAGCTAGGCTTAGATGCAGGATATTGAGAGACATTATTCAGTTTACGCTACTTCATCTTATACAGCAGAAAGTTTTCCTCCATTCAGAAAACACCTATGAGAAATAGGGGTTATTCAAATCTTATTTAATCTTTACCTTGAAGACTTAAATGAGACTAAAATATACATCTTACTGGTGTCTGTGTTGACTAAATTAAGCATAATAATCTTTATTTTTTTTAATCAACATACTCCTACCGTTGCTATAGTGTTGAACTGACTTTCTGACTTTTTTCTTCTGCAATTCACCTGCTTGGTGTTCACAGATGCATCTGGCAGCAGCCAGAATGAAGGTCCATCTGTGCTAGAGCTGTGAGGTGACCTATGTTCCACTTAAATCAAGAAAGTCCAAGAATGTAAGTGGCAATCTTTTTGTGTCATGCTCAAAGCACTGCTTTATGCTAAGGAAAAATGTCAGGAGAGAGATCTGTGGCAACATCAGCAAGTGAACAATAGTAATAGCATAATCAAAGGAGGAGGGAATTTCTCTGCAGTCAACCATATGCGGCTGAAGATAACGAGCAAAGCGGTTGAGTCATTGAGCTCACAGTGAGCAATTCAGTGAAAATGATTCAGGATTAGCTATTTGTATGCTTCTTGAGTACACTTCCTGAATAACGATCCTAGGAGATTTTAGGCGTCATTAATACACAGTGACTGCATTTGCTTAGTCAAGGTGGAACTAGGCCAGATTATTAATGTTAGTCACAAAGGGAAACTCTGCCTCCCTTGTGTAATGCCACCCAAGTCTCAAGGGATGTACCAGTGACTCATGTGAGCAGTGAATAGTCGTTCTGTCTAGGGCTGTACTCAGTCTTCTTTCCTCATGTGGAGGGCCATGTGGGTAGAAAAAATGTTTAGTTTCAGTTTAATTAGTTGTGAAAAAGTCACTTTGTATGAGTAAAAATGTCAGAATTCACTCCACAATTATTAACAATCCTTGGCATGATTTCTTTGCCTTCACTATTTTTTTTAGTTAGTATTTTATTAATTCAAACTAACTAGTTGCTGCAAAGCATGCAAAGGATCGTACCCTTGTTGCAGTGAAATACTAATTTCTTCTGTTTTGTCCCTTAGACACTTCAAAATTCCAAATTTCATAGACTCAATGTGTAGTAAATCTAAAAACAAAGATCAATGAATGTAATTACTCTTCCTTTGAAGCTCAATTTTTATTGTCATTCATTAAGTGAACAGGTGGACTATAAAACATGTTATATTATGTCATGGTTTAACCCCAGCTGAAACTAAGCACCACGCAGCCACTCACTCACACCCCCCGCAGTGAGATGGGGAGGAGAATCAGAAAAAAACCTCATAGGTTGAGATAAAGACAGTTTAATAGGACAGGGGAAAAATACAAGTGGTAATATAATAACAACAACAACAACGATAATAAAAGAATATACAGAACAACTGATGCACAATACAATTTCTCCCCACCCACTGACCGATGCCCAGCCTGTTCCTGAGCAGCAATCATCTGCCTCTAGTCAACTCTCCCAGTTTACATACTGAGCATGGCTTCATATGGTATGGAATATCCCATTGGCCACTTTGGGCCATCTGTCCTGGCTGTGCTCCCTCCCACCTTCTTGTGCACCTGGTAAGGCATGGGAAGCTGAAAGTCCTTGACTGCTTAGCAACAACTAAAAACATCAGTGTAGTATCAGTATTGTTCTCATAATAAATCCAGAAATGTAGCGCTATACCAGTTAGTAAGAAGAAAATTAGCTCTATCCCAACCCAAACCAGGACATATCATTAGTTAATTTTCTATTTCAAAAATTTTAGCCTGATGATTTGATAGAGTGAATGATGTTTTTAACAGATTTACTACTGGACCAGGCACAATAATTAGAAAATAGGAAAGGCTCAGGTCCTCTAGTTACGTGCCAAAGACTGATTGCAGTGTTGGATGTACTATGGAAAAGGGAGAGTGCAGAAAGATTCAAATAGAAGAAGCGTAAGTATATTAGCCAGTCAGGACTTTGTTTCTCAAGGTCACTGAACAGGACATTATAATAATATATACACAATTTGTAAAAAGGGTGCATACTTTTTTTACAATGAATTGAAAAGAAAGTTTGTAACTTAACAATATTATGAAGTAGGAAATGGGAAAGCAGGTAGATAAAAAGTTGTGTTTAGGTCATAAGGAGGTTGACCTGATGATTGATGGCAAGAACAAAACAACTTCCCTGGATTATTGACCTGCTACATGGTATCCTGTGAGCTTACAGTTTTGCTTTTATTGAGTAAATTAATTTTACGTAGCATTTCCTCACAGTCCAAACAAAATGCAAAAAGAATAAATTAAATATCACTTTTATTTAGCAAGCTTCCTACAACACCATCAAAACAAGAGGCTGGATTTAGAATGAGAATTTCAAGCTTGTTTTATAAACCATATGACTTTCAAACTCAGTTTTTCTTATTAGTAACAAGAAAAAATAAACATTTTAATAAAGACAAATCCACTTTATTAAGCACAAGTTATAGAATGAGCTTCCAAACTACATCCATACTTTAAAGTTACTTTACTTATATGTATTACACAAGTCCTTTTGATACAATACATGAGGACCTCAGATTCTCCCCTCTTGCTTAACTTATTATCTAGATGACATCTAGGGCATTGACTTTCTAAAAGATTACATTTTCCCTTCCAGTTCACACTGTTCATATTATCATGCCAACTTTTATCTTTAAACGTAGGTGAGTGATTTCAGCAGGAGACATCTGAATGACTCAAGGGACTTCCTCTCAAGCAACCAAGTGCTTTTTTCTAAAAACTTCTTTCATTAAATAAATAATTAAACATAGTCATTGACTTGTACAACTATCTTTATAAATTCCTATTTGGAGAAAAATATTTCTTCTAACATAAGTTATCTTGAAGTAAGAATGCAATAATTTTATTTGACTGGTTTTGAGAAATTCTTCAGCATAGCCCTTTCTTGAAATCAAGTGCTCTGCTGGGACATACACATTTCAGAGCATTTGTGACTTCATGTTAGAAATTATATGATATGATATGATATGATATGATATATGATATGATATGAAAAAGGAAGACCTGATAAATTCATAGTTCTAATCAGTCTCTGAGAGAGATTAAAATTAAATCTATACATTCACAATAAAATGAGTTCCTCCATGTTTCCATTTAGCAATATTTCCCATTAGTTACATCTTGTTTCCTCAGTAGATGAACCAGAAAACAGTTCTCTTTCGCTAGCTAATGAAAATACACAGATGGGGAAAACACACAGTTGATGTATGCTCACCCGGTGTTTGAAATATGATGAAGTTCGTAACAGAAACCCTCAAGCTTCCATCAAACAAGCTAGGGTAATAGATACACCAACTGTGTTGATACTAAATGGCTGAAACATCATAATTCTTTTTATGGGTCTCATAGCTTGAAGTCTACCAAAGTAAACATCAAATCTATCTTGAGTAGGTTACCTCAGCTGCCTCCCTGTAAAAGAGGAGCCATTAGATCCTCCTTTAATGTTTTCAGAACTTGAGAAGTTATAACAGAATTCCCTCTTGTCTAACAACTAACCTTCACAATTTCTCCAGTTTCTTCAAGAATTTTTAATAGACTTTTTCTCTTCAGATATTGAATGTGCTCATTGAGTTTGAAGGATTGACCCTTGGCCATTTTAGGTGTAAAAAAACTTCTGTAGGCCAAACCTATAAAAACATCTGAAGCAAAGTAACAGTTAAATTTCTTTTGCAAACAAGACTTTGCTGAAGATACTGGGCAAGAGCTGTTGGAATTTTTCTTTTCAGTGTATGTCAAATTCAGTTTATTAGAAACAAAAAATAAAAGCAATAGGAGAAACAATAGAGAAACATCTTTCTCTCTCTTTTTTTTTTTTTTTTTGGCTCATCGATGTGTGTATACATATACCCCATATATACAGGGTATAAATTGCAAGATTTTGGTATTGGGACAGGGAAGGGCTGCAAGGGTTCAGTGTTTAAATGTCTTCCTTTTATTCCTGTATCTGCATCAGTATTTAAATGCTTAGGTTATGTTAATTGGCAATAAATTAACTTAAATTCCACAAGTCGAGTGTGTTTTGCTTGTGACAGTAACTGGTGGGTGGTTCCGCTGTCTTTATTTTGACTTGAAAGTTTTCTCTCTCTTGTTCTTATATTCTTCTCCAAAGCCACTGAGGAGGTGAAGTGAGCAAGTGGCTGTGTGTGTGCTCAGCTGTTTGTTGGGGTCAATTTACCACAGTCTTTTAAGTTATTTGATTTTTTATCATTTAATATCAGTTTTCCATCTTCATTTCTACCAATTATCTTGCTTTATCTCCTATATCATACAGCAGCATTCTTATTTGACACAAAGACCAAAAGGTTATTACTAGATCTTATCAAAACTATTTTAAACTTTACCAATCCTGACTTTGATTTATGGTCATCTTTGTTTGTTTTCTGACTCTCATTTGATATGACTAAAGAAACACTTGTTGTTAGTTTTTATTCCTCTGTAATGAATCGTTTCAGTGAATCGTTTCACTGAACTTCCTGATCTCTCATGTGTAGCATTCCTTACTCACTCCTAATATCCTTCTTGAGATGATTCATGGAGTTATTCCTGGAGCCCTCCTCTCAGTTCTGTCCACCTTGCTCGCAGTGCTAACTCCAGACTGTTGGTACATATTTGCTTTAGAGAAATTGCGAACCTTCTCCAAACTTAAATCTTTGACTGTCTTCACCCAGGTTTACTTACCTTACTGACTTCCTAGTTCATTAGAACTTTAAACCTTATTTGATAATCTTACCTGTTTTTTTTCTTTTATCTTTCCCTTACATTTAAGTTTGAATTACACATTATTAACAAGTGAGTGAGTGTTTATAAACTGTAATAAACTGAAATCAGTTTATTTTGTAGGTTATGTTTTTATTTTGAAGGAAACTCATGCTTTACAGGAAATAAAAACTAACCAAAGATTTATTTGATGAAGAAATCTCAACAGCAAAATTAAGGAATACCAAGGAATACTGTATCGGTAACAATTTCTTCTCCAAACCATTTCTTGAATTAAAGTCTCCTGTAATAAAGGAATTGCCTGTAGTACTGATTATCAACTGTATCGAAGTGTTTCACTAACCAGGCCATACTAGCAGCCGGATCAGCATTCTCTCTCTCTCTCTCCAGAATCTACTTAAACATTGTGATTAAAATTCAAGGATCCGAATTTCCTAGTCAAAATTGTGCAATTTTACATGATTTTTTTTTTTTTCAATTAGAATTTCTCTATGTCTTCATACTCTTGAAGAAGTAAAATGTATAGGTATATTGGAAAAGGCCTTCAAGGTTGGGGAAGTGTATTCCTCCACCATATGAAAACAACAGTTGTAAGATATCTTAGATGAAGTAAAAGAAAATGGAATTGATCAACTATTTTTTTTTCTGATAAAGTGATGACAAAAGTTTCACTTCTAAGAATCATTGTCTGCTTTATTCAGGAAGTGATTTTAGTGGGTAAAGAGCAACAAACCTGCATTTTATTTCTTTGTGTCATCTCTTGAACCTAATATCCATACATCTGATATTCGGATTTATCTTTCCATCCAGTTTTGGGTGGTAATGTGCTTAGTCTGTCTGATTTTTTATATCTGCCCACAGTGTAGCTTAGTGCAGTGCAGTGTTGAACAGCAAGTAGGACAATTGTGTCATCGTTTGTTTTCAGCATATATATATACAACCTGTGGTAGAATTAATCAGAAATACTGAATACATTAAATAGATTTTCTATCTTTTTTGATAAAAAAAGGTTTGATTAATTGCTATAAATCATCAACATTCAATATAGGATTTTTTTTCGTGCTTGAATTGTCTATTCCATTTTAACACATCCTTGTCACATGAAAATAAACAGTACCCTACATGTGCAAAAAATAAAAGGGATGAATCAGTCACAGACTGAATATGTCTAATATGGAGCTTGGCAGTAATGTATATGAAAATCCAATGGCTGATTTTAAACAAGCATTCGTTGAAACTTAACAGATACAGTTTTCCAAAAGAATCATCAAAACTCCGTAAACCATACATGTTTTCAATAAACATTTGGAATGTAATTATTCTACAATAAGTATCCTATTAAAGTTAGAGTTATATTTAATAACAGTTGCTGCATAGTTCATACAGACTAAACCAAATGGCTGATATAAACAGATTTGCAAGAGACTAATGATTATGAAGGAGATATGTATACTATATATATGCATTCATAGTTATATAGATACAATCCCTTTGTGTATGTGTATATATATAGGATGAATATTTTCTCTGTGATTCCTCGTTTCCGTCATTATACATATATATTTCCTTTCTCATACATGCATACTTTTAGATCATGCCATGTTTCAGTTTGTTTGAAGTACATGCTTTTAGAATAGAATTTGTATATTAATTTACCTTTAAAATCCAGATTTAATTCAATTTTAAGACATCATATCTTTAATACAGATTTCACACCAAGACCTGTTCATTAGAAACACAGAGTAAAATCACTTCCCTACAGACTACAGAGGTTATCTATAAACATTTGCAGTTAAATAAATACTAATCTCTTGTTTTGACCATAGTTTTCCTGAGATCTTTTTGCAGTCTGTGGTGAAAAATAGATGATTTTAGGGCTTTTCAGTTGAGCCATCTTAGTATTAGACACACTGTTTCCGCAAACTTCCCGTTGTACTCCACTGACTAGAAAAGGAGCCTACAGTAATTAGTTCTCATGTAAATGTGTGCATTACATGCCCATGACTTAGATTCTTAACTCCTACAGTCAGGAAACTGTATATTTAATGTGTCTCTGTCTGCACTGCTAATCTGTTTTTACAGAGTAGTCACAAAATAAATTGAATTTTTGAGTTCTGTAGGCAGAAAAAATTTGCTCTCTACCAAAATGTATATCAATCCATCTCCAAAACACATCTTGAAAATAGTGTATTTTCATTCAGTTACAATATTTTTTATAATCTGATTTTATTCTGATTGTGTAGTTACAGCTGATAGCTATATAACAAAATATAAAATAAATGTCAGTCATTTTGAAATAATGAAAAAACTAAATTAAAATATAAACAACGTAATTATTAACCTTATTTTTTGTCAAAAGTATTTTTATCTTAAGGACGTGTCTTGATGAAAGTGCTGGTCAACAGCCGATTGAACATGAGCCAGCAGTGTGCCCAAGCAGCCAAGAAAGCCAACAGAATCCTGGCAGTTATCAGAAACAGTGTGGCCAGCAGGAGCAGGGAAGAGATTGTCCCCCCATACTCAGCACTGGTGAGGTCACACCTGGAGTACTGTGTCCAGTTTTGGGCTCCTCACTTCAAGAAGGACGTTGAGGTGCTGGAGCAGGTTCAGAGAAGGGCAACAAAACTAGTGAAGGGTTTAGAGAACTTGTCCTATGAGGAGCGGCTGAGGGAGCTGGGACTGTTTAGGCTGGAGAAGAGGAGGCTCAGGGGGCACCTTGTCGCTCTCTACAATTACCTGAAAGGAAGCTGTAGGGAGATGGGGGCCGGTCTCTTCTCCCGCGTTATGAATGACAGGACGAGAGGGAATGGCCTGAAGTTGCACCAGGGGAAATTTAGGTTAGATATCAAGAAAAATTTCTTTACAGAGAAGGTTGTGAAGTATTGGAACAGGCTGCCCAGGGAGGTGGTGGAGTCCCCATCCCTGGAGGTGTTTAAAAACCGTGTAGATTTGGTGTTGAGGAACATGGTTTAGGGACCCTGACAGTGCAGGGTGAATGGTTGGACTCGATGATCTTGAAGGTCTCTTCCAACCAGACGATTCTATGATTCTATGAAAGAAGTCTTTATCAAATTGACATTTCCTCAAGAAAAAAATCCTGGAAAATTTCCAGCCAGTGCTTTTTCCGGAGTAAAACCTTTCTCATTATTAAGGAGAAGATAGGCTAGACCTCATTTTGCGTTACAAGGAATAGATTCACGATATTTTAAAAGTTTATCCATTCAATAATGCAACTTTGATTTTATTAAATTTATAGTCAAATGCTCTATATTAAGTACTGGTGTGTTTCAATCTTACTTGATATGAAACTTTATTGTCACAATAGTCTCATTATTTTTAGTGACATTGCATGCAATAAGGTGACAGTGTTTGTCCACTGGAAAACACTGGGAGATGACTTCATGTAGAATATTTACGCAACCACAGTTCATTAGAAGTCCAGATGGACTATCCTGGCTGAGATATAGTAATTTCCCTGAAGTGAACCCCGATCATAAATCTGGCAGACATACCAGTATCTTCTTACTCATCTCAAATTCCCAGTAGGACCTATGCTGAGCTTATCTGTCTCTACAGTTTGTCTGGCGTGAAGTATGCTGTGAAAGTCAGGAAGAATGTAAGAGCTGAATGTGATCCGACTGCATCAAGTTTAGAGGCCACTTATTGCCAGCACCCAACTTAAAAAACCCAGCAACCAATCAAAACCACTAATGACTGAAATCTGCTGTACAGCAGGGTCTACATGGAAGATAAATTAAGCCCCAGAACTTGAGAGAGTGTTACTGGAGGACCAAGATTCAGGATCAAGATAAGAACAAGATAAAGGGTGGAAAAAAACAAACAAGCAAACAAGAAACCTCAGGAAAAAAGGATTCTGATTTTTTTTCCCCACATTGAATACAAACCTAGTTTCTCTTCAATTTTAACCCCTTTGCTGTTGCACAATTGCGTACTTTTATGGGAAAAATGTAGATAAACAAGTTAATATGAGACTATTCCACCCTTTTAACAACTGGGAGTTATCCTGCTAACAAAAAGCATATTAGACTAAGTAAGTTTGTAAGGGTACAACATAGAGATCTCAAACAAGCCATCAACCCTCCCAGCCTCATCACGTTTACCATAAATGAGAACCTTTAAAATCACTGGAAAAAATCTGACAGTCTGACAAGCTTCAATCTGAGCTTTGGGTCTGGGATAGCTAAAGTTACTCTCTAGATGCCATGGAATATTCAATGTGGATTGTAAGAGACTTTATACTGAAATCATAAAGGTATGGCTTTATAAGGTAGTCTCTTTAAAGAATACTAGCGGTGTGTTCCGTTCCTTCCAAATAGATAGTCTTAGCAGATCGTGGAGCTCTGCAGTATGATGCTACATATTGTAACAAATGCGTGTTCTTATTGAGAGCTGTCGGGAGAAGGGAGAAGACCAGCTATACTTCATGAATTTCTGAATATATTGTCTTTGGAAAAAAATTGTCATATTCCATTTCTACTCCTGAATTGTTTGTAAAAGTTTCCTTATGCTCAGCATTGTTGTATAACCTTTTTAATTTCTTTCAAACTAATTATGAAATTAAAGACGCATACAGAGGGCTACTGCCAGGTGCCACTTGAAAAAAATTCCCTCAGGTTTTGCCATACAGTCGAAAGTAATTGCATCTTGATGAGTTACCACTCATCAGCTGTGCGGTAGGAGCTGACTATGTATATTCTTCACTCACCTGAGGTTTAAAATAAGGTGCATTTAATCCAAATTATGCTCATTACCAGCTCAAGTTAATGTGTTTTACTTTGCAATTTGGAAAGCCTGTAAGTATAAACAGCCAATACATGAGACTATACTATGAAGATTCGTGATGTTCAACATCAAAAGGTTTTATAAAAAGCCCAGAACTGCACAAAAAGACCAGGAAGGTTTCCTTTCTAAAGTTGATATAAATTGTTCTTTACTGACTAATAATGCGAAATGCAACCATGGTTAATATATCCAAGTTTCAGTATAATTGCCTTCTGAAATTCTAATTACCGCCTTTCTGGAGAATAAAAATAACAGGACACAAAGGATAGCTTGTTAAGTTTCAAGGTAATGCATTTGCCTTGAAATAGTTAAACATTGAAAGAGGCATATATTAAAGTAAATTACTTAAATAAAATTTCTGTATACCTGATGATTGACACGACCCTAATGAGAGGAAAAAAATGAATAGAAAATATGTCAAGGGGAAACTATACTTTAGTACTAAAATGGAGAAAGGGGCTGAGAACCTTAACCTTCAAGAAATTGTGTAATTTCAGAGTAGCTTTTCTGCCTTAAGGGTTCATATAGCATGCGTTTCTTTTTCTTATGCATAAATTACATTAAAGACTTTAAGAAATGCCAGAGAAGTTAACAAAATTTACTGTTGATAAGAAAAAAATCGTGAGTTCTTGTATATTCAAACCTGTACTTTTTGTTCACTGTGATATGAATCATTACGTGCACTATTTTCTAGCTTGATCATAAAATCCAACCTTATCAACAATCATTTTCGTTTCCCTTAAAAACCGTGGAAAAATTAATTATTGTGTTGTATTTCAGCAAAAATTTATGGATGTTTCAATACTTTGTCTTTGATACAAAAATACCAAAATGGGTTTAGATATCCATGGAACATTCTTATTTGATTATTTCAGAATTATTTCAGAATTCTGTTTCTGAGAAAATCCTGCAGAAATATTGTTTTTAAAAATCTCAATTACTGTTAAATTATTTTTTAACCAGCTCTATAACACGAGCAAAACAAAAGGAACTTCAGGTACTCTGATGATGTGTAAGGCCAGACTGTTTACTTTCATAGTACCTGTAAGATATAAAAGGTGTTACACTTTCTGGAATTAACATTCATCTAGAGAATTTTTATGGCTTCAAAATACTGATTTTTTCCAAATCTTAGTCTTACTCAACAGCCTTCTGATTTTGTAGAACAATTTTCCCTTTTGCTTGTCATAACATCCTGCCATGCTAAATAAAACCTGATCTGTTATAGATGCAAAGATGCATACTTTAATACTATTAGAAATTCTATTGTTGTAGAAACCCACATACATGGGTATAAAGGCTTTCTGGAGGTTTGCTACCATTCAAATCTGCTAAAATTGAAACCTGAGCATTAAAAATCATTTCAGTCATAACCCAGGCATGATCAGCTGTGAAGAACTACTTTCTATTTTTTATTCAGTTTGTTTTTTATTCAAAATGTCACTTGAAAAGTTTTTCAAAGCCAAAGTAAACATTAAATATGAAAAGAAACCTGACTTCCAGTTGCTTTGAAGGACTCTTTGTGGTTTTTCTTTTCTCCAGTTATGCCAGCCTTCATATAAATTATTTGATGTCTTGTGACCAGGCACTGTAACTCTTTGATTGGCTGTGAAAGTGATTTACGACTATGTAACAAGGCTTAATTTATACAACTTTGGCAGTGATAATAACACACACACACAAAAAAACACTCTTTGGTTTTTGTTTCTTTATTTGTTTGTTTCTGAGTTCTGTATATGCATACCAGAATCAACATCAGTAAATTTCTTGTTCTCATGGGTAAGTTAAACTGAGCAGGTCACCACCTGCTCTTGAATTTCTATTTGCTCCCAAAGAGATTCAGCCATCTCCCACACTAGAAGCCCTGCCTTTCTTGGACGTTGAAAGCAAGGAATTAGAACACAAAAGCTCCAGACCTTCAGTTGATGAGTTCAGATTATAGTCCCGGGTTAAAGATCCAAGAGTATGCTCAGCTCTCGAGACTCTGAATCTTCATCCTTATTTTTCCATTGTGATTCTCAGTTTAGGACCTTCCTTATCTGTTCTTTGACACACACCTTCTAGCTTCCTCACTTGTTTCCTCTTGATTTGCCACTTTCAGTTGTCACTGTGCTATCCAGGCCTAGATCAGCAGAGACCATGGTTAGTCTGCAATAAATGGAAAAAATCCAGTGGAGATTGACAAGAAGAATAGTAAGAATGAAAACTTAACTCATAAGAAAAACTTGAAAGAATAGGGAATTTTTTTAGACCAGAGTAGTAAATAAGACAACCATCAGTAATTCCTTATGCCTATTTCGAGTAGGGCGAGAAATAATGATTTACTCTATAGCAAGGAAGGATTACTCCGAATCTTAATGAAACATCTTTTCTGGTAGAGAGATAGGTAAGCATAGAAATACATTCTCTAGGAAGCCATGGAATCCATGCAATAGGAAGAGTTTAAGAAGTTAGACCAATGAGGATGGTTTAGATATATTGGATCTCAAGAAAGATAAAGATGGCTTGCTGTATTTCTAGGACTTCGTGTCAGTGTAATTAATTTGTTTTACTAAATTCTATGGAAGCAGATTTTCCTGAAGCTGGCATAAACCAGAAAAGGATTGTAAGATTGTTTATGGTTACTGAGTTGGTATTTGCATAGAAGAGATCATAAATACCAATATATGCTATATTCAGATTTCTCCACTTTTGACCTTGTCAGAGCACAGAATCCCTTAAGAAAACAGATGAAGTTTACGCTTTTGACTTCCAACATATGCAAAAGAATTGTTTATAATTTACATATAAGAGTTCCTAATACAAATTTTAAGCTTTGATAGATGATGTGTTTATCATCCAAATTCACTTTAGCTTGCATGTCTGTTAATTCAGATGGTTTAATGTTGATATCAGAATGACAAAGTCCCTGGAAAAAATCAAAGTATTGCACATTGTTTAATTCTTGTAGGGAATTGAGAACATGACAAATTCCATTCCTATGTGTCTGTTTTAACAACTGTTGATAATGCAGATAACAAATGTAATAACTTTGGGAAAGTGGAAAAATGAAGAGGAGAAAGAAAGAAAAAAAAACAGATTTTTTTTCAAACAAAGTGCTTTAGCAGGTGCTTTTATTCAAACATGAGAGCATTTACATTCAAAGACGTCCATCTACTTTCAAACTTATGCGTATGCTTTGGTGGATCCTGGGTCCGTGATACATTCTGTTCAATTGACGTAAAATATAAAAAAAGTAGGATGACATGAGACTTCTTGGACTCTTGCATTTTTGCAAATCAACATTCTTCCCATAGCGAGATCTAGTGACACTTATGTAGAAGGAAATCACTGTTCAGTTGATCTGAAAGTATCAAGGCATCACCTCTAAGGAGAAATGGTGATAATTAATTTCAGATCAGCTGCTTATGTTAGGGCTTTTCAGTTAGATTAAGCCTCAAGCTTGACTACTTCTGAATACTCATTGCATAGAGATGGGTAAATATTCTTGTAAAAGCACATTTGCCACTATACACTTGTTGGAAGTTTTTTCCACCTCAACTTCAATAGCTTGCTCTGTCTCTCCAGTTCAGCTATCCTATACAATCTCCTAATCCTTCTGGATCTGGTCAGGTATAATATCTCTCCCTTACTGGAAAATTCTCATTCTCATCCCATCCCTTTGGCCACCTCAATATTCCCCTTGCATATTTATCCTGTCTGCTTCCCTTAGTTCCTTCTCATTTTCTTGTTCCAGGCTTTAGTTCTTTGTGTTGTGTGATGTGGAAGGAAGAATATAACATTTCTCAACTCCTTTTCATTGTTCTAGATCATGGCAGGCACCTCAATGCCTCCGCATTATCCTTACGTGAGATGTTCCTTATGGGTTGTGTCTGGGCTCTCATGTAGTCTCTGTTTTGTTTAGCACTACTGTGATTAAGATTATACTTGTGGCTATCTAATGAGCCTTAAAGAACCCTTGAGTTTCAAGGAAAAAGTTCAATATGAAATCATAGCTACATGGATGACTCAAAAATGTGATGCATTTATGATCTATAAAATACTAATAAAAATATTTGTGTCAATATTCTGCTTCTTGTATCATTAGGTTTCCAGATAAATCTTTTTCAGGTCAGTATTTGATCTATGAATCTACATGCTGAAGCAATTAGAAAATGTTTCTTTTAAAACTTGATATACCTGTTGATAATAATTTACAGCTGAATATGTTAGTGACAAAAATGAGCTTTTGGTCCGTAGAGAAACATTGCAGGGCCAAGTGGCTACAGAAAAATGACTCATATTTTGTTTTAGCTCCCACATCATCAGTCGATCTGAACAAGGTTTCAATGCAGGACAATATTCTGCTCTTAGTTTCATACTTCCCTGCTTAGAGAAGTTTAAACTAGAGGCAGAAATTGAAGACAAGAAGGTGTTCCCAGTAGGCTTGGTTTGACAGAGTCCTTAATACTTGTGTTAATGTATAAGTCAGAACAAAATCAAAGCAGCGTTCATAGTTTCCAGGACTGACACTTAGGAAATACCTAAGAAAACTTTCTCTGCAGTTCCTGAGAGACAATAAATACAGAGCCTCATAATGCAGATTTTACAGAGCTGTTTTCTGAGTAGAAGCATGCTGAGGTTTTGCCTTTATAGCAGGACAGGGATCACTTTATTTTTTAGTAGTTTACTTTCCAGAAATACAGTTAAACTACTCATGAATTTAAAAAAACATTTTCATGGACTTTTTTTTTTTTTCAAGAGGAGAAAAAAACATTAGTAATTATCTATTCTTCAATAAGAGTTCTACTACTGTTATATTGAAGCAATGTATCACTTAGCTGTGATGTTGGAGATGCATACTCTTTCCTCAGTTTAAGGAAAGTCATATCCATTTATCCTCCACTATAGAGGAAAAAAACTTAAGCCTGTACATGATATGCTATCTCAGAAAAAGACAGGATACTACTTTGCTCACCAATATCTTAACCACTGATCAAGGAATTCAGTCCTACTTTCTGATTCTGGCTTAAAATATCAAAGTAATGATTTTACATACATATATGAAAAAAGGAGGTTTTCTACCTTATCAGTATTGATACCAAATACTTTTTTGGCAAACAAACAGAATATACTCTGCTGGATTCAGAACACAATTCTGAATCAAACTGTCAATAGCCGTTCAAGTATGTGATAAAACAGTGGCAAGAAGGATTCATTGCACTTTGGAAGTGTCTGGAGAATGTCTGCAGAATGTCTTCTTCCAAAGTAGAGAACTGAATTTTAGTTTTCCACACTCTCTGCAAGTGGACTGCTGGGGAAACAGGAAAAGGACAATCATAGTCCCAAAATTTTCATAAATAATTGGAAATTCTTCTACTTTCATTTTTACTGTTTTTCTTTGAAAAGATTCTGTTATTCATTTATTTGTTTTTATTGTTTTGTTGTGTTTTTTTTTTTTCCTGGAGGAAAGAAGCATTTAATTGAATGGAAACAAAATAGAAATTTAGGTTCATGTTTATGATACTGATTTTTTGTGACGCATTTTTCAGTGCAGTGATTGAATTTAGAAATTGCTTACCTAATATACAGTGCTAAACAATCTGAAAAATTGCTACCTTATTTATGAGATATTATGAGATATAACATATACCAAGATAGAATTTGGTTTGCAGAGGACAAGGAATTAACAAGATAAGGTGAATCAAAACAATCAGTGCATCATTAGTGTGTAGATCAATCTTCTGTCCCAGGAAAACAAGTTCGTTTAGAAACACATTCAGTGTAAAGCATTCTTTTTCAATTTAGATGTCCATACATTATGTGAAAAACTCTATATTTCCTATACTAAATCTACATTTTATATACTAAGTATACTGAATGATGTTTATTTAATGAACAAAGAACGTATCTAGTAGCTGTAGCATGTGTTTTTATGTATCTGTAAAGGTATCTGCAGGGAAACACAAAGTAGAATTATAATATGTGCCTCAGAAACTTTTTTTGTCCTTGCATGAAATCCAGCTCAGTAGATTTTCTGCACCTCACTTCCCTGAGGTGATTGCAAAATCCACTTTCACAAAATTATTATGTGTGTTCTGGAACTTGCTTAAAATAGCATCTTTTTCAAGCCACCATATACAGGATCAGCAAGAATTATTTACTGACTAGACATCAGGCTTTATCAAATTGTTCTGTGAATGCAGTTGTTAGGAATAAAAAATGCCTTCTAAAGGAACTGCATGCAAATATAAACAACATCTGAGATGTCATCTGGGATTGAATGATGGTCCTTCACAGCTGGACACTCAGCAATTATAGTCTGAAACAACTCTTGTTAATAGGTATTCCAGAATACTTATATGAAGATCAGACACAAAGGAAGCAGTGTGGCACATCGATTTTGCATGAATATGAATGTAGTATTGTCTTTCAGTCTTGTCATAGAATCATAGAATCATAGAATGGTTTGGGTTGGAAGGGAACTCAAAGATCATCTAGTCCAATACCGCTGCAATGAGCAGGGACATCTTCAATTAGATCGAATTGCTCAGAGCCCTGTCCAACCTGACTTTGAATGTTTCCAGGGATGGGGCATCTACCATCTCTCTGGGCAACCTGTTCCAGTGTTTCACCACCCTCATCATAAAAATAGTCTTCCTTATATCTAGTCTAAATCTACCCTCTTTTGATTTAAATCCATTGCCCCTTGTCCTATCACTACCAGCCCTGCTAAAAGGTTTATCCCCGTCTTTCTTATAGGTCCCTTTAAATACTGAAAGGCTGCTATAATATCACCCCGGAGCCTTCTCCTCTCCAGGCTGAACAGCCCTGACTCTCTCAGCCTGTCTTTGTAGGAGAAGGGCTCCAGCCCTTGGATCATCTTTGTGGTCCTTCTCTGGACCCGCTCCAACAGCTCCATGTCTTTCTTATGATGGCGGCTCCAGAGCTGAACGCAGTACTGCAGGTGGGGTCTCACGAGAGCAGAGTAGAGGGGCAGAATCCCCTCCCTTGACCTGCTGGCCACACTTCTTAGGATGCAGCCAGGATATGATTGGCCTTCTGGGCTGCGAGCGCACATTGCCAGCTCATGTCCAGCTTTTCATCCTCCTGACCTACACATGGAAGTCACAGTAATGAAATCCTTGCCCCCTAAAAATCAACACGCTGCCATATATCATTAAAATATTTTTGAAGAAGGGTTGTAATACTCTTAGTATGTATATTACTGCTTATTTTGCTTTGGTCATTTATGATCTCAGCTATAGCGTATATTTACCATGTAAATATATTCAAATTAGCTTTACATCTCAGTTGAGCCCAAATTGTCAGCTAATATCTGGATTCACAACTTTAATCCATAACTGGATTAAATGACATTTGTAGCTCCTTTAATGAACCCCTATAATAACCCAGATACTTCTAGTCTTCAAATTACCCTCAGCGCTAGTCAAGAAGTGAAGGGTGTCCAAGAACATTAGTTTGGAAAGAAACTGCTGTGATCCTATTAAGGGAGCACACACTGCTATATGGACTGATAACTACTTTTTTCTCCATCTCACAATGTGAACAGCCTAAGACTAGATGAAGAAATCACTCAAACCTACATAAAAGCAATTTCCACATAATTTTTGTGAGGATATCTTTCCAGACACCCTTCTTTTCTCAAGCAATGATGATGATGAATTTTCAAGACAGACTTTTAAAACTATGCTTTCTTGCTTCTCTTCAGCTGGACTTCTTCCACTGACTTAATAAACCCATCAAACTTAATGCAGTGTCAAATGATTTATCTTATAAAAATCTTAAGAGTTACCTTAATGATCAGCTAATGAGCAGTCACTTAAGTGATATAGTCACCTTTCCATTTAAAGTCCTCTTACTCCTCAAAAATTGTGCAGTACACAAAAGAGGTAAATCACCAATTATTTCTTAAGCTGTTACTTAAGGACAAAACTTTCTCATTTGACCAATTTAAGCACAGAATAATAAAAGGTCCATTTTGAAGTCTAAAATGATTAGGTAGGAAATACAACAGCACTTTGTAGAGTATGAAATATATGGAAACCACAGTCAAAGAGGGGTACTAGTTCACTATTTTTATGTATTTATTTTATTAATCCAAGATTGTTATTTAGGGATACAAACCCTTGGAAAGGAGGAGGCACACAGTGGAAACTGAGGTATTTTCAGCTTGATGAATTTCAAAGCCTGTCACAACAGAAAATGTATAGTGAAATGTTATTTTTCAAGTTGCATGTTGATTCTCAAGCATAAGTCATCATTTTAATAATCAATTAAATATATGCAATCAGTGAAAAACATCACAGACTACTTTTTCATGTTTCCTAAAATAATTTTTACTTACTTTTACAAAAAACATCTACAAGAAGTTTTGTGGAAGCTGTACAAGGTACCTCTAATAACAGCCAAAGAAGTGTAGCAAGGCAATAACTGCATTTAGACAGAAAATGCCATGTGTGCCAGCGTACATTTGTGTGTTAACAGCACCTGTACAAAAGTACCAAACTATCATAAAAGATTTCTTGTTTGCAGTTTTGATATCCCTTCAGATCTATGGCAGCACATAGATTTCCAAATATTAAGCGTGCCTTTTATAATCTATATGTTGTGGGTTAGGCTGCTCCAGCAACTAAACCGCCCTCCCCCCCCGAGTCGTTGACTCACCCTCCCCCAGACCCAGGAATGAGGGAGAGAATTAAAGGAGAAACGGGAAACCTGTGGGTTGAGATAAGGACAATTTAATACAGATGATTTAATACACAGGGTAGATGCTCACCACCCCCTCGTATGCGAAGCCCGTCTCGTCCCGAAGCTGCAATCCCAGACGAACGCGAGGTCCCGAAATAGAGAGGGGGAGAGAGAGAGAGAGAGAGTACTCCGAGAGTGGGAGTACTGGGAGAGAGAGAAAAAGAAAGAAAAGCAATAGAGCAAAAGTGCAGCAAGTGCAAAAGAGCAAAAGCAGTGAGAGAGCCAAAGCGCAAAAGCCCTTCTGTCCGGCTGACCCTCACTTTTATACTGGGCATGACGCTGCATGATATGGAATACTAATTGGCCAGTTTGGCCCTCAATCTTAAGTTCCACCACAAATCACAAGGGGAATCATGGCCCCCTTGTCCCAGCTATGCTCCCCCCTTATCCCGCCGTGCTTCTGCACTCCGGCACACTGAAAAGTCCTTGGAGTTTCACGTCCAACCACAAACATCAGCTTGCTATCAGCATTCTTCTCAGAGCGAGCCTCTGAGTAAAACCAAAACACGGAGCTCTTCTAGCTGCTAAAAAGAAGAGCTAGCTCTGTCCCAGCTAAAGCCAGGACACTATATTTGACTAGAAGCTCAAAACTTTTGATGGTTTTCTACTGTAATGCAATCAATATGGTATTGCCTCTTATGCCATTCTGTCAACCTCACATATTACTGGAGTTGCAGTGCCTCCCAAATCAGAGATAGGTGTGATTATCATGATAGATGTATCATCAGTAAGTCATTAAAAAAAATAAAATCATAATGGTGCAGGTCCAAGATGCTTGCAGAGGTGGATTTTGTTATTTGTCTATTTTTATTCTATGAATACATCAGAGCAACAACTGTTGGCTTTAGGATTATTCTGACCATTTTGTGCTCTCTCGAGCCTTTCCAGAGGTAGAGATAGCAGAGAATAAATGCAGAAAGGAGAAATAGTAATGAAGAGTCATCAGTTTTGAGAAGTTATTGGCAGCATTTTCTTTTGGACATTAGTTAAGTCCAGCAGTTTTGCATTGCTATTACAATCGCATCCATGTTTCCAGATCTCCGGATGGAGCTGCCTCTCCTCCACCCGTTGCCATGGAGTTCTGCCTGTTTTACTCCATTGTTTGGAAAAGGGAAATCAGGCCCAGGAGTTCTAAAAATTTTCAAGAGATTTCTGACACATAAGAAAGTCCTTTCTTACCTCTATAACAGCTCATATTTTGACAGAAAGTAAAACACATTGCCAGCAAGTAAACACATATTTTGGCAAGTCTGAATAGGACAGTCTAAACATGCAGAGCTCACAAACCAGCCAAATCCCAAACTTGTAAGGTTCAAATAGGCTAGAAAATATTTATGGCAAGTTACACAGTCCAGTTTCAAATAACACAAGCCATTACTTCCACTATGATCCTGTATACATATATATCTCACCAGCAGACAAGAATGACAAATTACATAAGTTTTCTTATGACTGAGAATGTCAGGGCATTTTTTATGAGTGTTTCTTTCTCAGTCTATAATCCAGAAGTTAACAAGAAACTTCAGCTCTTTAAGATAACTATGTTGATTGCATTCAGCCTCCAGAAATTGTCTTTCCTTATTTCTGAAGGTATTCTCCTAGTTTGGTTTGGTTTCTGGTTTAGACTTCAGTTGTTTCTGGCTAGATCAATCTGGCAGCAAACATCTTGATCTCCTTCCAGCCTACACAATAACCTTTTATCACAGCCAGTATAAGCTAAGCTCATACCTATATATTGGAAATTAGATCTTCTACCCTTTTGTGCTTCTGTAACTGTTACAGCATAATCTGTATGTACACCATGTTATTTACCTCTTTACATATGTAAAACAGATTTTTTATCTTTTTAAATGGGAATTATTATCTTCACATTTTCCTAAATAAGTTGCTTTAATGAGCTACTTAATAAGATCTGACTTTCAGGCTGTGACCACTAGAGAAGACTTACCTGTAGTGGAATACTTTTATAATCAACAGAAAGATTTTAAAGTTCCCTTAGAAAAAAAAAAGCTTTTCATTTTCAAAGTGATCTTTATAGTATCATTTCTAAAGATCTTTGCCCTAGATAGTTGAGGCATCCACAGATTGCTACATGATCCTAGGTGGTTTAGGAAGGTAACTTTTTCGTAAAAGACGATCATACAGATCAGCTTTTTATGACAGCAAGAATAGACATCTTAGCGTCAAACAAGTATTGGATGAGAGCTACTCTAGAAGAACATTCTGAGTATTGACAAGCACAGTTTTATGAGCACAGCAGGTGAAGTGGGCTAGGGCAGTAATGTGATATGAGACCTTGTTAGTTTTTTCTGTGTGATTTCACAGTCTAATTTATAATGATTTTTGAGGAATATTTGTTTTACAACTACAGTGCATGCAAGCGTCAGGAATGATGGCATAATACTGACTGCCAAGATCTGTCAAAAACATACCTTGAAGATAATGCAGCAAATTAGATTCTGCCTCCTTTTTCCATTTAGTTGAAAACATCGTTTTTTCAAAGGCTAACATACCACATCAAAGTGCTGCACAAACTGGAAGAGCCTGTAGGCAACAGGTTTACTGGGTACCAGCTTGCAAGGCAGGTAAATGTCTGACAATCTGAAAATGGGCACAGTCTGCTTAAGGGGTTTTGAGTTACAGTTTTCTTCTAAATGTGTGATATGTAACTTGAAGGAAGCTGTATGGCCGAAGGAAGCAGACTGAAGGGTCTGAATTAAGACATATCTATTCAGAAAATGATTCTTGGCACCATGACCCAGCTTTAGCAAAGAATTGTGTGATTCTGTACTAAGCCAAGTAATATCTAACAGCCAGAAACTCGAGAGGGGTGCACTCAAGGAAGTGAGGAAAGGTCATAGGTGCAATTTGCCCAGTAACTGCAAGTTCAAGCATTAGCGTAGAGTAAAAGCATGAGCTTTTAGTGTTAAATCCTGTTCTAAGAGCTGTGACAGTATTGTATGCTTTTTAGTTTGTCACAGAAGATGTAAATCAAGCATCCATAACTGCATTAAGTGATGAAATTGCAGTGTTTCTGTATGTATTTATTTTTTTAAAATCCAGAAAATTATGTCTAGAGCTCCTTTTTATTCAGAAGCCTATTCTGAACTAAAAATAAGTAAAATATTTTTTAACGGTGAAAGTAATTTCCCACTGAGAGTACGTATTACAGGACTTTGAAGATTCTCCATCACTTTTATGTCTAGAATTAAAACTGGATGTCTTTCTAATAGATAGTTCAGACTGCAGTTATAGATCATGTACAAAATTATTAGCTGAGTTTTTTCAGACTTGATGATTGGAAGGCACACCCTGCCTTCAAACTCTATGAATCTTTTAAACAGAGCTGTGTTAGTATTGATATACAGATGTACTTAAAAATGAATTGAACCAACTCTTAAATAAGGGTAATAGATCAAAAAGGTAGATGGCTAATGTATGTGATGATAGATTTTTTCTTTAAAACTCTGTTGTGATTTAGCCCAGCTGGCAGCTAAGATGCCATGTGGCTGCTCATTCAATACCCATACCCCCTCCCCTGGGGTAAGATGGAGAGGAGAAAAAATGTAACAGAAAGCCTCAGGGTCAAGATAAGAACAGGGAGGGATCACCCACCGATCATGGTCCCTGGCAAAACAGACTCAGGTTGGGGACAAGTCAATTTAATTCATTACCAATTAGTTCAGAAAGGATAACGAGAAGCAAAGCCAGATCTTAAAAACACCTTCCTCCACCCCCCCCCCCCGTCTTCTCCGCTCTACCTCCTCCCCTGGAGGCACAAGGGAACAGGGAATGGGCAGCTGCAGGTCAGTTCATCACACGCTGTTTCTGCCACTCCTTTCTTAAAGGAGGAGGACTCCTCACACTCTTCCTCTGCTCCAATGTAAAGTCCCTTCCTACAGGAAAGAGTTCTCCACAAACTTCTCCAATGGAAGTCGTTCCCACAGGATGCAGTCCTTACCCATCAGATTACTCCAGCACGGGCTTTTCCCACAAAGTCACGGCTTCTTAGGGTGCAGTCACCTGCCCCGATGTGGAGTCCCTTCCCACAGACTGCAGATACATCTCTGCTCACCATCAATCTCCAGCAGTGAGGGAGGGTCCTTTCCCATGTGAGAGAGATCTCTACTAACTCCTTCAGGCACAGGCATCTCTGCACCAATGTGGGGTTCTCCACTGGCTGCCGGTGGATCTCTGCTCCACCGTTTCTCTCATAGGTGGCAGGAGGGCAACCTACTCTCTCAACACAGGCTGCAGGGCAATCTCAGCTCCAGCACACCTCCTCCCACTCTGTCTTCGCTGACCTTGGTGTCTGTACAGCTATTTCCCTCAGATCTCAGTCTTCTCTCTGCTGCAGCTGCACTGGGCCTGACTGGCCCAAAGAACCTCAGCAGTCCTGACAGAATGAACTCTGCCCAGTTGGTGCCCTGGGAGTGGGCACTTCGGAGCTCTCCAAGCTGCACTGCCGCAGCCAGCACCAATCGGGTAGTGACAGCCCAGCATAGACAGCCCCCGCTTCCCCCTCTTTTCACTGCAGGTTCTGCATGGCACAAGTTTTCTATCCTCTTCTTAAATATGTCATTCACAGAGGCACTGATTGGCTCAACCTTGGCCAGAGGTGGGTCTGTCCTAGGCAGAGACAGGTACTGATTTTGGAGCCGGGAAGCTTCTTGCATCTCCTTGCAGGGGCTGTCTCCGCAGCTCCTCTCACACTACCAAAACCCCACCACACAAACCAAGCACAAACTCCTTTTTATTCAACAGGGGTATGTAAAAGACAAGAGTTGATATTGGTTACATGGAGTCATAGATGACTGGAAGGCTGTCTAATTAAAAAAAAAATGAGGAATCAATTAATGTTTCAGCTATTTAGTACAGTAGTCAATACATAATTCCTGGCAAAAAAAGCACTGCTGGCTGGAAAACGTGTCTTATACATGACAGTTAGCTCCTGTTTCTTGTAGAGAAAGATGACTTCTGTCATTTACAGTCTTGTAATAACAAACTTCATTGTTTGTTCTGGAAAACTCTGAGAGTAAGTAAACCTGCTGTAACTACTTTATACATAAACTTGTTCCACTGAGTTCCATGGTTAATTGCACATTTATTTAAGCATAAGCATTACTCAAATGATTAACAATGACCCTTCATCAACCAGGGTGCTGGAATTTGCATTTAGTTTTCGAAGAAAGGTGCAGGTCTTCACTCTCCCTCAACTGCCATGGGATGGCTCTTCCCTTTTATTCCTGAGACAATGTCACACTTTTGTGTGTCTTTCACAAGAACAAAATCAGGGAACCTGTAAACCAGCAGCACTCAAAAATGCAAAACTATTTGGATTTGCTGGGACTACAGTAAGACTTACTGACTTTGCCACCATAGACTATAACAGGATAAAATTCAATTATAATACATGACAGGTAGACACATGTACAAATATAGACCAAAATTTAGATGGATATGTACTGGGTTTATAGAGAACATACTGGCTATTGATCAAGTAATTGCTTTCAATCAGAAGTTACTCCTAATTATAAGCGGAACAGAGAAGAATGTGGTTTACCGACTGCTATTTTTAAGGCTTCATTAATGATACAAAATGTTGAAGCTAAATAAATTGGGAATTCCCAAATAATTTGGCTGGAGTCGTCCCCCCTCCCAAAAAAAAAAAAAAAAGAGAAATTTAGGCCAGTCCAGAATGTGTAGAAGATTGGCACATACCCTCCATGTTTTATGGATGTTTCTAGCATCATGATAAAAGTAGAGGCTAAAAATCTTAAATAATGTGAGACACAGTACCCACCCATACATATCACATAAAGATATTTTGCTGAATGTACTGCACTTTAAAAACTCCCTCAATAGAACTATAAGACAAATAAAATTATGTGAAAATAAAACCATAAAATATTTTGAGGTCCCACAGTATTATCTGTTTCACTACTTTTCATTGGAGGCATCTCTTGAGTGAGGATGACCTTGCTGGGCTGCTGAATACACAGGTGAGCCCTACTGGTCCCCTGACAGAGGGAACATTGAAAAGCTGTGCTTGCACAGCAGGTTTGTAAAGAACATGCAACATGGTTTATGATTAAAGATCAAGAACCAGGTTTGCAGCCTTTCCAGTAATCATCAAAATATACCAGCTTTTCCCTGAGAAAGCGGACATGTTGCTATATTTTCATCATGAAGCTCATCTGAGTTCATGGAATAATATCTCCATATGTTATCTCTCATTCAGATCAGTATGAATTCCAGGAGATACTCCAAGAAATCTGGAAACTGTACAAGGCCACTGTAAACCAAGGACTTGAAATGCCAAGAAGCTTCAATCTTGTCCAGATCCATACCACACCCTACATATGGGTTGTGTCTAAATACTACAATGCAGGCCTAAATATACTTCTAAAGAGTTGCATATGTCCTTTGGAACAGAACGTTCTATTATCTGTTCCTCCATCCATGTTGTGCTGACCAATAACTGATGATGGTATGAAGAGAGAAATAAAGAATAAAATCAAAGAGGAGTTCTATATTTTTACAAGCAAATCAAGAAAGTCATCACATCTCAGCAAGTAACAAAGAAAAAAAGTGTTGTTCACATACTTTTACTTCAAACTGTATTCATTATTCATTTTAATTCAAACCACCAGTAATATCTTACTTGTTCAGCATCATGACTGCAATTTTTCAGAATTGTCCCGTATGGTTTATTCTGCACTGTATAACATCATGCAAATTCTGATACTACCAAGAATCAATGGCAAGATAAACAGCACTCCAATAGTTTACTGTAGAAAAGGGACACAAAGGGTGGATCTATTATTCTCATTTTAACCAGAATCAGTAACATATTTTTGAAGAAAATCTCCTAACTGTCTCAATTATAGTGCTGTGATTGGCAACATAGAGTGACTTAAAAGTATGAGAACTGATTTCCTTTCAGAGCAAACGAATCCAGCAGAGAAACTCCTCAAAGATGCCTAATGTGTTCCAACCAGCTTGTTGAGTGCATAAGACCAGATAAGAGGTATTCTAATATATAACCCTCAAAATGCACGTGGTGTGGACACTGCAAATTAGCACCAACAATACTCTGTACAACCAGTGTGTTGAACTGCTCCACTCACTAGTGTAGGCATAGTCAAACGTACAAAAATAATCTCCGTGATTTAAGCGCTATCTAAATTGCATGGAAGATGCAAAGCAAAACTTGATCTCCTGTTCATCTGGTTGCCCAGAGTAAGGAACTGGCCATCAGACTAAATGGATCCTTTCTTCCAGTGTCCCTATTCCAGTGAAGTTATTCTACAGAGGCCTCCCCAGTCTCATCCAGAATAGACTGCTCCATAACGTGCTAGCAAGTCACCCTTTGAAGGAAAGCAGTTTACAGTAGAATAGATGCAGAAAGGACTACTAACTTGAGATGAAGTTCTGGTTCTATGAGACAAAGATGAAATATTTTATTCACCTTCTAAAATCAAAATCTGAGTGAAGACATCATATATGAAAGGACTAAGAGTATAATTCAGTAAAACCTGTCTGTAAATAAATTTAGCTAGATAGCAGAACACAAGGTCTAAATGTCAGAAGAATGTGCCCAGGAACATTCTTTTTACAGTGGACAAAATAAACATTAACCTAAGATTATGCTGAAGTTTGATATTAGTTTATCCATACAATTATATTATATTATCAATAAAATAAATATTGAGAGCTCACATTCCCAGTTTCTATGTACCCAAATATAAGTTTTTATCATCTTTTCATCTTTAAGGACTATCACAGTTACTTTACGTAGGCTGGCATATAATTCTTCAAAACATCAGTTTGTTTAATCGGGGTAGAATCTTGCAGCACAACTCCAGCAATGTCATCACTTCTTAGGTGGCAATTCTTTCTTTTATATGCTTCTTCTGTCTCATCAGAGATATTCTTCTCCCGTTTGGAGGTTCTAGCAGGGGAGCGCAGCTACTGTATACCCTTGACCGATGAACAGTACCGTCTCTATCGGGGAAGGTCGTCCTCTTTGACTGAGCATGCAGCTTCGGGAGGGACGCACATGGAGCAGTGAGGGAGGAAGGGGACACCCGCCTAGCCAGCCAGATCAGCCGAATCAACCCTGGCGATCAATGGGGTGACAGATGTCGCAGCCAGATTGCCCTCACATCCTTCAGAAAGACTAACAATTGCTTGTGTTCCAATTCAAGAGAATGAAACAGCCTATGTGACAGCATAGAGTGTCTATCATCTGTTTATTAAGTGCAAAGAATCCAACACATTTCCAGAATCTGACCATTTATATCACATTCTAAAGTGATTTTGTCTATTACTATTTTTATATCTCAAATATTTCCACGTGTTTCATGTCAAATATGTTTGTGTCCCTTTTGAAACTGGGCATATATACTATTAGTAAGAACAAGACCCAAACTGTTTATAAGACCAAGGTCTCTGGTTGATGTAAACCAACTTAACTACAGTGGTTTCAGTGTAAAACCCTGTTAGCCAAGATTATTATTGCTTGAATAGAAAGTAATGTCTTTCAGCTCTACATCTTTTCTAGCAATCTAACTAAGCTTATTTAAAATAAGCAAAAAATATCAAACCTCATTCTGTAAATAAGTGGTATGCAAACAAAAAGCATGGAAGCATTTCCATATTTTCAAGTGTTATTTCATGAAAAAAAATGCCTTGGTAATTACTTTATAGAACTGGATGATTTTATGACAAATTCATTCAAATCTTTCTATCTTTTCTTTTCTTTATGTGTCTAAAATGTGTTTTAAACTCCATTTTATACAAAAGAAATCAATCATGGTAAATGAGCATGAAAAAGTACTCTGATATTTTATTTCGGGCTGTAGATCTTTGCTTCCAAACTGGGAAGTGGCCCTTCTGAAGCTAATTCTTTTGTATTTCACATAGACAACAAACAGTGGAGTTCTATAAAAAAGTTCTAATTTATAGAATGTCATGCCTCATAAAAACTCCTGGGGTGTGTACTGTTCCGACTTACACTCTGTGCAACCTCGCTGAAGTCAAGCATCCATGAACTTTTAAAAAATATTTGCTTATCATGATGAGGCATATGTACATCCGAAATGTGCCGGTGATGCAGTTTAAAATCTGTGTTGCATTAGGAAGAATCTACATGTTTTACGTTACATATCACACTTGCATCCTATTAATCGGCACTATAGATTCAGATGTATTTTTAGATCAAGACTTTTTGTCAGAGTAAACAGCTCGCTGCATCTGAAATTAATTCCTAATATAATGTGAACAAGGGTAAGAAAAAGCTGAGGCAGATTAGGGTGGATGAAATTCTCTGCTGTTTTGTGGCTACTTAGGCCAAGCTTTTGTTGAATGATATGCACATCTTTACCCAATATGAATGTTTTAAGACACTAAATGACTAAATATAGAATATTATTTGATGTTATATCAAATTTAATGTACTTTTGGGGGTTTCGCACTTTTATATTTACTTACCTGAATATTTCTTTCTTGCATTTTATAGAACTACTATAGCCAGCTGAAAGATAATATAAAATTGAGTAGCATTTATATAATTTCATAAAATAATTCTCATCTAAAAGGTGCCTAAAACAGAGTAGAAAGTTCATATGGGTAGTATTTATTCTTCCTGGAGTTAATACTAACATATATAAACTAAATCCTTTTCTTTTGAAAATCTTCCCTGTTAATTATAAAGAAGTTTGAAAAAAGATCTCCTGAAACAGACTATGACATATAGATGTAAAAAGCAAAGAGAGGAAGTCCAACAAACTGAATAAACACAGTTGAAAGTGAGAGTAAATTTGTCATTTAAAATATCCTAAAGTTTTATATGTCCATAAATGTCAATCAGAACTATAAGAGTATCTTGTTCAGAAGTATTTTAGAAATATTTTCTCTGAAATGCAAAACTCAGATAATTCCTGACTTTTTTTTTCTGTGCTTATATCATGGTAGCACTCAAATGTAAACAGTTTTCTGCATAGGTAGAAAAACTGGGAATACTAGTCCTGCATGGTAGTGTCTAGATCTCAAGGTAGAAACCTGGGAAACTACTCATGATCCTAGCAAAAGGAAAAGATTAAAAAGAGTACAAGGAAAAAAGGTCATTCTGATCTTTCATAAATGTCATAGAATATTTGATTTAATACTCCAGGCAGTACTTCCCTCTTCACTTATCTTCATCATGCTAACCAGATATGTTGTGTTTTGGTAAGATCGTTTGGAATAAGCAAGTTAAGAGTTTTTGAAGCATGGGAGAAAGTGTGAGAAAGCATACTTTTCATCCAAATTGTTTGGATTTTCCTAATTCTGACTGGAAATACTCTTTAGCTGGCACTGATTCTGTGCATACATTAGTCTCTGAAGCCCAAGGCACTTCCCAAACACATCGTCTCACCTTTGGATTTCTCATGTGAGCAGACTAGGCCCCCAGAGTCCATCATTCTTTGTGGGATGTAGTATTAAAGATCAGATAGGAAAGACTTTCATCCAATCTTAAGTTTTTGCTTTTAATGGCACACAAAAGCTGTGAAAGATTTAAGGGCAACCAAACAATGCCAAAGCTCACCCCCAAGTAAAACAAATAGGGATACAAGAACGTGTATCTTGTGACATGTATTTTCTTTACGCTAGAGTCCAAGTCTAAGGCCATCCAATGATTAAATAGCCTGGAATTGGTAAAAAATGTGGTGTTTAAGGTTCCCTGACACTTGTTCTGCACAAAACTATAGGCAGAGGCAAACTGTTTCGCAACTTAATATATGTAAAATCATTTTATGTATCAAGGAACAGAATATTTTTTTTTGGTCAAAAGAAAATGATTCAAAATTGATGGGCTATATAAATTTTAGTGGGCTATATAAAGGGAAAGGACAGGAAGATTATTGACAGTAAAAATAATAATCAAAACGTTGATGATAATTGAAATGATAATGACAGTACAAATTTAAACAAAATTGGAGACAGGCACAGTGAGTACTGTCGCTAGTATTTCTTTTGTAAATTCCTCTGAAGGTTGTAAATTTGACATACATCCTGGCACAAATTTTTATTCATGTCCTTTCTATGTCTTTGTTGTGAGCGGTACTTTCTGATATAGAAAGGAGAGATGAGGAGGGAATTATTCAGGAGCAAATGTGTCAATGGAAAGGAAACTATTTTGAAACAGAAAGCAGATTACATGTCAAACAGAATGTGCCAATCTGCAAATAAATACATAGAGAAGTCCAACAGGTGCCATGACTCCAAGCCTTTTGATGTTTCTTATCTACATAAATGATACAGACAGGGAAACCATCTGCAAATATGTTAAGTTTACTGAAACACAATACTAGAGGGAGTACTAAATACCAGGCAGTTAACAAGGATACAGAAGAGGGGTTTTGGATCATCTTTGGAGAGTAATTGCACAACACATGTTAGATCAACATATGGTTCAAACAGAGGCTGGGATAAAGAAAAGATTTTAAAAGTAGACTTAGGAAAAGAGAAGAAATATAACTTATATTTGTCAAAACTTCATATGGAAAAAAAAAGCCCCAAAAAAAGAGAAAAAATGTAAAATTACTGGATTCAGAAGTAGATTACATGATCCTGGAAATTGCGACAGTGATTAGAGAGACTTTATTTGTATTTATTCATATAACTATATTGTGGACATGAGAGCAGGAGAATTTCTTTATTTGTAAAGCTGAATAACAGAAGCTATTTAAGGAATCTGAATTTGCAGGTCACTGAGAGGCTCACTAGATTATTGAATCTGTTCTCCTTTCCTCACACTTGCAGATAAAAGATTTAAAAAGTAACATAGGAATTTTAGATTAAACAGTAGGTACTGATAAGAATGGATTCTGTGCCAGTAACTTCAGTGGGAGATTTTGGCTAAAATAATCTTTCAAATTTTCAATAGGATTTGTAAATCCCTTTGGAAAATAATAATAGAATTGCTCGTTCAAAAAGAAAAACATACGCGCATTCACACAGACACACATAAAGGAATTTGTTGGTTTATTCTGCTTAAATCTGTATTCACAGCATGTAACATTAATTAGTGGTAGTAATTTCTCATTTCTATTTCATAAATGTGAAGCACATACTTTTAATGTTGAATTCATTTCATGTTATAATTATTAGACTTTTCCATCTGTATGAGAATATGATTTTAATAATCTTCAGAAAGTTGAAGAGGGAAGTAATTGTAGCTAATGTTCCAACCATAATATGATGACAAAGTATTTGTCATATTCTCTTTATAACTCACCCTTAGAAAAAGTGTAACAGTGTATTGCCATAGTTTGTAAATTCGGTTATGCATTTAACAAAAATGATCCTAGGCTGTGCTTTCTTATGGAAAAGCTAAAGTTCAAACTTTACTGCTGCCATCTATTGAAGAGGTGGGAGTTACAATAGAAAAAATAAAATTTAATCCTAAGAAAGCACTTTAATTTTTATTGCAAATTGAAAAAATATGATTGTAATGATACTTACTTGTAAGAAATTGAATTTATTAGTGATACATTATAGATAAATTGAACTAAATCATAAATCAAGAAATCCAGCTTGGAACATAGTTCTGTAGGTCATTTAGTCCAAACCCAGTTCTCCCCCTCAAAGCAGTACCAGCTTCAAAGTTGGATCCAGCTTCAAAGTTGGATTCAACTTCAAAGTTAGATCACATTGCTCAGGGTCCTACTCAGACGAGTTTTGAATTCTGTTGTAACCACAAGGATACAAATTTTCGCAGCTGCTCTGGGCAACCTGTTCCCATGTTTGAGTAGCCTTATTGCAAATTTCTCCTAATATCTAGAGAGAATTTCTCTTACTGCAGCTTGTGCCCTTTTCCCCTTATTGTCTGAAGTAAAAATATCCAGGACCCTTTTTATCTGCTCAAAAAAAAACCCCAAACACAAATCCAACAAGCAAACAAATAGCTTGCTTGCTACATGTATTTTAAGAGGGATCCATTATACCTAAGTCATAGTGTTTTTCCCCACTGAAGATTTCCTACCAAAGACTGGAATAGTCTGTAGAGAACATGTTCTTGCCACAAACAAAGGGTGCATCTGCCACAAACTAGAAAATCTTAAATATTCTTGGTAGACAGTTGTAAAGAAAGACGGAACATGACAAGTTCAAAACTAACTGTAGTGAGCCTATCTCTACATTCAAGAAGATATCTTAGGGAAAGAAAAATATATCAAAATTTCAGTAATCCTGAATGGAGAGAATAAAGTCTTAGCAGGGAGAAGAAATCTCGGAGCAATGATGCAACCGATGCTTGGAGTTTGGTTAAGATCCTGTTTTTAGGGAGATGAGTGGCAGAAGGCACGGAGACAAGCAGTCCTAAATAGTTTTATAATTAAAAATATGCTAACAGCAAATCACTGATCATCCCAATCATTCAGCAGTTCAAATATGTTAATCTTCCAAATGTTCATACAGTTGAGACTATTACTACAGATAATTGACATTTTCTTCAGCAGAAAAGTTCAGCTTTTCTCCAAAGAACAAGAAAGGAAATACAGTTTCTTATTTATGGGGAATCCCACAGAAAATACTCTCTACCAAAAAGTCAGATTTCTACTAAGAAACAGTGTACATCTGTTGGGTGAAAAATTTTTAAACAGTCTTGTCAGCATCACTCTTATCATACATGTCCTCTGACTACATACATCTTGAACCGGACAGGAAGCTAGGCTCATTTCTTGTTTAACAGTTAATTCTTTCCTAATGTCACTGTGTTTTATTGCTATCGCTCCTTAGTTATTCTCTTTAGATCTTTGGATATATTATTTTAATATGCAGAATGTGAAATATTTTGGATCAGATAATATTTACAGTTAGAATGGTCAGAAACTCCAGATGTTCATAAACAGCAAAAATGAATCTAGTTAGTTGTCTCCTTCATTCTCTGTTATAACTGAGAAATGATTAAACTAATCCATATGCATCTATGCCTTTAATTCCATCTGTGTCACAGACAGTAAGGCTGTGGTAGTCAATGAATCATTGCATATTAATCTCCAGAGCCTTTGATGTTAGAGTTAGTCTGATACTCTGTTAAAATACACATTTGTTCTCAGTCCTTGGAGTAAATCCTGAGAATTTAACTAAGTATTTCTTAAACATTCATTAGTAGAAGGAATTTTTTTCTCCTGTTAGCTATGTTGCTGCTTGAGTGTTACTTATAAGGAAACATTCGAAAAAAATGAGACGAAGCAGCTATGAATTTCAGTCTCAAACGCATTATATCAAGAGAAATAAATAAAACTCTTAGAACAGCTTGCAGGCTTGAAATATGTCCTTTTTGCTAAGAATGTATGAAGATGGTCTGTTGTTATCTTTATAATCTCTAATTCCAAACACCCCAAGCATCTCTGGTGTTCTGTAAACTAGGCTATTATTTGTCTTTTGTTTTTTTAATGTGAAAATTATTTTCTTAAAAGAAAAATATATCACTGTTTGTTTTACTTTGCTCGTTTTGCATTGCCATTTATTAGAAGAACGTGGTTTGTATTCACTAGAGTAAGATCTGTTATGCAGCACGAGAGCTGTACACTGTAGTTACCTACAGCTGTTTAGATTTTACTGGAATAAAATCTAGTGAGAGAGAAGCAAGCAGAGTTAATTACTTATTTTTATTCTTTCTGGATCAGAGAAACAGACAAGGACTAAGCAGAACTTATGTGTACACTAACGTTATTCAGTACTCGGCACAGCCTAATCAAAATGCTCTCCAACTAGTACAGATGGAAATTGCAAGAAATAGGTAAATCTACAGGTCATTCCCATAAGTATGTTTGAAATCGTGCAAGTAGGTGTCACTTCTTGCTGTGAGATGCATCCTTAGATCAAATTTTAACACAGGTGAAAGAATAAATCTCCAAAGAGGGTAATACTGTACAACAGCATATAAATCTATACCTTTCTGAATAGTAAAAGTTAGTTATTTATGATAACATTATTCTCTATAAGATTAATAAGGATTGATGGAGCCTTGGAAGCTCAGCCTGATTCAAAGGTGCTAGAGATTCTCCATGCTTTCACTGCTCATTATGCTCAGCAAATTTTGGGGCCTTCAGCTTTTGCATCTGATTTACGTAGGGAAACCACTGAGTTTTCCAAATGTAAGCTATATTTGCATTCCTTACCTGGGAGACAAATCTCAATGAATTTAGAAGGCTTTTATGTTCCAGTGCCCTGAGATCTGTGTTGGAAGATATTTAAACTACTGACTTGGACTGAGTAAAGAATATGGACCAAAAGGACAGCAGCCTTATATTCCATCTAGAGGGACAGAGTCCAATAATATGTCCTCACAGAAAATATATATTAAATACATTAAGTTAGCCAGCACAACAGTAGTATAGATCCAAGAAATGAGGACCATCATCTGGGAAAGATTCTGATTCAGTTAATAGCTTTTGATAAAAAGAACATATGAATGTTGCACGTTAGTATACATGTAAACTAACCAAATATTCTCTTGCTTGAAATCAAAAGTTTTTTCTTTTTCCACTTCCCAACAGTAATGATACACTGATTATTTCTGTGACATCATTAAAGGTGTAGTGGCCAAAATCTGGCACTAAGAATATGAAGGAACACATGAAGTAGGTCATGAAATATACTTTTACAAATTTATAAATACACAAATTTGGAAAATGTTAAAATACACATTGCAGAGCAGAAATTACATGTTTGTCAGTAAACTGAATACTTGCCCTCAGAACCTGTATGATAGCCCTATAAGCTGAAGCTAAGTTTTCTTCCTGTATTTATGTGTAGCACAACTAATCTACTTCAAAGGTAGAGGTAGTGAAAGAATGCATGTTTTGCATGGACAGCGAAGAGTAGTTCTAAATCTATAGATATGACCTCCAGAGAACTAACAATTTTGCTCACTGTTCACTTTGATCCTTAGTCTCTGCCGTGACAGGTTAAGTAGGAAACCAATTAATGCACTATGAAGCAGTTTTTCAGGATATGAGCATATGTACTCTAGAAAGTAGGGAATTTCATTTGATAACACCTTTAAGGGCCACCATCTATCCATAAGGTAAGAAATCTATTTCCTGTGATCCAGTGAACCTTTCCCTTGCTCCATTCCTAAATCATGCTGTCATTCAATCCCTTCTGCTTACATATTGTACCTTTCTTTGCTGAAGCATCTCTTTGCTTTCCTTGCTCTAAGCAGGACATGGATTTCTGAATTTACTAATAAACTGATTAATGTTATATGATTATTGATTAATCGGTCATCAGCTGGAGGGAAGAGAACTAAGAGACTTCTCAGAAACCTGTCAAAAGATCAGGCATGTGTTATAATTTACTATAATACTTTATTGTCATCAAGTGTGAAAAGTTTTTCCATCATCAAATATAAGCAAAGTTGATTGTTCTCACATAGTGAGGCCACTGACAAGAAGTAAATTTTGCAAAACAGGGTCTTCTTGATCCCGTGAAATATTTTTAAAAAGAGAAATAAAATTCTTGTGTGGGTCAGTCCTTATTTCTCTAAACAGCATACATTAAATACAGCCCAAATATATCAGGAAAGTCAGATTTTATTAGGCTAGATCCAGTCAGGCACAAGGCTATGATAGGTAACGAAGTTTCCCTGCTATACCCCTCTAAAACTGTTATCTTCACTGTAAGGCAGATTATGAGAACAAAGACAGAGGAAGAAATGACAGGGTAAATTCTGTCTTGGTTCTGCAAAGCACCTAAGAAATAAAGTGTTCTACTTAGCACATGAAATACAATTTAAAAAAAATGAGGGTCATAAACTTCCTGATCCTTATGGCTGCTAATTGTCTTGCTGAGCTGGTGACTCCCATGACCAGATGATTCTTTTGATCTGTAGGTGCAGGGACAACTACCTCATTTGGCTTGTCCATGGGAAAACTCCGGTACATGTGGCCAAGAAAATTTGGACCTTCCACTAATGCTGACAGATGAATTCCCATTTCCTGGAATTTATGGTTTTGACAAGTCTTCCTTCCTTCTTGTTCTCCTAGTACAAGCATTTAACCAAGTTGGATGAATTGCTGCAGTTCCTTGGTATATTGCTCCATCAGTTTTTCCTCCTTTCACAAGAAATCTTCTGTTTCATGGAAACTGTCTCAGACTTTTCACGTACTGAAGTTCTTACCTGCCAACTTCTTTCTGCCCAGTCTCCTGAAAAGTGGATAAGATCCTTCATCTCAAGACTCATGTCAGTGGCTGTTGGTGGCCCCAGAGCTGAACGCAGTACTCCAGGTGGGATCTCATGAGAGCAGAGTAGAGGGGCAGAATCACCTGCTTTGACCTGCCGGCCATGCTTCTTTTGATGCAGCTCAACATACGATTGAGTTTCTGGGCTGCAAGCTCACATTGCCGGCTCGCGTTGAACTTCACAACATAAGAAGGACATGGAACTGTTGGAACGAGTCCAGAGCAGGGCCATGAAGATGATCCGAGGGCCGGAGCCCCTCTCCTATGAAGACAGGCTGAGAGAGTTGGAGTTTTTCAGGCTGGAGAGGAGATGGCTCTGGTGAGAGCTTATTGCAGCTTTCTAGTGCCTAAAGGGGGCCTACAAGAAAGCTGGAGAGGGAATTTTTACAAGGGTGTGTAGTGATAAGACAAGGGGCAATGGCTTTAAACTGAAAGAGGGGAGATTTCACTTAGATCTAAGGAAGAAATTCTTCACTAGTGTATTGAGGCGCTGGAACATGTTGCCCAGAGAAGTTGTGGCTGCCCCGCCCCTAGAAGTGTTCAAGGCCAGGTTGGATGAGTCTTTGAGCAACCTGATGTAGTGGAAGGTGTCCCTGCCCACTGCAGGGGGTGGGAACTAGATGATCTTTAAGGTCCCTTCCAACCCAAACCGTTCTATGATTCTATGATTGCTGTGTCATGTTGAGCTTCTCCTCAACCAACACCCCCAAGTCCTTCTCCTCAGGGCTACTCTCAATCCATTCTCTGCCTTGCCTGGATTTGTGCTTGGAATTTCCCTGACCTATGTGCAGGACTTTGGACTTGGCCTTGTTGAACTTCATGATGTTTGTGTGGGCCAACGTCTCAAACCTGTCGAGGTCGCTCTGGATGCCATCCCTGCCCTCCAGCATGTCGACCACACCACACAGCTTGGTGTCATCAGCAAACTTGAGGGTGCACTCAATCCTACTCTCCGTGTTTCTGACAAAGATGTAAACAGTGATGGTCTCAATACTGACCCCTGAGGAATGCCACTCATCACTATATCTTCCTTTGTCTCCTCTGATGTAGTCAGTGTTCAAAAGTTGTGTCTATCTCTGCTTTGGAATCTCTTTTTCAACTGTGTCAACATAAGATGATACCAAACCAAGATTAACAATGCTCCATATCTTTTCCTTAGGTGACACTGGTGACAATACTGTAAAAGACTCTGATCAGCCCTGGGAACTGAGCAAGTCTTGACTGCATTGCTAACAGATTTGGAGAAACAAAAGGAGGAGTGTACAAACATTAAGATGGCTGTTCACTCCCAGAGCTGATCATAAATGTTAGTATCTTGACATGGTCATAAGCTTATGCTCTGACAAAAATACTCACAGCCCTGTGGGTATGCCAAATATTTCGTTATCATTTTCTCCACGTATTGACATTCTGACATTTCCTCTTTCTATTTGTGAGAGTATGAACATACATAATGGACACTTACCCAAAGACCTTCTGGATCCTCGATGTTTAAGGGAGGAGTTCCCTCTTCCTTTCTTTCTTGTTTCCCAAATTCATATATCTTTCAGGTTCTTATATTTCTGGTATTCAGTCTATTATGGATTTGTTGATCCAGTTGCTTATTCATCTTCAAAGTGATATGACTCTGGTAGGATATGCCTTTTTGGATCTGTAGATTCTAGTGTATTCCTTCCACACACAAAAGCAGCCTTTCCTCCTCTACAATTTCTTCCTTATCTAGTGACAACGCACAGGTATGCCTTGCAATACAAGTAAGCAGAGTCAGATTGCTGCAGGCAAAGATGTTCTGAGCATGAATGACACTGTGTAAGGGCTCCATAACAGAAAGCCTCCCAGGTTTTGCCCTTTAGCTTCCTCTCACCCATCAAGCAAGGCACTAAGGAGCACAGTAAGACCAACACAACAGAGTGGGTTGGAGTTTGGTCTAGATGCTTCTGGTGAAGGTAAAGTGGTATACACACAACAAGTCTTCCCAGGAATAGACTTGGTTAGAACATTCAACAGAGTTTTCTGTGGATTTTTTTTTAATAAACAGTGCCATAACTTTGGACTGTACAAGAGCTGTCTCTTTAGATTAATGATCTGGCCTCAGCCATGCCTTTTTCCAGTAACTAACTGTTCCAGCAGTACATAAAACACTTTTGTAAGACAGCAACAAATCTCATTTCAGACAGGGATGTTTATCTAAAGTAACCTTGGTCTGCTAGAGCAATGATCTGTAGTATACTTAGGGCACCACAGTGTTTGATCTCTTGCTTGAGAAATCATTTCTTATAACACCTTGTTTGCAGCAAGGGGTAAATGGCTTCCTGGCTTGTTGTGCTAAGAAAATGGCTTCATCTCACAAATAAATTGAGCATTACCTTGTTTTAAATATATGGCTTTAGAATAGTCTGAAGAGATCATAATTATAGAGCACAACTAGGACCTGTCAACTTCCCGTGCTCAAATCAGACTTTTAAATCCTTCTTCTCAGAGGCTCTGACACACTGGAACTACTTTTATAGAACACCTTGTTATACAACCAAGAAAAGTTCTAAAATTTGTTTGTGTAAAATCATACTTATCAAATCAACAGATATTACTCTAGCCACAGGAGAACAAGATTCTATTTCCCCTAGTATTGTTGAATTTTGCATTGCTGCACTTTATTTTTTCCTCAACTGTAAAACAGAGATAGTGAGACACAATTTGTGGTCCATTAAATAAAACTAACTTTATTTCAATGGTACTGTAAGGTAATAAACGGGCTTTTTTGCTGTTTTTTTCTTTTTCTTAGCTCAACCTCTATTCATTAAATACCTTTGCCAGCCAAAGGCACATACGCGGAAAAAAATGTTGCTGTTACTAGAACTTGATCTTAAACCCACTAATTTCATTGTCTGGTCTTCTATTAACTTGAACAACGCAAAATTAATCTCTTAAGAAGATCAGTCCAGAGCAAATAACTCAAGTATGCCTTTATTTTGCTTTCTATCTTGTTAGTTAAGTCTGGAAATACCAACCAAAATAAAACAAACTTGTCTATCAATCTGATGGTCCATCATTTTGTTCAAACATCTAGCAAATCATGCCACATTACCTTACTATAGTAAGTGACGTATATGACTTTCACAAATAATATCAAGAATGAGCTTTTTCTTTGAGTTATATGATTGACTCATCCTATGCTTTAGAAGAAAAAAAGAAGAAATTAAGAAAAAAAAAAATTAGATTGCCGGGTACCCATACATTTTGACAAATGTTAGTTTCTGTGTGTAATATTGGTATTTTGAAAGGGAATTGCCTTTTTTTTCCCCTTTTTTAAAATTAGCTTTGTCATAAATCCAGAACTCTAACAGAGAGGAAGTAGAACATAGTGAAGTAGAAAGAATGCACTCATTGCTTCTGGTTTTCTCTTCTTCATCTTGCTGAGAATATTGCCACTCTTTTAGCTTTCAGGGGGATTGCTTTCAGAGCTATTGCCGTTTGCACTGTTTTGTACTACTGCATCCATCAGCAGAAGGTATTATACAGTGGGATACTACAGATGATTTTATAGCCAGCAGAATATAGTTTGCTTTTTAAATACACTTTTAAAAATGTTTAGTGAACTGTTGAACTGATGAGCTCATTTAGCACTGATTTAGAGCCCTTAATATTAAACATTCTCCTCTTAATCTTGATATTCATATTTAGCTATGGAACTCCTACCTTGCATTACATTGAACCTGAAAGCCCTGAGGGAGGGCAAAATTAAAGTGTATTCTTCAGTATTGTTCCATATAAATCTCTAAAGAGAAGAGAGATCACTTTGTTTCATCTGCCTTTTCGTGTGTCAAACCGGAAATAAATGGAAAACTTCATAGTAGTTTCAGTGGTCATTGAATCTGAGCCCATAAACACCCCTTTAGAATTCTCCATACTTGATCATTCCCATGTTTTCCTTTGCTCAACAGCATCTTTCAAAAGATGTCTTTTCTCCGTCTCATTAGAATTAATAAGATCCACCTATCCCCGGAATAACACTGCTCCCATAGCTGAAAATAAGGTGTTGCAGTAACCTAAAGCTACACTCTTTTATAAAGGATCCCTGAACTACCATTCAGTTGCTGATATGGAGAAAATACTGTTAGAAGATAAAAACCAAAAGTAATTAGGATCGGTTGCTCTGAAAAACAACCATAGCCTGGTTAGATTTCATTATCAGTTTAAATAGTCATCACTATTAAGAAATAATTCTTTTAATTTCATTCAGCTCAGTTAATAAAACTCCTGGGAAGCTCCTAATACATGAAAAGAAATTCGTATTCTTTTGTTCTATTTCTCATAACAAAAATATAAGCTTCAATTACCAATAAAGTTTTTTTAAAGTTTATTAAAAACAAACAGAGTGAAGTGAAAAAACATTTCAAGGGTTCTCCTACTCTGTATCTTTCACTTTGATCAAGAAATAATAATATTTATTTGTTACTATATTCAGTGTACCGTTAAGAACAGAAATTCATGTATGATCTTCGCTGGTTTGAGTTTGCTTCTCTGTCATTATTTTTTAACGCTTCGAATAGATTCAGTGCATATGTTTTCTCTGCTAGTCTGAGAAGAAATACTGCTCATGTGTTTGTGTGCATGTATGTGACAGAGGAAGAGAAAAAACATGAACTGGTAAGATTCCAACATGTATCCTTTGGTCAAGTCCAAAACTAGATGTAAAAGCAGAGCTGCAAGCAGAGTTTATCCATTTGCATAATGAAGTCACTGTAGATGCATAATAAATATAATTTATGTTACAGTATTATATCATGGACACAGAATAAGATTAGAATCAGTTCATTTATGGTCAGAAGCATAGTACCTGCAAAAATTGTCGATAAAAAAATAAATTTGCTTTCTCCTCCCCCTCCCATTCTGACCACATGTCCTAGGTTATGATGTAAGATGTGCGCAAAAATATGTATTCTATCACCATCTTCATGAGCTGCTGAAACCAGGTGGGGCAATGTTTCCCTTGCCTCCTCCTCCCAGACTGTCTTCTGTTAATGGGCCATCAATGCCTTGCCCATGACTGTGGATCACTCCCTCCAGGAGCCATCTCTGTTTGATGGGCAATCAAGGATCTGCGGCCAGACTCCCAGAACAACATCGGCCCCATGTGAGATGCTCCAGCGGGGGAGGAGAGGGCGGGCCTGGGGACTGCACCCGGGGGCGCGCGGGAAAGGGGCGGCGGCGGCGGTCGGGCTCTGGCAGTCACCGGGGGAGACAGACGGGCGCTTCGGGCTGCTGCTGGACTACTTGGGACAGAGCAGCCACTCGAGGAAGACCGGGCCATCTGCAGCACCGCCGGCCCTTCGGAGGGGCCCGCGCCTTTCGGCAGGATCGCTGCTTCTGTGGAGCCACGTCTGCCATTGCAGGAGGACCGCAGCCACCGTTTGATTAGACTGCTGCCAGCACCCTTGACCAGCAGGGTGTCAGGTCGTATTCTGACTCTGTCAGCGGGTTTTTGTTTTTGTTTTTTTTTTTTTCTTTTTTGTGTACTATTGCATTTGGGTTGTTGTTGTTGTTGTTTTCCCTTCTCTTTAATCTTCCCAGTAAAGAACTGTTATTTCTACTCCCATATCTTTGCCTGAGAGCCCTTTAATTTCAAAATTTTAGTAATTCGGAGGGAGGGGGTTTACAGTTTCCATTTCGAGGGAGGCTCCTGCCTTCCTTAGCAGACCTCTGTTTTTTTTTTTTTTTCAAACCGAGACACCACATTATGTAACATGCACCTAAGGACATCTTGGAGTACTTAAATTACAGACAGAAACTGTCAGCTTGCCCTTCACACTGTCACTATTCACTGAGCCCAAGCTTTGTACTTGCCGGACTTTCACAGGGACGCTTGTTAGGTTACAATTTACATCTCAGACCAAAAGTTACTTTCCTAATTTTTGTGCCTGCTTTCTATAGCATTGTGATTGCTATATTCATTTTCCCTGTCTGTCTATTTTATTTATATATCTTTAGTGTCCAGTATTAATTGTCCTCAACTACACTTTAATCATAAGTGCCTACAGTTAAACACAGTAATTTAGTAGGCTGGTTTCCAGATCTTTTTTCAGAAACAGATTAACTTCAGCATCTGCTGACATCTGTGAAGACTCTTGGAGCTCAGCACCTACAAAAAGCATGCTTCGTATTGCAGTGTTGCCCACTAACAATAGAAATCTAAGTAAGCCTGTTCAAAGTTTTCAAGTAGAGGTTTATGAAATTTTTACCTTTTCTAGATAATAAAGTCAGCAAGTGCTGGCAAATTCAGTATGGTAAAAGGATTCAAGATACTGATTTCAAGTCTTAACAGATGACTCATTTAATGTGGAAAATAAAGTATTTTGGAATTATCAGTTAGATGAATTGCTTAGTTTTATGCCAGGAAATATAAACTTGATATTATGACAAATTTACAAGAGGCCTGTATGAGAACGTGAGTTCAAGGAGTTCAGATTTGCAAAAGTGAACTAAGGACACAGGGCTGTTTAATAGTGCCCAACTCTGGGTGAAACAGCAGTTTTCTATTAAAACTGAAAATCAAATAAAAGCAACTTTCACAGAGAGCAGAGCGAAAGTGACACACCTTGCTTCTTACTTTTTTTTCCCCCATCTTATAATTTGAAAATCACCACATTTGAGTAATAAACAGTCAGAAAGTTTTCTGCTGAAAAAGGTTTTATGCCTCTTATGGAGTCTAGTATAATCTCTCCATCTGCTTAATGAATGGTTATTTTCCCGATACATTATGAAATAGCTGGTTTTGTTGTTATTGTTGTTATTTTGTTTTGTTTTGATGCAGTGGGTCTGGGTTTTTAAAGGCCTCTTTCTGGTTTAATATAATACTTATCATGTTGATGCATACTACCCAATATACTACCCAGTGCCCTGTCACATATTGTGAAGGTTAAGGCTAATGCAAGTCAAAGAAAACTATCACAAACTCTGTGTTAAATGATGAGCTCTTAAACTTGAACTAAAGGAGTCCCTTTAACTCTGAGCAATTAACTAAGACTCTCAGATTTTAGATTGACCACAGCCAGAGAAACAAAATTAGTTTGCTAGTTATTTGCAAGTTACCAGCAACAAATGTAAGGCTAAGACAAAAAATACTACTTTTTCAGTAGTCTCAAACATCAACACCACTATTACTGGGTTTACAGAGAGGGAGATGGAAAAGGTAATGTATGTTTCTTTGCACCTGGACATCACATCACCCTAAGACATTTTCTCTTTGTGTTTCCCAGCTAACAAGCTACCAGAAAGATGAATGTCTTTCTGGCTGGGGAGCAATTGCTGAAGCAAGCTTTCCTTCCTCCTATACTGTCCTAGAAGAGATTTGGGTCTGATAGAAGTCTTATATATGCAAATTCATCTTAGAACTTTATTCAGACATGTATTTCCGTACTATCCCTTGCCTCATAGAGGAAGCCAGGATGTACCTTTTAACTTTTGCTTAACCTCTTCCACCTCATTTTAGAGCTGGGTAGGGGTAATCACCTCTTTCCAGAAGATACAGTGAAATCAAGAAAAAGACTGTTCTTGTGCTTAGACAATTATAATGTGTTTTTTTTTTTTTCTGTCTTATTTTCAGGAAAATATTTTCTTCTTATAGGGAGCAGAGTTCAGTCTTCAGTGTACATCTTCATCTGCTAACACCAATGTTTAATATATTTTACATACATCAATAGCCAGTGTTTGTTAAATTTTTGTAACAATTTGTATAAAATGTAAGAATCACAGATGTAGTTCATTGCTAATTCTTTGCTGAGACAATAAAAGATTAACTTTATCCTTTCAAGTGACAGAAGACATGAGATATAGCCTCCAGGTTCAGCTGGTAAAAATTAAATTCTAAAAGCAGGAACTGTTACTCTTCAGCTGGAGGGATGTACATGAGCTGCAGGAATTAACTTTTAAACACTAATTTAGATGTTATAATAAGTATTATCTTTATAGAAATGTTTCATCTCACCTCAAATTAAGTGAATTTCTGTGATTGTATGTTGTCCTTCAAAATGAACACTATAACCGTTTAAAAAGAAAAATTATGGAACTCAATGAAAAAGCTGTTTTCTGAGAGCAGGGAACAGTGATATGTAAGAGCTGTATTAAATCCTTTGAAGCGCTGATCCATAATAACAATGTGTTATCCTGTTCAAGAAAGACTGTGCTTTGGTCCTTCTTGTCACGTCCTTCAGGCATTTCATGTTCACGTGTCTACATGGATACTACTTGTACTATGTGCAATCAAAACAGTTTCAGCTTTGACTGTAAGTGGTCTCCCTTTGCATTTGCCAAATAGAATTTCTGTTGTTGAGACATATATATACAATATATGAACAGATAAACATTGATAGCTATGTAAAAATAGCATTGGTTAGATAAATTTCACTATAGTCTTTGTCTTTTTTAAAAAAAGTTGTGGAGAAAATGGAAAACTCTGTACATTTCACTGGTAGATTTTAATAGATTTAATGAGAATTAAATATATGAGCATATATATATATGATGTATATAAACATTTTCCAAAAAACCTTGAAAGAAGCTACTCGTTTTTTATTTTCCTAGTATTAGGCAAAGATATAATCCCAATACAAAGTGAATGTTCTAGGTAGTTCATCTTATAATTTTATTCATGGTTTTTTTTTTTATGTTTTATGTTGGCACATTGTGGATCAGGTTTACTCTAAGAGTATCTCCATGAATTTAGAAATATGAGTGGGAGATGGAAGTTTTTTGGAATCTTTGATCTGCAATTCAGACTCAGTCTTAATTTCTCCAAAGTAACTTAAAGTCATTTTTGCACAATCACACTTGTTTTTCACTTGATTCAACATTAAATGAGGTATCTTTTAAATTCTGAAGCAAAATGCATTATGGAGAAATGATTTAACCAGTGTTATATCATGGAAAAGTATGAGACGAGGAGGATAGATGTCCTGCTTGGGTGAATCAAACTGCAGCAAAATGGTAGGCTTCCGGTCTCTTTATATACTAAACATTTCAAGTACTTTTCATTAAACAAACAGTTATGTACCATCAGTTTGGTTTTTCTGCAGCTCTTGCAGCTCTAATCTCTCTTCGACAAAATAAAAACACTGAAACCATTTATCTCCCTTTGTTTACCTGCCTCATGTAAAATACTAAGTGGCGCCATCTGATCCATTGCTTTAGTTACAGCAGCTCAAATATTAAGATTTTCACACAGATTCTGCTTGTTTATACCATGTGTGACCGAAGTCAGACTAGTAGAGTTGAATCTGTGTGGTCTGCAGTCTTTGCTATTAGGACAGAAAGCAGTAATTTCCTATCTGGTCAATGAAAGGGAATGTAACTTTTCATGTAACCATTATGATCACACATAGGAAGGATAACTATGTCATATTACAGTAATGAAATAGAAGAGCTAATTTCTTAAAACATTCCTATGTCTTAAAATTTAGCTTTGTAATAAAATGTATGAAACACATTTCCTTCTTTTACATAGCACCTTGCTGCAGAAATTTGCCTCATCAGTTCAATACAGTACATTTTGAAATACACTTTGATTTTCATTACTCTCTATGGACAGGGGAATGTTTTCAGAGTAACTCCTGTTCACAACAATATTACTATTTTATACAAGAAGCATAGCCTTAATTAATGTGCACAAACATTGTGTTATGCTTTCATGGTGTAACTTGCATGGATGAAATGTTTCTGTTGTTCCTTTAAAAAATCTGGAAATGTATTTGCTATATTGCTTTGACTTCATTTGAGAATAAATACATCTAGGGTTATTAACCTCTTTCCAAGAGTCAGTATCAGTCTTATAGTCATCTGACAACACCACTTTGATATAAGATCCTAACATGTTGGTAGAACTTAGCTGTAATAAGACAAAAAATAAAGAACAGTACGGCATTTATTTTATAATTTAGGAAAAAAATAAATCTCCTGTTCTTTATTTCATTTCCATTATAAAGAAATGTGACATTAACTTTATTTACTGCTATTATTTGAATAAATCCAAATTATAGGATTCCTTTTTTTCAGTGAGGAGGACTATGCAATCATAAAAGAGTATAAACTCATATCAAAGCATCATAAAATCCTGATAAAGCAAGTCTTTTGCTTCTTGGACTTTATATCTCAGTAAGTATAAATGTGGGACAGAGTCTCAAACATTGTTCCCAAAGGATTACCCCAGTCCCTGAAGAACTGATTCTTCAGCTTTTCCTTTTTTTGTTTCCAGTTTAGGTATTCTAAACTTGGATTAGATCTGTAATAGCAATGATGGCATCCGGAAAGCATTTTAGTAACAGAAACTCAGCCGAAACATCAGACAAATGCAGCATGTGGATGAGCTGTGCTGACTTCTTTTATGCAACTAAGCACTTAGATACTCTATAGCATTAGAACTATTAGAGCTTCAAGCTATCTTTTGATGTACAGTCATAAGATTCTGATGCAGAGTGTGTTCATGCTGAATTAATTTCTTTTAATAATAGTAATGCTGTCAGTAGTGTATATTATAACTTGATAGTAACAGTTGAAGGAAGGCTGATAACCTTGAAAGTAAAAAATATTGTAAATTTACATTTTTACTTCGGAATAAAAAAGCAAGCTGATTTTGGTACATCATTTGGAAATCTAAGCAAGATTTTTTTATTCGTGTCAAGGACAAACTAGTTTTTTTTACGAAAATGAAAACCTGACTTTTTTATTTACTTATAAAAAGGTATATTTTATCTGTTTCCTTATCTTTACTCAGAACAGATATTGGAAATAAAGAAACTGTAAAAGATGCATTCAACAAAGTTACATTCTCATAAATTTATGTATTGCCAGGATAAGCTCAGAAGTACTTGACTCAGAAATCCATTTAGGTGCTTTTTTCCCATTTTTCTTGTCCTCTGAGCTTATTCTAAGTACATAACATTACAGTTGCTACAGGCCTGTGCACAGAAGGCAACACATGCCTCTCCCCACCTGTGTGCCTGTATAAATCCTGTTGTGACCCACCCCAGAACCATTTGTAGCCATTCATCAATTAGGTTACAGAAAGTGAGTAGTAGCATTTGTGCTGAACTGGATAATTAATTTGAACTTTCAGAAACCCTGTCACCGATTCACACAGAAACCACAAGTCAAAAAGCTCTGCCTTAGCTAAGAAGGCGTAAGAAAGTTGTTAAAAAAAAAAGAGCACATACAAGGATCTATTCAGAAGGTACTATGGTTACGTGTGGAAAATAATTAAGTGCTGTCCTTTTGAGCACACCATGGGTTTTTTGGTTCTCTATAACTTTTAATCTTGATTAATTATTTAGCTTTCATGTCCGAGTATGTAGGGAGGAGGCGGGGGACGGGACTGAAACAGGCGAGTACTGAGTCTTGAACTAGTAAGCTTCAAAGGACTCCGGAACCTGCTTCATAAATGGCATCATAGGTGGCAAAAGAAAAGCAGTGTTCACAAATGTGAAGACATTTCCATTAAAAGGAAGAATAAGCCTAGGTATCTGGCACACTGAACTAGAAGAGGATTTTAAGAATCTATTGCAAACCGAGATAAATTTCCCCAAAAATGCCAAAATTATACAAAGGAAAAATGAAAAAGATGCCTTGCCATACGTTATCTGCTTTGCCTCATTTTGTACTGACACAAAAGTCAATGATCCTGATTATATAAAAAAAGGATAAATATGTCAGGATTTCTAATTTTATTTTTTCTAAATCAGGATTTTAATTAGAAAATTAAAAGAAAGGAATAGTAAAATTCTTGAAGCTTAGGTTTCATTTCTTCAAAGGAGACTCAGGGCAAAGTACTTTAACATTTTACGTAAATTCAGGTAGAATCAGAATGCACAAACTGAAGTCTCAGAGACCACTAAAACAACAGCTAGTTCCTCCCTCTGTGGCACACACCAACCTGAATGAGTAGGTTTTGCATTTCTATCCAGTTTCTGCATTATTCACAAGTGGGGTATGATCCTGAATTCCACAGATGTTTCATTAGGGTCTGATATAAGGCCATGCAATACAGAGAACACTTCATTAATAACAATTCAAATGAAGCCCATTGGTGCTCTGAATCACAGAAAAGTGTTATATCTTTCCAATCAGAGAATATTGGAAGGTTATTGCAGATGCTGTTCATCTTTTACGTTGAAGACAAGATCAAATATAGGATTCCCAGGATGAGGATAATAAAAGAGGAGACAGGACTTTTCCAATTTGCTGGGAAAAGATGGGGAAAAAAAACATCAGCTATGGCAGGTTTTCTTGTGAATCTCTTAGGTCTGTGAGAATAGCCTAGGTGTGTGACTATAGAGAATGTGAAAAATCTTATGGATACAATATCTATTAATCATTTATTTGTGAAGATGAAGATGGGAACTGGTTTTCCCCTCTAGTCCTGTCCCTTTCGCCTCCATGAGGTGTGTGATGCCCAGGGCTGGGGCTGACCTGCCCTGTCTCCCTGGAAGCCACTTCACCCTCTCTGGCCCAGAGACTTTGAGGCGCCCCACAGCACATCCAGAAACCCTGTCGGGTTGTGGCAACTCCAAATGCCAATGGCCGTTCACAGACAATTGTCAATTGAGATTCAGAGCTCTACAGGAAAATCAGGCAGAACTTTTGTCATGTGACTCCAGTTTTACATTTCACATTTATAAGGTTAAATAGAGCTGAAGACAGGCTGAGAGAGTTGGGGCTGTTCAGCCTGGAGAAGAGAAGGCTCCGGGGTGACCTTAATAGCAGCTTTCCAGTACCTAAAGGGGGCCTACAGGAAAGCTGGAGAGGGACTTTTTACAAGGGTGTGTAGTGATAGGACAAGGGGCAATGGATTTAAACTGAAAGAGGGCAGATTTAGGTTAGATATAAGACAGAAATTCTTTACATTGAGGGTGGTGAGGTACTGGAACGGTTTGCCCAGAGAAGTTGTGGATGCCCCATCCCTGGAAGTGTTCAAGGCCAGGTTGGATGAGGCTTTGGGCAACCTGGTGTAGTGGAGGGTTTCCCTGCCCATGGCAGGGGGGTTGGAACTAGATGATCTTTGAGGTCCCTTCCAACCCTAACCATTCTATGATTCTATGATTCTATGAAGACAATGAGAAAAAAAAAAAAAAACACCACAGCCATAAAACAGAATAGGAAAAAAAAAAGAAAAAACAAACTAAAAAAAATATTAAAAATCACAAGCATATCTGAAGAACTCAATAAATTCAAAGACCATCAGCTCAGTCAGCTAACTTGTGTTCTCTATGCTTCTCCCAGAGTCCCTATTCTAAAGTTGTGGAAGTGGTGAAAAATATTTAGTGATAATATTTGCAGATCTCTTTTCAGGGTTATATTAATTCTCAACTTGAAAGTACATATTCAGTGTACATTTCAGTACTCATGGCTTAACGTAATTTCTTGTTCTTTTTTACCATTTAAGTGCAAAAATAACCCTGTTTCATACATAGTTCATTAAATACATAAAAGTAAATATGGTATCTATTCATTATGACTTGGCTAATCTTGATACATTTACATTCTCTTTTTTTTTTTTTTCTCTTGAATACTCTTTTATTATGCGTCCACTCCTCTAATGGAATTATAATCCTGCATTTATGACAGGATACTTACTATTTTTTGTTTGGCACTGCAACATCAACAATTTTTTGCATGTTTCATATAACATTCTAAGTATAATATCAGTAATGCTACGTAAGGAAAAAATCACCTGCTGTGCTTTGACTCAGTATCTGTGCAATTCTGTGAGTGATTCAGAGTAGTCTGGAGTGTACTTCTGTCATCACTTCACCTCAGCTACAAAGATAAAGTAATGCTTTCCTCCACAATCACATTATTATGTGAGAGCTGGCCTAAATCTCTGAGGAGAGTTAGGTGATAATTATTTATAATACTCTATAGTAATATAAAGAATGAAAAGTATTCTTTTAAATGAAAGTGAGCTTTGGTATCTCCTTTATTCTCTTCATTACCAGTATATTACTTTTGTTTTGATCAATTTGCATTTCAAGTTCACAACAGTATGTGTCTCTCTGTGAAGAAAAAGGTTACCTTCATTTTAAAAGAAATATTGAATTACCACTATTACCATTATCTTCCACTACATTGTATTTCTGTCATGGCTTTTTTCAATCTGACTACACAGTTCTGACCATTGTGCCATTGGTGCCTATCTCTAGATCCCACCCAATGCATCATCATAGCAATTCCAAGTTGTTAATTGTCTCTCCAATGTAATTATCAGCATGTTTTCCAGTAAACCTTTACCTGTTAAAGTTGCCATGCGGTAAGATACTTAGCATTGCCTGAACTGTAACTGAAAATCCCACTGCTCTGAATGCTTACTGATTTTACTGCCCTGAGAATTAAGCACTAAATTTTTACACTTGTTTTTTCCAGATAATTTTGTTCCTGTCTAGATCAGATTTTTTTTACCCTCAAACTTCTAGCCTTTTTAAATATATCTGTGTCTTCTCTACTGTCATTAAACATTCTATTTTAGACTAGCTTAGTATTTTCTGGTTATTTAATTAAGAAGCCACATAGCAGATTATTATGGATGATCAATAAACCAAGGTTTGCACCCTGCAGGAGTCTGCTGAACAATTCTACTTGCTGCCTCAGTTGATTTTCAGGCCACATGGCACTGCCAAGCTAGAAGGTAATTTAAGAGATTATTTTGGAAAAGATCTTGCAAGGACAGCGGGATAACTAATGCAACAGAGGAACTGCAGTCCAAATTATCTTGCATCATCTGCAGTAGTTTCATATACACACCAAATAAAAGTGATGAAATAATCTCTATAAGGTTTAATAAAAGAGAGTATTTCAAGATGGATGAGCTATTTGCTCAAATGGAATGGTGTAATCCCTCAGAGAACTACCAGGGCATTGCAGAGTATGTAAGTGAATCAACAGCATATTTGACAATGAGCTTGAAGTTTACCAACAGATCAAAGAGCAGTGAGGAACAAAGAAGACAGTAGAGGAAGGAAACAGATGTTACAATCCCAGCATTTGTTCACAAATAGAACTAGAACTATAAAAGCAAGACAGAAGAATCTTAATGCTGTCAGGGACAGAAGCGGTCTCAATTTTGGTAAAAGTGAGTGAGACGTACCCAGCATTTGGAAACTATAATAAATGGAATATTCACTCTATGTTGGGTTATGTGATGAGATGATGTCTCCTCCATGAAATAAGGATGCAATTTTCCTGTGTTGGATAAACCCCTAGCTCCACCTCATCTGCTGCAGGCAAGTTTGCAGGGCATCTCAGAGTACAGGTAATTTCCACTGTGGCGGTGTAATACAGCATCAAAGGGAAAAGGCAGAGGCCGCCTACTCATCAACCCATTCCTTCCTGTCATAGTAGACCTAATTTTTCTGATGATAAAGAAATAAAATTATTCTTTTGGATAATGCACCTATCATCCAATGAACCTAACAATGTTCCATCTTCCTTATCAACCTTATTGCACTACTTGTGTTCAGGCTGCTAATACAAACAGCTAATGCAATCACAGCCTGCTCCTAATTCTTAGTCATTTCATTGCTATGCCTTTTGTGTGGGGTCCTCATATGACGTGCATACATAACACATCTTCTTTATGTTGGTCATCTTTAATAAAAATTATTGGCTGAATTGTTTAGTATTTATCTGGTTTTAGGTTCTCAGTGTCAGCATTCTCATAAGGGCTGATTTCCAAACAATGGATTATCACACTATTGAGTTTCTTTTGAGATATTTCTTTACTGGAAATCAGAATGTACTCAAAATCAATCATAAACTTTAAAAAAAAAAATCATCTTGATTTATTGTGAAAATGTATTTTTTTTCCCTCCGAAATTATAAAATGCATTCCCAAGATGAAGTTTATAATGGAAATAGTGACACCCCTAAGTACAGCCCTGGGAACTGAATTACAGTCATAAAAATTCACTGATGTTTTACCAAAATTGCTCCTTTATTCCATACAAGTCTTTTTAATGAAGTTAGAGACTGTGGTAGTCTCATTGTCACTTATCCAAGATTACTACTGCCTGCTCCGTCCTTTAGTTCTTCTGAACTTGAACTCTGCTCCACTACATTTCAAAAGAGCTTTATTTCTCATAACTTCCCTTCAGCTGAACTGCTTAAGGATATCAACGTACCGTACTGTAGCTGCATGTTATAATGTGTTGCGTACTAGGAATAGTAAAGCTCCTTCAATGAATTGCTGGAAGTTAGACATATTCAATCTCTGTTAGGCTTTTAGTAAATCCATACAGCATAAAGATAAGAAGCTTTTCATTAGCTCTCTAACAATCTATTCCCCTGAATTATGAATACTGATGAATGAGTCTCTGCAAGCCTTATGTACTTTACCTGAAGCATTTAAGATCATTTGCTTTAGTTATTCAATTTACATCATGAACTCAGATGTACCCCATGAGGCCTTCATTTTTAAGAGACCAAAATGAATAATATTTAACCACTACAGCTTCTATGACTCTATTAGAATGAATCAATATTGCTAAGCACATGGTAATTACCTTACAGTTATAATACTTCCTAGAATTAAAGAAAGAAATTGATATTATTAATCATATTTGCAAGAGAAAAAAAAAATATTCCATGGGTATGTGGCGATGGAGAACACTTAACATTACCGCAAAGGCAGATGGTGAATACTTTTTGCAATAGTATGGGAAGCTCAGAGTACTGGGAGGAGTTTGTACATAATGTGAAATGTTCCTCTGGACTACTAATTTTAAATTAATCAGAATAGATTTTCAAGTTCTTTTCCCTAATGGTTTGATTTAGTGTAATATAAATCTTGCAAAAAAACCCAAAACCAAAAACAACAAACCAAAATTTGAGCTTACCTTATTTTTACATTAACCTGAGTTACACTATTTTTCCTGTTTTTTAACTACTGAAATTATGTATTGTCCTGTTCCCTTTGTTTCATACTCTTTAAGAAATTATTGATTTTTGACCTCTATGCTTTTTCCATTTCTTTAAGTCTTTTTCTAGAGATCAAAATTTGTAAAGAAAATAATGATTGTAATGCCTTCAAAAGAAAAAAGCCTTTGTATTTTGTTTATCAGTATATTCCCAATATTATGAATGCATGCTAATAATTTAACGTCATTGAAGATATATTTGGAATTATCACAATCATCTTCCGTAGTTAGCATTATTTGTATAAAAAAACATGAACTAGCAAAAACTTATGGGAAAAATATTCCCTACTGTAGTTTACAGATGGCTTTACAGCTAAAGCAGAAAAAAAGAATTTTGTCATTTTGCCATTTTAACCATCTATTATTGAAGCATATTACCATTTGTCAGCCTGTGTTAGGTAATGCCATGTTCAATAATTTATAACAATGCGAGAGAGTAGTGGTAGCATATTTCCAGGATATGGAATGACTGTGATTGTGCACATGGCCCAGTTAGCCCTTGTGATTTGTATTTCTCTGTGTTGAATAGTCCCACTGAGAATGACCAAAAACAACTTTCTTGACACGCAACGTCTTTTCTCTTTTGTGTAATCTAGTTCTCAGTACTGTTACTGGGAGCTTTGCTGCTAGCGAAGATTCTCAGCATGACATCTACTTTCTCCTCGACAGCTGAAGATCTTTTGAACATGCATTTGCCCATTGCAGTGCTATGACTCTTATCTGTGACCCAAGAAAATAAAATAATTGATCGGGATTTAGTCTTGCATCTTCAACACAGAATTAACAAGTTTATGAGCCCTGTGCACAGTTATAACTCATCTTGATCTTGGTTGTATTTAACCTTAGATAAACAGAAAACAGAGCTAGGAGATGTCTTGATAGGTCACCTAGTCTGATTTTAGCAAAGCTGTTCCAAAGGGCTTTGCTCTAGTCCAGTCTTAAATCATAGAATCATAGAGTAATAGAAATTCAACAACTTTCCTAGGTAAATTATTCCAATATTTAACTATTTTTCTATTAGAAAATAGTTTATTAGTGTTTAGTCTCAATCTCCTTGCTTATGTCCTTATACCAGGCTACTTTTTGCTTTATCCTCAGTGAATGTGGAGAATGACTGACATCTATTGTGCTCGCTAATCTTAATTTATTTGAAGTTATTTGTGGTGTCTCCTTCGATCCACCTTTTCATTACAGTAAACAGTTATTTCAAAAGTTACTCACAGGTGTTATCCTTTGGGCTGGTGTGTATCTTTTTTCAACAAAACTGCGTGGTGGCTCAGCTTCTGAATTGTCCGACAAAAATACTGCTTGAACATACAAAACTATTACAGAGAGCAAAGATGAAGCAAATCTACTGCTTTGGAAACCTACCAAATGATCTTTCCAGACATTTTCTCTGCTACCTTGTATTATCTTAATTGTAAATGCACAAGCTGCCTATCATGCTTTGAAATGGTATTTTCAGCACAGCTATTGTTTCCTAGCTGTTGTACTGATGGCAGAGATGATTCCTTTATTGCTGCATTTACTGTTAGTATTTCCACCCCAGGAATCTCCCTGAGACACAGAACTAGTGTCAGGCTGCTGCTCGATAACAACTTCTGTTACAATTTCTGTTTTCCAAGTCCTCATTTCTCCTGTTAAATTATGAGCAGTTGAGGCCTCTTGACTTAGTCATGTTTAATGTATGTGTTAACGGCAATGAATCATCTTGGGGTAGGTGACACTCTGTTAGCAGCACAGTTACACAGACACCCCAAATTGTTACTGGTTTTAAATCCTGGTTGAGCTTTCAACAGCTGCTAAATTTTGTAGAATAATTCTGCATTGCGTTTTACAGTGGACATCATCCCATGAAAAAAAATTGCATCCAGAGAGGTTAGTGGATTTCAGAGAAAGCCAATATAGTTTCTCATACTAGGTGTGGTTGTTTTCCTGACTGAAATGGAATGTCTGAAACGCTGAATTCCTCTGTATCATTCTTACTTTTGAACTGTTGTGTCCTCTAAATGAAATTAATTGACATGATGCATTTTATAGAAACCCTCCCAAACACAGGTTTATGCCACTAGGATACTATTAAGAGGTTTTTTTTTTTTTCAAGCCAGCTTTTTTTAAACAAACAAAAATTGGACTTGATTCATATACTGTAAATCCCCATTGGGTTATGCTGTTTTCATGACTAATTTCTCTCACTAACCACAGCTTTACAGCCTATGACCTTACAACAGCCAGCAAGCTGTAAGAAAACATGGGCTTGTTGTGATGGTTATGCCTTTGCTCATGTTCCAGGTCCCCTGTGGCTTGTTAACTCTCCAGGCAAATACTGCTTCAATTGCCTCCAGGCCAACTGCAGTTGTTGAACTGCCAGGGATCATGAAAGCAACCTGCCTCCACTGGACACTCCGGATTAAAAATAAAAGAAGTCATTCTAATTTATGTTAAAATCAATATAGATTCTTCTCAGTTTCACTATATGAAACAGAACTCTCTAAAGGAAAACAAAATAGTTTTTCCAGTCTTTTGTAATCTCATATATAGTCTTTACTGCAAATTATACTCCTTTGATATTGTTAACCTAACGACAGGCAATAGATGACACAATGAGAGACCTAATTGAAAAGAACTGGCATTTCACAAGCCATTAACACTTTACTAACTAAATGTTGCAAAATATGTATTCACATGCAATAATAACATAAGTGGTTTTGCTGACACCTTCTCACACTGGAAATTATTTATAATGTCAAAACTTGTAGATGTATCCAATCATGTGAGTTACCTGGCTTCCTCTAAAAGAAAAATGTCAGGTTATCGTTCAAGCCCAAACAATAACATGTTTGATAGAGTTCCTTCTAAATGTAAATTTGGCTTCCTCGTCCTGCATAATTACAGAAATGGAAGTGATAACTTTCTGTTAAGCCAGAAGCACCTGATATGAAAGAGGCAAGTATGAGACAACAGTTAAAGGGTGGAGGGGAGCCCCTGTGGAATGTCTTCTGCTGATAGCATATGCATATATATATATTCGTGCCATATGTAATCTGTGTCTGACTGCACCACTGTACAGAATGGAGTAGGTATTGCGAATTCCTAGATGATGAGAAATTAGGTTTCTAGACAGATCATTTATCATAATCACACAATTTCCAGTTGAACATTTCTTAGATCAGTGCATTTCTGAAAAAAGGATCTAAATGATGAGGAAGTAGCATGAGCAATTGAGTAGTTGAAGCCTTCTTTGTGAACTGATACTGCATCTGCGACCTACAATGGTGTTGGGGCATGACATACTGTGAGTAAGTCATTAAAACAAAGTCAGGCATCTTTGATCATTAAGAAATCTCATTGCAGTGCTTACAGGAGTACATGAGATGTTAAACTTGGCTTCTAGACAAGTTTTAAATTGGGCAATTTGAATCTGTTTGGGTAATTCAGATGGGGTAATACTGCTTGCTATTTTTGTATCTACAGGTTCATTAAGGGACATCTTTCTTCACTTTCATTCTGAACTGTAACGCGTAGTATTGCTGGCAATTTTTTTCCCATGTTCCCACAATACACTAAAAGCACACATATTTGAACTCAATTTATAAATAAGGACTTTGATGTGAGATTAAAACTCTGCTTTTATGCAGTCCACAAATTTATACATTAATTTTATAAGGACATTAATAAGATGCATTGAAGACATCTGTTTAATTAAGAATAAAACTCAAATTCAGGTAGCCTATTTTAGATGCCCAGAATAATTATCTCATCTCAGCTGGATTAATCCAGACATAAAATTTATTCAGTATGGATCTCTGCTCTGTTTGCTGGCTGTGTAGAATGATTCGAGTTGCTTATATCTCTTTTTGACTGCTTTCTGAGTTTAAAGTCCTCAGTAAGGAGATTACAATTAGACCATTTTAAAAAAGTAAATACATAGCAACAGGTCTGGGTTGTCCTCTTTGTAACTTTGAGTACCTGAAGAAGACCTTTATAGCCTGGCCTTTCCTTCATAATTCAGAACTACTCTGAGGTCTTTTCTTAAGCATGAACAGAGGTATCTCTTGCTAGATCAGCTGAAGATGAAAGTGCCAACATTTGCATCTGGAAATGGCAAGATATCTTTTATTCTGTTGCCATTCTGAGAAGCCTGAAAGGTACAGCTCCCACTCACATCCCTAGGCAGTTGTACTGTTCCAAGTGTGAGAATGCCAATACCTCCTTTTCAAAGCTGCTGATGCTGCTGATGTTGGTTCATTGTTGGGAAGTCAATATTGTTGTGGACAGAGAAAGAATAAGCAGAGAAAAAGAGCAGTTCTACAGTTCAGTGAAATGGGTTACCCCACTGGGAGGAGGGGGGGTCTAGGTCTTGTTTCCTGCTCCAGGAACCCAGTCTGTCAAAGAATTAATAACTGGAACCACACCTAACCCTTGTTCCATGCAGTGGTTGTGCCTCTGTCACGGGGAAACAGAACTGTGTGTCAAAATGAGAATATTACCCTTTAGGTACCACTTGAAGTGCAAAGTGTAACATACGTTTTCGACACTTCCACTCTTTCTAAGTCCCAATACAGAAAAATTCTAGAGGGACTGAATCTTTCCATTTTTGATTTTCTGAGAAGTGATAGATTTAAGTGTTTTCTCAGCCATTGCAGCGTATGCTACAAAAGTAATGTGTGTGACACTTCATCAGTTAATATATATTTAAAGAAGTTAACATTCTTAATGAGAATCTTATAGCTTAACTTTGCACTCATATCCAAAATGAAAGGCATATTTGTGATACACTTGCCTATGCAATACAAATGACTGATGACTGAAAGGAAAGGTCAAGTTTAAATCAGGAACTATTTCTTTATTCATCAGCCTGTGATGAATAAGAGAAGCAATTATAAAGATTTTTAGCTAACCAGCAAAATGTTAATTGTGTCTCTCAGACACTGAGTGACTTGTTACAAGCATCTGTATTGAATTAGAGAACCACATTGAGTTTGAAAACTATGAATATTATATGTTATGGTCCAGGCCAATGAAATATTACACTTTTCCATTTCGAACTCAATCAATTCTTTGTTAAATTTCACTGCAGGACTCTATTCTTTAATCACTCATCAAGACAGGACTTTCTAATGTTTGAATACTAATTTCAGATGTAGCTGTCGTTTTAGCTTTTGTAATCCATACTTGGCTTTATTTCTTAAATGCAATAAATGTAACTTCTAGACATGAGGAACACTATGTTAACATCGTACCACAAAAATGATTTTTTGTTGATGAGAGAACATACATAGCATATGACTAACTGATGGAACTAGTGAGATTATAAAATAGCCTTGCTTAGCAGCACCGCAATAATTTAACTCTCTAATTTCAGTGTTCTGAACAACAGAATACACTTGCCAGAAGGAGTGCTAGGACATCCTTTTTTGTGTTTGTTTTGGTTTGGTGTTGTTTTTTTTTTTTTTTTATTACAGACAGCATGGGGCTTTGATGTAATTGACCCTGATAACAAATTCTGACTGGCTACAGCTATAACAATACAGAAAAAAGTATGAGTAAACTGAAGAAAAGATAGAAATAGAATGTGACTGGCAAGTGAATATGGGAAACGTGAAGAGAGGACACATTAAAAGTTGGTGGCTTGGACTAAAAGATGGTATAATTGTATTTTTGTATACCTCTGCCTTAGTGTGAGCTATGGTTAAAAAGCAAACAAGGTGTAAAATTGCTTTAGAAAGAGGAAGGTCAAGACTGCAGGGAGAAGTCTATTATCTCTGCATAAACTGATGGATCTACATCAACATATGTCATTCAGGGTCACCCACAAGAACAAGAGGCTAGGGGAGGGTATTGTTTAACAAGAACTAGTTCAGAGGATAGTACAAGACCGGTCAAGTATAAGGTAAACTGCTCTGAGGAGTGTAATTAAGTAGGCTTTTTTTTTTTATGATTTTTTAAATCTTTAAAAGCTGAGTAAGAAAAAAAATATGAGAAAAGTGAAGGAAATGACTAATTGAGAGAAACAGTTATGCTAATCTATAACCACACATATATAAAAATCATCATGTCAGATTAAACCAGATAAGCCCTTTCTCGTTACAGCAACTATTCCAGGCCAAAACCAAGCTTTTGGAGTGGATTTATTCTGTATTTTATCTGGACTGGTAATTCCTATATTTCATTGATCTGAGCAAGAAATAAAAAAATTCTCTCCTCAGTCATAGCTTATTGTCTTGAAAGATATAATAATGCATTTTGGAAATGTAGTAGATTATGTGTATTTAATAGGAGTTATTTCCAGTTTACTTAACTAGAAAAGAAAAATTTTCCTGACTGATAACAACATGGGCTGGATTCAAATGTAAAACTGGTACTAAAAAAGTATTGTCAGGAATTTCCAGAAACCTTGAAAAAATTGTAAATATACGTTCTCTTCCTAGTGAGTTTTCTCCATTTAAATCCATTGGCATAATAAACAATTTTTAACAGCATAAAAGAAAGAAAAGCAAAAGAAAAGCCACAAACAGAGCAGCATGCAATACCTAATTCTCATGCATAACTAATGCCATTCCATAGTCCTCTTTGATGAGGCAACTGCTAAGACAGCTGGTTCCTTCCCCTTTCTGATGATAATACCTCACTCACACTTTTGGGCTGTCAAATCTTCCCAGATAGGAGACCCAATTTAAGCCTCTCTGCTCCTGTTAGCCATGCTTTATCACTTCTCTCACTGCTCCTAGTGCCAGGGCCTGCCCTGACCAGCTATTTTAGCTTTGTTAACAGGTTTTGTTCCTTCAGGTCTCAGTAAAAATGTGTTCAACGCCGTAGGGCTGATGCAGTAACCTTCAACACCATGAGAGACTAACAAACAATCTTTCGTGTTCTCTGTCTATTGAAATCTCTAAAACAAAATCATCTACCTTCTGTACTATTCTCTTAATTCTTTTCATGTCAATGCTAGAAACTGTTGCTCAGTTCATTTTGGCCACCACCCAGGCACACTGCACAGTTAATTGGTTTAAACTCCCATATATTATCATAGTGTAAAAATGTTCTCAATTCTATGATATGACCATTTTGATAAGAAAAATGCTCTCCCACACTAAAATACTATATGTAAAACAAACGTGTTTTAGGCCTGCCCATTTGTCCCTTCATTTGTCCCCACCTCATCCCGATTTTAAATTTAAGGTTTACTTCAGAATTTTAGTTATCCGTGTGTGTCATTATCCAGTTTCTGTCATTTTCAGAAATTTGAAGTAGAGGTAAAACTGAATAAGAGAACAAAAACTAAAGTCATCTAATCTTTCTAAGTTCAGCTAAAATAAGAAATGTCTGTATATGTTACTAAAATGACACAGTATCTGTGACTTGACCTAGGAAATGTATTGAAATAATCATCTACTGTCTTAAATCCCACTATATGTTATCAGTTTCATTGCTACCAACCATATAGCCTGAATGAATAATCATATGCCACAGTGTTTCTGACTTACAGTCCCAGTCAGAAGTCATAATAAATTTATGCTTACAAAAGTATGAAATTAAATATGTATATTTATATTCACTATATCATGAATGTAGTGCTTAGATTTCTTTTAGAGACACATGTTCACTAGATCAACACAGCTATTCTATTTGTCTGCTGTGATCTGTTTTAATTTTCATGTTCTGTTAACCAAATTTGGAAATATAACCTCACAAAGGCTTAGAAATAAACTTCAAAGAAAAAGGAAGACTGCTAAAAACAAGTTTTGAAAAGTTACGAGCATCTGGATTTTGACATTATGGAAACAGAAGGGAAATTTATCAGCATTTTTTTCAGCACGGGCAGCACCTGCAGCCTATAGGGAATAACACACATCAGCTCCTGTGGGAAATGCACTGTAGACAGTTACCATCCTCAAGATGTAACTATAGCCCTTTGTAGCAAAGAAAAGATTGATTTTATACATTTAATATATTTCTAAAATCCGTCTTAAAAATTAATCCAGCCATGGATAGGCCTGATACAGCATCAGTAGAAATCATAAAATCATAGAATCATAGAATGGTTAGGGTTGGAAGGGACCTCAAAGATCATCTAGTTCTGACTCCCCTGCCATGGGCAGGGACACTTTCCACTACACCAGGTTGCCCAAAGCATCAATCGGAAGGCTCTCACTGATTTCAGTAAGCTTTGTATTCGACTGTAATTAGAATATGCAGATGTGCATCTTTTCATGAAGCAAGTCAGTAGTACAATGAAAGGGTGGAAAGTTAATAACACACTTGAAGTCGCAGCATGTGGCTGAATATTAAATGCTGTTTAGACAGGCTGAGATACTTAGAGTGTTGCACCCTCAGCAAAATCCTGAAATGCTTCACCTTAATGAATTATTTTTCCTCTGTGTTGCTTCAATTTTTTGCAGAGAGCATTTTGTATTTTGTGTTCAAATACTTTCCAATTTCAAAGAGTACTGTAGTAAACTACTCCACACATAAATATAAATATAGCAATAGTCAGTGGTATTTTGAGTCTGCTATAAGCAGTCCTTGTTTGATGTATAATTATGATGCTATTTATTTGTATAATTGCTTATTTCATCCAACTATAATTTTGTGAGATCTGTATATGAGACATATCATGCAGCAGGTAAGCCATGTATAAAAGTCTAACAATATCTTCTTGCCTATCTGGAGTAAACTACAGGGCAGTAACACTGAATACCGTATGTTATCACCCTTGAAATTTGAATCCCTGGCACTAAATTTTATATTCTCTCCACAGCATTTGTGGAGGAATGTAAAAACAATCCTCAGTGCATGGTTTATAGATTACTTTAGGCAAGCTAAATGGTAAGATGCAAAGTGAAGCCAACAAAAATATATTCAGTATTGCCATCAATGAACAGATGAAATGGTTTTAGATTGCTGTGTTTAAACAAATGGGAAAGGGTAAGTGGAATAGTCATGTGTGTGAGAGGCATTGACACTGAAGGCACTTGGTGCTGTAGGGAAGGGGAAGGATTCAAAGCTGAGGGGACCTGGTTCAACCCTGAATTGCAATTGCAGCTGACCAATTGCTGAAAAGCAATTTCAGGCTGACCACTTACAAAATGATCATGAATTCAAGAAAGCCTCTAATCACTTCGTTCTCGTTCTGAAGAAGAGTTGAATGATGTCTTTTCCTCCTCTGCAGCAAAGGCATGCTGTGCACATTAACAGAATTAATATTCTGGAATGATACCTACCTAGTTGAAGTGCATAAAAAGAGTTCTTACAACATCTCACAAAGGTGTTTTCACAGTTTATTTGGTGTTTCCAATGAAGGTCATTTAAATTACATGACTAGGCCCATTGTCAATCTTAAATGAGTAGTGAAGAGGAAAACAGAATTCAAGGGTTCTAGTTTCCAAGTTTTAGACCAGATAGGGACCTAGTCTAAATTGTAATCCCAGATCAAATCTTAGTTACTCAAATTTTTGCTGACATTCACAGTGGGAATAGAGTTCATCCCTTTCTGAACAGCAAATGTTTTGCCGTCTGTTCTGCCGTGCAGCTAACAGTACTTTAACACAAAAAGTCTCTCCATTTTTCCCTCTGTATGGGAGGAAAAGCCTATCCATCCAGCAGTTCACTTAATGACAAGCTGAGTGCCAAGGTGTGTTTTTCAGGGTAGCACAATGTTTATAAGGGGTCAGAAGAGAGCAGCTATGTGCTTCAGCTTCCTTCTCAAAAAGCTGGCCAGCTGTCTCCCAGCATAATGTCTGCATTGAGACAGCTGGACAAAGTGTTTCGGAAACATGTGGGAACAACATATGTGTTGTTACAGGTCACTTGGTTACTCATGCTGTGGAACGCCTTGTAATTCCTGCACGTGGACTCGTGCCCTGGAGACGAGTCCGTAGTAGCTTGTGCCATGGGAAATTAACTGATACGCAAGGATTCAGCTATGCCTTAATTCAATATTTAGCAATATGCAGAGGAAGTGAATAAGTCTGGCAGAAAAATGTTATCAAACGAAAGAACTGGGTGTCAGGTGTAACATGAGATGGATGAACAGGTTTAGTTTCTGAGTTGTACTTCTGGGAAATAAACTTTGGATCTAAAGTCTCTTTGATTTCTTTTTTAACATTGATGTTTTACTTAGTTTGGAAATTCTTATACACTGGTATTTTAGAAAATAATACAGCCAGCTAAATTGTTACAATTCTATTTTTAAAAAATATTAGTTTTCTGTTCTGGCCAAGTGGCAAGAGCACAGCTTTCTTATGTTCTCTTCTTAAAGTGTACCTCTAATTTTACTCTACTGATCTATTACTCACCTTACAAATGTGATACCTTCTAATGGTTTGCCATCCATTTTTTAACACATATTGCAATAAAAAGAGTTGTTCAAAAAGAAAAATTGATACTATACATTATAATTGTCTGATTCATGTTCCTCATTCTCTGTTGTTTCAGGAAGTCTCTAAAGCCGGTTGAGAAGCAATATGAAGTCAGTATTCCACTTGAATACAAAAAATGTGTGGAAGATCACAACTACAGACTTTATGAAAAATCAGATGCACATGAGTTATTTAATTTCATACAATTAAAAAAATTCTGAAAATCACTCTGAAAAGGAATGCGAATGCTGGTGTAAGAAAAATAAAAATGAGGCATTGTAAATGTTCGCTGCCTTTAAATATGGGCTTTAACTAAAGTGTAGAAAGCAAAATATTTATTCTATTCTTTTCTAATATATATTTTTATTGTATTTCCATTTATTGACACCTCCTCAGATTTTTCCCAGGTGTTTCTCCCAGAATTTGTCTGGCCTATGCTTGTACTGAGTAGGTTGCAAAATCCTTTTCTCCCTAAAGAGTATTTAATTTACAGTAATTGCTTTCATTTTCTTTCTAGTTTCATCCCTATTTTTTGTTTCTTGCCTCTGTCAATTCTTTATCCTGCACTTAGCTATGATATGGCACTGTGTGCTTCTAATCTTACAAGCTCTTTTCGATTTGTTTCAATTAATGTACTGAAAGATTTTTTTACTAAAATTATCAGCAATCTCTCTTCAGAATACAGACTCATAAAACTGTTCCCAACTCTATAAATGCTCACCCATAGATTTTCCTTTGTATATGCAAGTAGCCACAATGAACTCAGTAATATTCTTCATAAATGTAATTAAATACATGAGTACTTGAAAGATTAGAACCTTACCCAGAACTCATGTCAAAAAAAGTTGGGTGAAATTGTTTTCTTTGGAAGGAAGGAGGGTTTCCTTAACATTTCATTTGACTAAAGAAGATAGAAAGGAATTTAAAGAATAATCAAAGAGGAACACAATAAGGTAATATCTCCACAGACAGTGTGTTTCGGGCGTTATGACTATATGTATAAGCTCATAAAATAAACATCTATAAAAGCCTAACAGGAGATGAGACCTTTTCATGTTGGTGCTTGTAAATTGAGGCTATCTTGTCTTGCCTGCTTTCTCACAAAGGAACAGTGTTTCCTGCCTTAACTTTAGTCTTTTTTTTTAGGCTATGGATAATGGAAGCCCTATGGGTTGCTAGTAGCGTACCCTAGCACACGGAGAACATTGTGTTAGCTAGTGACAACCAATTTAAGTGTAATAACTTTTTAATAGTTAAACACACATGCAAACAGCAGGTTCCCTGGTCTTGGGTAATTATTTTTCACAGCTAGATATAGATCCTGACTCCTTTTTTTCAGGCTACCGCCTCACCGAATGAGTGGCCTTCAGTAGTCCATTCAGTCTGAGGAACTTCGGGAAAGAGAAGAGACTTGAAAAATTTTTTCTGTAGCTGGCATCAGGCAGTCAGTTGTCAGTGATATATGTTTGTTTGGTTTACCATTTCAGAAAAATCTCTTAAAAAAAAAAATCTCTGACATACAAATGTGGTGAAAAAATTAAGAAGACAATTAAGAGAACAGCTAAACCAGTGTTCAAATGATGAACTATTTAAACTCTTTAGTTAAAACTAGGACATGTAATTCAGAGAATTTTCATTGGTTACAGATCAAGACTGGATCAGTACATCCTCCCTTTAAAGTCAGAAATTCTGTACTGTATCCAAGTTTTTAATCTTTAGTTTTAATCCATTATAAAGAACAATGAGGCCATAAACATTCTTGAAATAAGGAGTCTATTAATTGGATTTTTCTTCTTTCTTCTCAATGAATTCTGGAATATTGCCTTCACCATCTATTTGAAAGGCCTCCTAACATAACATATAAATATTCCTGCTTCTTTTTAAAGTCTTAATTTGTTTTGTTGCTATTGTTGTTAACATTATTTCTAAGCATATGCCTTCAGAATCTGTATCCCCAATTTACATATATGTGACCTTGTTTTCCCAGAGTAAATTAAAATCTGCAATTAATTGTAACAATCAGCACTGTTTTTTGAGACTAAACTATGGCTTCTAGTCAAACAAATTCCATATCCAGTTAAAGTTGCAACTTCTTTTAATAGACGTTCAAAGATACTATCACTTTGCCAAGAGGGAAAAAAACTCACCCAAAACCAACAAAACCAAAAAAAACCAGCAATAACAAAAAGAAGGAAAAAAGCTAACAAGAAGAAAAGAACAAAAAGTTCTTTCTGCTCAAATGGGCTATGAAAATTATCTCCAGTTGTACATTGATCTTAAAAAGAGAATGCTAAGAAACAATGAGCTCAGTTTTCATCTGACTGCTATTGGTTTAACAGTAGAGTATCTGCTCTTATTTAAACAACATTTCTCATTGGGCCAAATCAGAAACCCATGAAAACAAGTGGAAATCTTCCTCTATGTTCAGTTTTCTTTGAACCAGCTCCTATGCCAATGTAATTAGAGAGAGAAAAGGTCTGATACCTCACAGACAATAATTTCTTTGTTAAACTTCATTAATGATATTTCCACCATGTGTTTACTTCTCACAAAGTTTAGGTACCTAGTTTGAAGGCAGACCATGAAATTCCTTCTGAGATAAATGTTAATTGTTAGTTAGCAGAAACCTTACCTATCCATGTCTGCACAATAGTTGAAATATTTGCAGTACATTTCAATTACAAAATAAGGTGGACTTCACATTGCTCACATTCTCTTTTATTTAACTTTCCTGGGTATTCTGAGAGTTTTGCTTAATTCTTTGAGCATTTATGTTATTTCTATTGATTTCTCCCTCCAAGATTGCTGAAAAAAATGTACAAAGGTATCTGGTAATATCCATAAAATCTGTATTTTTCTAACACATAAAATAAGTGTGAGAAGAGCAATACGAAGAAAGGAGGAGACATGGTTAATTGTTAGCTTCATGGTCTTGTTTTCCTTGATTCTGGGAAACATTTATTCTAACAAGTGGAATTTTGTGTCTCATTTCTTGTCAGCAGTGAACAGGGAGTTTTTCCATAAAACCAAAAAGTTATTTGGGTTTCCTGAAACCATTAAAGCATTTGAATTTAAACTTCCATTGGTGTAAGCATAATGAATTAGTCATGCAACTCTTAGAAACAATAAGTGTAATGAATTTATTCCGTTGCACATGGTGTAGGAACACATATCCTTTGAAGATGAAGTGACATATGTTTGGTTTGTTTTTTCTTTAAAAAAAAACTCAAAAAAACCCAAACAAAACAACATGTGGAGAGAAAACAAATAATGAAAAACTTAAACAGATTTTGAAATATGGACAGTGGACTGCAGCATTCCCTCAACGACTGTGCTAGCTGCTGGAAGGCAGCAAAGCCATATACTAGATACAGGCAAAATTGCAGCCATAGTTCTGTCAGTATTCACCTCACAAATAGTAGCATTACTACTTTAACTATTCCAAATACTTGTTCTCTAGATGTATCTTTAATGAGGCAAGTGTCTCTTTTGGATGAATAGAAGTAGATATTTTATGGATCTCCTGGGGAAAAACACACAGAACTGAATGGAAGTCTTGACAATCCTTACATGTTACCTCTCCACTCATATCTTGCTAAGGTACTGATGACAGAGACACAAATTCTTCCTGGAGTTTAAAAAAGGTTTTTCATGGGTCTATTAATTCATAACTATAATTTAGGATATTTTTTTTTAGCTGAATGTTTAAGCAGTGGTACACAAGGATGTATGGAACACATGTACACATGCCCCTTTTTCTGCAAAATCTCTAGTAAGTAGGCTTTTGCAAAAAATGTGGATTATAAAGGTGACAGAGAGGGCAGAAAATATCTTCTATATTTATTTTACTTTCAAATGCCACTCTGCAACTGTTGGTACAATGTTTTCTTGCTCTCATGTCAGAGCAGTAAATGATTCAAGAAATAATATGCTCATCATTACTACTTTTCAAGGGTTTTTCATTTACCTCTATACCCCATGAAGAAGTTGAATGGGCATCAGTATAATCATAGAATCATAGAATCATAGAATGGTTTGGGTTGGAAGGGACCTGAAAGATCATCTAGTTCCAACCCCCCTGCCATGGGCAGGGAAATCCTCCACTACACCAGGTTGCCCAAAGTCTCATCCAACCTGGCCTTGAACACTTCCAGGGATGGGGCATCTACAACTTCTCTGGGCAACCTGTTCCAGTGCCTCATCACCCACAAAGTAAAAAATTTCTTCCTTATATATTCCTTCCTTAAATTTCTTCTGTAGATCTAATCTAAATCTGCCCTCTTTCAGTTTGAATCCATTGCCCCTTTTCCTATCACTACACGTCCTTGTAAAAAGTCCTTCTCCAGCTTTCCTGTAGGCCCCCTTTAGGTACTGGAAGGCTCCTATAAGATCACCTGGGAGCCTTCTCTTCTCCAGGCTGAACAGCCCCAACTCTCTCAGCCTGTCTTCATAGCAGAGGTGTTCCAGCCCTCTGATCATCTTCGTGGCCCTCCTCTGGACCCGCTCCACCAGCTCCATGTCCTTGTTATGTTGGGGACTCCAGAGCTGAACACAGTATTCCAGGAGGGGTCTCACGAGAGCTGAGTAGAGGGGTAGAATCACTTCCCTAGACCTGCTGGCCACGCATCTTTTGATACAGCCCAGGATACGGTTGGCTTTCTGGGCTGCCAGCGCACATTGCCGGCTCATGTTGAGCTTCTCATCCACCAGCACTCCCAAGTCCTTTCCCTCCGGGCTGCTCTCAATCCATTCTCCGACCAGCCTGTACTTATGCTTGGGATTGCCCCGACCCATGTGCAGGACCTTGCACTTGGTGTTGTTGAACTTCATGAGGTTCTCACAGGCCCATCTCTCCAGCCTGTCCAGGTCCCTCCGGATGGCATCCCTTCCCTCCAGCGTGTGCACAACACCACACAACTTGGTGCCATCTGCAAACTTGCTGAGGGTGCACTCAATCCCACTGTCCATGTCTCCAACAAAGACGTTAAATAGCACTGGTCCCAGTACTGACCCCTGAGGAACACCACTCATCACAGGCCTCCACGTGGACATTGAACCGTTGACCACAACTCTTTGAGTGCGACCATCCAGCCAATTCCTTATCCACCGAGTGGTCCATCCATCAAAACCATGTCTTTCTCCGGGTGTTAGAAAGGTCATCTGTCAGCTGGTCCAATAAGTACACAAAATGTCCTTACTTACCTCGTTATATGTTTAAGTTCAAAAAGAACAACAAAATGGTTAACACAAAGCAGCTAAAGTAGCCGAGGCACATATGGGCATTAAATATGAATATGAATTAAATATATATTTAAATATAAATAGAAACAATATAAATATAAACACACACCATATTTATCTTCACAATGTTAATTTTGAAATAGTGATTAAATATTGATCTAATATGGGTTGTACAGTATCACAAAATCACAGAATGTTTGATGTTGGAAGGGACCTCTAGGAGTCATTTGGTTCAGTCCTACTGCTCAGGCAGGGCCACCTAGCCCAGGCTGACCAGAACTGTGTCCAGACAGTTTCGGAACATCTCCAAGCATGGATGCAGCACAACCTCCCTGGGAAACCTGTGCCAGGGGTCAGTTACCCTTATAGTAAAAAAGTATTCCCTTATGTTCAAATGGCACCTCATGTGTTTCAGTTTGTGCCCATTGACTCGTCCTGTGCCTCAGCACCGCTGAAATGAGTCTGGCTCTGTCCTCTTTGCAACCTCCCTCCCCCTGCACCTTCTCTACTCTATGCTAAAGAGTCCCAGCTCTCTAAGTCTTTCCTCATAGGAGAGATGCTGTGGTCCATCATCTTTGTGGCGTTTACTGTACTCTCTCCAGTATGTCCATGTCTTTCTTGTCCTGGGGACCCCAGAAGTGGACACAGTACTCCTGATGTGTCTCACCAGAGCTGAGAAGAGGAGAAGGATCTCTTCCTTGTTGCTTGTTGTTGTATAGGAGACAAAACATTTGCTTTAAAATATATTTAAATGATTACATTTAAGACCAGACATGCACAACAATCTCAAATCTGCACAGCTTTATATGTTATATTGGCAGTTTTGCGTTCTACAAAGAACTGGTAAAACCAATAGCATCTTATTTAAGATTTTTATTCCAAAAAACTATGTATGGCTAATTATAATTCACACACGCTGTTTTTCTTTTTATTATTGTATGAACGTTAATCAGTTAGCCAATGCCTCTTCTGATTTGTTTCAAATGCAACATTGCAGACTGCATGATACATATATAAAGATTATATCACAGTAAAAGAACCAAAAAATATGTGAAGCACCTCCATTCTAGATTTAACAAATCAACATGTTTTTTGAACTGATTGGGTTTGCATGGCAAGATTTGGTAGGCAGGGGGCTACAAGGATGGCTTCTGTGAGAAGCTGCTAGAAGATTCCTCTATGTTTGATAGAGCTAATGCCAGTTGGCTCCAAGACAGACTTATCACTGGCCAAGGCCAATCCAATCAGCAACTGTGGTAATGACTCTGTGATAACATAGATAAGAAGGGGTAAAAAAAAAATGCACAAGAGAAAATTTCAGCCAGAGAGAGGAGCGAGACTATGTGAGAAAAACAACTCTGCAGGCACAAAGGACGATGAAGAAAGAGGGGGAGGAGGTGCTCCAGGCACTGGAGTAGAGGTTCCTCTGCAGCCGGTGGTGAAGACCATGGTAAGGCATATTGTCGCCCTGCACCCCATGGGGGTTAATGGTGGAGCAGAAATCCACCTGCAGCCCATGGAAGACCCCATGTCAGAGCAGGTAGATGTGGCCCAAAGGAGGTTGTGACCCCATGGAAAGCCTGCACTGGATCAGGCTTCTGGCAGGATCTGTAGACCTGTGGAGAGAGAAGCTTATGCTGGAGTAGGTTTGCTGGCAGAACTTTTGACCCCATGGGGAACGCATGCTGGAGCAGTCTATTCTTAAATGACTGTACCCCACGGGAGGGACACAAGCTGGAGCAGTTCCTGAAGAGCTGTAGCTCATGCAAAGGACTCAAGTTGGAGAAGCTTGTGGAGGACTGTCTCCTGTGGAAGGGAACCCATGTTAAAGCATGTGAAGAGTGTGAGGAGGAAGGAGTGACAGAAAGAACATGTGATGAACTGCCACAGCCCCATTCCCTGTCCCCCTACACTGCTGGCGGCGAGGATGTAGAGAAAATCAGGAGTGAATTGAGCATAGGAAGAAGGAATTAGTGGGAAAAAGGTGTTTTAGGAATTGGTTTTATTTCTTACTACCCTCCTCTGATTTGATTGGTAATATATTAAATTTATTTTTTCCCAAGTCAAGTCTGTTTTGCCCATGATGGTAATTGATGAGGGATCTCCCTGTCCTTATCTCAACCCATGAGCCTTTCTCTCCCCTGTCCAGCTGAAGAGGGGAATGATAGAGTGAGTTTGGTGGGCACCTGGTGTCAAGCTAGGGTCAACCCACCACACAAATATGCCTCTTTGAAAAATAAATATTGTTTGATCTCCATGGTGAGTTTAAATGAAATTCAGTCCATTTGAGATCCTATCTTTTTGCACGTGTGAAACATTAACTAAAAAGACACTGGAATGAGCACCGTCAATTGAACTAAAAATCACCTGCAGGATCAGAAAAAAAATCAAATGTTGGTTGAATTGCAAATTGAGAAAAGATGTCTTTAGATTTATCTTATTTTCATGTCCTTTAGAAAGATGAATTGACAGCACATTATTAACGTAGTAAGGAAACACTCAATGCTACTGAATTCAAACACCACTAACAGTGATTGAAAGGAAAAGACATTGGAAGCACGTATTTACACAAAAAACGCTTGCACCCTTTATTCTGACCCAACATTGTTAGTACATAGACCACTGTAATTTTATCAGAAAGGTTTTACCCTTCTATGATAAAATGACCCGTTTAGTGGATGAGGGAAGAACTGTGGATGTCGTTTACCTTGATTTTAGAAAAGCCTTTGACACCGTTTCCCATAACATTCTTCTGCAGAAGCTGGCTGCCAATGGCTTGGATGGGTGTACGCTTCGCTGGATCAAAAATTGGCTGGGCGGCCGGGCCCAGAGAGTGGTGGTGAATGGAGTTAAATCTAGATGGGGCCAGTCACCAGTGGTGTTCCGCAGGGCTCAGTGTTGAGGCCTGTTCTCTTTAACATCTTTATCAATGATCTGGATGAGGGGATCAAGTGCATCCTCAGCAAGTTTGCAGATGACACTAAATTGGGAGGTAGTGTCGATCTGCCTGAGGGTCAGGAGGCTCTACAGAGGGACCTGGACAGACTGGATCGATGGGCTGAGACTAACTGTATGAAATTCAACAAGACCAAGTGCCAGGTCCTGCACTTGGGCCACAGCAACCCCCTGCAGCATTACAGACTTGGGGAAGTGTGGCTGGAAAGCTGCACAGCAGAGAAGGACCTGGGGTTGTTGGTCGACAGCCGATTGAACATGAGCCAGCAGTGTGCCCAAGCAGCCAAGAAAGCCAACAGAATCCTGGCAGTTATCAGAAACAGTGTGGCCAGCAGGAGCAGGGAAGTGATTGTCCCCCCATACTCAGCACTGGTGAGTCCACACCTGGAGTACTGTGTCCAGTTTTGGGCCTCTCACTTCAAGAAGGACATTGAGGTGCTGGAGCGGGTTCAGAGAAGGGCAACAAAACTAGTGAAGGGTTTAGAGAACTTGTCCTATGAGGAGCAGCTGAGGGAGCTGGGACTGTTTAGTCTGGAGAAGAGGAGGCTCAAGGGGGACCTTATCGCTCTCTACAATTACCTGAAAGGAAGTTGTAGGGAGATGGGGGTGGGTCTCTTCTCCCGCGTTATGAATGACAGGACGAGAGGGAATGGCCTGAAGTTGCACCAGGGGAAATTTAGGTTAGATATCAGGAAAAATTTCTTTACAGAGAGGGTTGTGAAGTATTGGAACAGGCTGCCCAGGGAGGTGCTGGAGTCTCCATCCCTGGAGGTGTTTAAAAACATGTAGATTTGGTGTTGAGCAATATGGTTTAGGGACCCTGACAGTGCAGGGCGAATGGTTGGACTCGATGATCTTGAAGGTCTCTTCCAACCAGACGATTCTATTATTCTATGATTCTATGATTCTACCCAGAAGCAAGAACCTACTTAGTGGATTTAAACCACTGAATGTCATAACTGTACTAAATACAAATCGACTCCTGCTACTAGCCCTCCAACTTACTCAATTGGTTAAACTTGCTATCATCACCTTTCTACTCCAGCATTACTGCGTAAGACGTGTAAAAATCTCAAAAGCTTAAGATAAAAAGCAAAAAACAAAACAAAACTTTCAAAAAACTCCATAATAAGGTATTTAAACATGTACCTAGATGTACCTAAAGATATATCAGTCCTTCATCTGGGCATTATTGTTCTTTAAAGCCATGTAAACCACAGCAGTTTTCCATTCTTCATTGGCTGCATTTAACAAAAGCAAGTATTAGCTCTTACTCAAGACAGATAGACGAACAAAATATCCTCTTTCTTCAGTCTTGAATTTTTAAAAAAATCAATAATCCAGAGAACCACGTCATATTTGCACTTAACGTCATGACATCCACTTTAATGAGTATTAAAATCCTTGTGGAGAATGAACTTCATGATTCCAGAAATGAATCTATTGAAATTCTGTCAGCTAGACAGAATAGACTATGTAATGTGTAGGGGAGTAGTTGAAATCCCATCATCTGCCCTTAGATTAGAAAGATACAGTGATATGAACTAAAGGATTCTATCAGGAATTAAATCCAGTATAGCCACATTAACTGAGTTTGCTTAATCAGATTATAAAATATGAGACAAATGATCAGACAATAGATAATATTTTAAGCCAGCATAATGTTGGTAGTGTACATGAAGTTCAGGCTTTTGTGGAGGAGTGAGATGTCACTGCAGAATGTTATGATCACCTTGGCTATCACACTGTGTTACTCGGGATGAGACTGTAGTTCTCCCGCACAGGTACAAAGCTTAACTGCAATGCCATGAAATACACACTTGAACGATGAATCAGTGTGCGTAGCTTCAAGCTTAATATTACTTGGAAGACTGAAAAGTTAGGGTTTTTTTTCTGATAATTTACCTAACTGTAGACTGTCTTTTAGTAACTCATTCTTAAAACTACGTTCCTTAGTTTCAGTAGAAAGAATGGAGACTAACCTGTAGCTTGTAAGAGTCACATATCAACTTATAATATTACCTATTTTAAGATATTTCTCCCTGAAATCCTTCAGAATAGTTTTTGCACGTGATCTCTCCTAAACCAGCAAAATAAGGAGATTATTTTACAGAATCCACGATTTGTTCTATCATCATTACCACACATGCCAGCATCTTACACATCTTTCTGGTAAATACAGTTTTTATAAAGAAGAAGGACAAAAATGATAGACTTTGGTGGTGAAATGATAGGATTAGGGTTATCTCTGTCAACCAAGTAATCCCAGACCTCCTTTCACCATGTTCTTCTACACTGATATATGAGCTCTGTGTAGAGCCCACGTCAAATAAAGTTACAGTAACACAGTGAACTCTTAAGAGGTAGCACTGTTGAACCCTGTAGACCTTCACAAGAAGTGTTTTCTAAGGTTCTGCACAACTGGTGTCAGACTGAATACATCTGGGATAGATTTAGACCAAGATTATTTCCAGCAGAGCTGTCCAACTGTTCAACACTTATTGAAAATCATTCTTACTGTTGAGAGAACTGTGATCTATTTATCATTTTGTAATATATAGAGATCCATGAAAAGGATTATGATTCTGTGACAATTAAGAGAAAGAAATAAATGGAAATCCTCAAAGTGAATGTTGAGTTGAGAATGTAAACTAAAAACCTGCTTATAAGTGTCCTCTAAGGGCTGTTCCCTATTTTCCATATGCATGTAATTTGTTGGAGATGTCATTAGCTTCAATAAAACAAAAAAATCAGGAAGACACTGATTCATAGATTCATAGATTTCTAGGTTGGAAAAGACCTTAGAGATCATCGAGTCCAACCATCCCTAATCCCCATTAAACCATATCCTCAAGTAGCTCATCCACCTTATTCTTAAACACATCCAGGGATGAGGACTCAACCACTTCCCTGGGCAGCTTATTCCAGTGGCTGACAACCCTTTCAGAGAAGAAATACTTCCTAACATCCAACCTGAATCTCCCCTGACTAAGCTTATGCCCATTTCCTCTTGTTCTATCTCCCATCACTAATGTAAAGAGCCCTTCCCCTACCTCCCCACCATCTTTTCTCAAGTATTTATAGGCCGTAATCAGGTCTCCCCTCAGCCTCCTCTTCTCCAGGCTAAACAGCCCCAACTCCCTCAGCCGCTCCTCATAAGTTTTATTTTCCAGCCCCTTGACCAGTTTAGTTGCCCTTCTTTGGACTCGCTCCAGGAGCTCAATATCTCTCTTAAAGCGAGGGGCCCAAAACTGGACACAATATTCCAGGTGCGGCCTCACCAGTGCCGAGTACAGGGGCAGGATCACTTCCCTGCTCCTGCTGGTCACACTATTCTTGATACATGCCAGTATCCCATTGGCCTTTTTGGCCACCTGGGCACACTGCTGGCTCATATCAAGCCGGTAGTCAACCAACACCCCCAGGTCCTTTTCCGCCAGGCAGCTCTCCAGCCACTCCTCCCCGAGCCTATAGCGATGCTTGGGGTTTTTATACCCCAAGTGAAGGACTCTGCACTTGGCCTTATTAAAGCTCATGCCATTGGCCTCAGCCCAACGATCCAGTCTGTTCAAATCCCTCTGAAGGGCCTCCCTACCCTCGAGCAGATCGACACAGCCTCCCAGCTTGGTGTCGTCCGCAAATTTACTGAGGGTACATTCAATCCCCTCATCCAGGTCATTGATAAAGATGTTAAACAGAACTGGACCCAGCACTGAGCCCTGGGGAACCCCACTGGTGACCGGCCTCCAGCCGGATTTAGCCCCATTTACCACCACTCTTTGGGCCCGGCCATCCAGCCAGTTTTTAACCCAAAGGAGGGTGTGCCTATCCAGGCCAGCAGTTACCAGTTTCTCCACCAGAACACTATGAGAAACTGTATCAAAGGCTTTACTGAGGTCCAGGAAAACTACATCCACAGCCCTTCCCTCGTCAACCAGGCGGGTCACCCTGTCATAGAAGGTGATCAGGTTTGATTGGCAAGACCTGCCTTTCATAAACCCATGTTGACTGGGCCTGATCACCCGGTTAACCTGTATGTGCTCATTAATAGCACTCAAGATAACCTGTTCCATGACTTTGCCCATCACCGAGGTCAGACTGACAGGCCTGTAGTTCCCCGGATCCTCCTTCCGCCCTTTTTTGTAAATGGGGGTAACATCCGCCAGCCTCCAGTCCAGCGGAACTTCCCCAGTGAGCCAAGACTGCCCAAAGATAATGGACAGGGGTTTGGCAATGACATCCGCCAGCTCTCTCAGGACTCTCGGGTGGATACCATCAGGCCCCATAGACTTGTGGGCATCCAGCCGAAGGAGCAGATCCTTGACCCGTTCCTCTTGGATCACAGGAGCTTCAATCTGCTCTCCCTCCCTGCACTCAGACACAGAAGGCCAGCTCACCTGGGAACTGCTGACCTTATTATTAAAGACTGAGGCAAAGAAGGCATTAAGGACCTCAGCCTTGTCTTCATCCCTAGTGACTAACGTACCCCCTGAGTCCAGTAGGGGCTGGAGGTGATCTTTAGCCCTCCTTTTGTTATTAATATATTTATAGAAAGACTTTTTGTTGTCCCTTACGGAGCAGGCTAGTCTAAGTTCCAATTGGGCTTTTGCCTCCCTGATTATCTCCCTACATGCCCTAACTTCCTCCCTGTATTGATTCCTGGATGCCTGCCCATTCTTCCAAGACTTGTAGACATCCCTTTTTCTTTTGAGATGTTCCCAAATCTCCTTTGTTATCCAAGCTGGTTTTCTACCCCGGCGGCTCGACTTCCGGCACACAGGGACAGCTCGCTCCTGTGCCTCCAGAATTTCCTTTTTGAATAGTAACTTTTTGAATTTGATGTGCTATATTCCTTACAAACTAAGAAGAAGGATGAGGTCTGTCTGCTGTGTTCCCTGAGAGCAGATGGCAGCACAGAAAAACATGGAAATTCAAAGGAAAAGATCAACTGTACTTACTATAAGGTTGTAGCACTACCCTTTGAACACTGAACAATATCATGTATTCTTGCATTATCAAGACCTTTCTTTATTCCTTCTGAAGTGTTTCTTACTACCAACAGTGAGCAGTTTGTACCATTTTATCCATAGCGTATAACTTCTTTCTCCTGCTGTAGTTCCTTGCTTTATTGCCTAACCTATTAATGGGCAGACAAGAAAACGAGCATGGCAAATATGGTCACTATTGATTAGTGTAAGTGAAGGCAAAAATAAATAAATCTGGTATATGGGAAAGAAGTAAAAGGAGCTAGTAGATTTTGTTGTATCTCAAAAACTATCCATTCACTTAGCTAGTAATTCAGTCCTAAGTTAGTACTTTAGAGCTCTGAAACAGCTGCTGTGCTTGAGTTACTGATAAGCCAGTATTTTGGTCTGGGCTTTTTATTTTATTTTTTTTTTTTCAAATTCTGCTCAAAAAATGTTAAGCCTTGGAAAGATATGAAAAGATGATATCTGAGTTATGCAAAGTACCACATAAAGGGAGAAGTGTAAGCACTATAAAATGTTTCAGTTTGAGTTTTATTTAAATTCAGTCCTTGAGGTAGAGCTACTCCTTGAGAAGCTGGTATTGAGGGGAAAAGGAAGCATGCCTGGCATGTTCTTTTACATCTCTTTTCCATGGTAGGTGTAAATGTAAATAAAAATGGCTTATACTTGAAATAAACCCAGACTTCATATCTATGATTTTTCCTTCACTGTAAAAAGCAATCTATTAGATCTCCAAGTGCCTACTGCAACTAGTCAGAAAGGAAAAACTGTTAGGATGTTTATATCTGAAGAGTAATAAAGAAAAGCAAACTTGTAAAATATGACAACTTTAAAATGTTTGTCACCTGTTCTTGCCTGACTCATGTTGACTGCTTCTCCCTATCTTCTGCACACTGCTAATTCTCCTCACACAAGACTCCTCTGGGCTTCACCAGTCCTCTACAGCCTGTTTTCTTCCTCTCCCTTTAGCTGTACCAGGGTTATTTTTCTCACCTTCCACTCAGTTTATGGGCTAGCTGTCTTTCATACTAAGCCACCTCGATACACACAGTACTCACCTCCCAGTGCCTCTTTCAGCCTCTGTTCTGCAGTCCACAATAAAGGGAAAAGCTGAATTCTGTTCTCCTGGAAAAGGCTGTTATCAGCAGGATTCCAGTGTGTGAACTACTAACAGCAAACGTATAGCAGCTTGTGAGTTTTTCATACAGTGATTTGAAACTTTTTTTGTTTTGAATTTTTTCATGGTGAAAGAATATGGACGGGTACAGCATAGTTTAGGAGGAATAAGCAGGAATGTTGAGTGTTAAAACCAGTACAAAAAAATCAAGTCAAAACAAAGGAAGCTGAGAGTGTAAAAAAAAACCTACAACACTGAGGGACTTCGATTTACTTTTTTCCCCATAAAATATTTTCTTTCATGTTGACTGAGGGACAGTGTTTTGCCTTCCATAAAATGCAATTAGCCAGTAAAAGTGTTTTCTGAATCTCTCTCTGTCATGCTTGAGGGTTGTCTTACATTGCAGAGTTGAGGGCCTTTAGCAGTGAACTTGAGCAATGCTGAAAGTCTGGAGAGTCTGAGATGAATGATATCCAGAGAGTTAAATAATTTAGATGGGAAGTTCCTGGAAAGCTGACAGTTTTTAATTAAAACTAAGATACATATATCAGGGGCATTTTACAGATAGCAATGTTCATTCAGAGTTTCGTCTTTCTGGTATGAATATATGGATTCGAAGACAATTAATTATGACTATATTCCTTCAAACTATTTTGCCCATAAAGCTTTCAGAGAATTTTACATCATTCTGAGACACTATACATCATTATAATGCCTACTGAACACGATATTTTAATGTGTTAACATAACTATCTTGACATCCAGTATTTGGCAGAAATCCTTAATTCTTTTATAGTCTGTAAAGCTCATGTTAATGAATTATTAAAAGCCTTAATTTGACTTGCAGAAAAGACATGTCTGGAGCCATGTAAGAAGATACTTTCTAAGGGTGTTGTAGTCAATAGTAGCTCTTGCCCCATGTACTGCTCCTTGTTGCTATATTTTGTTTAACCAAATCTGCTTGTTTCAATCTGAAATATTTCATTTTCTGTTGCTTCCAGCATTATTTAAAACTTCACATCTCTACTTGTCAATTTAACTGAATTATTTTCTTAATGAAAGTGCTATCTTGAATAGATAGGCTGTTAAATGCCCTTAAAAAATATTTCTTACTCTAAAAAGCTTTTCTAAAATGAAATATTTCCTTTTAGAACTATTGAATTAAATGTTCATTTCCTCTGTACCTCAATTTCATGTTAAAGATAAAACTATTCCTTTACTTCAGTAAGATATTAGAAAACAAAGTCATGTCTATTATTGAAGGAAAAAACAGAGAAATAGTTATGTTTACTTCCTTGAAAAACAGTATAGCAAAAAAAGTTTTATTTAAAGCTTCCACACAATCTCCCTTCAGATTCATTTCTATCCTGTGCAATTTCAACAGTAAAAAAAGTAATGGAAATGAAGATTTTGACATTGTTTCTAGTCTGAAAAATCAAGTTAAATCTACCCAATTATCTGTTGGCTACAACAGCCATCTATCTACCTGTGAGACACTGATTTAAATCAGCTGCTTAGAGCTGGAGAGAGAAGAGAGAACAGGAGAGTTTCTTCCATGCAGAATTTGTCATGTCAGAAAAACCATACATCCAGCCAAGGCACAAACGTCTTCAAACACAGAACAGACTTCAGACTGGGCCTCCTACCCCTCTGATATGACCTGCTAGAATATTGAATTATATGAAGCTATTAGAAATTATTTGATGGGGAAAAAATAAAGGAAACAATTCACAGCTATTTCAGTCTTACTATATTGTTATAACTAGTGAAAAAAACAGAGGAACACTTATTACAGATGATGTTAATATTCCTTGGTAGGGAGTTTTAAGCAGAACAAATTCCTGTCCGTTCTTTATGTGGCAGACATTATGATTTATGGATCCTCAGTTTTTTATTTTTATTTTTCTATTTTAAACTCATTCCTATGCATCCTTGAAAATCAGCTTGAAATTTATTAACTACGCTACTGCAAAAAGATATCCTTTCAAACACTCATAGTGATTTAAAATTTAACTACAAAAAGAACAAATCATTAGAAACAGATTGAGTAGAAAGTAAAGATGGGAGAGATCCAGAAATAAAAGCCCCTGACCTGATACACAGCTGATCACAGTCAGCAGTTCTGGAGCTAGTCATACAAATACTGATCCAAAAGATTTTTCCTGTGTATTAAATTACATCAGAAATCAGAAGACTTCATTTAACATAGCATGGATATTTTTAATTCTAATACAGTTCAGCTATGAAAACATCACCTATTTCTTTTTAAAACTAGAGGCAGAGATGACCTGAACCTCAGGGTGGGACACTGAATCGTACAGAAAATCATACGCTGGCAAGCAGAAGGAGAGATAGAAGAAATGCTGAATCCAACATTTTGATTGAGATTATTAATAACTATAAGCATGGAGCTAAATTCGAATGTCCCAAAGAGTAAGAAGAACAGGAGAATATTTGTATACAGGGTGAGTGCAGAGAGGTGAGAGAGGGAGTTTGCTTCCCATCATTTTTAATAAAAACTTTGAAATGTGAAGGTTGTTGTCCTTTGAGTGTAAAACATACATAAGCATGTCCTTGCTTTGTCTTGTTCAGTCTGCACCTTGTGGGAGTCCACTTTGCACCGTTGACCAGCATTCTCAGTCCTACACTGTGTTTTTGGAAACCTGTTTCACAGATATCACAAGAAATCATCTGACCAAAGGCCAGCATCTAAGAGTGGTGTTTCATGACACTTCTAGGGTGACATTCGATTGCTGCTGTTGCCAATATTTAAAGTTAAGTAAACTAATTGTCCCCTGAAAGTGCTGATTTCTATACAGCAGCTATGGAAAGCAAGAACCAAGTTCAAATGTTAATGTGATGTAGACACCTCAGGTTAAGTCAGACAATGAGTATTACCCTAAAAGTTATTTTAAATTAAAGATTAACTGCTTCTAATTTGGTAATTTGAAAAATACTATATAAGAAAGTCTTCCAGGTGATATTGTTCTTAACTCAAGTTTAGCTTACATTTTATTGTTGAATTACTAAGAAAACTCATTTTAACCGTGGGTGTTACTGATCTTTTTCAGTTAGCTAGCATTTCTGAGATCACACTAAAAGTGTGATAATTAGAACAGAAAAACATGTTTTATTTTTGACATTGTACTGTGATTTGCAAGCAATCTAAAACTGTGATTGCAGAAAATTTTAAAACGAAAATAAATTTCAAATATTAAAAAACATTTAATTTTGAAAATGTATTAAGATATTCTTTTTAGTTTCCAATTCAAAGGAGAAATATTGAATTTCAATTCAATAATGAAATAGTTCCAGCTGAATGATTTTGCTGAGTGCAATTTATACACACAAAAAGGAAGTCAATACTTTAACAAAAAGAAGAAAAAAACAGAATATAGTAATACAGAAATATTTGAATCAAGGTAATATCAGTTTTCTTGTTGAATAATAAGCCTATTGCTTTTTAGCATTATAATTAATTTATCAGTTAATTTATGAAATTTAGCAGGTGAGGAGGAGCTTTGCACTTTCTAAATTTTAAGTATAGGAATTTTTTTTGTCTGCGTTGGTTACAGGAGACATGACTGCGGTTTGGAAAGAAAGGACAGGCCACATCTTTAAATCATTATGGAGTTTTACTTGTAAATGTCCCTTGAACTACCAAAAGATCATCTGGAGGACCACATAAGGTCTGGTGTTCAAAAGATTTGGGAGATCATACTAGAATGAGATTTCTAACTGCTCCAAGCTTTGAAGATTTCTAGTGGTCTCTGGTGATTAATCCCAACATACTTATTATCAGGAAGGACAGCACTTTACATGACTACATTTAAATTTAATGATTCATTTTGAGGAAAACTTTAGGTGCAGGTAGCCAAATGTGTTATGTTCCTATATTAAAAACTTATTGTTTCTAGTGAACATTTTAAAACATCAAAAACTTTATCTGACTTTTAAATGTTTAAATGTGTTTAAATGTGTTTAAATACATTATGGGCTCAGACATTTGATTTTTCAGGGAGAGTTTCTTCAAGGCACAGTGCACTGTGGAGTTTCTTAATGCATGCTGGGCTGCCATATGAATGCTTTTCGTATGAGCAAAATACAATTATTAGTCAGCCCAATTTTTAGGGCCAAGTGTTGCTCTTGGTCACACCCAGACAGCCTCGGGAGGCAGTCGCTTGAGCTCTTCTGAGCCATGGAGCTCGCCCTTCGCACCCAGACAAATGAGCTCTCCCAGTGGCAAAGTCTGCCCTTTCAGCAGCAGTGCATAAAATTGGGAACATGGACATATTGCTCAGTGTGGATCACGCAAGACTGAAACATGGCTCTGTTCTTAAGGCTTAAGGAAAGGGAGAAGTTTAACGAAGCATGTCAGCAGATTATCCCATCTGAGCATTTGGAGCAACAATCCATTTTAAAGGCAAGGCTGTACCAGTTCCTAATTTTTGAGTCGTACTCACACGAACAAGAAAAAGAAGGTAACAACCAGGACTTGATTTACATTTGCTGTTTTCAGTTATTTACTCATTAATTACTGTTAGAGGTACACCACATCCTGTCTGCTGGTCCCAGACTAGAAGGGAAGGTGGGAGATCATGAATGTGGTGCTAGACTGGGAGCAGGTGAACCGGGCAGGAGCATAGGCTGTGGTCTCCTTTGGTCTCAAACAAAGCCCTGCATCCAGATTCTCTGCAGACAGGCATTCATGGTCTCACCTGTGAGACACCTTGGGAGGCATGGGATCCAATCCCAGTTCTGACACTCTTTTCTGCTGGAAGCAAGACAGAGTAACGACGTCACTGATGGCCAGGGAAGGTTGGGCAGGAAATCATCTCAGCTCCTGCTGTGCCTTCTTTCCACAGGGGTTGGGATGGGGATGGCTGGGCAGGGCTGTGGGGATGGGGATGGGGATGAGTCAGGCACAGGATGGCCAGGCAGGGTTGTGAGGATGGGGATGGGGATGAGTCAGGCACAGGATGGCCAGGCAGGGTTGTGGGGATGGGGATGGGTCAGGCACAGGATAGCTGGGCAGGGTTGTGGGGATAGGAATGGGTCAGGCACAGGATGTCAGCCTGCAGGTGCACCCTGCTCAGTGTGGCCTGTGGCTGGGCAGAGAAGGGCTATGGCGGGGCTGGTGACGATGTCCTACAGCCTCGCTGGAGCAGAGACTGACTGCCCTGGGGCTGAAATGGGGTCCTGATTCATGGGCAGGGGAGGCGGAGCCCCAGGGGTGGGCTGGGGCATTAGGGCCCTCAGGGCCCTGGTATCCTTCTTTCCAAGGCCGCTTCTTTTCAGGAAGCCTTTTTTTTCAGCACAACCATTTCTTCCCAGACTCACCTGCCCATAGTTTCCCCAGTCTTAATGGTCTATATGCAGAAGCACAGGACGTCTTGCAATCGTGGTTCTGTCCCTTGGCTCGTTACTAACTGGAGTACCCACACTCGCCCATTCTCCTCAGCCCAGATGCCTCCTTAAGCTTACTGCACCAGTCACAGCTGGCAAGTAGCAGGCAACTACTGCTTGAGAGCACCAAAAATTGAGAGATCAAAGATTCAATTTTGGACATTGATCCTCCCGGCCACACACACATATACCCAATCATCTGCTGCCTGTTAGTGTTCAATTTAAAATATTTTCTTGTCTACAACATGATAGTTCCCCCCACCCCCCCAACCTCCCGAGCAAACAATGATCCTTGCTTTTTATTCATTTCTTTTTCAAAATAGTGACAAGACTCAAGACCCCTACTGTCTCCATCTGACTTACCAACATATCCAAAGGTAGAAAATAGTCTCAAAATATGTTGTAAATAAAGACATATCTTGTATCAGGCTAAATAAATCCAGGCTATAACTAATGAAAAGAAAGATGAAGCATTTCACTAATGATTTAATTATCGTTACCATCCTTAACTTTTTAAAAATTATGTATAAATGATAACAATGTTAAATTTAAGGATTCCTTCAATTTAGGAAGTGTATTCTTTCCTATCGACTCTTCCTTAAATGTATCCAATATTGTACTATAAGAATTTCAGCCAAATTTTTCCTGAAAATTGTCTGGCATTACACTTCCTCCATGACAAATATCAGAAGAAATTCTTATACAGATCTTTATATATTTTTCTGATCCATGTCTGTTCTTTACTTCACAGCTAATCACAATTCCTCTGCAGTTAAGAATAACTTTTGTATTTTACTATGTGTAAAAAGTAACAAAAAGGAAAACCACTGTACTTCAGGAATGTTAATCTGTGCAAAAGTCTTAATATCCTTAAATTGAATCTGTGGTTTTAGAAGAGGAGTTCTTATTGATGTATCTAAATTAGTATTTCTTATAGAATGATACTTTCTTTATATAATTTAAGATATTTTACTCTGTGGAAATTGTGAGGGTTTTTTTCTATTAATTTACATATTTTCCTTTCTTAATTGTGGCTATATGAAATTCACAGAGCTGTACACTGTTAACAATATGTATTGTTTTATGCTGCTTTTGTGTGTGGATGTAACAATGAAACCTACTGAGCTCGTCAACTATTCTGAACATTTTCATTGCCATTTCAAACATTTGTAAAGCAAATACGTAAAACAAGCTGTTTCACTAATGATTCCTGTTATTGTGGATTAGTATCATATTTTTCCAAGAATTACTGATAGAAAGACAATGTCTTCACAAAATAATAAAGATTTGCTAAGAAATGTTACAATTTCTTTTTTTTTTGGTGTTTAAACTACTTACAATGCACAATCTCATATTTGCAAAAGTACATTTTTAGTGGATATAAAGTCAGTAACAAGTTATTGCATAATATTTTTAACTTTACACTCATCCTCATCAATAGAAAAGAAAGTAAGAAAGAAACAGAAAGAGAGAGAAAGATAAAAGAAAAGGAAGGAAGGAAGGAAGGAAGGAAGGAAGGAAGGAAGGAAGGAAGGAAGGAAGGAAGGAAGGAAGGAAGGAAGGAAGGAGGGAGGGAGGGAGGAAGGAAGGAAGGAAGGAAGGAAGGAAGGAAGGAAGGAAGGGAGGGGAGGGAGGGAGGGAGTGGAGGGGAGGGAGGAAGGTGAGGAAGGAAGGAAGGAAGGAAGGGAAGGAAGGGAAGGAAGGAAGGAAGGGAAGGAAGGAGGAGGAAGAAGGAAGGAAGGAGGAAGGAAGGAGGGAGGGGAGGGAGGAGGAGGGAGGGAGGAAGGAAGGAAGGAGGAAGGAAGGAAGAAGGAAGGAAGGAAGGAAGGGAAGGAAGGAAGGAAGGGAGGTAGGGGAGGAAGGAAGGAAGGAAGGAAGGAAGAAAAGAGAAAAAAGAGAAAAAAGAGAAAAAAGAGAAAAAGAGAAAAAAGAGAAAAAAGAAAAAAAAGAAAAAAGAGAAAAAAAGAGAAAAAAAAAAGAGAAAAAAGAGAAAAAAGAGAAAAAAGAGAAAAAAGAGAAAAAGAGAAAAAAGAGAAAAAGAGAAGCAGGGCAGGAAGGTAGGAAGCTCAGGAAGGGAACGACACTCTTCCAAAAATGAACTGTTAATGTATTTTTTTTCTATTTCCTAAAACATCTTTTTGAAGTAAGTCATAATGATATTTCTTTAGTATTTCCTGAAAAAGAACACTATGAGAACTGCTTGACATGACAATCTCTCTTTCTGATTGATGAAGAGTATCCCAATTGTCAAAGAAAAAATTAAAGTTCTCTCTTTCTGGTCACTCACCAGGCAGCTGTGTTTAGATTTACATACTGATTCTGCATGTTGAGAAAACATCTTGAGTTTAAGGAACTTCTAAGCACTGGATGTTTCTCTGGCCAGAGAAACCAGCCACCTCCAGTCCATCTGACTTCAGTTCCCAGGGTGTCCAGGCTTTCCAAACCTCTGCAATATCTTAAGTGCAACTTCTCCAAACTGCCCTGCCCCCCATTTTCTATCATATCTTAACAATTTAGGGACACGTGATAGTTAAAGTCAACGTGGAAAAGGACAGGAAAGTCAGGATGCCTACAGGATGATGAGTTATCTTGTCATGATAATTATGCTGCAATCAGATCAGTGTACAAACGCAGCACTGACTAGTAACTGTATAGAAGAGAGATAATAATTTTAGAAGTGTTACAAACTGTTCTTTAGACTTATGAAGTAGAACTAGACAAAAGAAACATGCAAAGCTCTCTACCTTCATAATAGAGGATATTGAATTGTGGCATTTAAGTACAAAGCTATCTCTGAGCAGATTATGTGTTGCCTCTTCACAGACAGCAGAAGTTTTTCCACAGGTTTCTCTTCCCAGAAAAATCAACTTGTGTGCTAGGGCACAATTGGACGCAAACCCCTGCAGATAATCACTACAGCATCTATAAATAGCAGATTGAAACAATCTCATCTGTCTTTGTCAACATTTTTTAAAAGAAAATGGAAAACTTTCATTCTGAGGAACCTTACTAGGTTGATATGTGATATGCAAGCTCTGAGATCCTCCTTCTAGCCACCCATATCCTACAGTCTGAAGTACAATACACAGGTATGGGATCATTGTCACCATCTCACTACATGAACTGGTCAGTCTGGTCTTAGTGTCAGAGATGTTCTTCTTTCAGTAATTGAGATTTTACCCAGAATTTACCTGTAAAACCATCTGAAGACTATTTAGTGATTGTTGCAAAAATGACTGTTGGTTCTGGAGTTGGATCATGAGCATGCAAGCAAAAATTTCAGAGTAGCTCATTAGCTTGGAGATGAATATAGGCAACAGAATTACAGAGAAATCCTTGTCTATCAGAAGAAAAAGAATGGTGGAAGATGCTGCGGGACTGCTGGGAAGGGGAAACTGATAGAGGTTTGCCAGTAGCTTTGATAAGCCTCAAAAGTATTTTTCCTCTCTTAGATAAGAAATGTCTTTTTTTCTTTTTTTTTTTTTTTGGTTAGACAGAGACCATTAGGAGAGTTAAATGTTGAGGTGCAGCTTCTTGCGACATCGATGAGGATTTAGGAAGGAAGAAGCTATCCCAATATGACAGCATTCAAAAAAATATACATAACTCTTTGTATACAGACAGTGAAGTCTTACGTAATTCAAAAAAAACCCCAAAACTTTTCCTGGTCATAAAGAAAGAATATTTAGAAATCTGAGATACGTTTATACAAGCAAATTCTTCAGATTTCAATACTGGCTTTGTTTATATAAGCAACAGCATTTATCAATCAATTCTGTATGAAAAGTTTTCAAAAAGCATTCATACTAGAATAAACTATTTTGAAATTCTTAAAGTAACCATTTTTCTGGAATAGTAGCTAGTTGCCAAAAATCTTTAATTTCACTAGGTCTTATATGATATATAATACAAATATAAGATTTTTAAACAACCATAAATTGCTACTTATCCATGCAGACAATGCATTATGCTTCAGCACCATTACAGTGTCCAGGATTGTTGGGAATACCACAATGGAAAAGAAAAGCAACCAAACCTTGGTATTTGGTGGTTTATTACTTGTTTTTAAAATATCCTAACAAATGAAAGTATGGTTGATCATAATCATAATATTCTATATTTCAATCTTTATGATTTAACATTCTAGTATTTGCCTTTTTAAAAATAAAAATTTATGAATTTTCTGCAATGCCTCGATGTTCAGATACACTAGATTAGTTTTATGTTCTAGCTTTTGGAATTATTTAGTGGTTTTTTGACTGCAGGGCTAACACAATGGCTCTGTTCTTCCCAGTGATATTAAACAGACTTTACTGTTTTAAGTGAGAAGAAATGTAGTTATCCATAATTTAAACAAAGTGGATATGAGTTTTATTTAAAAGCATATCAGTAATACACATAAATTAAAAATAAGTTAGATTGTACTTATTCTTTGTTTTCATTTCCATTTTACAGAAAATAAATACCTACTGAAAATGCACACTATAATTGAAAGTTATTTGTCTGACAAAATAAATTCAGAAGATATTGCATTAAATGCACATTAAAACTTTTAGTATCTGCACTTTTAAAGTTTCTTGATCAGTATAATCAAGAAACATATTTACATGGCCATCCTTTTGATAGCTTAAATGGGATATACCATGTAAGGCATAAAATTCTGATTCCATAAAATACATAAATAGCATTTTTGAATCGGGATAGAACTCATCCTTCCTTCTCTAAAATAACCCAAAATTATAGATTTAGAGCCTATTCAACAAGAGAGATGCTGAATTCCTCATGGCATAGTAATGAGAGTTTCTTCTCTTTGAGAAACAACAGCTTTGACTTTGAATCTCCTCAAACTGAGAAGACTATGATTCTCAGGTATCCTATTTCCTGGTCATGTGCTTCAATCTGAAGAATATTATAAAAAAATATATCATCTCCTTCTGTCTTTGTCGAAGTACAATATGATAACATAAGATTAAACACCGACACTCCAAGCGTTATTTACCTCAACTTTAGTAGACACTTTGGCACTCTCATCACATCATCACAGACAAGCTGACAAAATATCATCAGATAAGTGGACAGTGAAGTGGGCTGAAAACTAGCTGAATAACTAGTCCCAGAGAATTGTGATCTCCTTGAGCCCAGAATGGTACAAGGTCCAGATGAGGCCAATCACACCAACACACCGCAGAGATCAATACTGGGGCCAGTAGCATTCAAAATATTCATTAATGAAAGATGGAGCTGGACTCTACTCAGTAGTGTCCAGTGACAAGACAAGAATCAATGGACACAAATTAAAACATGTGAAATTCCATCTGAAGACAAATAAATATTTTTTTTTTTTTTTTTTTTTACTGTAAGTGTGATCACCCGTTGAAACAGATTGCCCAGAGAGATTGTAGAGTGTCCATCCTTGAAGATATTCAAAACCTAATTGGACATGGCCCTGGCCAAGCTGCTTTAGCTGACCTTGCTTGAACAAGGGGTTTGGACTACCTCAAGAGGACCCTTTCAACGTAGAATATTGTGTCATTCTGTGAATATGTGTGTATATGTGTGTGCAAATATGAATAAATACGTATATATACACCTGTGAATGTATGAATATCAAACTTCTGTGTTTCCCAAAAACTAACACTCTCTTATGTGCTATAAAGACAGTGCTGGACCAGGTTTTGAACTGATATCTGCTACTTTGAATACATTGATTTGCAGGAACAGAAAAACCTCATGGAACATTGTATGCAACACCTGGATTTTCTAGTCAAGTGCAGTCCAAGAAGAAGGTGACATAAATATGTAACTGCACACCCACACCCACACCACCTTTTCATAACATGGAACACATTTTGTTTACATCTGTCATAGCTGCTGTATGTTAACTTTCTTCATAGTAAGTAATAAGAACCATTGCCTTGAGTTAATTATTGATTGCGGTCAAACTTCCTGCTACTGTTTGCAAACTGGAATTAAACAGGAAAATCTGAGTCCTCTATAGATGTATATACAAACATATCTATGTATACACTTTCAGGAAGACTAAATTACAAATGAGTTCTGTATGAAGACCATCTCTAATTCAACATAAATCCATCTGTCTCTGAAATATCTTCTCCAGACTATGAGTACTTCAGTGTTAACTCTTTCCTTCCTAAGACAGGTTTTTCACACATTTATTTGAAAACTTCCAACAAGGTAACAACTATTTTCTAGGATTTTGTTTCTTGTTACCTTTTCCTACTTTCTGGCTGACATAAACAGTGCTTTTCTTCAGCCCTCTGCAACCCAGTTACATTTATAATTAGATAGGACTTATATTCAAAAGCCGTCTAGACATTGTCCTGGACAACCTGGTCTAGCTGGCCATGTTTGAGCAGGGGAGCTGAATCGTATGACCCCCAGAGGTCTCTTCCAATTTCAAACATTCTGTGATTCTGTGAGTCTGTGATTCTGTGTCTGCCATAGTTAATAATTTCTCTTCTATAATTTCCTGCCTTGCTACAAACATTTCCCAGATTCTACCTGCAATGAAGTGAGAGTCGTTATTGTGCTATGTGAAAAATTTAAATCCTTAGTTGGTGTGAGTTTTCCTAGTTACAATGAGGCAAGTAAATGACAGCACTTAAAAATTGATTTTAGAGGATGAACTTGACCATCCACTGGTGCTGAGAAGAGAAAGGAATTAATCTGTGGCTCCTGGAGAAAAGAAATTAAAGGATTTACCATTCTGTCAAGAAGAGAGAATGGAAAGAAAAAGACGGCTGTAAAAAGAGCAATGATTCACCTAAACAAGAGGTGAAAGTAGACACAAATGTCGCTAAAGAGAGGAAAAACTGAGCCAAAAGACATTAGGGAAAATCCCACCTTGTGTATAATGCTCAACAGTGGCTTGAGGCATCTAACGCCTGGCAGTAAGTAAATAAAACCTTCCTTTTCAGCTCCCTTAAAGTATATAAACTGTTTGAGATCTGAAATACAGTAATGGTGAAGTTTTCTTAATTTATCTTTCATTATGATGGATTACAGAAGTATCAGTTTGGGCATGGCTTTATTTTTACTCCATACTGTGTCACTGCTACATAAAGAAAAGAAACTCCATAATAATAATTCTATGTATCTAAGTATTCCACTTTAATCAAGGACTCTTAATGTGTCGAAATACTTCACAAAGGAGTCAGTTTTGGGTGACTGGAGAGGTTGGAACCCAGCTAGTAGCACATCACTTACTGGAAGAATGTTGTCAGTTTGATAGGAAATTGAGAAAGGAAGAAAATTTTTTCCACAGTTCTGAGCAAGGACTTTTGGTGTAATCATGACCATGTGTCTTGCATGTCCCACTTTGTCATCACCAAAGTTGATGGCAGCACACCATGCAGCTGCAATTAATTGGAAGCATGGCCACTGACTCTTTCTAAAAGCTGCAAACCCAGGGTAGTAAGGACTTAGGAGAAGGTAGGAGATTGCCAAAAGAAAAAAATAATCCCAGAAACCAGAATTACAGCTATACTGACAATGTCAGTGTGTGACTCTTGGTTCAGCCGATGTCTCAAAGTGGCTTTTCCACATGGAGTCATGCTTCCAGAAAGTGATGTGATAGTAGTGACCCACATTCAGTAAGTAAATACTTAACATGCAGTTTTTTCTAGCCAAGACAACAAACAGCAAGTAGAATTAGGAACAAACAAGTAAGAGAGAAGACCTCTCAAGTTCAGTCTCCAGATAGAGGCAATGATGCAATGAGATTCTTAACATTTTTCTCCTAACTATACATAGTAGAGAGCTGTTCCAGAATTTCTCATCTATATCAGTTAAGAGGTTTATTTGATCAAACATAGCATCAACATTTTTCCTGTTTGTTGTTACCTTTTAGCCAGATGATCTTTTCCCCACCCTGCTGCATAATTCTCTCATGTATTTGTACAATCATATTTTTTCTCAGGCTCAACAGAACTGAACTATGTGACTGAACAAGCCATATAGTTTTAATTTCCCTTTGTAAGATAAGTTCTTTGTTGTCCTGATTCTTTTACTGTCGTTTCTTGTGTCATATTATAATCTTTCTTCACAGTGTTTAGTATATGACTCTATTTTCACTACTTAAGTCCAAAAGAACATCTAAAAGACAGAAGAAAATCCAGACCCTACCTGTAATCTCTGTCCTCAGTATTCACCATATTTCTCAATTCTTTACAACTAAAATTCACAAGTAGTCTTGGCCACTGTACTGAACTCATCACTGAAATTCATAGCCGACCCCAAGACCACATCTTGGAAAACTAAGACACCCTTCGTCGGGGGAGTTCCTGGCTGCTACATGGGAAGCACCTGTGCCTTGTCGAGACAGGTGCTGCGAGTCACGGTGGTCAGCCGGAGACCATGTGACCTATGGGAGGCTTAAAGATGGGGCACTCCCAAGAGGGAGTGGGGCATTTCCCTCCTGGAGTTTGGAGTGGCAGGAGCCCCCTAGAGAGTGAGAGTTGGAGCTCTCTGTTGGACTAAGATAGCAGTGAGTTTAGAAGAGCCTTCTGATTGTGGAATACGTTGTGGTCGCAACAGCCGTTTGGTTGCGACCCATTGGAAGAAGACACAGGCAGTCCGCGACATCTGGTGACCCCGACGTGATTTGTCAAAACGTGAACTGCCTGAACCGCAGGGTGAACTGCGGTGGAGATAAAACCCAGCGAAGCTTGAGAGCAGCAGGAGCTGCGGATTGACCAGTTTTGACCTAGACACCTGGAACAAGGTGAGCCGCTGGGAATGGACATGAGACAGAACTCTGTAAAGGAAGGCCAGACTTTTGCATTTCTTGAATCTGTGATAATGGCTGTGGGGGCCAATATAAGAAGCAAGGATCTATATAATTTACTCAACTGGGCAGTGGAGCGTGAAGACCTAGTGAGTCTCAGTGCCTCCTTTAACCTAGAGCTATGGAAGAAGTTGGGGGATAAGTTGCTTTATGAAGTAGTCTTTGAGAATAAGGACTCGACCAAAACTGACCTGTTGCGTACATGGGGGGCGTTGGATAATATAATTCAAGCAACAGATTATGTATCAATGGGCAAAGGTTTTGAGGAAGATGACGAACTGTCTGAGGGAGGACTGGCCTCAGACAGCACGGACAGTGAATTGGGTTTATCTTCACTGTTCAAGAAGACCAAGGAAGTTGCGGGGACTGTGCAGGGACTTTGCCCCACCCTGCAGGAGGTGTTAAAACGTCCCCCACCCTTTGCCCCAACAGCCCCCCCTTCACCCATTATTATGCCTACGGCTCCGCCATTTGAGCAATTGGCCCCACCCTTGGCAACTTCATATCCCGCGGTATCTGGTTATCCGGCCCAGGTACGCTTGGTGCAGCCAATAATACTACAGCAAGTTATGATAATGCTGTAAGGTATATCCCAGCAGTTAGCAACCGTAGTGAAGACGCTGCAGCAGGCCATGACCCATCCTGCAGCAAGAGAGACTGCAGGAGAAACCTCTCAGCAGGCCATGACCCATCCTGCAGCAAGAGAGACTGCAGGAGAAACCTCTCAGCAGGCCATGACCCATCCTGCAGCAAGAGAGACTGCAGGAGAAACCTCTCAGCAGGCCATGACCCATCCTGCAGCAAGAGAGACTGCAGGAGAAACCTTTGAAGCAAGTGATAGTTCTGCTGGGAAGTTACCAACCGCACCTAGACCGAGGAGAAAGTTGCCAGAATCCGCCTGTTTATTGGAATCAGACCCCTTGGGAGCGACTACAGTAACAGTTCAGCCTCATGACCCAGTCTGTTTCTGGGACGAGGTTAGAACAAAAGCAATAGAGGCCAGGGACTGGGACCTGGCTAAAACTCTGGGGGTACCAGTTAACAATAAAGAATCATCTATAACAGAAATGAGGGGAGGGCCTAGTGCGTTCCCCGTGGCACTAGCCCTTCCGGGTTCCCTGCGTGTTAGGAAGCAGAAGTGTTATAGATGTGGAAACCTGGGACATATAAAATCGGAATGCCCAGGACGGAAGGGTCAAAGGCGGATAATAAATGCCGGAAAAGTTAATGGCCCAGTTACTCGTCATAAATGTGGAAAACAGAGATGTTACAGGTGCGGAAAGATGGGCCATTTTGCTAAGCAATGCGAATCAGAGGTTTACACTAATGGCTGGCCAAGAAATAAAAGAATGAGAAAGTGTACGCAGATGCATGATGGTCCGGACAAAGCTTTTGCAGGAGCATTACGGCAGCCACAGGTTGATCAACAGAAAAAGCAGCCAGAGCAGCCAGGGTGGATGTATCCATCGTCGCCGGATCAATGGATATATCCGCCGTCATAGTATGACAAAAAATGAGAACAATTCCCCCATGATTTCGTTCCAAGGCATCTGACAAACGGTGATGAAAAATGGAATCGGAACATTAGAAACCCCTAAAGGCTATTAGGCCTTTTTTTCAAAAAAGAAAGGGGGAATTGTCGGGGGAGTTCCTGGCTGCTACATGGGAAGCACCTGTGCCTTGTCGAGACAGGTGCTGCGAGTCATGGTGGTCAGCCGGAGACCACGTGACCTATGGGAGGCTTAAAGATGGGGCACTCCCAAGAGGGAGTGGGGCATTTCCCTCCTGGAGTTTGGAGTGGCAGGAGCCCCCTAGAGAGTGAGAGTTGGAGCTCTCTGTTGGACTAAGATAGCAGTGAGTTTAGAAGAGCCTTCTGATTGTGGAATACGTTGTGGTCGCAACAGCCGTTTGGTTGCGACCCATTGGAAGAAGACACAGGCAGTCCGCGACAACCCTTCCAGTCCAATTCAGCACAACTCACTGTTTTTCTCTTTCTTGTACATAGGTTGAGCATTCCCTATTTTTCCACTAACTTAAGATCATCTTCTATGAGTCTACTATTCCGCATGGCCTTTTCTTTTAATTCCATAGTGCAATGCAACTAGCCTCACATCTTTGGCATAATCATATTTTCCTAGTTTTCTTTCTATCATAGATATGGTAGCTGCCATTTCCATAAAGTCTTTCCTACACTCTTTTCCAGTGTCCATCTTTGCATTCACGTTTGTTGTAAACAAATGAAACAAAGGCTAATTTGTTCTTTTAGTTATAGAGAGTTAAGTACTTATTTTATTCTTCCATTTAGAAAATTTATCTTAGATGTATTCCTACAGCATTTCCCATCCTCTCTTTGTTTACTCCCCCTCTCTTCATCTTGGAAGCTTTTATTTTCCATAGTATAGTCTTTTTATATTCAAATCTCTTAAGCCTCTCAAGCACTGACATCTGAGCACTAAAAACATTGCTTTGGAAAATTAAGCCACAACTTTTCAATCCTCTCCTTTCTTTGTCATCCTGGTTTGGTATAACATTTTGCTATGATAAACAATTACACCATGATATAAATGCCTGGACTCAAAAGAATTGTTGTGAGAGAGAGACAGTCAGTGTGTGGTCACTAACATGTTTAAGATCTTTATGTTTGCGCAGTTCTGAAATCGCCCTCATGTCCATACACGTCATTCAGTTCTTGACTTCATGCAATTTAATACCTATGTAGACATGCTCAAAAAAATTTTTCTGTGGAAAAGGAGCATTCAGGTTAGAATATAAAATGCCCATGACAGCTGACACACACAGAATGGGTGTGAGTGTAAGAGATGAGATGCAGACTAGGTCCACCTTGAGAAAGCACAGCGTCTTTCAGTGATGTCTGATTATAAAATATAAATAAACAAAATCCCTCAGTGTTTTTAGTGTTTATAAATAGAAGAAGTTTTAAAGAAAGCTAAAGTAGGCAGTATTGTATTTTCAGTGGAGAATTCAGCTAATAAAATTCTTATTTTATTATAAGAATCCAAGAATTCACTCCAGAACAGTCCTGACGATTGGAAGAAGAGACGGCTTATGAAGTATCATGTTGTTAATCAAAATTATCTAGATGTCGAATACGTCAAATTCAATTCTTTGTTATGTCAAATCCAATTCTTTATTATAGTTATGATTTTATTATATATTATAAAATCTTCAATTTTATTCTATAAAAATAATTTTAAAAACCCCTTTTACTCAGTATCTATTTAAAGTACATTCACAGGCATATTTTCATCTGACTCAGAATGATTTTCTCCATCTTTTTTTTTTTCCCCAATGTGTTCATGATATTGATTCAGTCAGAGAGTCTAGACCAGACAGGACCATTATGTTCTTCTCGCCTGATCTCACCAGACATAAACCTTCACCTACTAATTCCTAAAGTCAAACCCCTTTCAGGCATGGCAATCAATTCACAACATTACTCTCTAACATTTATTGCCCACTGATATCTATCAGGTCTGTGAAAATTATATGAGCTGTCAGTATATGGTGATTTTTGCATAAGTAACACTTCTTACACTATGTTCTAAGCATATTGCAACATTTTGCTTATTTTTTTTTTAAGTTTTAGAAAAAAACCACTGTTTTCTAATAATTATTGACCAAAATAAAATAAAAAAGTTCAGACTAGTATCTTTAGCTAAATGAAGTTGAGTGGCACATTTACAGGAAACCATCCAAAAATATTTTTAACCTTTGAAATATTGGAATAATTTCTCCAATGTTGTTGCAAGTATTCACATGAAGAAAATACTTCATTTGCTGACGATCTTTGAAAGACAGCACCGAATTTTGACAAAAGCTAGAGAATTTATTTGCTTTAACCTTTTCAATTGAGCATTGAATCACCTCTGCATTAAAATAAAAAATAATAATTGTATCTCACTTTTTCTTAAAACATATCTTATAAAGTAATATGGAAACTAAAACACTGAGATAATTATATGATGAATGTTTTCTGGCTGTATTTTATGGCTTGTAATACCTTAAAGAGACATTCTTATAATCACCACACCTCTTTTTTTTTGAATTCTGGCCCACAAAAAAAAAACATATCTCTGGAGGCAGGATGTGCTAAACTGTAACAGTCTGAACTTAGAAGCTTGTTCTGAGCTTATTACATTTCTTCTTCTCAGAAAAATGCCCTAAGAGATTTTTCAGGTGAGGGTGCATTAGGACAGATTAAATCTTTGCATGTTTCACCAAGTTCTGCAAGCCAGAATTCCAACAGCTAGTCTTGATTTGGCAGGACAAATCGTAGGAATTACATCTGTAAAAATGGGCCTCTATAACTCTTCTGTCAAATTAAAAACTGCTCAAAAAGTACTTGACATCCACATAATTTTGGTTAGCAATGTGATACTGTATAAGCCACCTCTTCTTCCAATCAGAACTGTTCTGGGGAGAATTATTGGAGCACACTGTTGTCTATATCTATGGGATTGTGCAAGAACCACAAGTATGTCTTGAAAATAAACCGCGCAATCACAGAAATGTTGTAGATATAATCCTACTTGAATTTCAAGAAGGACTATCATCAACAATACTAAAGGAGGTGAACCACGTCTTTGCAAAGCCACATCTTGAAAATCTTTAATAGTTCCCAACCTCCCTGGATGACTTGTTCCTAGTGATTTTTTTGTTTTCTTTTTTTTTTTTTCCTGGGACTCATTTCCAATGTAAAATGACAAGTTTTAAAACCGATTGTGGTTTTGATGAATAATTGAATTATTGAACATTTGGACAGGTAATATTTTCTTTCTATAGTATTGATTGATCAGCAGCATTTTCTGGTGACCCAGAGAAGTGAGAAAAGTCTGTTCTGTGAAGGAAAACTGCTATGCTGAGTGAACCAGTCTGCTAATGGAAGAAGATCATGCCATTCTCATACATTTGGAGGGATCTTGCAAAAGACGGGTTACTAGTAGCAGAATATTTATTCTGTTCCTCTGTTCTTGATGTGAACAAGATAAGACACGCTAAGCCAATTTGTCCATCAAATGGCACCTCCTTCCCCCCAAAAAATCCAAACCAAAACAAAACTCATAGGGTATTCTGTAAGAATAAACTCATTGTTAATAAATATTTAAGGAAATTACCTTTATGAGGAAGCCAACTAATAAATAACCAAGGAAGCTTTGGAAAATGAAATTATTTCAAGCAAATGTCTGGTACTGTAACATGCTGAACAGATAACTTACTCAGTGCCAGGGACATCGCACAGGATTGCCTACACGAATAGCCTCAGACAAAGTTTACATGTTCCTAAAGATTTCACTTTCTGGTTCTTGGCAAATTCTCCCAAGCAAAATACCTTTACCACAAAGCTATCTGAAGAGAAGAAGCTTCGTAGAATATTTCTTGATGAATAGCAGCAAACGATATTCCAGGCCTAATATTTAGGTCCTGACAGAGCAATAGAATTTCTGCCTTTGCAGAAATAGGATTCAGCGGCAGTTTTGGCTGACTAAAGGCTAGCAATTATGTGCTTTGATCTTTATGTGTGATACCTTTAAATACATACTGTGTTTCAACAGAAGTTTAAAAGAACATTTAATCCTTTGTTACTTCCTGTAAAAAAACTTCCATTTCACAGGACAGAGCAGAGAGTGAACTTGTTTGAGCCTTCCCCATATGTGTTGTTTCCAACTCGAAAAAGCCTTATGATATAGAGGGTATTTCAGAGTCCAAACTGTTATAATGATAGACAGGTGGAGATCTTCTAAAGGAAAAATAGCCAGAGGAACAAGAAATATTATAGGCTACATACACATCCTAGCTTTGTTCTAGAGGAAAAGAACCTCACCCACCCAAGATATTAGGCTTTGTATAAGAAAACAGCAGACTGCCTGCATTTCATATGTGTGTGCATACATATGTCACTTCTTGAAAAACAGGTCACAAGGAAAGTAAGATATTGTATTTAACACATTAACACCACATGCCATTTCAGACAGTGAGATAAGATAGCATGGTGAGTAGGCCTAACTGTTGGTATTCAAGCTATTAATCATAACCTCTCCTTTCTAGCAGCATGGGGGGAAAAGTCAGCATAGTTAACATATTTCTCATGCGTATGCCAGCCTGTACTTCTGTGCCATAAATGAGCTATCTTTCCAATACCTTGATTTGATCCGCTGTGTCTTTTAATTTCATTGTGGATTACAGTAATCAATGGCAGATGCAAAGGAAAACATTATTTTCATTATTTTAGATCAAACTAAAAACAAACTTTAGGCTGCATGTTATGGGATAAATTAAATCTCTTGTACTTCGGATTACGTTCTAAATGTGATACATCAATCATATCCTCTGTGCATTGTGGGCCTCTTTTCCATCATGTTCCTTGGTGACCTGTCATTGTGTTTAAAGGATAATATAGCAAAGCAGAATTACAGAGATTATTTTACATACCTCTTTTATTTTATATTCTTACAATCCATTGCAATAAAAACATTACAGATCTAAACCAAACAGACTTAGATTATATATGTTCAACAGATCAACCACTGGTTGGGTTGATTAGGCAGAAGTTTAAGAACACAAGCTATAACTTGTATAAACCACGAATACCAGTTATAGAAAACTCAATATTCAGAGTTCACAAGTTTATGTGGAGGTGTATTGAGTCTAAAGACTGATTTTGGTCTGAGTGCCTTTTTGCAGCATAGTCAGAATATTCAAGACAATTATTGCCTAAATTTATATTTTTCTGTTGTCCAAATCAATGGTTTCAACATTTAGCTCATCTCCAGATTTTCCAACCAAGACTTGTGTTTCAGCAACCTGCTTTTAAGAGAAAAAAAATGGTTGTTAAAAAAGTACACTAAAATAAACTAAACAAAGAAGTGTGTGTTCCGGAGGATAACAGGGATGGCTGAAGAATTTGTCCACTAAAACTGTGAAGTTATCATTTTATATTTTTCTTCTTCTGGGGGATTATGCTCAATCTGGGAAATTTAACTCTTAACACACATGCGGAAATTGAAATCAGAAAGCATCATGCTGTGTATTTACCTTTTTATCAGCAAAGTAAAAAATGTCTGCACACCTTACTGGATTTAAGAGGACGTCTTTGATGCACGTCTGTAAGGTTCTAGAGAAATCTTTAATTTACTGGTTTGTTTTCTTTTACAGCAGGGAATGTAACCACTATTTTCTTACAAACAAGCAAGAAATTTCTGTTGCGTGAACCACTATCAAACCAAATCAGTTTCACCTTGATGTTTTCAAAGATACTGAATTTTGCTATGCTCTTCACACCAAGTAAGTAGTCTCAAAACAGAATTAGAACAGAGAATGACACACATTAGTCCTTATAGATTCCTCATATCTAGTGAAACTTTCCAAAAAGTATCATTAATACTGGACCAAATCCATATCAAAATAATTAATTTGTATTAATTCCTTGAGTTTGCACTACTAATACTCTTCTTGCTTATGAAGAGTACACGGTCATCTTAGTGCTACTTGTCATAGTCAAGAGGAAGCCATCTCAAAACAGAAATTAAGAGACTATATTATATAAACACTTGAAACCACATAAAATTCTATTTTCTTTACCACAAAGAGGCAGTTTATAGGCTGGAAACCCTTGCTGTATTTTTTTTTTTTCCCCTCATACATGCAGGGTGTGGACCAAAGCAGGTGTAATCTGTTCTTTCTTAACTCAAACTAACTTCCTATTGTCAGACTTACCCCTAAGAAACCTTAAAAAGCAAATAAGAACTTGATTTCGTGCCACATAGCATAAAATTCAAGTCTGTTGTCAAAGAATTTGGTTTTTGATATGAACTCTGGAGTCTTACTTACTTTATTGTTACCTCACTGTTTTTTCTTATCTCAAGTAAAGCCAAATTTCTCCAAAAGCAACTTTTTTCTACAGAGGGATGCTACTGATCCTATTTAAGAGTCTGATGGTAAAGGGAGTAATTTCTCCACTTAATGTCTTTTTCTTCTGTTTTCACAATTAACTTGCCACTTCTGGTGCTTTGGTTTTGCTCTGCAATTATGTCATTTTCCTTTCTTATTCCTCCAGGTCACAGGGAAAATTCAGATATATTGATTTTAGACTCAGTTAGATAAATCCATACAAATCCACCATGAATGTATTCTTCCTTGTGAGCTCTGGGACTGATATGAGCTCATTCAAGTCAATAAACAAATTTCAGCACTGCAATGTTGGAGTCGTAACTGTTGCATTTATCAGCCAGCATATATGACTCCTAAGAACATTTATTTTAAAGTCAAAGCATATAAAATGCTAAAGTCAACAATCTCTTAACATTGCCCACAAAATCAGTGTTTAAGTAAGAGAACACTTTTGAAGTGAATTAAACCACTGTAAGATGTTTATCAAATACCATGGGCAACAAAGTCATTATCGCTGCCTTTAAAATCAGTTCCCTAATGGGAAGTTCTTAGAAAAGCCACTCAACAAAAGTCCATAGGCTCTAATTTAACTGTTGTTGCTTGAAAGAAAATGACTAAGATGAAGACAAAACATTATTTTGGGCAACCTGGTGTAGTGGAGGGTTTCCCTGCCCATGGCAGAGGGGTTGGAACTAGATGATCTTTAAGGTCCCTTCCAACCCTAACGATTCTATGATTCTATGATTCTATGATTATTGTATTGTTAATCAAGAGACTGATCATGCCCTCTAACTTTTATATCAACTCTTGAAATGACTGTATTTCAGTATCACACGTATTCAGAATAATTTTTTATAAAGAAGGTATAATACTGTTCTGACCACAGCATCTACTATTAATCTCACATGTAAAATATATATGTGTAATTATTCATTTCTATTTTGCAAACAAAAATATTTGTGATAGTACACACAGGATATGGTAATTTTGAGTGATGCACACTAGTCAGGTTTTGTGTGCGTGTGTGGTTTTTATCCAAATGGCAGATAAGTAAGTTGTTCTTCCGTACATAGCAAAATTTAGATAGAGTGATAGAAAGAAGAGTAGTATGTCAAGTCAATGACTGAAATAAAGAAATTTTATGTTGGAAGTGTGAAAATAAATCTTATGACCAATACTGGCATCCCAAATTTTATCATGAAGCCATCCCATCTAACTTCAAGCATTTAGCTGAAGTACCTAAGATAAATCTTGGTTCTCCTAGGCTTCTTTTTTGTTTTCATATACATCAGCCCTTTTCCATGCCTCACCAGTCAATAATTTGTGGATTGTAAACCAGAAGTTCAGCCATGATAACTGGAAACTATTCAGGTGATGACAATAATAGCAGGCAAATTATTTTGAAAGTATCCTTACATTGTCATTCAGTTTCTTGCTGTACATAAGTATATGGGTACCTCACTTCTTTGACTGTAACTGGGAGTAATTGTATGTCTCATAGGAACTGGTGAACAGTAATCACTAAAAACTTAAAGGCTTCCATGGTGTGCCTGGTTAAGTATAAGTTATTTGGACAGCAAAGTTTTCTTTCCATTCTCTTTTCATTTTGGAGGGAGTTATAAATTTTTCAACTCTCCTTTTCTTATTTAAGCTTGCAATTTTAATGGAGAGGAAAGGAAGGAGGATTTTCTTTATCAATCTTGCTTTAGAGGTGCTATGTATCACCTTGTATATTTTAGGACTGGTTAGCCTGAAGCCTAGCCAGCAGCTTGAGGCTATGAAGTGGCTCCGAAAATAAGCCAGGACTCTGGTTTGATGAATCCAGGATTTGTCAATAACCAGCATTGGTCTGTTCTGATAAACAGTTCCTAGCAAATTAAAGCTATTCTGAATTGCAACAGCTGCATGAGTCCCAGAAGTCAGGGACTGGTGGTATAAAACCAACTGTCGATATCCAATGTCTCAGCAGTGTTATACTCAAGATCTTGTTATGGCTGAAAGGAGACCATTCCTTCTATGTGAAGCCAAGAATTTACTGTTAACCAAATTGAAAGCTTTAGCAATAAAACCAAAATGAAACAAACAAAAAAAATTAGTATTAGTCCAGATACATTGATTCTAATACAATCTAAGTAGAAAGAAAAACTTGGTAACACTACAAGATTTCAAAAGTTATTATTTAGATAAACCTTCTACTACCAACCTCTTTTTTATCACTATTGTTAGGCTCACCTTTCCACTGCTCTCTGGAGCGTTAAGGTCAACAGTTCAAACTAGGGGGAATTACAGGGATTCATTCATGAGCTCCTTGAAATCTTTGCTAGCAGAGCATGATGTTAGTGTTGGGGGTTAATTCCTACCCTTTTACAGAAGGAGCACAATGTTGATGGTTTCTTCCTGTCTTCTTGCCGCCATTTTTATGTTTTCTTTTGTATTTTACATCTTACTTTGCATGCGTTGGGTACTTGTTTGTTGTTCTTTTTTGTCCCCTAAATCCACTTTTGTTCAGCTCCCAAGTTTCCAGGGTTTTTTTCAGTATCTGTTTACTGGTGAGTTATTGATAGCTCTGGAACCACTGGTATCATACTGTGCCCAAATATTCAAGACCTCTACTGTCATCCCAGATCTGTCCCCCTTTAAACTGCCTAGTAGTTACACTAAAGAAGTACTTCACTCTTCCATAGCATAACTACTTGGTGTTCCTATCTATGTCATTAACAACAGGCATTGCGTCACATAACCATACAGTGCTAAACAAACTAAAATTAACTAACAGCTACGTGGTCATGATTCAGTTGCTGTTAAAGCTAAACGAGCTAGAGTAAAGCAAGCCAACTCCAAACAAAGCAAGTCTGATGGCCCCAGGCCTGCGATCTGCCTTAGCTTAATGCAGAGCCGGCATTGGCAATCCTTTTTGGCTGGCCAAAAAGATTACAGCAGACAGAAGAGTAGATACACTGACTATACCACATAGGAATTATTTTCTGGCATAGGCATCACAATTGACAGCTTAATCTGCCTTTAAATCTGGACAGATAAACTATGTCACTGGTGCAGAGGTCCTGGCCTGTGACATTGCGCAACTGTATAGCAATGTACGTTTTCAAATAATGGTCAGGCATTAATGGATTGGAGAGCCTTATGGTATATCTATCTATCTGACTAAAAATTCATCGTCAAAGATTTGTATTATCTTTACATTGTGACATTATAAACTGAGTTTAAGGGAGGAAAAAATAACATGTGAACGGATGATTTCAGCCATTTTCAATTTTTTTCTGTGTTTGGTCAACACACTGCTTTTCTTCCTGATCTGTTCACCTCTTGACCATCCAGACATCTCAGAGGAGTCTGTAGAGAGCTTGAGTAACAGCCCATAGACCCCTGGGCTGGCAGAGGAGTGGCTGTATATTCTTGACAAAAACCTAAATGCTGCACGTACTAGGCTCACAAAATTCCATCAAGTATGAAATATGGGCTTTGGTGATATGTGATGTTATGCATTCAGGAAGGTCAGGAAACCTTATAGGAGTCCGTACAAGACAGTTTAAAAATACAGTGTTCTGCAGTCAGCCAGCTTATGTGTTGAATTTACAGATATACTTCACTAAATAAAAAAAAGATAATGTTACTGAAAGTCTGTGAGCAGAAAAAATGAAAGAGCTCAAGCAAGATTAGTTGTAAGCTGAGCTTTATACCAAGGTGACAGAAAAAATAGCTATTAAAATGAGTTTATCAATAACGGCTCTTTTTCCTCACATGATATGTATGGAACGTTTTCAATTATTTTATTTCGGTTTTAGTGTGGATCTTCAAATAGTAATTAACTCGTCATAAACTTCACATGATGCATTTTACTTATTGCAGAAATCACAATGCTTAGTTTCTATGTTATTGTAGCAGACAAATGTTTTAATTTGGTTTCTTTTTTCTTTTCCTTTTAAAAAATAACATCTAGACAGTGAAATGAAAATTAAAATTATACTAAAAAATAGAAGCAAAATACATACAAGATGTATGCTTTTTTTTTAAAAAAAAGGAATTTCTGAGGAAAAGATTTGCAAGTTGCAATGCTCTTATGCATCAAAACTAAAATTCCCAGTAACTGTAAGACCTTTATCTAGTTATACAAAATTATTTGTTAGCATGAACCTTTGCAGTTTGTGCCTTTGCAGAGGCACAAACTCTGCTGAATTTCAGCCCTGAAGAAGGGCTGGGAAAGAAAATTATTTCCTTAAATAGGATTTCAACTTTTAAATGTATGGAAGATTTTAAGTGACCAAAAAACTACATGCATTTGAATGTTGCTACATGTTAAAGATATCACTTTATGTAAAATAAGAATCATTTCCAAAGTTTACACAATATCCATCTCACAGCTATATTTAAGGTGGCCTCTTAAAGAGAGGAAATCACAGCTTCCTCTTGGGTAGGATCCTGCTGATGTGAATATACAGAATTAAGTTCATGATTCAGTTACTTCTAGCCTAGTTACTTCTTGCCTTCTCTAAAAGCATCTGGAGAATAGTATCATATCTCCCCACTGGCCTCTGAAATCAGAGGCAGGAAAACAGACTAAGAGACTCATTAAATTAGGCTTCTATTATAGCACTGGAAGTCATTGCTCTAAATTGAAGTGGTCAGTTTGTCAGCTGTTAGAGCTGAAAATAATCTTACTGCTGTGTATAACCACTAATTTACATGCACTGTGGATCTTATCTATGGCTTTTCTTGTCCCAAAGGTGTTTTAACTGTTGTGGTGGGTTTTTTTAACAAAGAATAAGATTCAAGACGCTTAATTTTTGTTTCTTTTGGCACCTGCTAGGATAATCACAATGGACCACTGCATTTGTTTGCCAAAACACGTGCTACAATATCCAGCCTAAATCTTATTTCTTCCATAAGTGACAAAACACGGCAGAGCTGCTTTTCTTAGGAGTCACGCTGGCGGAGCTACTTCCAGCTTCTTTGCTTGTTCTAACGTTTGTGAATGCCCTCCTATAATTTATGAGAATAAGGTCGAGTACTTTAAGGGCCAGTAATGACACAATTGTAGGAGCTGACAAACAGCTGAGGGGTCAAAAATTATGTCAAAGGCTAAATACAGTTGAAAGTGAAGCAGTCACATAGAAACTATGCGCTTGTACCAATATGTACATCTCTACACAGACATCTTGTTCAACTGACGGAAAGGAGTGATTTTTTTGGTCTTGAAACTATCTCCTTCTTAAAGTGAACAATGATGGCAAGCTTCAGCTACACAATATACTTAGAATAATAAATTGGGTTTTTTTTCCAAGTCAGAGTTTCTTGACCTGGAGGCTTTTCAAAAAAGTTTACCCATTTTTTATATATGCAAAGATTTATGTGTCTTTGTGTTCTCTGTTATATATATGCACAAACTCACACACAAGAGGATACCAAGAACAAAAGAAATACAGTATTTGCACTGTTTCTCTATCCCAGTATGCTATCACTCAAAGCAGGTCATAAGCGTGAGAGCATTTAAGAACAGAGGAAGTATGTGTGACACTCACCTCCAGCACTATCTAGCAAGTGTTGGGGACTTTCTGTGCCAGAAGTGACAACTCTGTACTCTGGTGTAGCTTTCAAGGGATTTCTCTTCACTGAACTTAGCAAATTTACCTTGAAGTTGTATAAGCTTTTAACATTCACAGAGTTCTGCAGCAAATTCCAGTACTTAAATCTATGTCATATGGATAAATATCCGTATGGATAAATATCTCTCTTCTTTATTTTGAATCTAAGACCTCCCTGCCTACTCCAGTTCAATTTGAGAACCTTTGGTCGTTGAAGTTGAAGAGACAGTGAATGGATATTTTCAGTTTAGCATCTCTTCCATGAGTAGTTTTACATGCTTCTATCATACTTCCATCATACTTCCTTCAGCCATCTCCTTTTCAGGATGGAGGGTTCCTTTCCATACCCTGTTTTTGGTTTTGTTTTGTTTTGTTTTGCTTTTGAGAAGGTACCATCCTCATCATACATAAGCTATTCTCTACTTCCTGCACCTTTGCCAGTTTCACTACATCTTCCTGTTCCACACAGTATTAAAGTTGATGCACCAAGATCTTTTCAGAGGCATAACAAAGGTCCTCTGTTTTGATTTCCACCTGATAACCACAGGATTTCTCCTTCTGTTATAATTCAATATCTCATTTCAGCATCATAACAGTTAGATCAGAGCTGCTCTTCACACAGATAAAGTTGAGACTGGTTTTTTTATGCATGTTTACTTACATTCTTCCCTCAGATTTCTACAGTTACAAGTTTTTTTCTGCAAAAATTAATGGTCAACTTTCACTTTAAGTGCCCCAAACATCTGCAAATTTTGTCAACTTGCCATTTGTCCTCCATTCCAAATCGTTTATGTTGAACAGCACCAGCTTTTTCACAGATGTGTAAAGGCTATCTTTTCACTGGCTATCTCCTATTATTGTGAAAAGCGACTGCTAATTTCCCATTTCCAAACAGTTCATTACCAAGATGAAGAACTTGTGTCCTGTCCCATTGACCAGAATTAGGGCTTCAAAATAAGGAAATACCAAATTAGGAAATTTCAGTGTTTGCCTCTCCTGTGCAATCTCAATATGACACAGTCTTATGTGTAATCACGTATTAAAGTTTTCCAAAGTTGCCATGTCTTAGTCACTGCACTAAATGGATTTCATTACAAACTCAGTCAGATCTCTGTACTGATGTTGCATTCTGTCTTGGCTCCCCACAGATGTGGAAGATGAGTACTGAATGACAAAGGTTAAGTGTGGGAAAACAAAGTATAGCTGAACTTTGCCTTGAGAACCTGTTGTCTGCATTTGCCTTGGAGACATCAGTGTTTGAATCCTACTTCAGTGAGATTTGTCTCAGATGTCACTAGATGTGTGTTCTTTACATAGATTTCTGTGTGTTCATCCCCTATTTTCTGGTATGAAATTTGCAGATGAGCTTAGTGTATTTTCAACAATGATAAGGTTGTATCATGGTGTATACTTTAAAAAAAATATTTAATAGACACCTCAAATTAATAGATTTGTTTGATTTACTGTGCACATCAGCTTCAAGCTTTCTGACCTTCTCCCGTTTCTCTCAGCCACCAACCTCAGTAGGGATGTTGTGAAAATTAGTAAATAATTGCAAAGGACTTGGATGCCATAGTGAGGAATGCCATGACAAAGCACATACTGAACTTAATAATTTATTGCAGCTCCTACATTTTGTGAAGCAAACTTAATTTGGGCTACGTGGTAAACATTACACCCTGTATACACAATGTTCATTATCTGCTCAGTAAATGAGTACTCCCCATTCTCTGCATGAAGAGAGAAGTGGAATAAATAACATAAGATTATGTAATTAAAGAACTACTTGGTAATGAACATATATACGAAAACTGGAAAAAACCCCAAGTGCAGTTGTAATTACAAACTTTGCTAATCTGAGTGTTTTACGATATAACCTTATTTTTTTAAAAAAAACCCTAATTATATTCACTGTCCTGGTTTCAGCTGGGACAGAGTTAGTTCTTTGTTTTAGCAGCTAGAAGAGCTCCGTGTTTTGGTTTTAGTCTGGGACTCGTTATGAGAAGAACGCTCACAGCGCACTGATGTTTGTAGTTGACACTGAGGTCTCAAGGACTTTTCAGCTTCCCGTGTTCTTGCCAGTGTGCAGGAGCACAACAGGATAGGAGAGAGCATGGCTGGAACAGAGTGTCCCCAACTCCCCTTGTGATTTGAACTTAGACTTAAGATTGAGCACCAAATTGGCCAATGGAGTACTCCATATCATGCAGCGTCATGTCCAGTATAAAATGAGGGTCAGCCGGAAAAAGAAGGGCCTTCGCTTTTCCAAGGCGCTCAGTCTCAGACTATCAGAGTGCTCTCTCTCTCTCTCTCTTTTTGGGCCTCTCGCTTGTCCGGGATTGCAGTACCAGGACTTATTTGTTTTGGGATCGTTAGACCAGAATGAGACTGGCCTGGGTCAAGTGGTGGTGAATAATTACATGTGCATCACTTGTTTGTGTATGTTATTATTGTTACACATATGTATGCATTCATATGGTAGTAGTAGCAGTAGTATTAAATTGTTCTTATCTCAAACAATGGGTCTCTTCCCCTTTTCCTCTTTCCCATCTTTTCCTCTTTTCCATCTCTTCCAATTGTCCTCCCCATCCCCTGGTGGGGAAGGAAGGTAAGCGAGTGGCTGTGTGACGTTTTGTTGCCGGCCGGCTTAACCACAACATTCACTTAACTAATTGATTGATTAATTATAAATGAATATGAGTATTTTTCAGAGGACTGCCTGAAGTTAACAAATACCAAACAACCTAAATCTTGTAAATAAATTTCATTGACGATAGTACTATTCAGTTATCCACACTATTTCTGTCTGGAGATTTTCTACCAAAACAATTTTGACAAAAAGTACTGGTTAGTTAAATCTGACCATTCGCAAGGAAACATAATGACATCAGCAATGTTTTTTTCAGGAGAGTCTGCTGTAAGCTGAGACGTAATGTCTTTCAAAAGAAATACCAGAGTAAGACAAGAAAGGAGGAAGTGAAGAAGATAGAAATTGAGGAGGAGTAATCACCAATGATCTGTTGGTTAAGTGAGTAAGGACTTACGTGGAAGACTGTCTGGCATATTTCAGACCAAGGACTTGAATGACTGTATGAGTATGATTTTCGATTTTTCTAGGATGAGTTTACTATAGTTTATGTTGATGATGCTGTCTCATTTTTTGTAAATAATTTCATATTCCCTTGGAGGGAGGGAGGGAGGGAGGGAGAGAGTAGTAAATATTTATTCTATGTCTATAGACATAGACATGTGATAAGAGCATTCATTTGGACTGTGAAAAAATGAGATTCAGGACTGGATGAGGCATGCTGATTCAATGCTATTTGAAAGTTTGTTTTCTCTTCATTGTTCAATGCAAGAATAAAACTTAGTGCTCCCTAATCTATTACCTGTTCACCTGGTGCTTCATATTCAAGTCTCTGACATGTCATGCACAGTGGATATACAAACCTTTGACTCTCAATAATATTCCTAATTCCTGTACCTATTCCAGGATTGAGAATTAGCTTTTATTTTGAAAAGGTCTTTAGATTAATTTTTTAATTATGAAGGAAATTTTTTCAAACATTGAGATGTTTTCCCACCCAGTTCTTGCAGAGCCATACTCTAATGATTCACATCGTTTGACTTAATGTCGTAATTTGACAAGTGATATTTATGAGCACTTGAAAAAAAAGAGGAAGGAAACATATTGGTAGGAGAAATTACGTAATGTGCTTCCTTCGTCTGTAACAGATGTAGAAAACAGAAACTTATTTTTGATCTGGTGTTGGTCTAAGTAAGTCTATCCATAGAGGCACTAATGTAACTAGTTTAGATAATGATTCAAATCAGATATGAAAGCATAGGCTCTAGTGCAGGTACACTAAACCCTCCAGTGATTTCAGACATGCTCTAAGGCAACTAGTCTGTGTTGAAGTTCATGTTATCATAGTTTTACTGTTGTCATCACCACCAAAAAATAGTTGAGATCTTTCAGTTACAGTTAAGACAATGACCTGAAAGAGAATCCCTGGATTTGTAGAGAAAAATGGGGGGGGGAAAAAAAAAGAAAAAAGTAAGGAAGAATTAAAATAAACTAACCTTTAAAGAGGATAAAGATAGGACAACAAAAATGGAAAGCACAGGTCAAAGTAAAGGAGGGGTGATGCTGAAAAGATGCTTGGCAAATTACATAGAGTTAAAGAAAAGAACAATGTATCTAGAGGGGATCAGAAAATACTCTTCGTTTAGGTTGATTCAGATAATAGAGACACAGGTCAGGAAAATCAGGGAAGAGGAGATGGAAATGGAAGTAGCAGAGATAGGAAATTAGACTCTGAAAAATTGTTTTAATAGTAATGGGTAAAATCTTTCAGAAAGGAGTAAATCTATCAGAAATCAGGAAGAATGAAGGCAAATGAAGGGCTGAAGTTGATGTTAAGGCTGAATGTGTGTGTGACAGAGAAGAATTGTAATTACCGGAATTAATAAAGACGAAAAGAATGAAGGGTAATACAAAATGTCTCATTATTCATAGCCAGCACTAATCAGAGATTAGACTGTACTGCATTGAATTTCCATATTGCTACAGTAAATTATAAAATAACTTCTATTTTCTTACCATACAGAGACTGAAGAAACAGAGAGAGGGAAGAGCTGTACAGCACACTGACTTTGAACATTAGCATAACCCAGTTACAGACCCAAAGATAAATGAATACTTAACGTCAAGTTTCAGGGAGAATAATTAGTTTGTGTACAGAATCAAAGGCAAATGAAAATGAGAATGTGAAAATGAAAGCAACACTCAAGTGGTAACAAAATTTAAAGAGGTAAAATATTCTCAAACTGGGAAACCAGAATAAACTCATTCCAGAATCCTAAAACCACTGGCACAAGAAATCACAGATCCAGTACCAAAGACTGTTTAATGAAACAGTCATATCAGAAGTTGTGATGTCCAATGGGAGTACTGAAAGAGATAAAAAGATCAGTTTAAATGTATTCCTCAATTGCACGCAGATATTAGAAAGAGCTGTGGATGAAGGGAATAATTAAAGACATGAGACAATAATAAATGAGACACAGCCTAACATGTGTTTCTGCACAGACAGATCTTCTTAGAGATCTTTGAAAAGGTAACTTCTTTGATAAGGAAGCCCATTTCCAAGCCGAAAAAAAATGTTGCAGATTTTGTCTCTCTCTACTTTGGTAAAGGACTTGATAGAATGGCACAAAGGAAATTCCTTGTGAAACTAGAGAAAACAGGGATTAGCAGAGGAACTGAGCGTTGAACAAAGGGATGGCTCAAGGAAGACAGTGATTGAGGAAGATAATATCTGGCTGGAAAAAGGCTTTTAAAGGAATTTCTCAGTTTATCGTCTTTAGAAGAATCTGATTTGAAGTTCTTTTGAGAAACCTCAAACCTGAGCACATTAATGTAAACCAGTGAGTACCAGGAATCAGTGTCATTACAGAGGAAGACTGTAATTACTGTACAGTATCTGAATGACTATGATGACCAAAAAAACTTTGTGGGCAGATCACTCTTTAAGATAGCGAATTCAAACAGGGGAAGTACAAAGAATGCTACTGGGAAATCAGGGAAGAAAGAGAACCTGTCTTATAAGAGGAAACTGAAGGAGTTGAGATCCTTAACAGACAAAGAGAATAAAGAAAATGATTTCTACTCATAAATATATAAAAAGAAGAAGAAATAAAGGTAGTAAGAGAGTTATTTAAGATAAAATCCACACTGGCCCAAGCAAAAGCATATAATAAGAAAAAAGTGTTATAATCCCTAAAAGGGCCTTTGATTTTTGGTCACAGTTGGGTTAAAAATTTTAGTTTTAACATGGAAGTGGAAAAGCACAGAAAGCCGGAGAGGCTGCTGTTCCCTGCTGCAGCAGGGGACCCAGTTTGACTGGAGGAAGACCAGGCAGTCTTCCAGGTTATATCCTGTATTCCTGTCCTGTTTTGTGTGTGGTCAGAATTAGTCTTGCAGCTATGTTTCAAAATAATCTGCTACTAAAGGCTATTAATACAGAAAAATCTACTACATTTAGTGGCATTTAAGGAAGTACAGCATTTACCTCCTTCGTGAGACACTTTCTCATTTTGACTTATAGGAGATCCCTGAATATACTTCACTGGTGCCAGCATTGGATTATTAAGAGGATTACTTTTATTTTGAAATGCCAAAATCTGGCTGCCACGCCAAAGCTGTATGTGACCTGCTCTGGCCTGACTGAAATCATGGCACAAACTGAAAGTTTTGTTGCCATACCTTCCCGGTATCGTAGCCATGCACACAAAAGAACTTTGTTCCAACCTACCTGAGTCCCTGGTTTGCACGCCCAAATTTTCACTGATGTCTTCATCAAACCAATAATGTTGCCTTCAGCACATGCAGGCTACAAATGCCTTTTTTCTTAGCAAGTCCAGAAATAACACAGAAAAGAACATACAAATATACCTTAGTTCTTAACCCTCTTTAGAGGACAAGGGTTTTTTTTTCATTTTAATCAATGAGTCATGTTCTAACAACACGGTATTTTAGAGATCTGATCTTAAATTCATAAAAAATAATATTATAGTTTTTTCTATCTCCTCTTTCTACAAGCTGCTGCTAGTAAGTATGACAGAAGTCAACTCATTTGCAATGATTAAAACTGGTTATAGCTGTGGCAGCCAACATGGCTTCACTATGGGCAAATCCTGCCTGACTAATTTGGTGGCCTTCTATGATGAGGTTACAGCATTGATGGATAGGGGAAGAGCAACTGACATTGTCTACCTGGACTTGCCAAAAGCATTTGGTACTGTCCCACAAGACATCCTTGTCTCTAAACTGGAAAGACATGGTTTTGATGGATGGACTACTCGGTGGATAAGGAATTGGCTGGATGGTCACATTCAAAGAGTTGTAGTCAACGGTTCATGTCCAAGTGGAAGCCAGTGACGAGTGGTGTTCCTCAGGGGTCAGTACTGGGACCAGTGCTATTTAACATCTTTGTTGGTGACATGGACAGTGGGATCGAGTGCACCCTCAGCAAGATTGCAGATGACACCAAGTTGTGTGGTGTTGTGGACACGCTGGAGGGAAGGGATGTCATCCAGAGGGACCTGGACAGGCTGGAGACATGGGCCTGTGAGAACCTCATGAAGTTCAACAAGGTCAAGTGCAAGGTCCTGCATGTGGATTGTGGAATCCCAAGCACAAGTACAGGCTGGGCAGAGAATGGATTGAGAGCAGCCCGGAGGAAAAGGACTTGGGAGTGCTGGTTGATGAGAAGCTCAACATGAGCCGGCAATGTGCAATGGCAGCACAGAAAGCCAACCATGTCCTGGGCTGTATCAAAAAGAGCGTGGCCAGCAGGTCGAGGGAGGTGATTCTGCCCCTCTACTCTGCTCTCGTGAGACCCCACCTGGAATACTGCATTCAGCTCTGGAGTCCCCAACACAAGAAGGACATGGAGCTACTGGACCGGGTCCAGAGGAGGGCCATGAAGATGATCCAAGGGCTAGAACACCTGTGCTATGAAGACAGGCTGAGAGAGTTGGGGCTGTTCAGCCTGGAGAAGAGACGGCTCCGGGGTGATCTTATTGCATCTTTCCAGTACTTAAAGGGGGCTTACAGGGAAGCTGGAGAGGGACCTTTTACAAGGGCATGTAGTAACAAGACAAGGGGCAATGGCTTTAAATTGAAAGAGGGCAGATTTAGATTAGATATAAGTAAGAAATTTTTTACATTGAGGGTGATGAGGCACTGGAACAGGTTGCCCAGAGAAGTTGTGGATGCCCCATCCCTGGAGGTGTTCAAGGCCAGGTTGGATGAGGCTTTGGGGAACCTGGTGTAGTGGAGGGTTTCCCTGGCCATGGCAGGGAGGTTGGAACTAGATAATCTTTGAGGTCCCTTCCAACCCAAACCATTCTATGATTCTATGATTCTATGATTACAAAATAAGAATCACTCCTAGCATATTCTGAAATATTTTTGATATGATATGATCATCTTTGTTTATTGAATCTTTTCAATCTAATTATATATCTCTACTTTAACTTGTTAAAAAATACACATTGCTTTGAAACAAAAATGTTTACTTCACTGAACATGTTATTTGATAAAACACCTATTTTCTTCTCTCCTTACAGTAGAGAGTTTTGTGATCTAACGCATGTCAGCTCAAAGTGAGTTCATGATATTATTTCCTGGAAGAAATACTCTTCCCACATAACCTTTTTATTTAGTATTAGGACAAAAAAATGTGATACTCTGTGACTAAAATTTAATTTTTGAAATATATACTTTTGACAGGGTTTGAGTAGTTTGCCAAATCATTCTGAGATATTTTTTGCTATAAAAGATAGTTTCCCAGGTATTTGGCTAGACAGATGAATAGAAAAAGGAAACATATTGCCTCCAAATTTGATGACTGGATTGTTAGCAGTGCTCATTGTTTGTAGTGCATTCTTTGTTGTTTTCAAAACTTCAGCTTTTAGCCACCAAAGAATGGTTACTGAGAAAAGTAAAAATCACACCTGGTATCTAACTTCTGAGGTCAGCATGAATTGATTTCAATCATTTCAGGATAGAAGGGTCTGCCATTGAATATGTCCACATTTAAAATCCATTTTATTTACATTTGTTAACTTTCCCAATAACGTTCAGAATATAAAACCCTGAAAATGCACATATATCACTTTAACATTTTTCAACGATTTTTCAAATGGTCACATCCTTTTATATTAAAAAAAAAGAAGCACAAAAATCCACAAACACAAATATCTATACCAGATACTATCTTAAGTTATCTTTGTTTTATTCACATCTTTTCCTCTGAGTCACTGTGGTCATCTTCATTATAAGGGTTTGCATGGATTAAACGTGAATACTCACCAAATTCCTGTCTACTTGCTCAGCTGCCTGCCTCCAAGGGCTTCCTGCTTATGAGGATGCTTTGAACTTGAGCAGCCTCCTCTGGTAGGTAAGATAGATGCTGACACTCAGGTGCTCAAATTCGTAGTACAATGTGAATTCAGCTACTTTAACTTAGTATTTAAATAGAGTTTGCATGTAACCTCGTTCCTGAATGCTATTTCCCTGCTTGTCACTCTCATTGAACTTAATTAAGCAGAATATCCAAGCTGTTTTCTCCCAAGGAGGACAAGACTGTTATGTGTCAGAGGCAAAAATACTTCAGATAATATTTGTGTATCTGTTTCTAGACTTCTACAAAATACTTAAGTATTTTCCCATTCAGACTTGAGTTCAAAACGTGTTTTGATACTTACGGTAACCAAACCATTTCTTTTATGCCTGGCTTTGAATGTTAGGGATTTTTGAGCTTTTTTTAAATATATTGATTTGTTTTATCATTTCAATGCTAAAAGGATGAAGAGAAATAAAGATACAGGAAACCATGAATACTAATGTGTTTGAACCAGTCTTTGGAATGATTGAAATCGGCGTGAGTTTCTTCATCCTCTTTTAACCTCACCAAATATAAAAATAATCATGATCATAATTGATTTTGAAGTGCTTGAAAATGACACTCCATCCTTAGTGATTAGCATGGGTCTTACAATAATGAGCATTGCACCATTTATCCTTTAAGTCAAGATGGGCATTTTGTACATTCCAGGATAGCAATGTGATATATTTCAATTGTTCTTAGTCTTGATGAAGCTGTAACCATATATAATAGGTAGATGTCAGGATGAGACACAAGATTTAACAATCCTAATTAATTTTGCAACATCTACAGAATTACTTTAGTCTTAGGAACAAAGAAAATTCAAACTTATTTATAGAGGACTGTTTATTCCTCCTCAATCATATCGTCAGTATGTGTTAATATAGAATGTAGAAGTATTTGCTTGTAGTAAAATTTAATGCTTGCAGGAAGAGAGATACTTTTAGTATATTGTCTCTTCCACACTTTCAGAAAAGCTTTGCTAGATTTAATTCAGAAAGATATAAACATGACAAATAAAACTGTTGCTTAAAAATGTAAAATTTATTAAAAAGCAAACAAGTCACACAATGAAGAGTTAATGATACATTTATGATGCAAATACCAATTAAATCATTATATGCATACAATACCTAGCAAAAAAAATTGCCTTTGTGTACATCCGAAAAAATTAAGGAATACAGAAGAAATACCTTCTCTAACTCACAGCAGTGTCTCTTGTCTTCAGAGTCATGGATAATTGAACAAATATATAGAGTAATATAGAAAATCGAACTTACTGAAAAGGTGTCTAGTAGCATTATGGAACTGGTCTATTTTATTTTTGGTGAAGACTCGTTTTGTAAATATTCTCCTTCAAGGTCATGCTAAGGTGATGGATGGATCATGTGCCTAATCTTGCCTCTTTTAAAGACTAAGCAACTCCAAGATTATTGCAGGAAGGATATTTAATTTCACTGATTAAATTTATTTCACTGTTTCAGTAGAGAATATATATTTAAACAGCTTATTATAACTCTAGACTTAGCAAAACTTTCCCTCCTACTTCAATTTACTGTGCCAGATAACCTGTAAATAGAAATGTACTTTTTTACTCAAATTCTGAAGTAAGAATACAGGGAAACTAAATTAATGTAACTTACACTAACTTACAAAACATTTTCAAATTATATCATACCTTAACTTCACCTAAGATTTTTCAAATAGTTACCCGCATCAGTGTTTTGTTGAGCTGCTTAATTTAAGGAAATGATACATTCACTATAGTAACAGAAATAGACAGATTTTTTTGAGCATGAGGAATCAAGGAGAAGACTTTTACTATCATCTGAAAGAACGTTTAATAAAGCATAAAGAATAAAGTGTTTCCAAATCAAAATATTGAAAAAGCAGTTTCTGTACAACCTTAAGATAATCAAACATTCCCAGTAATACATGCTTTGGAGCTCATACCCCTCCAGAAGGAAGAGATGGAACTGATTCCAATGAAATTCATGTTCTGATGGGTTGAGAAATGTAAGAGAATTTAACATTATGAAATTCTATAAGAATACAAAGATTGTTTGCAAAAACAAGAGTTCATCTTATAAAATTAAGATGGCACTGTCACCATTTCATTTAATTTAAACAGAAAGGAAAAAAACATATCCAAATAGATTAAAATTACTCATATGCCCACAGTCATTAAAAGTTCTGTATCCAGCTCTTCTGAAAATATTTTGTATTGAATTTTTATATCCACCCCTCCTTTACAAACTTGGGAAAGTAAGGCAAGGTTATGTCACGCTTTTTAAATTCTGAATCACAGCTTACAGAAAGACAGTCTTATTTCAAGTTACCAACATGAAGCCCTAATTTTGACGGACTAGCAAAACTATGTTCTGTTGGTAGAGCTAAGATTCAGGATGATAGCATATTTATTTCTTATTTTTTTCCTTTTAAGAAAACTAAACTTTATTCTAACTCTCCAGTTTGGCAGCGAGACTCTGAGTGGTTTCAAAGTTCAATTAGCTGAAACAACTTTTAAAATATTTACAGGATGATCCTATTATAAATAGGTTCTACATATGCTATATATTTCCTCAGATTAAGCAACTTTCTTGTGAGTCATAAGGAGGATTATCTATATAGCCTCTTTGGAGGCTCTTCTCTCTTCAGGAATTGCTATAAACTTCATGACATAATTTCACCTCCCTTTTGGTCTGTGGTTATTATTCACTTCATCCAGACCAGTTTCACGCATAGAAATCAATGAGAAGTGGGCAAATACAGTCGAACCTCTGTGTATACTGCTAAATAACTCAGGTCAGCTAATCTTGTGTGTAATTTTCTTGAAAAAGAAGAGCCAAAAAGTAAGTTTTAAGTATGTTTCAGAGAGGTAATTTTTAGTACCTGAGATCAAAAGTGGGTCATTTCTCCCACTTAAAATGTCTGAGATATCTGTGTCCGAGTTAGTCACCCTAGACTGACTCTGTAATCAACACACAGGAAGTACAAACCTCAAAAGGTGAATCCTCTCACCAGTAAAGATATTGCCACAGACGTGATGAGCAGCTCTCTGAAAGGGCGTCTTTGTCTCCATTAACTCAAAAAACCACCGCAGGAACCAGCTGAAAAACAGAGGTTGAATATTGAAAGACTTCATTTGGAGCATGCTGCTGATGTTCATAGGATTGCTGTACCCTGCAGTGAAGCTGAGTTTTCCTTAAGTACAATTCTGCCTTGGACACCTTCCTTCTCCTCTGAACTCTTCTCTTCATACCAATAACTGATTTGTACAATTTAAGCAATGAAAAGAAATGGGAGAACTCCCGTGCCTCTGAGCCTGTTGCTCTTCAACGATCAGAAAAGGAAGGAATGAGTCTGTAATTATAGAGCAGTACTGAGCATGTAGAAGACTTCCTACAGGTTTCACCTACAAATTCATTATATTTTCGACCAGCCTTAGACAATCTTAGTTTTCATAGTTAAAAAGTAATATGTGCATGACTATGGACTACTTATACTTCCCTGTCCTGCATGGGTGATGTAGGTCTTAGGTGCTTAGTATTCATGAAGTACATTTTAAGCTGAGGGACAACTGAAAAGCCAAGTTTTTCCTTGCTATTTCTGTCCTTCGCTTTTTCAATTATTATTATTCTTTTTTTTTTTAACAGATTCCTGTTCACTTTCAGAACTCATTGTTCCGTTTAAATTAAATCCTTTCAGTAAAACATGATTATTTCATATGAAAATATAAGTCTTGATTTTGTATTTTCTTTCCCTCAATGTTAGGGTTGTCATAATAAGTTCATCCCTGTGAACCTGCTAGTTATTGAGAGCTCCAGTGCCACTCTCAGATGCACTCTTTTCATAACCCACATTAATCTCAGCAGTAGTGCCAAAGCAACGCTTTTATTTGAACATTTTCACTTTCCCACCCTATCCTCACATAGTCTATATATCTCACAGCCTGCATTTGATCTGAATAAATAAAATGGACTGCTGAGCGTTCTTACTGCGATGGGATGTCTCCGATTCATTCCACATGGTGTTGTTTGCTTTTTCATTTCTCCTCTTTTTTCCCCCTGTTTGCTATTGTGAGCCTTTTGAAGTTTACAAGCCAAGATCTTCTCTCATTTATACAAGAGCAATCCCATTGACTCAAATGGGTATAAGCGAGGACAGGACTTCGACCCATTCCTACCACTTGCTGAAAGTTGTAGCCTCTTTCCTAGACAAATATCTTAGCTGCTGGCTTTATTATCTGGTTTCTTTTAATTTCAGCTCTAAGAATGTGCAAGGATAAGCATTTATCATAACATGCCATGGATTCTGGAGTTTCTTTAATAAAAATAGCCCAGCATGTGCCTGACACAAATTTCAGGGTCTGCATATCGCCTACTCAAAATAAAACTGCTCTGCTCCACACTTCATTTTGAGTAAAGATGGACAAATATGGAATTAAAGGCTAGCTATAGGGGTCCTACAAGTGTATGCAAAATTCAAGTAACAAATATCCGAACATTTTTTCTTCTTCTTCCTTTGTTTTTGTCAGACAACTTTTGATATTCATCTAGTTCTGGGAGTTCAAGTGGCTGTCAGGAGCACAGTTATTTCTACTCAGAAAACTAGCGTAATGAAAAATCGTGAGTATTTAGACTAGTGAATCTAAAAAAACACTGTATTCATCATATAGGAAAAAAGGCATCCGTTCAAAAATCACACAGTTCTTCCAGCATTGCAACATGTTTGTGAGACCTGCTGGGTTTATTTACAATACTTACAGGGATACGTTCACTTTATTTCAAATGTGTTTCTGGCCAGCCATCTCAATGGTTAGGAAAAGTTGATTCAAACATAAATAAAAAACAGAGAAAGGTGAAAAATAACAGGAAAAAATCTCATAAAATAAAGTCAGGAGGGAATACAAAAATGGAGAGATTTGGAAATATCAGTGAGGTATCAGGCCCATCTACATCCTCATCCTTAGCTTTGCTGAGCAAGTAACCTTACAAAAAGAAAGTCATGGGTAAGAATTCCTGAGCCCTAAATGAATTTACTAAACAAACTGTAATGATTCATTTCCAGAGAGCAGGCTTCAACTTAGACATTGCTTTCACCTTGTTTCTGATCAAGTGTGGAGTTTTTAAAACCCAAGAAATGTATTTTATCACTAATCAAACTCTATACTCCCATAGCTCTCCAGTAATCAGAAACATTATGTATCCATGGAAGATACACTGTATTGCAAGTTTTACTCAAAATGTTTTCTGACTCTAACTCGGGTCTGAAGGCTAAGTTAATGCACAGCTAAAACTATTTTCACGTTTGTGATTACTTCTTTGAACAGGCAAAATTCCCACTGATTTTAAAGGGACTATTTTCAATTTTAAATCTCATGGTTTAACCTGACATATGAATGCAGCCTGGTTTTAACCAAGTCATGGAGTAGTTGAATTAAAGTTATTAGTTTCACCTGGAGGCAAATATTCTTCATTCAATAAAATTTCGTTTGAAGTATCAGTTTGCCTGGATAAAGGCTAAGGAAAATATAAAAATAGTATTCAACAAAACAAGCATCACTCAGGTGATCAGTAAGCTCTCCAGTCAGGAAAGCTCATGGAAATGTTAGTACTGCCAGTGCTGTGGCTAAAATGCCCAGGGTATATTTGCTAATGTACTTAGTAATAATTTTTCTGAACAGATATGGCTGGAGACAGGGATATGACATTGTTGAAAAAGTGAGAAATATTTCCTTAAGTAACTATCACAGTAGAGAATTACTACATCACGTTACTGTCTGATCAGAGCCATTAAAATTTGTGTTCTGTCAATGCACTTTTTGCCTGTTACCCTAACACAGGTTGCGACTACATCAGTGATACACTCTATATTCCATGTACTTTAACGTTATTGCCAGATCTCCCCTACCCTCTAGTAGCTGAAGGCTTTGATTCAGTAAATAGCTTGGATTTTTGACATTTCAGCACAGATATGTCTGAAAAAACTTATAGGGAGCTCTGAGGAGCCAGACCTTAATAAAATAGAGATGTACAGAGTAAATTTGAGCTTTGGAGACTTTTCTTACTCACCCTTTTTTTTCTTTTTCTTTTTTTTTTTTTTTAATTTAAGATATATGCCAATTTATTTACCTCTTATTCTCCTTTTTCAAGTAAGGAAGAAATATTTTCTTTCACTAATTTGGATTCGTACTGTTCTGGAAATTATGTTTCAAGAAAAAAAGAAAACGGGAATAGTTTCTGATCGCCTTTAATACTTTCCTTCTGGTTTTCCTAAATTGAAAGATTTTCCAGCTACTGAAATTTGTTTTATAGTTATCCAATGACAGGCTATCTATCTGATTGCAGGTATTTGGGTTTGGTAATGTATTTATCCAATATTTCCAGGATCTTCATGAGAACATATGAGACCAAATGAGTTACTGGATGAAACACTCCCTCTGCTGTCAAAGGAGAGTATCAGTAGTGGTAGGTTTGTTCTTAATGCTGCAAACATTATCAGAGATGGACGATATCATGATGCATTAAGTGTATTTCTAACTGTACTGGCTAGGTATGCAGTCTCCAAGGGCAAGCTGTCAACTCTTACCTTTAGTCTGGATGAAACCTGATATCTGAATATGACTATTTCTTCTGGAGCATTCAACTTTACTAAAAGAGAGAAAATACAACTGGTCTAGTTCTAAATCATACTGCTCATCTATTTCAGATACAGTGTAGCCTGTCAGCAGCTGGCTAGAAGCCCTCTGAATCAGGACAAGTTGTCCTCTTGACTTCACTGGCTTTGCACTGGACTGCTGTTAGGTAAAGTTTATGTAACTTTTAATTCCTATTGTTTGTTTTTAACAAACACTCCAAGAAAACAAGAGAATGTGTGACCTAAGAATGAGGTGACAGTAAAAAATGGAACAATATCTGGACATATAAAACTACATTTGATGGCAGAAAGTAGGAGAGTTGCCCCTGAGTTTAGCAGGGCTAGGATATCATCCAGGGAACTCTGCAAGGACAACGATGTTCTGCTGCTTGCTGAAGCAATGCGTATCTTTGATCCTGCAGAAGTGCACTTTTGTAGATTGTGCTGAAACTCTGTTAGCATTGGCTCTGTCTTGCAAAAATGTGATCATAAATGTTCATGTACCAGGCGCCACATGTGTTTGCTTTGATAATGTTCATAAGTTATTTTAGTCACCTTTTGAGAACTGTTGTACAAGCAAATATTTGTTCACGAGAGTATTTCCAGAAAGTGAAAATGTGTCGAACACTCATGCAAACAGGTTTGTGTGTGAATATTTGAACTGCAGTTTTTTTTAAAGTCCTGAAGTTAAGGATCCGAATGAGGAGAACACAGTACCTTAAATAAAAAAGGCAGTAATAAAAGCCAAAACAAAACAAAGAAGTACAAAACCAAGTAAAATATGGAGATTTCTCAAATCGTAATGTTTTGTTATAACATTGCTATACTGGGCAGAACTCTAATCTCTTATTTATTCTGATTCCTTTATGAAAAGCCTAAGTGAAGTATGCTAATAGTAAAGGCCTCTTAAAATATGATTTACTCCAATTAGGACACTCAATCAACAGTAGAATTTTTTATTATTTTCTTTTGGGAGGGGTAAAAAAGGACCATGAAGGAGAGAAAGTAACCTGGAGAGAGCTCAAGCTTACTAGCACTGGGTTTCAGGTACTCTTTCTCTGTACTAAGTCTAGAAATTCTGATTTATATGCCATTTGTAGATTTTAATTTAGACAATTCTGGGATAAAATCCACAATCAATCTTGAAAGCACAACCGTCTGCTGCTTCGCTCCCAGTGAAGTTCTAACCTCTGCAGTATATCTATGCATCTTTTAACCATTCTCTCCTTTTGAGTGTACAACTTGGTATTGATATAAGGATATGGTAGCCTCGTAAATGCGTATAATTTGTAGACTGGTGATTATAACATTTTTCTATGTGAACAAATAAGATTGAAACCTTCACAGGTTTAGGGAAGTCTTGAATTCAGGGAATACTTTATTGCTCTCTACAACCTGAAAGGAGGTTGTAGAGAGGTGGGTGTTGGTATCTTTTCCCCGGGTAACAGGTGATAGAATGAGAGGAAATGACCTCAAGTTATGCCAGGGGAGGTTCAGATTTGATATTAGGAAAAATTTCTTCAACAAAAAGGTTGTCAAGCATTGGAACAGGCTTCTCAGGGAAGTGGTTGAGTCACCATCGCTGGAGGTATTTAAAGGACATATAGATGTGTTTAGGGACATGGCTTAGCAGTGGACTTGGCAGTGTTAGGCTGATGGTTGAACTTGATCTTCAAGGTCTCTTCCAACCTAAAGGATTCTATGATTCTATGTTTCTATGATTCTTTTACTTCAGAGGAAGTGTTATGGTCACAGAAATGCCATCACTGCAAACATGCAGAACAGCCACTGAGTTATGCTCCTAGTATGCCTAGCAATATTGTGCTACCACTGAGGATTCTGCTAGGGATGTGGCAGGAGAAAGACGTGTATGTACTTAGCTCATTGAAGATAGTATTGAAGACGTTCATTAACACAGCTTTAGGTTGTTGTTGAAGCTTTTTTTTTTTTTTTTTCCTGAAATCTAAGACATTATTGATAAATTAAAGATGTTAGACAAGTTTTTCCTAAACTACTTTCTCATATATTAGTGTCTAAATTAACCCAGTTTCTGTGGCTAAATGAACGCTTCCCTAGAAGGCTGCATACCTCCATAGAAGGCATCATATTGCCAGATCCTTTTGAATGTAGACAAAGCCTCATTCATAGAGCAAATCACCCATAAAGCCATAGCACTGAAATGCCTAGTCTGTTTGGCAGATATATGTGGAAAATGGGGACAGTCCCCAGCCAAAATAATCAATCTATCTGCCCTGCAGCCAGGGACCAGGTATTATGAGATCTGTAGCTCCAGAGCTCACTAGAGTTTTCAGGATTTTTTTCTTGGAACAGGGTGAGCCTCGCTCCAGCTGGGATTTAGCTCCTGACCCTACAGATGGTCTCCTCTATTACAAACAAACTGCTCCTGGCTGACCTCTTGAAGTCAGAGCTTTCAAACTCTGGTAAAGCCAGAGTTCCAAGTGTACGTACTTGTGGGGTTGCCCCCTTGGTGAGGAGCCAGATCTTAGCAGTTTCTCTTGCTGCTTCATGACACTGGTGTTTTTGTCCCTTTAAACTCCATTGAATCAAATGCCAATTTAACAGACCAGCCACCCATCTCATTATTTAACTCTTATTTTCCTATGATTCTCAAATATATCTTGTTCAAATATCTGGTTCAATGTGTGATTTTTAGAAAACGCTGTGTGTCAACTGACACTCCTAGGCAATATGACAATAATTGGACAGTATATTCAAGTCCTGCAAGGAGTATTTATAGGTGTTTATCACTGATACATTAAAATAGTAAATCAAACAATAGAGACTTGGATAAGTCAACACAAGATTTGTGTCTATTAGAGCAAAGCCACAGGCCAGAACCTCAGCAAAAAGGCAATGAATTGAATTAGTCAAAGAGCAAGCTGCATTTTTCACGGGTGTGCGCAATTACATGCAGATTCGGTTTCTTTGAAAGAATTTGACAGGAGAAAATTTAAACTAAAAGTTCCTGCTAGACCAATAAATCTTGCTTTCCATGACTCATATCTCTGTCTCTTGGCCAAAAAAGAAGCCAGATATTTTATCTGTGCTTGCATATACATCTAGATTTATAAAGCCCCACTCAAAAAAAACCCCAAAAAACAAGGGGATAATATGACATTTCATAATATTCTTTCAGTATAAATTCTCAGTTAATATTCTATTTCTGTTGCGTAAGACATCCCAGTCCCATTCATGAGAAAATTCAGTCCCACAAAAATAATATTGCATGTTGTCCAGCCATGAATTTTTTGGTCTATCAAAGCTTTAAACCTTTAACAGCACAAAGATGTCTTTGTTATTTAGGAATATACACTGTAGATTGTAAGATACTGATACTACAATCAGAGTTTTTGAGAGGGATTCTTTTTGTTTATTTATTTGTCTGTAGTACTTCTTGGACATTTCTCTGCAAATATAATAATAACGTTTCAATAAATGTTATTCATTGTGTCTTTTCCAGGTTCCTTTCCTTACCTGAAACTACTGCCTTGATTTGTGAAAAACTAATTCCATTAAAACTCTACAAAAACATCACTTCTTGAAAATTATTCTGTGTATAAGTAAAAGGAAGCAAAAATGAGATCTTGGGCAAAAGTGAAAACTTTATTTATCAGATACATTTAACATGAGAGATTCAAATCACATATGATTAAAAAAAAAAAAAAAGAAAATGAGCCCTTCATGGGCAGGCAAAGTGAGGAAGAATTCCTATTTTGCAGAGGATTTTGCAAGGCTCTGAAGAAGATGATTATCGTATCTCATTTTGGCAATTATCAGATTCTTAGTTCAGGTTCTACAGCTTGGCCCCCGGAGGCATTTTTCTTCACTGATTACACAGACAGCCTTGAACCCTGACATAGTCATCTTCAGGTGTAGATAACTATTAGGGTAGTGATGTTTAGTACATAGAAAAGTAAAAAATAAAAAATAACATTAATAATAACTTTAATGAAAACTTCAGGGATATAGGTGGTTAACTATACAGGCAACATTTCTCTGTTAATTTGATCTGTTAATTTGATCAGTAATTTCTCTGTTAATTCAGCTCTGGAGTCCCCAACACAAGAAGGACATAGAGCTACTGGAGCAGGTCCAGAGGAGGGCCATGAAGATGATCTGAGGGCTGGAGCACCTCTGCTATGAAGACAGGCTGAGAGAGTTGGGGTTGTTCAGCCTGGAGAAGAGAAGGTTCCGGGGTGATCTTATAGCAGCTTTCCAGTACCTAAAAGGGGCCTACAGGAAAGCTGGAGAGGGACCTTTTACAAGGGTGTGTAGTGATAGGACAAGGGGCAATGGATTTAAACTGATAGAGGGCAGATTTAGATTAGATATAAGGAAGAAATTCTTCCCTCTGAGGGTGGTGAGGCACTGGAACAAGTTGCCCAGAGAAGTTGTGGATGCCCCATCCCTGGAGGTATTCAAGGACAGGTTGGATGAGGCTTTGGGCAACCTGGTGTAGTGGAGGATTTCCCTGGCCATGGCAGGGGGGTTGGAACTAGATGATCTTTGAGGTCCCTTCCAACCCTAACCATTCTATGATTCTACGATTCTATGATCTGGATGAAACTTCGCCTGAGGCTCTGAGCTGCGAGGGACTGGGTTCTTCTGTAGCTCATCTCTACTTTTAAGCTTCTCTAGGTCTTAAAGCCTGGTGCCTTTTTTTTCCTTTTTTTTTTTTTCCTCTTGTTTTGTTCTTTTTTCCAGATGACCTTCTTAACATATTTCCTGGACTTACACTTGACTTCACTGGACTTGATTAATTGAGAAGTCTGATCAGAAATCGAGAAAGCTGAAGAAAAGGTAATGTACTTCTGGCTATATCAATGTTAATAAATAATGTGAGACATTAATTAATTGGGTGTGGCATGGCTCTCACCCATAGGAAGGAATACTTTTACCCCTCCAAAGAAAGAGTCTACTGGGAATAGTCTCTGTCTGATGCTACCCCAGTTAGGCTGGAGGCAAAGGCAGTGCTTGGGACCTTTCTAACAACTTACAAGGTTGGATTTTCCCAGGCCAGGTCACTTGCTTATGTCTTGGTCCTATGCACTTATATACGTCTGAAATGTCGTTTTTACCTACGTCATTTTAGCTACCTCCCTGTGAAAGATGATGTGCAAATCCAAAAAGCTCATGAAATCAAGGCATAGAGAAAGCATGTGCTCCCTGTGTGTCAGGCAGCTCAACACTGGTTTCAAGAGCCCAGGGTGCTAAGCTGGATAACCTCATTTCTACTGAGGGAAATGAATGTCTAGAAAGGTCCAGAGAGGATAAAGAAAGATGTGATTGCTACTTGCTCAGCCCTAGAAAACCAACACCTGCATCTGCTTTGTTGGACCCAAATTTGTAAGCTGTAGAAAGGTCCAGATGGAGAGCTTACCCAATCCTTTATGAATAACATATCATTCAACACCTGTGCATTTTAAAGCCAATAAAGCAAAGGTAAGAAAGAAAGTAAAATGCAGAGTTAATGAAGACTGAAAGTCCCCCCACCACCCAGGGCATGCAAGTCCGGCTTCCCCCAGGTACTGAGCTTCTTCAGGTCTCAGCAATTCTATTAGGCTCAGTATCATCCACCATCAGTTTTATCCTGGGATCCTCCACCAGTATGTGCTGGGCTGTCCTGCTGGTGCCTCCACGGAGGACCATTAGCACAGGTCAGCGGGATCCAGCACATATGCAAGCTGCCAACAGGCGCCGGCGCCAAGCACCGCCTTACCATTCTCCTACCATCTGGCAAGTGCACTGCACCAGGGAACACCTCAGGTGTGTTGCCACAGCCAGAAAATAATATTTCCAGAAGGATTTAATTTCCTTTCCTCACTGTTTGCAGAATTGCTTTGTGTATATACTCACCCAGGTACCTTTGAAGGTAAAGCACAGTTTGCGCCCAGGAGAGCTGCTCATGAGGCCAGTCACTACCCCCTCTGTCTGTAGCAATGGACATATCACAAAAGTATTAGAGAACCACCTATGTGGGGAGAGAAGGAAGAAGGGAAGCCAGCACCACTGCCACCAGGAGAGCTTGGCAGTCTATAGCTTTTCCACACTACCATATGCTGCTTCTATTATAAATGAATTGTTATTAGAACTGGAGAGAAATTACCCATTGAAATGTTCTGATGAAAAAAATTGGAATTTTCCATTCAGATACTTCAGGAAAACCTTAGAAAAAATCCAGACAGGAGTCAGGAATAGCCACTGACATCAGAAACACAATATAGCACTTTGTGATGCTGATTAAATTGTAATAATATGACAAATGGTGCATAAAGCCCTACTTTACATTTGTGTTAAAAAGATAAGCTTTTAAACAGAAATAAAGGACACTGTAAATAATGTGTTGCCTGAAGTTTCTCATACATTTGAGTAAAATACACATTTTTTCTCTTTCTTTTATTGGAACTTCTATAGGGATATAATTAATTAGTTTACTTATTTCATGCATTTACCATCTTCTTCTTACCAACTAACATCGTTTTTCATGTCTTTTAAATGACAGACTCAGAAATTACAATAGTACATTACCATAGCTGGTTTGGTATCCCTACAAATTTTCAATCTAATGTTAAAGACAAATCTCCATGTCTGTTATGTTATAACCGTACTTAAGGAGTGACAGCAGGGCACTTCCATAAGGCTCTTTCCACCACTTGTGCTGAATCTGTTCTAGCTGTTCTTATATAGTTTAAACTGTTCTCACAGGCTTAATCCAGATTTCACAATGAGGACAGGTTGTGGGAGCTGGGATTGTTCAGCCTTGAAAAGAGAAGACTTCGGGGGGACCTAATAGCTGCCTTCCAATACCTGAAGAGAACCTACAGGAAGGCTGGGAAGGGACTTTTTACAAGAGTGTCCACTGATAGGACAAGGGGAAATGGGTTTAAGTTGAAGGAGAACAGATTTAGATTAGATTTTAGGAAGAAATTCTTCAGTACGAGGGTGGTAAGACTTTGGAATAAATTGCCCAGAGAAGCTGTGGATGCCCCCTCCCTGGAGGTGTTCAAGGCCAGGTTGGACGGAGCCTTGAGTGCCCTGATCTAGTTGAGAGGCGTCCCTGCCTATGACAGCGAGGCTGGATTAGATGATCTCTAAGGTCCCTTCCAGCCCATGTCACTCTATGATTCTATGATTCACTGAAGCCAGAAAGAGTTCTTCAGTCAGCTCTGGTGCAGACCCCTGAAAAATAAGATAAACTGTTTTCCTTTCTGGGAGAGCTAACCGAAGGACTGTTCTGAGCCCTACACATTTTAAACAATGTTGTTTAATAGTACGTAAAGCTGTGGAGATGTCTGATGCGTTCTGGCGTATGTCTGTCATTTTACATGAAGCCTAGAAAGACCTGTCAGCTCAGGACTTCGCCAATACACACAATCCTGCACATACAAGTCTATGTGGTGATACAAAAGCGAATCTAAGATTACCCCGTGCTTCAATAAATGTTTTCCTACGAGCTTTTTCATTTTGTTTTGTTTCTCTTCTTCTGAACTCTGCTTTGATGCCAGACAATATCATCTTAGTGAGGGCTAAAGACCAAGCAATACAAACACACTGTGCATGAAGGCGATTGTCTTTGCTTCCCAGTGACAAACCATATGAAAGAAATTACAGATTTTCCCTATTATTCATGGGACTGATCCAAAGCCCATTAAAATCAATGGGGAACCTTCATATTAGTAATTAAGTGTTTCAAAACAGGTTTTAGGACATTTGTGATGCAAGGCCAGCACTTTCAAAGGTGTCAGGGAAGAGATTTAAGACATGAGCAGACGATAAAAAATAAGTAAATAACTACTCAGCTAGCGAGTTACCACTCATCAGCAGAACCAGAGTAACTGATAGAGTGCTGTCTTAATTTATTAGGAATTCACGAGAAAATGTTAATTTAGTTCTTTTTTAGCCAGCATGACTCAATGGCTTGTGGAAGGTCATTTATCCACAGCACTTCATTCAGGGATTCACCTCACCTACTGTAACTTTCTAAAAGATTCAGGTTCAAGCTGAGGGGTATTCTGTGTTCCTCAGGTAGGCTTCTTCACAGTTTTTCCCATTACAGATGCTCTGTTTTCTTTGAGATGCTGCAGCAGTCACTGGAAAGAGGAACAGAACAGGACCTGTCATGGTAAATTACCTAAAGGTTTTCTCTAGCCCATTAAACCTGTGATTATCATACACAATACAGCACTGACACAACTTCAACAGAAGATAACAAGAAGTTCAAGCACTGAAACAAGTGCCTAGCTATATTCTAGATATCTTTGAAGAGAAATTTCAGTATCTGGCATATTTTACTACGAGAAATCTCTGTGTAGCTGCCTGACTTTTATATAAATTCTTAGTAGACCGAAGCTGTGTTAGTATTGCCTAACTAAAGCCCTCCTCGTGAAGCTAACCCTGAATGCTGCAGGTTTAGACCAGCAGGATCTGCAGGACCACAGCACTCTAATGACACAGCAGTGTTGTGTACTTCAGTACAGAATCAAGTTTAAGCAGATCACATTCCAAGTGTTCCTCTAAATGCTTTTCTTCCAGAACGGCAAGTTTCAATGCGACGGTGAAGCATTGGGTTTGACCCACGGGGAGCACATTGAACCCCTGTTGCTGATAGGATTTGGCAACTCATGAGAGGATGCTCAGCTCAAACTTAAAGCACCAAGCCATTCACTAATTTTCCTATTTGTATTAGCCTTATATATACGTGAAAGCAGCACAGTACCATAATTATCAGGTGTTTTTACTGAGAAAATAGCAGGGACAGGAATGACAGCGGTACTGCTATTCAGAAATGGAATGTCTTGGCCAGAATGAGTGTTTTGGAAATTATGCAACACTTCATCTTGACAATAAGCCTTGGCTTAGCCAGAAGCTACATTTTGTGATTAGTATATTCAGACACTTTCTTTTCTTTATGTTCAAAATCCAACTGTTCTGCAGATCTGAAAAACAGAACAAAAAGAAAAATATGCTTTAAAAACAGTCTGACAATCGCAATTAAATCAATCGCACACTCAATTTCAGCTATTTGTAAGATCAAGTAATTTAACAAACACCTTTCATTTGTAACAACTCAAGGCATATTTTCTTTAAAAGCACTTCAGTCGAAAATTCCAGCATTCCTCCCCCACTAAGATTCTTTTATAAAGAATGCACTTCTAACTATAGAGACTAAAAAGAGTTGAATATTCACTTGTTTATAATTTTCAACATAGATCATAAACTTATGAAGAAACTATGCCTGCCTGAGGGTAAATCTGCTACTTCTTGAGGGAAAATATTTAGGAATGACTAATGAATTATTATGGCATGTTAAACTACAAATAAATTTTGTGTAAGTACTGGCTTTCGTATCTATTGTGCTCTTGAGCATTCCTATTAGGCTATGAAACAGAAACAGGTGTTTGAGTTCCATCTTTGGCAAAGTATCTAACCAGAAAAAATTGCTGGAAACCTTAGTTTTTTACAGTTTGCAGCCCTGTTTTGCCATGGAGGTCATGAAGAGCTATAAACCTAGATGGATTTGTCCAACAGAGCAAACTATTCATGGGATACTGCTTCGAAATATTTCAAATTAAACAGAATCAAGTTTCTGAGACATTCTCCATCTTTGTACCAGGAGAGAATCTACCCCAGGAAATGGTTAAAGATCGCCAGAGTTTTTGCTGACATGGTTAACCATGGCCTCATTATCCACAGTCTCTGTACAATTATGATGAATGCTTAACAGTTTAGTAGGCCTAGTGACTTCTTTGATCTTCACTTGCTAAATAACCTCCTACATTTTCTGCCCTATGCAGAATATAATGTAATATGCCCAGAACTGCAGTCAAGGGCAAGATTCAAATCACAGGGAGGATGCATAAGCTGTATGTTTAATCAACAAGATTGAATAATTGCAGACTGATGAAACATCTCTTTAAGTCAAAAGCACTGTATTGGCTGCACTCCTGCCAACACTGCGACCTTGGTGGCCCTTTGTTTCAGGAGCTGATCTAAGGGCTACGCAAAAGAACGGTGCAGCATATGTGCATTAGATCTGATGTAGGATGCACTGGGTCCATTCCATTCAGATTTGATAATGCTGGTGGATTGCACAAACTGACAGCATGGTCTAACCTTTTAAAATATCTGATCAATAATTTTATATGCTTGTTTTTTGTTTAGACACTATGTTAGAATAAGAGTATAATGAATAGATGACAATGGTTTTATGCAGAAAAGGAATCTTAGAATAAAACTAAAGATCTAGGGAAATAAGTTAGAAAATACTGGTGAACATGAGCAGCAGAGAGTGCTAAGTCAGGAGGAAGAACTCTTACCTGCATATTATAAGTTCTATGGCCTCAGGAGAGAGAAAACAATAACAGAAGAAAAAATGCTCTTCCTTTTAGTTCCTAAGACTAATTACAAGGAATATGGGATGAAGATCAGAACCCTTTGATTTTATGAATAAACTGGAATAATACATTTCAATATTTCTTTTTATTTCCCAAACAGAATAATACACTTAACTGGAAGAATTGTGTAGATCATAGAGAGAACTCGAGAAGAATGCAAATTAGGAAACAATAATTAAATTTGTCAACATGTGATAGGGTGGTGTCTAAAATCTTCTCATTTTATTTCTACTTCTTTCTTACCATATTGAAATTTATTTTTATAATACATAGGATCAAAGAGAACAAGTGTGTAGCAGGTAAGAAACATAGGCCACACAGTGAACACTGTGCAGCTTCCCTGAGCTTTGTCACGGAGCCAATTACCAAAGAATATAGAATCATGGAACCACAGAATGGTTAGGGTTGGAAGGACTTTGAAGATCATCTAGTTCCAAACCCCCTGCCATGGGCAGGGACACCTTCCACTAGATCAGGTTGCTCAAAGCCCCATCCAACCTGGCCTTGAATACTTCCGGGGATGGGGAAGCCACAACTTCTTTGGGCAATCTGTGCCAGTGCCTCACCACCCTCCAAGTGAAAAATTTCTTCCTTATATCCAATCTAAATCTCCCCTCTTTCAGTTTAAATCCATTGTCCCTTGTCTTATCCCTACATACCCTTGTAAAAAGTCCCTCTCCAGCTTCCCTGTAGGCCCCCTTTAAGTACTGGAAGGCTGCAATAAGATCACCCCGGAGCCTTCTCTTCTCCAGGCTGAACAGCCCCAACTCTCTCAGCCTGTTTTCATAGTAGAGGTGCTCCAGCCCTCAGACCATCTTCATGGCCCTCCTCCGGACTCACTCCAGCATCTCCATGTACTTTTATGTTGGGGACTCCAGAGCTGAACACAGTATTCCAGGTGGGGTCTCACGAGAGCTGAGTAGAGGGGCAAAATCACCTCCCTTGACCTGCTGGCCATGCTTCTTTTGATGCAGCCCAGGACATGGTTGGCTTTCTGGGCTGCCAGCGCACATTGCCGGCTCATGTTGAGCTACTCATCCACCAGCACTCCCAAGTCCTTTTCCTCAGGGCTGCTCTCAATCCATTCTCCGCCCAGCCTGTACTTGTGCTTGGGATTGCCCCGACCCACGTGCAGGACCTTGTACTTGGCCTTGTTGAATTTCATGAGGTTCTCACAGGCCCACGACTCAAGCCTGTCCAGGTCCCTCTGGATGGCATCCCTTCCCTCCAGGGTGTCCACAACACCACACCACTTGGTGTCATCTGCAAACTTGCTGAGGGTGCACTTGATCCCACTGTCCATGTCTCCAACAAAGATGTTAAATAGCACTGGTCCCAGTACTGGCCCCTGAGGAACACCACTTGTCACTGGCCTCCACTTGGACATTGAGACGTTGACCACAACTCTTTGAGTGAGACCATCCAGCCAATTCCTTATCCACCGAGTAGTCCATCCATCAAAACCATGTCTCTCCAATTTAGAGACAAGGATGTCATGTGGGACAGTATCAAATGCTTTGGATAAGTCCAGGTAGACAATGTCAGTTGCTCTTCTCCTATCCATCAATTCTGTAACCTCTTCATAGAAGGCCACCAAATTAGTCAGGCAGGATTTGCCCTTAGTGAAGCCATGTTGGCTGTCACCAATCTCTCCATTATTTTCTATGTGCCTTAGCATAGTCACCACGAGGATCTGCTCCATGATGTTGCTGGGTAGAGAGGTGAGACTGCATGGCCTGTAGTTCTCCAGGTCTTCAATATCCAGAGCAACAAAGAGCAACATACCGTACGGCAAAGTTTTCATTTTGAAAAAGGTGAAGATGGGGTCTTGGACTACACAATGACAGAAAACTAAACTACTGTCGTGGTTTTAGGCTGATCCAGCAACTAAAACTCACACAGTCTCTCCTTCTCCAATAAAGTAGAGAGGAGAGAAAAAAAAAACAAAAGGACTGAGGGTTGAGGCAAGAACAGAGGGAGCACCCACCAAGCATGGTCCTGGGCAAAACAGGCAGCGCTTTTCTCAAAGCAAAACAGTTTATTAATGATTACTTAGAAGGACAAAGGGAAATAAAAACCGATTACTTGAGAGGACAGAAAGAAACAAAACCAGATCTTAAAACCGACACCTTCCCCCCCCCACCTTCCTTTTCCTCCCGGCTCTACCTCCTCCCCCCAGCAGCACAGGGGGCAGGGACTGGGGGAGTGCAGGTCAGTTCATTCCGTGCTGTTACTGCTGCTTCTTTCTTAAAGGAGAAGGAGTCCTTACACCCTTTTCCCCTGCTCCAATGGATCCCCTACCCACGAGGAAAAATCCACAAATTTCTCCAACGTGAGTCCAGCCCACTGGAAACAATCCTTCCCCACAGATTGCTCCGGTGTGGGCTATACCACAGTCTCGGGTACTTAGGGAGCTGTAGCCACTCGCTCCGGCGTGGGTCGTCACGAAGACTCCAGATGCCTTTCTGCCTTGCCGTGCCCCCAACACGACCATCCTCGGGCTCAGGCATCTTCTCCCCACGGGCTGCGAGTGGGTCGCTGCTCCACCGAGGCCGTCCTGGTTGCAGGGGGGCAGCCTGCTATCTCACCATCAGCCGCAGGGGAAACTCGGCTCCGGCACACCTCCTCCCGCTCCATCCTCACTGACCTGCTGTCGATGCAGCTGTTTCTCTCAGATCTCAGTCCTCTCCAGGTGAACTCAGCCCAGTGGGCACCCCGGGAGTGGGGTGCCCCCGAGTTCCCCAGCTGGCTCCGCCGCCGCCATTCTCCGTGGGCGGCGCCGGCCCGACGCAGGCAGCCGCCCGGCCGGGAGCCAGGGAGCGGGGGCAGTGCCCTCCTCCCTTCTCTGGTCGATCCTGGGCGAAGCACCTTTTCCGGTTCCCTTGTCCTGACTTAAATAGGGCAATTCGCAGAGGCGCCCTATTGGCTCAACCCCGAGGGGGATGGCAGTCTGATCCGGTGGCCAGAACTAAGCCTAACCCGGATCCAAAACCGGGGAGGTCGCAGGGAGCAAAATCCCTCTCCTGCCACCAGAACCACCCCCCCCTCCACATCAAACCATGACAACTACAAATCACCCTACTTTAATTTCCTTCATAAATTGTGATCAAATGGGAGTGCTGGCTATGTAAAATTATGGGTCAAAATGCTCAAGTCAAAATTAATTCCTCCCAAATCTGAAAAACTTTAATTGAATTCTGAGCAACATATATTTTTTTCAATTTTTTTTTGAGAAATAATCACATTTATACTTTTTCCCATCTAAAAGGATTCTAAGTGGCTAGTTATAGTGAAATAACTGCTTTTTGCAATTTGTTTCTCACTGTTATTTTGGCTTAAATAACGGAGAGGTGAAGACATCAGTGAGTGGCTGTTATCAACTTTTGTGTTACTACCTGAAAGTCTGGAACATTGTGATTATTTTCAGATCACAGAGTTATAAGCTCTGCTAAAATTAGCCATTGTCTTCACAATTCAAATTCACTTATTCCAATGAGGTCAGAGTTCAAAAGAACACCAATTACTGATATCAGCAAATTCCTCCAAGGACCACACTCCTTAAGCATCACATAGCTAAGTAAACACAGTAGAAAGGTATAAATTATACGGCTGTATTACAGCTCTGACATTCTTAGAACTTCATACATCCAAAGAGTTCTTAAAATTAAAGATTTTGTAACACATTAGGAGGCAATATAATTTCCCTGAGCTCAATCTCAAGGCCACTACCAAAGAAAAACTATAATATGTATTAAATGATGTTGTTTTCCACTGTGCATAGGTGAAGCTGGAGTGCTGGATCACAACATTAGGGAAATCAAGCAGAAATTTTTTTTTTTCTGGAATTTCTGCAACTGTTAGAATCAAACAAAAGTGGTGACTATATTGTTTCCTGTTGTTGCTAAGCAGTCAAGGACTTTCAGCTTCCCGTGTTCTACCAGGTGCACAAGAAGACAGGAGGGAGGGTAATCAGGACAGTTGACTCAAACTGGCTAAAGAGGTATTCCATACCATATGACATCATGCTCAACATACAAATCTATGGGAAGAAGAAGGGAGGAGAGGTCATTCAGAGTGATGGTGTCTTCCCAAAATACCCATCATGCATGATGGAGCCCTCTTTGTCCTGGAGATGGCCAAACACTTGCCCGCCAATAGGAAGTAGTGAATGAATTCCGAGTTTGGCTTTGCTTGTGCACACGGCTGTTGCTTTCCCTATTAAACTGTCTTTACCTCAATACATGAGTTTTCTCACTTTTACACTTCTGATTCTCTCCCCTGTCCCACTGAGGGTAAGTCAGAGAGCAGTTGTGTGGTGCTTAGTTGCTGTCTGGGGTTAAACCATGACAGGTTTGTATTCATAGAATCATAGAATCATAGAATGGTTAGCGTTGGAAGGGACCTCAAAGATCACCTAGTTCCAACCTCCCTTCCATCAAACATTAAAATCAAATTAAAATCAACTTAGGTATAATATGAGAACTCTAGCTATAAAGTTAAAACACACTTTAAGAAGATGGATATGCATAGAACTCTTAGAAAAAGCTAATCGCTCACTACAATTTTTTTACTAACTTCAGTGAAGCATTCACAGCATTGTTTCAGACTCCTTAATACATCCTTAATATAATCTTTTGATAAATCAGAAAGATTTATAAAAAAAAAAAAAAATCATTTTTTCTATAAGCCTCTTTTGAGGGTAATCAGCATTAAAACCACAAAATATAGGTAAATCACCCAAAGTATCAAGCTATACTTGTCCAAAAAATAGTTCTCTAAAATAAGTAGTAAAGAGTATATATGGAGGATGAATCACCCCCAATGGGGCCATCTTTTGCTCTACTGGCGCTTCAGGAAATCTAAACACCTAGCTAAGAATTTAAAAGCTAAAATTATGTAATACGAATCTAACCCCAGCTATAAAGCACTTTCTCATTTCCTCTGCAGCACTAGCCTGTACATGCTTCCTTTCTTTATAGCTTTGACAATACCCATGTCATGTTGTGCCTTAAAAACAACAGGCTTTGAGCAAGGAGGCAAATAGGAGAATCAAGATTCAGAGACAAAATCTTTTTCAAACAATGAAGCTCCAGAGCTATCAAAACTAAATCAGTTTCACAAAGATCTTCAACCAGAGAAGTCACCCCTCCCTCAGCAAAGAAAATGCAAATACATATCACAGCACTCTGATGAAATTGCATTGAGGGAAAGGAATAGCTGTGAGGATTGGAAGTTCAGTCAAAACATTATCATAAAGCAGAGAAGGGAAATCAATAAGACTCAAAAAAAGACTTATCTAAAAATTGTATACTTTTTCCTGTTATAATTAATTTATGTCTATAGCAGAAAGTTGTGAGTTTGCTGCCAGTTTTGGTGTAGACAGCTTGAATGCTTTGCTGTTTTGAACAGGGCCATGTGGCCTCACTGAGTCAGGCTGCTGGGATGGAGTCGCTATGACATGTCTTAACCCTCTGTGTGCTCAGCACTGTCTTCTGAGACAATTTTGTAATCAATTAAGCGATATCAGCAATAAGAAAATAAGAATCCTAAACTTTGGGTTTTATCCATCCTCTAATTTGAGTACTTCAACATAAATCATAGAATCATAGAATTACAGAATTATTTAGGTTGGAAGAGACCTTGAAGATCATCCAAGGTCCTTGAAGGTCCAACCGTTAAGCTCGTACAAGTCCATCACTAAACCATATCCCTAAGAGCCACATCTATATGTCCTTGTCGTGGTTTAGCCCAGCCAGCAGCTAAGCCACCATGAGGTCTCTCGCTCACTCCTCCCCCTTGGTGAAGTGGAGAGGAGAAAAGTGTAATGAAAGGCCTGAGGGTTGAGATGAGAACAGGGAGCGATCACCCACCAACCATGGCCCCGGGCAAAATGGACTTAGCTTGGGGACAAATCAATTTAATTTGCTAATGGTTTATTCAGAAAGAATAACAAGAAACAAAGCTGGATCTTAAAAACACCTTCCCCCCTCCTCCCCCTTCTTCCCGGCTCTACCTCCTCCCTCAGTGGCACAGGGGGACAGGGAATGGGGGGATTGCAGGTCAGTTCATCACATATTGTTTCTGCTGCTCTTTTCTTGAAGGAGGAGGACTCCTTACACTCTTTTCTCCTGCTCCAATGGATCTCCTACTCACGAGGCAGACCACAGACTTCTCCAACTTAAGTCCTTCCCACAGGTTGCAATCCTTACCCATCAGATTGCTCCAGCACAAATTTCTTACCCTCAGAGTCACGGCTCTTTAAGGAGCTGCCACATGCTCTGGCATGGGGTTCTCCATAGGGTTCAGATGCCCCTCTGCCTCATTGTCAGTCTCCAGCAGCAAATGGAGACCATTCTCTACAACTTCCTTCAGGCACAGGCATCTCTGCTCCACCATGGGGTTCTCCATGGGCTGCGGGTGGATCTCTGCACCACCGTTAATCTCCATGGGCGGCAGAGGGGCCACCTGACATCTCACCATGGGCTGTAGGGGAATATCAGCTCGGGCACATCTCCTCCCTTCTTCACTGTCCTTGGTGTCTGTGTGGCTGTTTGTCTCAGGTCTCAGCCCTCTTTCTGCTGCAGCTGTGCCGGGCCCAAGGAACCTCATCCGTCCCAGAAGGATGACCTTCACCCAGCGGGTGTCCTGGGAGCAGGACGCTTCAGAGCTCTCCAAGCTGCATTGCTGCAGTCACCTCGGGCAGCTGCAACCCAGCACAGGCAGCCGCGCACCAAGGATGTCAGGGACAGACGCCGCCTCCCTTTTCTCTCCAGTGTAGGTCCAGCCCCAGTTCGGGCTCCTTTGTTCCCATCATAAATAGGGCAATCACAGAGACGCTGATGGACTCACAGAGACGCCCTGGCCTGAGGGAATAGGGGATTAGACCTCCCTGGAGCCTGGTCCAACTATTTTTTTAGTTGAGGGAAGCTCTTTTTAGCCACTTAACAGGGCCATTTCCATAACCCCTCCCGTGCTAGGAAAACTCCATGACTAAACCCAGCATAGTCATTTAAAAACCTCCAGAGATGGTGACTCAACTACTTCCCTGGGCAGCCTGTTCCAATGCATGACAACCCTTTCAGTGAAGAAAGCTTTCCTAACATCCAATCCAAACCTCCCCTGGAGCAACTTGAGGCCATTTCCTCTTATCTTATCACTTGTCACCTTAGAGAAGAGAATGACACTCATCTCACTACAATGTCCTTTCAGACAGTTGTAGAGCGAGCAACAGGGTTTCTTCCCTCAGCCTCTTTTTCTCCAGGATAAACAACCTCAGTTCCCTCAGCCGCTCCTCATAAGACTTGTGCTCTAGACCCTACACCAGCTTCCTTGCCTTTCTTTGAACATGCATCAGCACCTCCATGCCCTTCTCATAGTGAGGGGCCCAACACTCAACACAATGTTCTAGGTGTGGCCTCACCATTGCTGAGTACAAGGGGACAATCCCTTCACTGGTCCTGCTGGCCACACTACTGCTGATACAAGCCAGGATGCTATTGGCCTTCTTGGCCTCATGGGCACACTGATGAGTCTTATTCAAGCAGCCATTGACCAATATCCCTAGGTCCTTTTCCACCAGGCAGATTTCCAGGCACTCTTTCCCAAGCCTGTAGCTTTACACCATTGATGTGATCCAAGTGCTGGACCTGGCATTTAGTCTTGTTGAAACTCATGCAATTGGCCTTGGTCCATCGATCCAGTCTGTCCAGGTATATGTATATATTTCTTCTATTATTTTTTTTACTTATTCTAAAATAAGAGATCTTGTAAGTGTAATCCAATTTCATTAACCAGTTTAAGAAAAGGAGTATTATTTTTCTCTGTTTGCTGGACTTCATTGACCCCAGAAAGTTGATTTACACCATAAAAATTCACTGGCAAGGTGCAGTAGCATTTCTGAGATCACTTCAAGAGACTGTTTTGGGGTGGTTGACAGTTGCCATAAAATATTGACTGATTTTTGAAATTTTGCAGCAAGTTTATCCTATCTCTCTGGGAGCACAGGCATGAGGATCATTGATCCTTTAGGGGTAGCAGTCAGGATCTGAAAGTTTGCCAACATGGTTTGGCAATTACTTTTGTTGCTGGAAAAAATATGGGACAGCCAGTTAGACCTTGAAGAGTTCCAGCTGCACAAGACTTTGATTTAATGCAATATTTAGGAAATAATAGAAGGTTTTGAAGGAGTCTGATGGTGCAGGAATGGTATTGATATCCTAATTCTGGTTTTAGCTATTGATATTCTAATTCTTATTTTAACTATGTGTATCAATACTTTAAAAAATCCTTATTCCAAATTATGGAAGTACTAGCAAATCACTAAGTATATTTATCCAATAAAGTAGATGATGATGATAAAGTGCTCAGACTCCTTTAATGAGACTGTTTATTCTAACGGGCTCTTTTAATTGAACTATTTCCCCTTGCACAACAATGAGAAAAATAGCATTACAGCAAAGAACTGAACCTGAATCTCTCTGTTATAGGCCAGTCCTACGACTTATTGAGCCATTCACTTCTCTTTGAAGGATGGATGTTACATGGTGTAAATAGTCAGAAATTTAAAGACTGCAAGATAGCTCAGAATGCTCCCAAATTATCTTGTATACTTTCTAACAAACACGATCTATTTCTTATGAGACAAGTTGTTGTGGTTTAGCCCAGCTGGCAACAAAATGCCACACAACTGTTTGCTCACCCTCTCTCATCCCTAGGGAATGGAGAAAAGAATTGAAGGGGAAAAGGGAAGGAGACTCACAGGTGGAGATAAGAACAATTTAATAATAATAATAACAATAATAATAGTAATTTAAAAATCATAATTTATGAATATATAATATGATACTAATATATACAAGCAAGTGATGCACAGTATAATTGCTCACCACCTGGTGATCAACACCTGTCCCGTCCTGAAAAACAGTTCTAAAGAGATAAACCTGACACCACAATCCTGGATGAGCAAGGGGCCCAAAAGGAGAGAGAGAGAACTCTGAGAGTCTGGCAGAGAGCCCTCGGAAGAGCAAGAGCCCTTCCTCCTGGTCAACCCTCATGTATATACTGGGCATGATGTTGCATGATATGGAATACTTCATTGGCCAATTTGGCCCTCGATCCTAAGTTTAAATTCAAATCATAAGGGGAGTGTTGGACCCTTTGTCCCAGCCATGCTCCCCCCCAGCCCGTTGTGCTCCTGCACACTGGCGAAAACACCCTCAGTGCCAACTATAAACATAAGTGCACTATCAACATTCTTCTCATAACTAATCTCAGACTAAAACCAAAACACAGAGCTCTTCTAGTTGCTAAAAAGAAAAATGAACTCCGTCCCAGTCAAAATCAGGACACAAGTTGTCCAGTACTTAGGGAACTCAACAGATGTAGGAACTCAGTGTTCAAATGATATCTCAGTCCAGCTTGGAGTACGGGATAAAATGCAAGTCTTCTACTTTTGTTAGGAAACATTTGAGGAGTAAGAAAGAAGAGCAATGAAACTCTGAAGCCATTTTGTGTTATATAAAACTGTTTGTTAAGCTGGATATTGCCCATCATAGAAAATGACTTGGATTCATCAAAAGAGGCAGGACATGTGAGTCCTTCTCACCGTTCAGTCTGCCAGAGTTGGAGAGGGAATACAATCCTCTAATGTCTCAAGAAAACACCTTCTTCACTTTCATTTGCTTTTATTATAATGGCTTAAAACTGAACAGAACAATTTGTTCTTCAACAAGTTGAAGAAAACATTTCATTCAACCAAAAGAAAAAAACCTATGATTGTCTGAAAATGAAAAAAAAAATCAGTTTCATTTGCCACTTGAATTTGAAGCAAATAAAGATACTATACATAACAAGTCTAGTCTTAGGCTTGCCCTGACATGAAATGAGACAATTCTAAATGCATTAACATTTTTGTAGGACAGGAAAGCCATTTCTATCCAGCTAAAGAGGAACCACGAGAACATAATATAACTATTACATGTGACAACATGGTTATGCAGATTGTCTACAGATGTGAATCAGAAGACCTCTAATATATTCAGTAGAGTTCTTGCTGATTTTAATTAGCTGATGATCTCAATGTGCTGTGTTTTGGATGAAAGATAGAAACAATTTGTCCTGATTTTTTTTTTCAGAGATCCTAGAATACTTTCTGAAATCTCCAGTCCACATGTTCTGATTAAATTCTGGTTTGAATGTCAAATTAATTACCCCTGCAGTGCTATCCAAAACAACTGCTGAATAGTGTTTAAATAGCAAGAGACCAAGTCATTGATAGAAGAGAAATGTAGGACAATACTAACTTTTGAGGTGATAGCTGTAAGAACATAAACAAAAATAAGACCCAGGTTGAATTACATGCAGTTGTCTTCATGTGTACAAGTTTTCAAATCACTGTAGGTTGTTGTATTTTATCCTTTAGTGATTCATTAATAATGAATCTGCTTACATTACACTTCATCAAAACCCATACATTGGTTATATGGAGCCCAGGGATGTTTAAAATACAGACTGCCATTGTTGTAAGTATCTTGTCTTGCAAAAACTTGTCAAAAGCGAGGGTGATGAAGAAATGGAATTCAGAATGAGGAATCTGACCTACCCGAGATAGTTTTTATTGTGGAATTAAGCTCTCTGATACAATTCTTTCTAGCAAGCAAATGTGTTCTGCAAAGTCTGAAACATTCCGGTTGTGAGGAACCTTAAATTTGAACACTCAGCAAAATATGTTTCACATTTTCCATATTTCATCTTATGTGATACCATGAATTCAACAACATGTCTGCAGCTTTCATGATTGCCCATTGAATTGTGTAAATGGAATCATTGGAAATCAATTCAAATTTTGCTTCGATGGGAGGAAATTTGACATCAGTTTTTACCTACAGTTAGAAGAAATAGAAGGAGATGGTAAAACTCCAAGAAGCTGGGCCTTGAAAGTAGTAACAGTTCTACAGAACTTGTTACTCTGATTTCTCTGAACTTCTGATATCCTTTTCAGGAAAGAACAAAGTGGGAACAGATGTCCTGGGAGGAAACTTTCAACCTACTTTCTTGGCTCTTTTACCTTCTCCTGCCATGCAAACTGATGCTCGTGAAATTGGTGCAGGTTACGATGCGTCTGTCTTCGTGTTGTCAAGTAGTTTCTAAAAGAGAAAATTCTGGAGGCACTCACTTAGCTGAGACATTTTCAGCCATATGAATGCGGCAAAAACATTGTCAGCAAACAATGAATAGGTACAAGGCCTCTACCTTGATTTTCCTGCCTTTTATAGCAATGGAAAACTTCAGATAGAGGAAAGTGAATCTTTTTCTTCGCAAGAAGTAAAACCTCAAGGGAATACATCAAGAAAGAAACTTCATGGGGTTTCTGTCTTCTTCATAAGAATTCTACACAAGGGTTACTTTGGCCTTGTAACTGGTCTAATTAAGACCTGTCTGTGTTAAGTTCACTAACAAAGATCTACTATTTGTAAAACCACATACTTTTATTTTCTGCACTTAAGCAATTTTCTATTTCTCTGCTTTTAACTTCTCTTAGGAACAATGAGAACCAAATTCTGTATGGATGAAGTATTAAATCTTTATAGAAGCAGATGTTGCATATGTGCTGACTGCATGAATTATCAGGTACAAGGCTCTTAAAGAGACTGGCCTGCCTACAAACATTATGTGACTTAATAAAATGTCTTTTATATACTATCAGATGTGCATGTGTTTGCATTTGAGCTGTGCTGCATTACATATGAAAGGCCTGAAAAATCAGAGAGCAAACTGGAGCTGGTATTATATTCTAAGAGCAAGAACATCTACGTTAAAGACTAAGTTCTAAGAGGGCACTGCACTATCATGTCAAACAGTACTGTTTACTTGCTGTGATTTACAGAGCTTTGTTAGGGCTGTGAGGACAAATTTTATGCAGAGATGGATTGATGCTGCTCACTTCAGAGAAGTTCTGCCTGCTGTTTCTATCACACAATGTTTTTCTTAATTAGAAAATACATTATAAAAATATAAAAATAATGATAGAGTTTCTTAAGCTTTCTATTACAAAAAATAGTCTGTAAAGCTATCACAAAAAAGTTTTCCATGAACTAAATAATGTATGAGGTAAGAGAAGGTAATGGAATATGTTCAAACACTGACTGCGATCATGCTGGAATTACTTCATCATGAGAAAGGACTATTTTATAGTGTGGATCCAAATACTATATAAAACATTTGGAAAATTTTCCAGGTTACTGAAGTTTAGCTCTTCATGTGAGAAAGGAAGGGTGAGCCAGTATCCTCTTGCCTAGTATCATACAGAGACCTCTCCACTGAAATCCTCTTGTGTTGAAAGTACCTGATATCTGAAGACTACAGGAAAAGGACTTCTTACAGTTTGTTTACAAACTGCTTCAGATGTTAATCATTCTTTCATGGGACTATTGCAGATTTAAAATGGATTTGTTGCTAGCAGTTGGTGGGTGACTGTCTCAGAACATTTCACTTCAGGAAGCAAAGAGGTTATGGGGAAAAAATCTATCGATGCTTTGAATAGTGTTTCACCTGCCCAGGACTCAACTTGAGCACGTGAAAGTTAGATGCTTAAGACTGAGCTAAGTATCCTGTGCATCTTTTGTGGTCAATGGAGAGAAAAACTTCAAAAAGGGAATTCTTGTGACCTGATGTGTTTGAATTGAACTGTAAGATACTCTTTTCTCTCTACAGACTATGAAAGGAGACTACTGTAACTTACACTTCATGTGTTCGGCTATAAGCATTCACAGCTAGATGACATGAGTCCCACTTATTTAGACCGGAACCTTTACTTATTGGTTCATGGAACTTTGGTGTCACTTTTTTCTTTTTCTTTTTCTTTTTTTCTTTTTCTTTTTCTTTTTCTTTTTCTTTTTCTTTTTCTTTTTCTTTTTCTTTTTCTTTTTCTTTTTCTTTTTCTTTTTCTTTTTCTTTTCTTTTTCTTTTTCTTCTTTTTCTTTTTCTTCCCCACCCCCCCCTCCATCTGCAATCCCACCAGTTCCTCCCAGTATTGGAATAACACATGAAGAGAGCTCCTGAGATCGGTGTAACTGTTCCTATAGTCTTAGCCAAAGAAACAGCTTATTTAAAACACATTCCTAAATATTTTACAATGTTCTTAAATGTTTGGAATATCCAACTCATATGAGATGTAGGACTGAAATCCTGCAATTAAGGTTGGATGGGGTTACTAATTTCTTTTCTCTTGCCTTTTGGTTAGTAGTGTCTCCTGCACACATTAAACAAACATCTCTGACCTCGTTGTTCTTCTTTGATCAGGTAGCAAAATTGCAAAACTGCTTTTGAAATTGTTGCAGTTTATTTCAAATCACTCTAGAAGAGATGTGCAGGCACTCCAAAAGTGAAAATATTTCTTGTGGATTCTATGAAGAACTGAGAGTCAGATGCCTTTAAGTTTTAGGGAATTCAACATGTTGATGGAGTGCAGAATTAGATTCAATGCTTGTAAATACAGCTTTGCCATTGCCCCTTGCTTGGAACTGGATAAATCTTTATCCTCCCATCACCACAATGGAGAAATTAAAATACTACTATTGCATTTTTTTCCTTACAAGACTGTTTTGGTAATTTGCTAATTCTTATGGTACACTTGAATATTAATAATTATATGAAAGTGTTAAATAGCACCTAGATATGGCTCATAACAGCTTAGCTGAGAAAAGGATTTCTTAGTTTTTCTTCTCTTTATCCGATTGCTGCAATTTTTCATTGTACTTGAAATTAAGACTTTAAAGTACATGATTGCATAGGATTTATTAACATGTTTAATGATGGATGTTTGATAAACATTTTTTTTTGTTGTTGTTAACAAGCCAGATATAGAGTGTTTAAATTTAGGAATATTCATAGTCTCTGCCTATGGGAAAAGAGTAATTATGTGCAAAGAGATTTTAGAGAAAGCTTCAGCATTCAAAAAAAATATTTTCATACTAGTAAACTTTCCCAAGTAAGGGAGACTGATATTTGTGTTACCTCATTTCAAAGGTACTGCAGGGTTTCCTGAGCAGCTTAGCATACACCTAATAATTACTGTAAAACTACAAGGAAATCACTCATTCCAGTTTGCTTAGATAAAGTTTCTTTGAACTGCCTTCAAACACTGGGCTCCATTCATAGCACATTTCATTCTAACAGAGTTTCCACTGTCTGCTATAGAGGGGTAGTTTGCTAAATTTTATGTAGCACAGCATATGGAATTACACATGCTATTTGTAACAATCAGTGCATAAATTACATACACTTTAGCAAAGACGTTTATCCTCAGTAATAAAATATCTGTTTTCAGCAAGATGATATTTTCTACTGGAGCAGTTTCCTCCTGATTTTTTATCAATATCAATGATGTTTTAAAATATTTTCTGAGGCTTATTGTATAACCATACTTTACAGTCCAACAGCTTATCAGTTCTTATAATACTCATGTTCAAAAATTGGAAAAATTAAGCAGCCTTCTATTTAAAATCCCAAGTATATTACTGCAGGTATCTAGCAAGCGCACACAAAAAAGGGATATTTACCACCTTTTTCATTCCTGGAAGAAAAAAGATTTAGTTTCCAAAATTAATGGACTTTAAATGACAATTGAGATTTAGAATCAGAGCTGGATCAATTACTTAATCAGGTAGAAAAATTTATGTCTCCCTCGCATTTATAAGAAACTAACCCTATGTTTCCAAAATGAGAAATGACCTATTTGATACAAGATAACATTCATAGTGTGCAAGCTAAATCACATGTACTTTCATTCAGATATGAATGGCATTGTGTTTTATAGAGAACAATATTGCATACTTGTTTATGTGTTAGCTCCAGACAATAAAATACCTAACATTTCTGGTTATTATATTTTTTTAAAAAAAGTTATAACCACTGTATGTAAGTATGCCTTTATTCATGTTTCATACTGTGATTTGTTTTGATTTCTAATTTGATTTCTAAGAAACAGCAAAATTACAGGGATCAAATTGTGAAATACCTCTTTCCTGATCAGTCTATAGAAGCAATTCCTGTGACAAAGACGGATTACCCAGGTACAAGATGAGCTAACTTAGAAGACTGTTCTATCAACCATGGATAGAAGCAAAACTACTTCTATTTTGATGGAGAAGTCTCAGAATAATTATTAAGCAATGAGATTTGAAAGAATCTGCAGAAAACAAAGGCATTGTGCAATGGTCTGTGTCTTCTTAATAAGACAATATTTGCCTTTAGCAAGTTCTAGAAAACCCATGTAAATTCAATTTAATGCTGTGAAATTAGATAAAAAAAATAAGCCATTTTTGTTATACTTTCTTACAATATCCGCTGGCTTCCTCTTCAAATGTGTGGAACCACTTAATGTGAAAGAATTGCTATAGGAAGCACTAAGCTTCAACCAAGTGTTCTCCATTAAGTGCTTTCTGAACCTTCACTTACTTTTAGTTACTGCTTGGAATATGAAAATTAGACTGAGTTCAGTTTTCTCCTCTGCCAAGGCAAGCCATTGGGAACCAACTAAGACAGTTTCCGAGTAGCTTTGTGCCAGCAGAGTAATTGCTTTTATTTATAGAGTTTTCAGCTTTCCCAGCGGGACCTGATAGAGTTTTGAGACAGATGATGCAGAAGCTGAATACTTGGGTCCAAGATAAGGAGCAGTAACTTTTTCTCCTTTACAGTCAACAAAGGAAAAAAAGGCATCTCTCATTTCCCCTAAAAACTGTCTAATTCCTGGAAGTACTGTGGAATGGAGTGGGTCAAATGGCAAGTGTTCATTTTGAAGACAACATATACTTCCAACTGCTGTTAATTACTTTTCTGTATGGTAGATTTCTAAAACTCCAAATGAGCAAAATCTATTCTTCACAGAGAAAAACAAAGTTCCCACAAGAGTTGGATATATAGAGCAAAGTGAGTTTTCAATCCCTGTAACATTCTTTTGTTCCATTTGGCTTTTCACATGACACAGAAGAAGCAGCTAAGTTATTAATCTAGGTTCTCTTTGTAGACAAATATTCGCATATTCAGACGTTGGCTTGGTTGAAAAAACATGACCGTCTTTTTTATTACTACAAATATATTACTAACATTATTACTTTTAAAAAAAACTTAGATCAGCTGTACACACCTTGATAACACTTCCTGGATAAGACTTCCCCAAATGCAAGCTACTGTTTCATGTCTTATTGCTGCAGTCTTGGTGTCTCATCACTCCAGGTCAGCGCATCTACAAGCTGATCTCAAGTGGTTCTCAAACTATGAGGTGTTCAAGCATGCTCAATCAGTATAGGATATTTAAAAAATTTTATCTGATAAAGTTGAAATACGTGTTGGCATGAAGCATAGCTCTGTTCCAGATGCCATGTGCCTGTGGCAAAGCTTGAAAACATTAGTTTTCTATATTAAGGAAAAACAAAATAACAGCATTATTTAGGTTGGAAAAGAGCCTTAAGATCATTGAGTCCAACCATTAACCTAACACTACCAAGTCCATCACTAAACCATGCCCCTAAGCACCATGTTTACGTGTCTTTTTAAATACCTTCAGGGATGGTGACTCAACCACTTTCCAGGGCAGCCTGTTCCAATGCATGACAACCCTTTTGGTGAAGAAAGCTTTGCTAACATCCAATCCAAACCTCCCCCGGAGCAACTTGAGGCCATTTTATCTCGTCCTATCACTTGATACTTGGGAGAAAAGAATGACACCCACCTCACTACAACCTCCTTTCAGGTAGTTGCAGAGAGTGATAAGGTCTCCCCTCAGCCTCCTTTTCTCCAGGATAAAGAACCCCACTTCCCTCAACTGGTCTTCATAAGACTTGTGCTCTAGATCCCACACTTGTTTCCTTGCCCTTCTCTGAACGTGCTTCAGGACCTTCATGTCCTTCTCGTAGTGAGGGGCTGTCGTGGGTTAGGCTGATCCGGCAACCAAACCCACGCAGCTCTCCCAGTCCAGTAAAATGGAGAGGAGAGAAAAACGTAATAAAAGAGCTGAGGATCGAGACAGGAACAGAGGAGCACCCACCAACCACGGTCCCGGGCAAAAGAGGCTTTTTCTTAATGCAAAACTATTTATTAACAGCTACCTAGAAAGAGAAAAGCACACAAAAACGGTTACTTAAGAGAATAACAAGAAAACAAGGCCAGGTCTTAAAAATAACACCACTCCCCCCCCCCTTTGCTTCTTCCTCCCGGCTCTACGGCTCTCCCGGCTCTGGAAGTCCAAGGAGAATGTAGGCCCCCTCCGGAAGGATACTGGTGCTCTGGTCACCCGGGACATAGAGAAGGCTGAGGTACTCAATGAATTTTTTGCCTCAGTCTTCACTGATAAAGCCTCTTGTCTTACCACCCAAGCTGTGGAAAGAACTAGCAGGGACTGTGAGGATGAACCACCGCCTACTGTACTTGAAGAGCAGGTTCGGGAACATCTGAGGAACTTGAAGGTGCACAAGTCCATGGGACCTGATGAGATCCATCCGCGGGTCCTGAAGGAACTGGCGGATGAAGTTGCCAAGCCACTGGCCATTGTATTTGAGAAGTCGTGGCGGTCTGGCGAGGTCCCCGGTGACTGGAAGAGAGGGAACATAACCCCCATTTTTAAAAAGGGGAACAAGGAGAACCCGGGCAACTACAGGCCGGTCAGCCTCACCTCTGTGCCTGGCAAGGTCATGGAGCAGATTCTCCTGGGAACCATGCTAAGGCACATGGAGAGCAAGGAGGTGGTGGGTGACAGCCAACATGGCTTCACCAAAGGCAGATCATGCCTGACCAACTTGGTGGCCTTTTATGATGGGGTGACAACATCGGTGGACAAGGGTCGACCAACGGATGTCATCTACCTGGACTTGTGCAAAGCTTTTGACACTGTCCCGCACGACATTCTTCTCTCTAAACTAGAGAGGCATGGGTTTGATGGATGGACCACTCGGTGGACAAGGAATTGGCTCAATGGCCGTACTCAGAGAGTAGTGGTCAACGGCTCGATGTCCATGTGGAGACCGGTCACGAGTGGCGTCCCTCAGGGGTCCGTGTTGGGCCCGGCCCTCTTCAACATCTTTGTCGGTGACGTGGACAGTGGCATGGAGTGCACCCTCAGCAAGTTCGCCGATGACACCAAGCTGTGTGGTGCCGTCGACACGCTGGAAGGGAGGGATGCCATCCAGAGGGACCTCGACAGGCTGGAGAGGTGGGCCCGTACCAACCTCATGAAGTTTAACCAGGCCAAGTGCAAGGTCCTACATCTGGGTCATGGCAATCCCAGGCACAAATACAGACTGGGCGGAGAATGGATCGAGAGCAGCCCTGAGGAGAAGGACTTGGGAGTACTGGTGGACGAGAAGCTCAATATGAGCCGGCAATGTGCTCTTGCGGCCCAGAAGGCCAACCGCATCCTGGGCTGCATCAAGAGGAGCGTGGCCAGCAGGTCAAGGGAGGTGATTCTCCCCCTCTACTCTGCCCTCGTGAGACCTCACTTGGAGTATTGCGTCCAGTTCTGGAGTCCCCAACATAAGAAGGACATGGACCAGTTGGAGAGGGTCCAGAGGAGGGCCACGAAGATGATAAGAGGGCTGGAGCACCTTTCCTATGAGGACAGGCTGAAAGAGTTGGGGCTGTTCAGCCTGGAGAAGAGCAGGCTCCGGGGTGACCTTATAGCGGTCTTCCAGTACCTCAAGGGGGCCTACAAGAAAGATGGGGAGAGGCTGTTCAGGAGGGCCAGTTGTGATAGGACAAGGGGTAATGGTTTTAAAATAGAGGGAGGTAGATTCAGGTTGGATATTAGGAAAAAATTTTTTACTATGAGAGTGGTAGAACACTGGAACAGGTTGCCCAGAGAGGTGGTGGATGCTCCATCCCTGGAGACGTTCAAGGCCCGGTTGGATGAGGCCCTGAGCAACCTGATCTAGTTGGAGATATCCCTGTTCCTTGCAGGGGGGTTGGACTAGATGACCTTTGAAGGTCCCTTCCAACCCTAACGATTCTATGATTCTATGATTCTATGATTCTACCTCCTCCCCCCAGCGGCGCAGGGGGGCAGGGAATGGGGGAGTGCAGGTCAGTTCATTCCAAGTTGTTACTGCCACTTCTCTTAAAGGAAAAGGAGTCCTTACACCATTATCCCTTGCTCCAGCGGATCCCCTACTCACGGCGAAAGCGTGAATCCTACCCGCTGGGGGGCAAATCCTTACTCCATCGGATTTGCCCCAAGTGCAGGCTTTACCAGTCCTGGGCTTTTAAGGAGCTGTAGCCACTCGCTCTGGCGTGGGTCATCAACAAACTTTAAATGCGCTCCGGCGTGGGTCGTCGTATCGACCTTAAATGCGTCTCCGTACAGACTTCAAATGCATAAATGCGTAAATGTGAAATGTGTAAATGTGTCTCTACCTGTGCCCATGATTCACAATAGTCTCAGGCTCAGGCATCTCTTCCCGACGTGGGTCATCCACTGGTTGCGAGTGGGTCTCTGCTTGCTCCACCAAGGACTGTTACAAAGGGGCCGCCCGCAAGGGGGACTCAGCCGCGGCACACGTTGTTCCGTTCCATCTTCACTGACCTCTTATCTGTGTGGCCGTTTCTCTCAGATCTCAGTCCTTTCTGGGTGAACTCGGCCCGGTGGGCACCCCGGCAGCGGGGCTCTCCCCGAGTTCCCCAAGCGGCTCCGTCGCCGCCATCCTCGACGGAGTGGGCCTGGCCCGGCCCGGCCCAGGCCGCCGGCCCGGCCGGGAGCCGGGAGCAGGGGCCGTGCCCCCCTCTCGTCTCCTTGCCCCTGGGCACAGGCACACCTTTCCGGTTCCTTTGTCCGACGTAAATAGGGCAATTCGCAGAGGCGCCGATTGGCTCAAGCCCCGAGGGGGACGGGAGTCAGGTCTGATGGGCAGCTTCTGCCACCCGGACCTCCCCCCCGCCACTTCAAACCATAACAGGGGCTCAACACTGAACACAATGTTCCAGATGTGGCCTCACCAGTGCCAAGTACAGGGAGACAATCCCTTCCCTAGTCCTGCTAGACACACTATTTCTGATACAAGCCAGGATGCTATTGGTCTTCTTGGCCACCTGGGCACACTGCTGGCTCATATTCAGCAGACTATGCACTAATATACCCAGGTCTGTTTCCACTGGGCATCCTTATGGACGCTCTTCTCCAAGCCTGTAGCTTTGCACAAGGTTGTCATGATCCAAGTGCTGGACCTGGCACTTAGTCTTGTTGAATGTCATAGTTGGCCTCAGTCTATCAATCCAGCCTGTCCAGATCCCTCTGTAGAGCTTTCATACCCTCAAGTAGATTTACCTTTCCACCCCTCCTGGTGTTTTCTGCAAAATTCCTGAGGATGTGCTTGATCCCCTAGTCCAGATCATTGATAAAGATATTAAACAGAACTGACTCCAATACTGAGCCCTGGGGAGCACCACCTGAGACTCACTGTCAACTGGATTTAACTCGATTCACCACAACTCTCTGGGCCTGCCCATGCAGCCAGTTTTTTACGCAGTGAAGAGGATGTCCGTCCAAGCCATGAGCAGCCAGTTTTCCAGGACAATGCTGTGGGAAACAGTGTCAAAGGCTTTACTAAAGTCTAGGCGTAGACAAAATCCACAGCCTTTCCCTCATCCACTAAACTGGTCATCATGTCATAGAAGGAGACCAAGTTAGTCAAGCAGGACCTGCCTCTCATAAACCCTTGCTGACTGGTCCTGAGCACCTGGTTGTCCTGTAGGTGTTGTGCGATGACACGCAAGATTATCTACTCCATAACCTTTCCGGCACTGTTGTCAGATTGACAGGCCTATAGTTTCCCGGATATCCCTGTCCCTTCTTGTAGATGGACATCACGTTTGCTAACCTCCAGTCAACTGGGACCTCCCTGGTTAGCCAAGACAGCTGAAAAATGATTGGAAGTGTCTTGGTGAACATTTCCACCAGCTCCCTCAGTACCCAGTAACTGTCAGCAATCATAGGTGAGCCCGTTACACCTATGAAAACAATTGCTGAATCGCTTTGAGAAAAAGGCAACAAACATTACCACGAGGTGCAGGGCTGGTAAAACAGTACGCAACAATAACTTCTCACAGAGATAACCAGAGAGATAAGTAAAAACAGAGAAAAGCATAAGAAAAGACAGAATTTATTTAATAGTAAGTGAACATAATAAGTAATCAAAACAGGGTGAGAATAAAAAGATTGACAGAATATTTTATGCCTCAAACATATATTGTTTTGATATATGTTCCGCAGTTTTGCTTCATTTTGCAAAGATTTTCTGGGGATTTCAAACTAGGCCAACCTTACATATTTTAAAGAGTACATCTGTATTGCTAAGAACACTATGACGCTCTCTGTCATTCTAAATGCTACAGGAAGAGTGACTTCTCCTGGATTTGGAAGATTATGATTGACGGTAAATTTCCTTTTTCAACTGAGAAGTGATTCAGTTTTTCACAAAGCTTCCTGAGGTTCAGAAAACTAATATGAAAAGTAAGAATCAATTACAATTATTGTTTTGTTTGCCTGATTGCATTAGTTTGAAATTTATACATTTTTTTAACAAGCATTAAACCCAGAGTGAGGAGAAGCTAGGCCAGATCTGAAATACTTTGAAAACTCCAAGTTTGCTAACTTGTCATAAAAAAAGAATAATTCACAAATATAATGGACTTGATGGAAGCAGAAACATGTCATAGTTCTCTCAGACTGGAAGCTGAAATCATTGGTGAAATAGTCACCATCACCCCTGTTCATGTGTGGATACTCCATTTTTTGCCTTCCTTATACGTTTAAGCCAAAACTGAGATCAAGCAGTTAATGTTATTGTAAACTGGGGATAGCCTGAACTTTAGGACATTTAAAATAAGGGCATATGGCTTTTAGAAACACGAGATGCTTTATTATTCATTCTCTTCTTTAGTATTTCAGTAAGGATTTTAAGCTGACTCTTAGATTTAAGATTTCTTACAGATATCAGATTGCAGGCACAGTGGAAAGCAAAACAATTATTGGGTGTTATCCATTAAGAAGAATTCAAATGGCAACTGTTAACAATCTGTAACACCAGGGTAGTTGTGGGCTTTTCTCTGTATCATAAAAGACCCTCGAAGTTACCATAAAGCTTCATTCACTTTCAGTGTGATAGGTTACACATGTGATGGTTTATTTTACAAGCAAAATCTGCATGTAAGCTGTAAAGTGCTTCAATGCTTGGATTATGAAATGGAAAAATAAACAACTGCAATTAAAGGATCAAACATTCCAATATTGCTCCTATTATATCATGTGACTTTATTTTCCTAAAAGCATTTCACAGAAATATCCTGCCAAATTAACAACTTTAATCTCTTCTGAGATGATTGATGATATGTGGGTATTCTAGTCAGAAAAAGCAGCATTAACATATTGACTATAGAAAGTGTTTCCTGGGAAATCTTTCCTGAGTCTTTTGAAAGCTTTAAATAAGTGTTTAACTATTGAAATCACCTGTCTAGTTTAATTATTTGTTATTTCATTTTCTAAAGGAAATTAAAAAACTTTCATGTTTCTCTTCATGTGAAGGTGTATTGTATGCATTGAATTTTAACCTAAGAAAGCTATTACAAATTAAAATAGGCATATTTTTTAAGCTTTTGTAGGCTTTGAAAGCATCTGTGAAATTAGGGACTATATAGATAATATTCTTCTTAAGTTTATACTACATTGTGCACTGATTGTTAAGTTCATGCAGATCTTGTTAGAGATGCTATTTTCAACATTAAAAATGTTTGATTATACCATGTAGCAGTATTGTACAGTGGTATTGCAAAGTCTACAAAGGCTGCTTCCAACAGTTTGATTTGTAAATCAAACTAACTCTGAATGCAGATACTTAATGAAAGTTTAACTAAGCAAACTCTATAGTACTGGAACAACCGGAGTCTATCAGTGATGTATTCAAGTACACATATTTTCACCGGTTATTAACATACTACTTTCTTAGAGATTTAAATTTTTTAAGTGCTTTGTGAAGGTTAAGTTTTAGAATGCAACATTTTCAGAAATTCCATAGATCATTCTACTTTATATCAATATGTTTTCAAAAAATCTACTACACAAATTATTTTTAGAGCAAGCACATTTTTCTCAAATTATTTTTTTTGTCTGACCTCTGAAGAGGCTTTATTTTATATATCTTATTATTATTAATCAAAGAATGGAACATCAAGATTTAATGAAAAAACAAATTTGATATTTTGAGCTAAATTTGCCTAAGAAATCAAAGTGATCCACTGAGATGCAGGAATGTGTAAATATTAAAGACAAGAAATGAGAAGGAACATCATGTGTACAAAAAGAATAACATTTCATACTATTCTTCTCCTATTTTGCTATCTACATGGTAAGGCAAAATTATCTGTCTTTTTCTGAAAGCACAATATCTTTAATGACCACAGTAGTTGGATGCAGAATTTTATAGATCATCAACAGAAGACTTTTTCTACCTCAGTATCCAAAATATCTGTCCAAGAAAAAGCTTCATACTGATTTTGAGGGAATAGTGCCACCTACTGAGCCAGTATCTTCCATTTCTACAGCACTTGAAGAGAGTTCTCATAAATATATTTAATCAAGTATTGTGAACTTGAAAAATCTTCCACTTCTTAATCTTTAAACATTATTCTTATGTTCCTAACTACGTTGTGTGTTTTTTTTTTTCCCCATTAAATTTATTCTACCAGCTCTTAAATTAAAGACTAAACTCCTTGGATGTAGCCCATATCTACTAACGGGTTTATGCACTCTAGCATGTGAGGTTCAGAGCTTATTTGACATTACAAATGCTGTTGGAATATAAATAATGAACAAGGCTCTGGGCTCTTAGAAAAGGAAGGGAGCCCACTCTTTCCAGTTGAATTTTGTTGGCAAATCTCAAGATTTTCACAAATAAGTAAGCTAGGGGATTTGTTATAGCTTAAGTTAAAATAAAATGTATCCCATGCATAGCAATGATATTTAGGTCAATGCAATTTTTAAGCTGTTTTCTTACTATACTCCCAAGAGACAACAGATGATTCAAGGAAAACAAATACAGAACGTTTGTATCCTTTTAAAATAGTTTGTTTCACAGCCTTAATTATATTCCCTAAAGTCACAAAATGACCTATGTCTTTGCTATATGTTCTGTTAAGAAGCCTATAAATCAATAAAACTGCATCCAAAGTAAATGAACTAGAAAATAAACATTGTTCTTAGGATGGACATTTTTATCAAAACTATCCACAGCCAATTCAGGGCAAGATATGTCATGGCAGAGAGAATCAATCCATTCTTAAGTTATCTCATCAATTTAAGAGAAAGACAAAGACAGCTGGGGGGTTTGACATGCTCAAAAAATGGTGGAGGCATCAGTACTTAAAGTTACATTCTGATTTACACAGAAAGAAGGGTTGAAATCTTCTCTTTACATTTTAGTGACCAAATTTGTTATCAAAAAATCATCATAATAATTCTTAATAGAACAATTAAAAAAAAAACTCTGTAGTAAAAAATCTTGTAGAGGATCGTATTTCAATGTTCTCACTTTTAATTCTTCTCATAGTTCTTTAAGTTGGATGAACAACCTGGTCTAGTGGGAGGTGTCCCTTCCCATGGCAAGGCGGGTTGGAACTAGATGATCTTCCAGGTCCCTTCCAATCCAAACCATTCTGTGATTCTAAGTTTCTGTTAAGTGTACAGTCAATTTCCATTAGTCTTTCTATTCCATTTGCAGGAGGGAAAATTGAGAATAATTCTAATTTAGTTAAGACATCTCAGTGTGTGGGCTGAAAAGCTCTTGATCTGTATCACAGTACTGACATTTTGTTAATCTGTTTCTTAAGATGTCAAATGTGTGTCTAATGAAAACATAGCCTGCGATTAACGACTGTGGCGTTTGAGTTACAATTTACTTCCACATATTCTAAAGTTTTTGTTGGATAAGGAAGGCCAATGAGGGAAAACTCCTGCATAGACCTGCCTTTACCAGTAAAGAATGAAAATTAGAACTCAGAACGAAGTGGAATGCTCGCTTCGTTTTCAAAATTCTTTCTCTGAATGGTAGGAGAAAAAAAAATCAAAATAGAAAACACTTTTGTGGAATGAAAAGTTCAAAAAATAATAATTTTGAAATATTGCTTAATTTTGGATGAATTAACCATTAATTAAAATTTTTCTCCTTACTGCAGTTCTGAATGCAAACTAGTTCTGCCATTTGCTTTTATAGGGGAGTCTGGTTTTCATGTAGAATATTGGTCTTGGGAGAAGAGTTTTGCATTTGACTGAGTGAAACAGTAGAATAAAAAAAAGCAGCAGCATATTCTAAATTACAATTTAACACTTTGGAATTTTTGGTTGAAAACTTAGATGGAGCGCAGTATTATAGACTGTATTTCAGAATGAGCAGGCAATGCATTACTTGGCAAGTAAGATCTCAAATGTGTAAGATATACCCATTTTGCATCCATAGGATTTTATATTTTAAAGTAAAATGTACCATTACATTTTGATATAGTTTTATTATCCCTATCGTTTCACTAAGATTTGTCGTGAGGCAAATCCAAAGATCATTTAAAAACAAATGAATCAGGAGATCTGGTTCAGCTGAGTATTTCCCCTCAGCTTTAAGAAGGTGAAACAGAACAGGAGTCAGCTCCTTACTTTAGGACCAGCAGACCGATTATACTCAAGATTCATTGTTCAGTCAAAGCCTCTGTTTAAGGATAAACAGAAATGATGCAACTAAAGTCTCTGCTTTAAACCGAGCATGCACTTACGTGCCTTGCTTAGTTAGGAACACTCCAGAAGTTTAGACTGGTTTTGTAGATGGATCAGTGGCAAAATGGACATATAATAGTTATTGTGAAGCTATAGAAAAAGCAACTGTGTATATTGCACATGAAAAAGTCTGCAACAGCTCTGGAAAATCTGTGCCTGACAAGCAAAGCCATTATGATCAATGTAAAAATACGCAGAATTTAAAGGTAGTCTGCCAGCAAAACATTAAAGTAGCTCCAGGCACATTAATGCACTGATTCAAATAACAAAATCTCTTACATTCTCCATGCACATAAAATCATCTGCAAAGAGTTTCTGCATTAAAATGACAGATGACTGTGTATTGAGTTTCAACCAGAAGGATATTTAGGAAAAGCGGGAATGGCATTTTGTATGAGAAAATCTGTAAAAGTGTTTTTGTTCAGATAGAATGCAGTAACTTTCTGCCTAACCTATCCTGTGTTTGGGAGACAATATATTACCTTTTAGGGAAGAGAGCTTGAAGAGAATAGATCTCTCCCTCTGACTGCTGTGATAATGTCATTTTAATTCAACACAGTAGCTAAAACACATGCACATATACAATCACACTTACTCATACGTATTAAAATCAGAAAAAACCCCCACATATTTCTCCCTAAGCCTAAGCTGCAACATTATTCTAAAATGCTGATCATATGATAGACACTATAAACTTTAGAGAATGTAAAAAGATTAAGACCAGGAAAATATGCTTTTAAAAAGGAATGAAGGAACTTGAAGGTGTTGTGTAAATGAAGTCAAATATTGAGTATAAGGACACATAGATTTCAGGCCTTCTGGGTCTAAATCTAAGAATAATGATTATCCGTTCAGTGCAAAGAGATTTATGTCTCAAAAATCTAAGACCATGAGAAATGTCATCACCAATTAAAGAAGATGTATTTTTCTTTCTTCTCTAGCACACATATATTGCCTAATCTGTTACAAAAAAAAAAATCTTCATCAAAACTTCTTCCTGCACATACTTTTCTTCCTGTCATTTCGCATCTTTCCACCAGTTCCCTTGTGTATCATATAGACAAAATATCAAGATTTTCCTCCTGAATTCAACAGTACGATTTAGAAGACATATTAGGAAAAAGATTTTGAAATTTTTCTTCCATAAAATAGAACAGAATATAATAAGAATATAATTGCATAGCATAGCATAGCATAGCATAACAAACTGATCCTGCTTTTCACATTTAGTGTGTAATGTAAAACTCAATATGACTATTCAACCGAGTGACGATTAAAACTTTTCCATCAGAATTTGAATTTTTAAAAAGGACAGTCTAGGAAGTCTTGTCTAAGGGGCAGGGGGGGAAACAATAACTGCAAGTGTTAAGTATGTTAGTATGCATACTGTCTAGCTTGTGTTCCTCTAAGACTTTCACTTGTCATTGAAGACAGGAGCCTATTATATGCCAAAATAAAGTAGATTTTATTACAGACTTTATAAAAAAGCCAAGAAGTGTTTAAGCAGTGGAGGTTTTAGTAGCCACAAGTAAAAAGAATATCATCATGAGACAATAGTTCCCATTACAAATGAGTGTCCCTAGTGTCACTTTCCAAATGCCACTGGCCTGGCAAGGGAACAGTACCCTGCAGACTTCTACAGCTCATTCCCAGAAGTGTCTTCTTGTGAAGTTTCAATTCTTTTGAGATAATTTATCACAGCTGTACTTTATGAAATTTCTCATCTTCATCAAATCCTTATAAGAGTATAATGATAGAGTTTACACTGTGTATCTAAAATAAAACCTACACAAAATTTATAAAGCTACTGGTTTTTACCACAGTATATTTAGACTGGTTTAAGTTAAGCTTTTTCCCAGCTCTGGTTTTGCCCAACAATGTGGGTAGTCTATTCAAAGGAGTCACTTTATTTTTATTTGGTCAGAGTGAAAATGAAAAATAATGATCTAGACTAGAATTTCTGAAGTTAACCTATGTTGATAGCATTTGGTAAACCACATTATACAAGTCCTGTATTTCCACTTTGATTGCATGAGTAGAATCTGAGTTCTAATGGACATATATGCATGTCTTTTTTCAATTTCATTTTCTACAATTATTGTCGAGTATCTTCTGTTTCTAACATTTTTTTTTGGTAAAATTTTCACTTCCACAAAAAGACAAGAGAAGCATTAAAACAGTTACAGGAAAATGACTAGAAGTTAATAGAAAAGCAATAAAATCCAAGAAATTAAGTGCAGAAGAAGAACTGGAATGCCGCCATTATGTGATGATCTTTACCATATCTGTATACCATACATCTCCTGCTCTACTTAATACAAAGGATCATGGTACAAATAAATTGAGATTCACTGTAGATCTACAGAAGTCATAATTGCCGCAATTTCTATCAGCTAAGAATTAGTCCAATATAAATATTTTTTAAGGTATGAAATTAGTTATATTTCTCAATGCAATAGCAAAGGAGAAATTTAACAAGAAAGAAATTTCTCTCCTGCTGCCACACACTCTTAACTCCCACTCACAAGTAGTGTCACTTGATGCGAGAGAAGCGCTCCTTTACAGACATATAGCATGTTCCAGTTCCTACTGAAGCCTGTTGGATTAGATGGGAGTTAGGTCATGTTCTTAAAATGGGTTCTGAACAGACAGTAAAGTGCATAGATCAACTCTTTATGAACAAGTTTCATAGGAGTCTGGCACTTCTGAGCTGACACTTCTCCCTCCGCCTTCTCTCCCAGAGTCCAATGGCAAGTCGACAATCTGTATATAAAGGATAAAGCTTTGATACGTATGTACAGATCAGCTCTTACCCAGTTTGGAAGCATTCTGCACATTAGTGTGAAACGCTCTTGGAAAACCTACCGTGACAGTTTTATGAATGGAGTCCCTTGTAAATTTAAACTTTGAAATAGAATTTATGGACTACACTTAATGCTTAAAAAGAGAGTCAGCTGGAGAAGGTATCTTGGAAAGTACAGTTCATGAATAGTGAGGTCCAAAGTGAGCCAATTTTTGCTTTGTACTTCAGAGAATGATATCTTCATTTGAAGGGATTTGTTCTCTTCCATATTGCTGATGAAATAAAGTGAAGAGGGAATTAAAAAAAAGGAAGAAACCAAGACAGTATAAACTACAAATAATACAATTTCATGCATCAAAATACACACAAGGAATTAAAGCAACAAAAAAAATCAGAAAAAAAATATTATTTTCTTACTTCTAGAGCAACGTTTAGAGTTCATTCTCTGTTTTCATTTTCTAGGAAGCTTAAAGAACTAGAAGTTTATTTTGAACTATACATTTTACTACCATGCATCAGGCAGTACTTTGCCCCGACAGTGAAAAAGAATCTCAGGATGAGGATTTCCTGTCTTCATGGTTCAGTTGGAGATTCACAGACTCTCTGAAAACATTTGTGGCTAGGTTTTCCTTTGGACTTTTAGGATTATTAACTTCGTCCACTAAAAATTTAGTTCTAGAAACAAATCTAATTGACAGCAGATGTTAATGGCATCTCAAAGCTTTTTTACACCTTAACTAGGTGCCTTGTCTGCCTTCTTCAGTTGTCTGATCCAAGAGCTTTCCTCTTTTAGCTACAGATTTTTCAACTGAGCTTCAATCCATACCTTCCTCTCTTCACTCTTCTCTCCTTCATCCCTGACCCCTTTCCTACTTTTCAACTTCTTTTCCATCTCTTTCCAGCTGGCAAAATGATCCCCTTTCTTCACTCAGCGACTACACACCAAACCATCATACCATTGTGTAATTGGCTATCCCCAGTATATTCTTTCTGTCTGGATATTTTGCCTATTTTTGCTCTCATTTGACTTGTGTTCAAGATTTTGAACACTTACTGACACAGATTAACTAAGAAAGGTGGTTTGGCAAGGTCAAGAGAACTACTTTTGAATACTAGCTCTGCATTACAGACATATTTTTTATACAATCTTTGATCTAAGTCTTTGATATGATTTATTCTGTGTTTATAGTAAAATAGTGGCATATCTAGAGAGTACCATGCATACTTGCAGGAGGTGACGAAAGCATCTCTGAGTTAAGCAGCTTCATTTTCTTTCACCTTGTGGGAGTGCTGTTTTTCCAAAACTATTTCGCTTTGCTGCTTCTCATGCAAACACATCTGTTCTGGGGCCTAGAACAGGACAGTTTCTGCTGCACGAATAGGAGGAGCACAGAGTCATCCTTCCTGGGACATTTCTGGGATATGATAAAGGAAAGAAAATTTTGTATTTGTTCTCCAATTTACTCTGAATCTGCTCTACTGTTACACTAACTCCAGAAAATGTTTTTATATTCCAGATTATTTTAGTTTAGAGGAGACATCACTGATTAAGCAAACATTTATTTCCTATATTTTCTCTAATTCAGTATTTTTACAATACACTGGGCTTACTTAATACTTCCTACACCAGAAACTTTCACATTCATCAAGATATCATATTGCTTTTCCCTCAGCTGCACATATTACATTCCTTGATAACCTCTCATACTTCATCAGATATCTAGAACTAGACTGTCTTTCTAAAGGTGTTCTCTCAATTATCTTCAACTTTCATAGTGAATTGTTCTAATCTCAAACTCTAATATCACTCTTGGAAGCAGTATCTTGAAGAAAGTGGGAAAAGTGTTTATTAAAATTATTTCCGATATAAACCCAAATTGTTGAAACTAATTCTTTCAATTGCATGAAAACAAGAACACACATCTTTTACTTTTTTTTTTTTTTAATATTCAGCAAATAATATATTGAAAAAAGCACTTAAAAGAAACAAAGATAATTTCTTTTCATTTCATGTGTAGAGGAATGCCTTGTCTATTTTCTTGGTGGAGAGGTGGAGGGAATTCATAACACTAAAGGCTGATTCAGCACTAGAGTATGAATTTTGTATCTACTTAAATAATTTCTTTCTGTTGTCAACAATAGAGGGGTGGGAGCCAGGCAATGAATGATCAGCATGTCCCCAAATCAATGCACATATCAGTGTGCTCTGGTATGAGATTTTGTATTGTTTCCAGGATCTGGCAATACAGTAACTAGATGTGATAGTTTGATGTGGGAGGTGTTCTGGTGGCAGGGGAGGGGATTTGCTCCCTGTGCCACCAGATCTGAGTCCCATCCCCCTCGGGGGGTTGAGCCAAATTGGCGCCTCTGTGAATTGCCCTATTTAAGTTGAGACAAAGGTGCGGTGTTTTGGCGCGGTCTTTTGCCCAGGAGAGAGGAGAGGGGAGGAGGGCGCTGCCCTTGCTCCCGGCTGGGCGGCCGCTCGGTCCCGGGCCGGTGCCACGTGCTCAAGATGGCGCCGGGGGAGCCGCATGGGGGACTCGGGAAGCACCTCGCTCCCGGGGTGCCCGCCGGGCCGAGCTCCCCCAGAGAGGATTAAGATCTAAGAGAAGAGAACCGCAACGACCAGGTCAGTCAAGATGGAGCAGGAGGACGTGTGCTGGAGCTGAAGTTTTCCCTTGCAATCGGTGTGAAGATGGCAGGCGGCCCCCCTGCAGCCAGGGTGTACTCGGCAGAGCAGAGACCCACTCGCAGCCCGTGGAGAAACCCATGTCGGGGAAAAGATGCCTGAGCCCAGGAGAGGTCGTGGAGCAGGGGATGCACGACGAGGTACTGTTAATAATGGCACGGAAATGCACGACGAGGTCGTGGAGGCATCTGGAGTCTGTGGGACGACCCACACCGACGCGAGTGGCAGCAGCTCCCTAAGAGGCCGAGACTGGTAAAGCCCGAACTGGTGCAATCCATGGGGAAGGATTGCAATCCTGTGGGTAGGACACGCTGGAAAAGTTTGGGGATTTTTTCCTCGTGAGTAGGGGATCCACTGAATCAAGGGAAAAATGGTGTAAGGACTCGCCTCCTTTGAGAAAGGAGCGGCAGTTAACAACATGTATGAACTGACCTGCACTCCCCCATTCCCTGTCCCCCTGCGCCGCTGGCGGGGAGGTTGAGCCAGGAACGAAAGGAAATAGGGGGTGGGGAGGTTGTTGTGTTTAAGATCTGGCCTTGTTTTCTCCTTCTCCTCTCAACTAACCGGTTTCGTTCCCTTTTGTCTTTTGTTAAGTAACCGTTAATAAATTGTTTTGTTTTAAGAAAAAAAGCCTGAGTCATGTTTTGCCCGGGAACCATGGTTGGTGGGTGCTCCCTCTCGGTTCGTGTCTCGACCCTCAGTCCAAAACCACGACACTAGATGTACCACTTAGTAAATGAAATTAATAACTTAATTCTGCCATAGTACCAAAGAAAACAGTGAAGTTAAATCAATGCTGAATTTGAACTATTTCATCAAAACACAAACATGATTTGACTGAAACATTGGCGGTAACCAAGTGTTTTTGTGAGTGGCTTCAGTGTAGGATTTCTTTCACTGTTAACTCTTCATCATGTTGAAAAAAAGCCTAAGAAATTCAGAACAGTTTTATAGAATGTACGAGTAACATAGTCAAGACCACTTGTTTCTTTTCCTAAATATCTGTTCTTTTATTCCTTTTTCTTTTTTTTTTTTTTTTGGTAGTCTCAAAACATCAGAAATAGTGAATTCTTTGCATGAGAGTCTTAAAGTTACCAGCTGTTGTTATTTGTTGAAAACGAGAGTGAATCAAGATGAGTAGCGCACTGACCTTCAAAGTACTGATCCACACAAAGCATCCTATATTTGAAAATTTAGTAAGAAATTTTATCAGAAAATGAGCTTGCAGAATTGCCCTTCAATTGCAAAGATCAAGATCTGAATTTCATCCTAAGGACAAGCTTTGTTGGTTATAGCTACTCCTTATTTCCTTTTTATTTCCTGTTCTAGTAAAGAGGCTTTTGGAACCATGACATCCTGCTTGCTCCCTGCATTGAGCTTTATCTAAAAAACTCGTGTATTTTTTTTGCACCGATTCGTTTTGTGGTTTAGATAAATTTGTCTTTCTCTGAAGCCACCACCATTCAGGTAAGGATCACATTTAACTCAGTGAGGGAATGAGAAGTCATGGATTTTTTTAATTATTTATTTTTCAATTTAAAAGATTTTAATCAAAGCTTGAAAGAAACTGAAAGCAGGTTTAAATGTAAAGGTAAGCTCACTGGAAAGCATGTGATCAGTCAATTTATCATTCTTTTTGGATTTATCTAACCACTGGACAAGCTGAGAAGCACTCAAAAGAAAAAAAAATCTTGCTTGAGTAATTCATTCAGCCTGAGATCTGAAAATATTCTCATGATTTTTGTAGCAAGAACACAGTTAGATACAAATGAAACTTAATAAGGCCTGGTTCAATCAACCACACAGTACAGCTTCTGGAGAGAACATTGGCTGTGATTTCCATGACTCCTGAGCTGGTGGTATCTTGAACTTCAACTGGGCTCAAAGGAGAATAGTGCTCAATAAGATAACCTATAATTCCTAAGTCTTTCAACTGTGGGAATATATTCTTAAATTCCACCTTCCCATCAGATTGTCTTTGCCTTCTAACACTATTGGGTACAACAAAGGAACACCATCAATTAACTAGAACAGTTTTTCTTGTAACTTTTTCAAAAGTTTATTTGAAAAGGAAAATATCTTTATTCTAACATTTCTAAAGTCATCCAAACAAGGAAGTGATTACCAAAAATGCAAGTAATTATACTCTTAATTTGGTTCTATCTAATGAAACGGGGTTAACTCTTCATACTCCTCCTTTGCAGTAGAGTAATATTTTTGAACCCCGCTCAGATACTGACATGACTTGGAATTTCAATCACTCTTTTTACTTTAATCATCAGGAAAATAGTCTGACTCCTCAGTCACCCACTGCCTTACTCTACTGGAAATGTATGTGTATTTCTTGATTGTTGTAAGTTATGAGACCGCACACAAAGTGAAAGCAGACTAAGGACACATTAAAGAAAAACAAAAAGAAAAACAGAAAATACAACCCCATCCCATATGCGTATTATGTGGCTTGGGCTGAACAGTGCACAATGTGGCTTTATCTTATAAATTAAGTTGGCAAATTTTGTAAATCTGAACATGAAAAGACTGGTGGCAGCAATCCAGTTTCAAATATTTCCATTCAGATCCTTAGGCGAATGTATGTGCTTTGGATTTTGAGTTGAGAATCTTAAACCTTCTCACTAGATTCCTGACACTTTCTGGTTTCAGTCAGCCTGGACTTACAGATGTGTTCATTAATCAGCTCAACCACCAATGTTTAAAGATCTGTAAACTCTACAGAAGTATGGCGTTATTAAAGATTTCTTTCCCAATCCCTGCAAAAGTAATATTTAAACAAGAAACAACTGCCATTTGCAATGTAAACCAACAACTAACCAATAGGAAGGCTAAAATCTCTACACTTATGAAATGCTGTTTAGACAAGCCTTCATAAAATAGCCTTCCGTTTGGCATTTTTTTATTTTTCTTTTTTTTTTCCTTCTGAATGAGGTTGACATTTTTGACATTTGCAGTAACATTTAGTAGACCTCAGATCTTCTTGATATTCCAGAAAAACGAGATTATTTACTCATCTATGACATAAAATTCATCACTGTTTTAAAAAAATGCAATAATTTACTTCAGTTTTCCCTTTTCTCTGTAATGTCTCTCAGAAAATAAATCGCATAACAACAAATCAGTCCCTAAGATGCCTTCAACACCTTTGCTCCTTTTACATGATGTGCACTGAACTTAAGCTACTTTGAGCATTAAGCTAGTGAAGACCACGCTTTCATACATTGAAGAAAACTCATATCTAATTTATCTAACAAAATCTTATCTGTCACCTCTAGTAGTCTGGTTAAAATGAGAACTCTGTAAGCTTGCAATCACAAACTGAAGTTAAATCTAGAGGGCTTTTCGAAAGGTGAAAAACACGTTTATTGATGTTTTGGTTTCTTGTTTTCATTTTATCATACTTGTGTCCTGCTCACTTAACGAAAAATAATGAAGTTCTGAAACGGTCTATAGCAGGAGTTCTTTCTGAAAGTTTTATCCCAACTTAAAGTAAAAACCAGCCTAAACAAGTTATGTTCAGATAATCACCAAAAAAATTTGGACTTCCAAAGTGCCCCTGTTTGTGGTTACCTGGTCATGTATATTTGTTTGCACTCTTCTTCACCTTGCCTACCTGCTGTGGTCCATCTGCAGAAGAAGTTATGTTATTGTCAGTTGGTAAATACAGCTGGCTCTGTGGCATGTCTGGACTCCCTTGGCGAATTTCATCTATGAGGGTTACTTAAATATAAAAAGTTTTGCTTCTGAAAAATACCATATAATATTTTTCAATTCCTTCACAGAAGGAATGGAGGAAGGTTTATATATTGCCAGACAACGGGAGAAATGATTTGGAGAGATCAACAACAGACACAATTGAGCTGATAATTCAAAATACAATTTTTAAAACATTGTAGTACTACATTGCAGGTCAGGAATACATGTCAAAATAAACCAAAGATGTGCTTTCTTCTTGTCACTTACCAAGTGATCACAACTCGTTTTAAAGCTCCAACAGCCTTTCAGACACTTTATTTTCCTTTCCAAGGAATGGAGATAAATTGACCTTTACAGGTGTCTAAAAAGCCAAAGAAACTTGTGATGGTGGCTTAAGATAATGCTTTGAATAAATTATTGTGCCCTTAAAAGAAATAGGCAACATTTTATGGGTATCTTTTAAAATTCTGAATCAGACCTTTAAATATAAATGAAAAAAATAAAAAAAATAAAGAGTTTTGGTGTTGTCTTCTTTGGTCTGTTTTGATTTATATTTGTTGGGTTTTTTTGGTTGGTTGGTTGGGTTTTGTTGTTGTTTGGTGGGATTTTTTTCTTTGTGGTGGTTTGTTTTTTTTTTTTTACTTCTGTGGAAACAGGGGCAAACCTTCTGTTATGAAATCTGGTTATGTTTTTACATATAGATTGGGTCTGAGTCCTTAATAGCATTGCTTAACATTGTTAAAAACAGCAAGAGAAGCTTTAAATCTATTTATCCTGAATAGCTTTAGTGATTCTGGTTTCCATTTCATTAACTTCTGCTCTACTGCATGACCTTCTGACATTTTACTTCAAACTGTTGGTAAAAGGTCATCCATGTATACGCTTAATTTCCTTAGATCATAACAGTCTTGAATTTTGTTTCTGTGCAGTTCTCTCACCTTGGATCAGAAAGAGTCGTTTACGTAAATGGACTGCTCAAGTCAAGCAAGAAACTATCAGCCAGTTAACAGCCTTGTGCATGTGGAATTCTCTAAATCATCCTGTTAATGGGAAGACCCTTAAAATTGAAGAGTAAAATGTCTAAATTTTAAACAGATGCAAAGGCATGAATGAATGATGGTTCTTCTGAGGCCGAAGAAAGACTAAAGGAAGCTTTTTTTCCTCCTAAGTAGTTTTTTAACTCAAAATGGCATTGTCATTAATCTAAACTGTTTATACACATAGTAACTGAAGACTTGGTACCTGATTTTTCTGAAAATGTTTTTCTTAACATGATGTCTTACATGTTACCCACAGAACCAAATTCTGTTCTGAATTGCACTCTGCAACCAAGAGGGAGAGCAGAATTTAGTCTTGATTTATCATTAATCTTGTCTCGATTTTGACATTAATCAAGTAGTGCAAAATGTAACTTTGTTTCTTTTTCAAATTACGACTTCGATTTGAGCTACCAAGCATTTTCACACTGATACATACTTTACTTAAAAGAATAGGAAGGAAAATGTTTTTCATCATGTAGTGGACTCAACTATAGTGGAGATAAAATTTACTGTGAAGATGTTCAAAGGAATATACAGGAAATAATTGAGGGGGCAGAGTTGGAGAAAGAGTTCTTTTGCTGTCAGTATTCTCAGATCAGATCCAGACCAAAGATATAAAAAGTTTCTGAGAAAATAGTGTACTCCTCAGTTTTGTCATTGTTTGGCTTTTTGAATAATTAGCACTGCTTCTTAATTTAAAGAGAGACATTTATCACTACATCAATGACTTTCTGTATAAAACTATATCTGTCTACAAACTCTTCCTTTTAACTTGTTAAGTTTTCCATCTTTCTTCATAATTTACGTACTTGAAAAAGAAATGATCAAAAAAAACCCCTTAAGTTTCTAAAAAAAAGGAGGGGAGAAAAATAAATAATTTCAGGTGATCCAACAAGTGTGAAGCTCTTTGTGGATTTTATGTTTACTGTGTAATTGTGTCACTTGGATCCCCTACAGCATCAGTCCAGACCAACCAAACCTCTATATACTTTGGAAACCATTCTGAGAAAATTTGTTAAAACTCTCATTCTCAAGCCAAAAGTTAGATTTGCACATGTGGAACAACCCATTTGGGAAATTGCATGAATTTGCCACAGCCTTATCTTTGCTTTCTAAAAAGAAAACTCACTTCCTTTCCCTTCCTACAGCCCAGTTATACTGGCTTAACACAGCTATAGATCAAAACAATTCCTTTCTTTAATCTAAGCAAACCTCATATATGACAGCCAGATATAAAATTGGAATTAAATCTTCTGCTTGTCTGACTGATTACTGGTTACCTTCACTAAACTCTTGACTTCTGACTGCTCTCATTCTTTTCCTAAATGTCTCAGTTAAAGTACTTTCACTTTGTTTTTTCTTCTGACCATTCTAGTGTTGAAGTCTACCCAGACTCTTCTCTGCACTGAAGTCTCCATGTACAGGTCGTGTATAGCCAGTAGGAGAGAAGAAAGCATGTAGTGTATGGGAAGTCCAGAGACAGCTTTTCCCTCCTCACAAAAGAGTCAGAAACAACAATGTCCTCTGTCCATGAGGTCTGAAAAGCAGAAGCTGGTTTCTAAATTGACAATAGCCTGATGCTTCCTCTTGCCTTTACAGCTCCTCTGGCAGCAGAGCTGAAGCTGCAGACAGCCCGTTGTGTTTTTTTTGTCTATTTTTCCTGTTTCTCCAGGTTATTTTCCTGATCCAGCCAGTCTCTATCTAGAACTGCCTTGGCTCACCACGTGGCCGCACAAGGACTAGCACTGGCACAAGGAGCAACTTCCCTTAGCTTAAGCCAGTAGTGATGCTGGAGCCCTGGGAACAGTACTGGTATGATACTGCACTCAGAATGAATTAACCCTGGTTTGCACACTAGTATCAGTGAGTTCTGACTTTTGAGGTATTCCTTCTAGGACGTTTGGTCTCCTTGAGCTCCTGCCTGCTACTGCCAATGCTGCTGATGTGCAGCCAACACGGTGATGCAACTGGTTTTGCTCTACCTGGCTCCGGCTGGTGCCAATCTGCACTTTATCTGGTCTAATACTAACATCTAAGTTGTGCTAACAGAAAAAAGAAAAAAAAATCTAATCTGATATGCATCGTATGGATGAGATTTATTTGGATGAAAATATTCAAATTATTGAATTGAGTATTTTTTATTCCTAGCTATCAGTCACGGTGAGACAATAAAGTCTCAGAAACTATATTTATTTGGAAAAAAACCATTGGAAGTTCTGCCTGGAAGCTACAGATACACATGGCAGGAAATAGGGTACTAAGAGAAAATGAAGTTCTTTTGAGTCCCTAGAAAATTAATTTGCCCAGAGAAAATCTGGAGGAATGAGGAAGAAAGAAGATAATTATATCTAGATCCATCACAATAAACTCTTTTAGAAATTCACTTTGATCTCATGCTAACTTACAAGAAAATTTATCTGAAATAAGGTTTTCACAGTTTATGCCTCAATCCAGAAGATAAAGATTGTTCAAACAGAAATTATTTAAAATTAAATTTATAAGAGTAAGACCTTTTTTGTCCATGTATTAAGAAAAAGTGTTCCGGCTTACTGTACTAAGGGATAGCTTAGAAAAGACTTATACTTTTATTAAAAAATATCAGAGAAAGTAACATCTGGAGAAGGTAACAGTTGAAGAGACACTTGAATGAACTTCTAAGCCAATATATGAGCATAAAATTTTAGTTCAGTATTCTATAATAGACTAACCAGGCTATACAGATGCATGTACTCCTATAAAAATCTGTGTATTTAGCCACTTATGCCGTAAAACACATTTTAAAAATATATACAAGTCTCTAAAGAATTTGACAGTTAACTATAAGCTGTATTACGTCAGCGTGGAGCTTGAGGTCAATTGGAAATCTCCAGTACCTGCTTAGCTGGAAAAAACAGTCTCACTCTGAGATTCCTGCAGATTTTAGCAATAGGCAGAAAAAACTGACATACTATCTGTAAGACTGCAGATGTAATCTAGTTGAAGATAAGACTCTGTTCTTGAAGGAATTCCTACAACTTCTACCACTTTCAACAGCACTTGATAATCCTAGTACTAGCTTTCTGATTGCCAGAATATTTTAGCATCAGTACTGACAATTATTTTGAAGCTCTCAGATACGAATGTAGTGATTTATCTGGAGCTTTGTAAATCTACAGTAGACTTCATTGATTGCTAGACCAATTTTCACCTGAAAACTCAACTTTATTCATGGGTCTTATAATTTTTACCTTAGCAGTTTGATTTGAAGTAATTAAAGTGTAGTTTAAAGCCTCTTAATAAAGAAATATATATAAGAACTTGCTTACATTTGGGGCATTTGACTGTCTGCACATTTTGCAGTTACAGAGGGCTTCACAAATATGATGAGAAGTACTTGTCCCTCCCTCTGAAAATACCACAACAGTAGACTTGTAGTAGCTCAGAATTCCCTGAATGTGGAAAGGAGGACGATGGTTAGACCATAAACACATCAGCTTGTGCTTGGGAAGAAGGTAAATAATGGGCACATCTCTAGCAGAAGAATGAAGGAAATTCTAAGATGTATAGTTTCTTCTCAGCTCTTAACTCAGTGCTGTCTTAGAAAAAGGATTTGTTGCTTAGACTGACACTTTCTTTAATTTTGAAACTGTTTTTAATCTTCTGTTTGCATCACTCACTTCTGGGGTGGTCTTAACAAAGAAATGTAAGGAGATGGATGAGAATGAACAGGCGATTGAAAGTCTCAGTGCTTTGAAGTAATTGCCTCATAGCTATAGAAGAAGGTAATGCTTGTCATCAAGGGTTTTCTTTCGTTCGTATATATATGTATATATATGTACATATACACACATACAAAACTCTTGCTTTTGTCTAGTTCTCATTAAAAAACTGAGCAGCGGAAAGAAGGAAGGTGAAACGTCTTGCATAATCTCATTGAGCTGTCCCTGGTGAGTGCCTCTTTTCTCCATAGACAACCTATGTGCTCCTGACTATTCAGACATTACTGGACAGAGCTGCTTTTTGTATGTCTGTTATGTTTATACAAACTGTAAGACATCTTTATACCAAGTACCTCTGGACCTATGTCCAGATTTCATTAATGGACCCTCAGTAACTTCTGCTTCTTGCAGCTGTTTTCCTTCCCTTGAATACACTCTCTGTTACCCAGCTGCTTAATGCTGCTGTTCATCACAAAGGATATTTGAATCAGGCTCTGGCGTACAGCAAGTTGTTTATGCTCAGAAGGATATTTTGTATATTCATCCTTATTTCCTCAGACCTATTTCCTCTGCAGCTGCCCTGATCCTTACTTCTTCCTCAGGCTGAACCCATTCTGCTACAGTGACTCCAGCACAACACCCCAGAGTGAGATGTATGGATATAGTATGGAGAGCAGTAGCTCAGATGAATCTAACAGCCCATGTTTGGAAGAAATCTGTGTTCTTCAACAAATAAAAATAGATATAAAAAACAGCCAACACTTTCCAAGCCTAGGTGGCCTTCAGTTGGGAAACTTTTCATCACTGGATGATTTTGCTGCAGTTTCTAATGATGTTAACAGCAGATGTAAATATTCAGCACTTACTAATTTGTAATGTGGCGGTAGCTAGTGTCCCATACAGAAGATTAGCTGCTGTATGCACTCTGAGGGGCAGCCATCTCTGCCTGGGATGTAGTAGAAAGTCCTATGAACTTCTTTGAAAATGGATAATTGGTGTAAGTATACCTGGGAGACTTGCCCAATTTTCTAGCACAGCACGTCAATGACATTGAGTTGAGAGGCAGGATATTTATCTGAAGCTGTGTCTATACTGTAGGCTGTACCTCAGGAGACTGACTGAGACAAACTTCATTTGTTTAAACCTACTTTGTGTTTCTCACGGCTGCAGAAGAACAGATCAGGTACAGCCTGAAAAAGCTGGTAGCTACTGCTATTAAACTTCATGGAATCATAGAATCATAGGATGGTTTGGGTTGGAAGGGACTTTGAAGATCATTTAGCTCCAATCCCCCTGCCGTGGCCATGGACACCTTCCACTAGATTAGGTTGCTCAAAGCCTCATCCAACCTGGCCTTGAACACCTCCAGGGATGGGCCATCCACAATTCCTCTGGGGAACCTGTTCCCAGTTTGGAGATGATTATGTCACTTAGCCATCGACAGAAATTGAGGACAAAGTTTTTCCCGCATCAGAGAGCAAGCGCTCAGTCATTTTTGGCACTCCCTCAGCAGCAACCGCTCTCTGGCTCGCCCCAGCCCACCCACCGCTCCGCAGAGTGCCAGAGCTCAACTCAGCCCAGAGTGCCAGCCTGCTGCTCCAGCCGCACGATGGAGCAAGGGACGTGCTGCCCTTGAGTAATTCATCCAGAAAGCCCTTCAAACCTTTCAACTCTAATGTAAACAGAATTCCTGTAAGGACTGAGAAACCTTAAAGGCGAATATGTCGTATCTCTGACAGCACTAGATTCAAAGCCTTTTTTAAAGTTATATGCAGGCTGCTATTCCAGATCAGAACAGCAGTACAAAATCCAAGCACAGTCTGGATTTCATGTCCATGCTAAGGAACTATGAATAATCATTTACAGTTTCAGTTGCTTTAATCCTCCAGATTTTTACTTTGTTTGTCCTGGAATTACAGTAAGAGCTAAGCACTGGAATTTCTGATAGACTCTATGGCAGAAGAGCCTTTTAGCTTTTCTGACTTCCAAGTCAGATTGAGGAAGATGTTTGATATCAGTACACAATACTTCGGCTAGCACAATATTTGGCATTTTTCTTCTGCACTAGACCTGAACACCCAGATTAGTGTTAACAGTGAAATGAATCCACAAAACCAAACTAGACAATTTCTCCTCTCTCCTGTATGTGCTGCTACGTGCGTGGTGTAGGGGACTCTCACTGCTCTGCAGTGTGGTCTTTGAGATCTAATGTTTTTACATTGCCAGATTCACTTTTCCCAGTGGAAAAAATAGTTTGTGATTACAGGACATCTTTCACAGCATGGCACACGAACTAACTCGTACAGCATTGCGAAGTGTCAGAAGACTGGCAAACACATGGCAGATTTGAAACTATTTGTCAAATTTCTGGAACTGAGTTGGTAATTAGCACAAACGATACCTGAAGAACATCACTATGGAGGTGTAACCGATCTTATGTGGGCTTCTGAAGCAAAAGCTGGCCCAGTTTACTCTTCTGACTGTTCTTATCCTGACATTTTCTTTAGCTTCTAGAAGTCTGTTGCTGTTTGAGGAACTATGCATCACAAGGCTGGTTTTATTGCTTCATGTCTTCTGTAACTGCCTATCTATGTAATTGCCTTTGCTGTCCTCTGTCTTCAATCTGTCAGACCAGCTTTGCCTCACTGTCATGTGAGATACGTTATTTACGATGTGGTACATTCTGGAACTTCTATAAAGGAGTAAGTTTTTAAGTTTGGGCATAAATTTTACAATATATTCTCTTTGAACAAAACCTAGTCCTTGGCCTGAAAAGAAGATTTGTGTCAAGAGTTTGTGGTTACTTTACAAAGTGGACAAGCGTCTGCCAGCACAGCTAAAAGTAGTTCATATCGAGTTTGAGGTGTCCCCATCCTAGCTCCTATTGCAGGGGTGACAGCCTTGGTTACAAATTAACATCACATTCCTCTCTCACCTCCTTCATTAGAGTGTGGTCAACAGATGCAGCAGTTTGCTTACCAGTTTGCACAGCAGTTTCTGGGCTCTGCCTTGAAATCTTTTAAATGTTCTTTAAACGTCTACGATCATCAAGGACCTCTTCTAGGAATACTAGAGCATCTTGGTGCTACCAGGAAAGAATAGCAGGAGGTTATGACATTCTGCAACCTCCACCAGCTTCTAACAAGCTTTGTCAGCTGTTCTTCACCAAAGGGTACTTGAAGTGTCTGTCCCAGCTGACTCCAGGTTGGGGTGAGACAGACACCCTTGCAGTAGGTGCTGGGGAGAGGCTTCTGTAAGTGCCAGACCAAGGTGAAGCCCACAGAGGAAGGAGATTTTATGAGTGGGGTCTAGAAACAGCAGAGATATGTCTAGACATGGTAGTGATGCCTCATATGAGTCCACTATCCTGGTAACATCAGAGGCCTTGACCCAGACCAAGTTCCCAAACTAGGATGCAGCTCTCCAAGTCTGGGGCTGTAGGTGCCTAGAACTTAATGGAGATAGGCTCCTCACCTGCAGGAGGTGTGCACTGGCGAAAGCCAGCAGACTGCACATCATCAAAGGTCATAAGAAAGGGACTTATGGGATCTTCTCTGAGGCTGTGCACCTTCAGTAGCCTGAACTCCCAGCTGTAGTGAAGGAGGGGCAGTCAGAGTCTCTGTTTATCAGGTTGAGAAATGGAAATTCTTGTAGCGGGGAAGGCTGGAAGCTTGTGACTTCAGGAGCCAGAAGGACAGCTCCTGCTCCACACTGCAGGTTTGCAACTGCAGAATGAATAGGTCAGTACCCTGGTAGCAGATTAGGGTTAGTGAGCTCTTGTCAATAAAGCATCTGGTCTGGCTGTGCCTGACCCATGCAAACACATCAGGAGGAAACGGCGAGTGACAGTGGTGGGAGAGGCCCTGCTGCAGGAGATGGAGGTCTTTTCTGCTGATCTGACTTGCTCTCCTGTTTGCTTCTGCTTGGGAGCTTGGATCTGGGATACTCTGTAGAGACTGCCTAGGCATTCCCAGCCCTTAGACTATTTGCCCCTTGCTGTTCATTCATGTGAGTATTCCTGGCCTCTTCTGGAACTTGCTTGGAAGAATTCTATCAGAGAATATCTGGAAAGAAGAGATGACCAGAGGAGTGTTTGGTTTTGTTTGATTTTTTTTTTTTTGTATTTGTGTTTTGGTTTGTGTTTGTTTGGGTTTTTTTTTTCCCTTTCTATCACCTTTATCCTCAAGAAGGGCAAGAAGAAGGACCCAGGGAAATACAGGCCGGTCAGCATCATTTCAGTCCTTGGAAGGTGATGAAGCAAATCCTTCTCAAAACAGTTTTGAAATATTAAGGACAAGAAAGTGATTGAGAATTGTTGTAGTTTAGCCAAGCAGCAACTAAGTACCATGCAGCTGCTTGCTCACTCCTCCTCTCCAGTGGGATGGAGAGGAGAAAAATGTAACAAAAGTCATGAGTTCGAGACAAGGACAGGGAGGGATCCCTCACCAATTATGGTCATGGGCAAAACAGATTCGACTCAGGGAAAAATCTCTTTAATTCTTTACCAATCACATCAGAGAAGACAATGAGAAACAAAGCCAGATCTTAAAAACACCTTCCTCTACCCCTCCTTCTTCCTGGCTCTACCTACTCTCTCAGTAGTGCATTGAGATGGGGAATGGGGGTTGCAGGTCAATTTGTCACAAACTTTTTTGGCTGCTCCTTCCTCCTCAGAGTGAGGACTCCTTATGCTCTTCCCCTGCTTCAGTGTGGGATCCTTTCCCAAGGAAGATAGTTCTGCACAAACTTCTTTGACGTTTATCCTTCTTACAGGATGCAACCCTTACCCATCAGACTGTTCCAGCACAGGCTTTTCCCGCAGAGTCACGGCTTCTTAGGGTGCAGACACCCACTCCGGTGTGGGGTCCTCCATGGACTGCAGATGCATCTCTGCTCAACTGTCAGTCTCCAATAGTGTGGGGTCTTTTTCCATGGACACAGTCCTCTACAAACTCATTTAGGCACAGGCGTCTCTATTCTGGCATGAGGTCCTCCACAGGCTGTAGGTGGATCTCTTCTCCACCATTTCTCTCATGGGCTGCAGGAGGGCCGCCTGCCATCTCACCACAGGCTGCAGGGGAATCTCAGCTCTGGCACAGCTCCTCCCACTCCATCTTCACTGACCTTGGTGTCTGTGTAGTTGTTTCTCTCACATCCCCCTCTTCTCTCTGCTGCAGCTGTGCCAGGCCCAACAAACCTCAGTGATCCTGACAGGAATGACCTCCACCCAGCAGGCACCCTGGGAGCAGGCACTTTAGAGCACTCCAAGCTTTGCCACCGAGGCCATCTCCAGTCAAGTGGAGATGGCCTGGCATGGGCAGCTGCCAACATAGGATACCAGTCACCCTAACTCCACCTCCTCTCTCCACTGCAGGTCCCACATGGCTCAGGTTTCTTTGCCCCTTCTTAAATATGTCATTCACAGAGGCGTTGATTGGCTGAGCCCTGGCCAGAGGTGGGTCCAACCTGAGAAGAGGCAGATCTGACTTGGAACCAGGGAAGCTTCTAGCAGCTCTTTACCGGCGCTATCTCTGTAGCCCCTCCCCTGCTACCAAAACCCCGCCATGTAAACCCAGCACAGGAATAGTCAGCATGGATTTAAAAGCCAGAATGCTCGACTAACCCTATTGCCTTCTATAATGAGACTTTACTTAGTCTTAGCTTCAGTAAAACTTCTGACACTGTTTCCCATAACACCGCCATAGATAAGCCGATGAACTGTGGGCTAGGTAAGTTTATGGCAAGATGGTCTGAAAAATGGCTGAACTGCTGGATTCAAAGGGTTGTGGTTGGTGACATAAAGTTCAACTGGAGTCCAGTCACTAGCTATATACTCCAAAGGTTTTTACTGGGCCCAATACAGTAATTCATTTTCCTTATTGACTTGTATGATGGGACAAAGTGCACCCTCAGCGAGTCTGCAGATCATGTGAAACAGGGAGGAAAGACTGGCACACCAGTGGCTGTGCTTTCATTCAGAGAGACCTCAACAAGCTGCAGAAATGGGCCAACAGTAACCTTGTGAAGTTCAGCCAAAGTAAATACAAAATCCTTCACCAGAGGAGGAATAAGCCCTGGCACTTGTCCCAGCTGGAAAGTGACTTTGCATAAAGTGACTTTGGGGTTTTGGTGGACAACAAGCTGACCATGAGCCAGCAATGCACTCTGGCGGTGAAGAAAGCCAATACCATGGGCATCATTAAGAATGACATTTCCAGTAGGTTGAGAGGAGTGATCCTTCCTTTCTGCTCAGCACTGGAGAGACATCTTCAGAGTGCTGGGCTATCCAGTAGAAAAGAGACATGATCATACTTGAATGAATCTATCAAAGTGTCACCATTATTAAGGGACCAGAACATCTGTCATATGAGGAGAGGCTGAGAGAGCTGTAGTTGCTCAGCCTGGAGAAAAGAAGGCTCAGAGGAATCAATGTGTATAAATACCTGATGTGAGGGAAGGAGGTGTGTGGGTGGAGAAAGCAGAGAAAATAGAGCCAAACTCTGTGGTGCCCAGTAACAGGAAAAGAGATATTGGACGCAACCTGAAATACGGGAAATTCTTTTTAAACTTAAGAAATTGTTTTTCCATGAGGGTAGTTAAACATTGGAATAGGTTGTCCAGAGAGGCTGTAGAGTCTCCGTGCTTGGAGACACTCAAAACCCAACTGAGCATGGTCCTAGGCAACCTGTTCTAGCTGACTGCTTTGTGCAATTGGACTAGGCAATGTTCAGTGCTGCTTTCCACCCTGTGATCTCATGATCTGTAAATATCAAAGATTTCTAGTGCTTTGGGAAGGAGTGTTGCAGAAACTGAGGGAACTTCTTTTAGACTTGAAATGCATCATAACTTGTGGAAAGTATCTCATGTCAGTGTCCTGGTTTTAGCTGGGACAGTTAGCTCTTCTTTTTAGCAGCTAGAAGAGCTCCGTGTTTTGGTTTTACTCAGAGGCTCGCTCTGAGAAGAATGCTGATAGCAAGTTGATGTTTGTGGTTGGACATGAGACTCCAAGGACTTTTCAGTGTTCCGGAGTGCAGAAGCATGGCGGGATAAGGGTGGAGCATAGCCAGGACAAGGGGGCCACGATTCCCCTTGTGATTTGTGGTGGAACTTAAGATTGAGGGCCAAACTGGCCAATTAGTATTCCATATCATGCAGCGTCGTGCCCAGTATAAAAGTGAGGGTCAACCGGAAAGAAGGGCTTTTGCGCTTTGGCTCTTTCACCTCTTTTGCGCTTGCTGCGCTTTTGCTCTATTGCTTTTTTTTCCCCCTCTCTCTCCCAGTACTCCCACTCTTGGAGTACTCTCTCTCTCTGCTCCTCTCTATTTCGGGGCCTCGCGTTCGTCCGAGATTGCAGCTTCGGGATGAGACGGGCTTTGCATACGAGGGGGTGGTGAGCATCTACAGTTTGTATTAAATCATCTGTATTAAATTGTTCTTATCTCAACCCACGGGTTTCCCGTTTATCCTTTAGTTCTCTCCCTCATCCCTGGGGCTGGGGGAGGGTGAGTCAACGACTGGAGGGGGGGCGGTTTGGTTGCCGGAGCGGCCTAACCCACAACAGTCAGCTTGCAGGTCACTGCATCACTATAATTTAGTGACTATGGAATGTTTACATCATCTCCTCTCTTGAAAAAAAATGATGCTTATGGCAATCATGATGAAAACACTATCAGCTGCTTCTTTAATGTGACCCAATTATTTTCATTGTAATCACCACAGGTGCTATTCAACAATAGCATTATGACAGTCTTAACTAGAGATCTTGTTGACAGCAGGAAAAATCCTTATTCTTTTCCTTTTCCTCTTACAGCCTTCTCGACTGAAATTTAAAAAAAAAAAAGTTGGCCAGCTAGTTGTAAACTGTTTTCATTCAAAACTATCCTTATCTGTATCTGATGTCAGGATGCTTGCAGTGATAAAGGATTACTCTGGTGTTTGAGCCTTCCAAGATCATGTAGGGAAGCACACTGTTGCGAGAGAGTTATATTTCACAGCTGTCACTGGTCATCCAAACTCTGCAGCATAGTTTACAGAATACATGTTAGCAATGCGGCAAAAATCTTTAGCATGCTAACTTCTGCAGGAGCAGACAGGAAGCACAATCAAGGTACAAAGCTGTGAATATTCCCTCAATATTTTGAATATGCAGCCTTTTTTTGTGGGGAGAAAACCTAACTTTGTCTTTTCAAAAACATTTGACGTTTATGTTCAGCTACACTTGAAGTTTTTTTCTTCGCTGGGGAGAAAGGGAAGTTTGTAGGACAGGTTTATTGACTGTTTAGAACACTTTATATTCCAGTTTCTCTTGTCACCTACACAAGTAATCACATGTGTTTTCAGCTTAGTTCCAATGCTTTCAGCCAGACCGGTGTCTGGGTTTTTATTTCACAGAGTGTCTGGGCTCTGGCTGAGAGGATTCAGAGCTCCATTGAGCATTCCCCACTTACATACAGAACACATACAGAACACGTGCTTCACACATCTGCCAAGGACCAGGGCTCTTCCCTGCTCTGCTATGCTGCATTTTTCCTACTCTCCTAAAGCATAAAAAAATGTCCTACTAGCCTTTCTTATCTGTCTGCAAAACTAGATTTCTTCCTGCCACACCACTGAACAGTAGTTCTGAGGATTTGTTTAGCCATTACCCAGACAGTGGTACCATAAAAGTGATATCATAGATGCCTAGCAGTTGCTTGCTGGTTTTTGTGTGTGCTTTTTTTGAGGGTTTGGGGGTTTTTTGTTGTTGTTTTTGTTTGGTTTTGTTTGGTTTTGTTTTCAAGTTATTCTCATTTTTTGCTTTCTCATTAAGTTTAATGTTGATGCTCTACTCAGTAAATATTGATGACTAGCTCATTTAAAACAGTATTTGACTGAAGCCTGAAGCAACAATTCTTCTGTAATTCTTTTGGGCAGCTACGTAATAAGGAAGAAAAATATTTTTGGGCAAGGACTGTGTGATGAGATATCAAAGGTAGGGCTGTTCTGGAAACATTTTCTATATAAGCTTTAGATATGGCCCTCATTGCCCTTGGAGTAGTCCTGATATCTACTGCTTGTGTTGCTGGATTTGGTAGTATGTTCAACAACTGTTTGTAATATCTCACTTAAGCTGTGCATCATTTCAAAGGGTTTCAGTATTTTAATATGTAACAACAACCTACTGTTTGAAATCTAACTCGTGCCAGGCTACAAATAATGTTCCTGAGGGGTTGGTATTGTGCCTATGCTGTTTAATGTATCCACTGAAAACCTGGCGAATGGGGCAGGAAGGGAACCTTACCTGATTCACAAGTGGCACCCTGTGGGTGTAGTGTCAAACCACAGCAGGGCAGGGCTGCCTTCCAGAAGAAGGATGGCAAGCTAGATGGATGGACAAGAAGTACCAGGAGTTTCAACAAAGACACATATGAAGTCCTACATCCAGAACAGACTAACCCTGTGCATCAACAGAGATAGGGAAGGGACTGATATTCAACAGGCTGAAAACGTTATCGGTGTGTCGTTGCAGTATGTAGTCTGGCTCCATACTGGGCTGCTTTATGAAGTGCATAGCCAGCAGGTCAAGGAAAGTGAATATTTCATTCCAGTTAGTGCTCCCGAGGTCTAATCTGAAGTACTATGTTCAATTTCACACATTCCCAGCCCTTCCCAAAGAAATCTCAACATCTCCAATTTACATACCTGAAGACAGAAGTAGAAGACAGCCAAATTCTTCTCAGAGACCACAGAAAGAAAATAAGAGGCAAAAGTCTCAATTAGGAATAGCAGAACTTCTGACTGTAATAACTTTTTTCTTGTAGTCAATGAGAAGGTTTAACTACTGGAACAGATCGTCTAGAGACCCTGTGGAAGCTCTGTCCTCAGAAACTTTCAAAACACGTGGTAAGGCCCAAAGTTATTTGATCTAACCTTGACGTTTCCCATCCTCTGAGAAAGAGGCTGGATTGGAGATCTCCACAATTCTTTTTAACTCATTTTTTCTGTTTCTCTGAGTCTAATGTTTACTTAGGGAAAAAAAAAACTAAGAGAGCTTGAGAGGAAGTATTGTGAGATAAAATTATAGCAATAGCATCAGTAGCTGTCATGGTTTGAAGTGGGGGGGGGAGGTCCGGGTGGAAGAAGCTGCCCATCAGACCGGACTCCCATCCCCCTCGGGGCTTGAGCCAATCGGCGCCTCTGCGAATTGCCTTATTTACTTCGGGACAAAGGAACCGGAAAGGTGTGCCTTTGCCCAGGGGCAAGGAGAAGGGAGTGGGGCACGGCCCCGCTCCCGGCTCCCGGCCGGGCCGGCGCCCGCCCCGTCGAGGATGGCGGTGGTGGAGCCGCTTGGGGAACTCGGGGAGAGCCCCACTCCTGGGGCGCCCACTGGGCTGAGTTCACCCAAGAAGGACTTAAATCTAAGAGAAACGGCCACACAGATAAGAGGTCAGTGAAGATGGAACAGAACAACGTGTGCCGCGGCTCAGTCCCCCTTGCGAGCAGCCCCTTTGCAACAAGTCCTCGGTGGAGCAAGCAGAGACTCACTCGCAGCCCGTGGAGGACCCACGTCGAGAAGAGATGCCAGAGCCTGAGTACGGTACGCATCTAGAGTCCTTGGGATGACCCCCGCCGATGGGGAGGTGTTTCGTTAAAGGAGATGCCTGAGCCTGGGACTGTTGTGAATCACGGGCACAGGTCGAGGCGCATTTACGCATTAAAGTTGGAACGGAGATGAATTTCAGGTCGATATGACGACCCACGCCGGAGCGCATTTAAAGTCTGTATGATGACCCACGCCAGAGCGAGTGGCTACAGCTCCTTAAAGGTCCAGGACTGGTAAAGCCCGCACTTGGGGCAAATCCGATGGGGTAAGGATTTGCCCCCCAGCAGGCAGGATTCACGCTTTCGCCGTGAGTAGGGGATCCACTGGAGCAAGGGACAATGGTGTAAGGACTCCTTTTCCTTTAAGAGAAGCGGCAGTAACAACATGGAATGAACTGACCTGCACTCCCCCATTCCCTGTCCCCCTGCGCCGCTGGGGGGAGGAGGTAGAGCCGGGAAGAAGAGGCAAAGGAGAGGAGTGGTGTTGTTTTTAAGACCTGGCCTTGTTTTCTTGTTATCCTCTCAAGTAACCGTTTTTGTGTGCTTTTTTCTCTTTGTAGGTAGCTGTTAATAAATAGTTTTGCTTTAAGAAAACAGCCTCTTTTGCCCGGGACCGTGGTTGGTGGGTGCTCCTCTGTTCCTGTCTCGATCCTCAGTTCTTTTATTATATTTTTCTCCTCTCCATTTTACTGGAGTGGGAGAGCTGCGTGGGGTTTAGTTGCCGGATCGGCCTAACCCACCACAGTAGCAGATAAAAGATGTAGATAGAGAGTATTCCTATTCTTCTGGTAAATCATACTATTACTACTGCATATTAATATGTCCTGCTGATGCACTCTGGATTAAGTGACTGTCAGAATCAGGTTCCAGAGGGATTTTTTGATCCTTACGATTATACCAACAGGAACTGTTGGATGATCTGAGTTGTATCTGGCTCCATTCTGATTAAGGAAGATGTCTTGAATCTCTTCTGATCTTTTCCTGTGGCACAGTAGCAGTTTTTGGTCTTTTACTATAGATATTTGATAGCATGGCTATGCAAACCTCACCCTTGCAGTCCCCCAATTCTATGGCTGTTGTAAAGATACTTATCTGCCACAAAGATTTGGGTTTTGTGTCAGAGCACTACTTTCTGACTAAAAGCAATCTTGTGGTGTCTAACCACTGAGGTAGACTGATGGTCCTTTTTGAGGTCTCCTGTAGCTTGTATTTCTGTAATTTCTAACTTATTTTGTTTGGAGACACATAAGAAAATTCTTCACAGCTCTGTGGGATTGGAGTGGAGTACATATTACAGACTCTAAAACTTCCTTTATTTTGTGTAAAATATATGCTTTTTCCTTGTTCTTGCTTTGTTATTTTTGGAAGTAAGGAGCATTCCCGTGTAGTGTGCCAATGTGTTGGCAGATACTAAGCTAATGAGGTGAAGTGTTTCTACACAGTGTCAGGGTGAAGAATGCCAGTCTAAGCTTTCAAATCTCTCTCACTCCTAAACAGAAAACAGCAGTGCTTTGTAAACGCTGAAAGCTGAGGATTGGACTGCTTCTTTGGTGAAAGAAAACTGGTGGAAATGGCCAGACGACAGCTCGCCTAGCAGCAGAGCCAATGCAAATAGCTTGAGACCATATTGCAGAGCAGAGTCAATGATGCCTGGCAGTAGCCTGCTAATCTGGCAATCCAAAGCTGCTGCAGTAGTTTCAGGTTCCTTCCCAGTCACCAGCTAAAAGATTATTAAGGCCACTCCAGCCTGAATAAAAGGAAATTAATAGGGCATGTATGTTGGTCCAATGCAAAGAGCCATGCTGAGCCATCCTTCCCAGTACGGAAGTGGTGCAGCATAAATACAGATTGACTGTGAACGTCAGTATCTACACTTTCCTAAACTTCCTTTTTAAAAATTATTTTGGACCCATATGGAGGGAAAATGACAAATGCACACCCAAGAGGAAGGATGGATTATATTGCTATTTTTATAGCTATCATAATTCATGTTTATTTGAAATCATCCCCAGCCAAAGTCTCTTGCATGATGTTTCCTTTTTCTATACTCTCTGGACCGACTAAGTAGTTAAGGAGGTGAATAAGTTCAAAGAACTTTGTCCCAAATATGTATGTACGAAAAGGCAAGCAGATGTTAGAGGGCGTATGACTGAGGGAGTTCTTGGTTCAGCTATCGCTGCTGGAATAGAGAAGCAGCCTTAATATAAATAGTATGTGTATATAAACCTATATGCATTTCTATGAATTGTAAACATATGCATTAACATGTGAAAGGGGACAGAATTACAACCGTGAGCCTCAGTAGTAGAAAGAAACATATAAGCAAAAATAAAGTAAATGACCTACTACTTTTTACTGTAAGATTTCTGTTTACTGCCATCTGGCATGGTGACAAACATTTCCCTAATTCCCTGTGATTTCACAACATAGTATCTGAGCATGATGAAATGCAAAGGTGATCATTAGAGCTAAAACAAGTCTCTGGACCTAAATCAGTGTTTCTGTATTTTAGCAGTAAAGGGATATAATTCATATTGCCAGTGGATTTTTATAAATTCAGCCTATGGGATTTGTTCAGACATTTTAGAACAACTCTGAAATGATTTTAGAGTATTTTGGACTAAGGAAGTGTTCACTATTTTTAATGTGTTTAAAATGTCATGTGAAGTGTGGGATTCTTCTGGCCTAAAGCAGAACTTACGGATGCCTATGACAGACATTGAAGTTGGAACTGGTTACCCAAAGTTGCCTTTGCAGTCACTGGAAAGAAATAGAGATAAAAGACCAATTCATCTCATCCAAGCATGGGAGTCAAAGATGAGTCGGCCCAAGTTGCTCCCTAGAAGTACCTGTTTCTCTTCACTGCCTGTGACGGGAGCCTAGGGTGATCAGCTCAAATGTGGACAGGTACCTTGCAAGTCAAATCATAAGAATTACACCTGAATGCAAATAGCTTCAGTTAACCTACATTGGACTTTTGAGTACTTGAACTCAAAAATCAAGCATAGGACATAGACATACTTGCAATTTTAGATTTAGATATGTCTCCTCTAGCCTCCCACTCCCATTACTGACTGTCTTCATCAGAGAGCAGAAAAGGCATAGCACGATTTCCACACAGGCGTATGCCACCCTCTCACCTCCTCCTTCTCCTTCCTCTGTGTATCTAGATATTTCTTATTCATTATTCTTTCTAGTCCTCCTTGTTCTTCCAATGACCTTAGTCTTTTCAATCTTCTGAGCTGACCATTCATTTTCTTCCCCGCTCTTTTTTCTTCTCGCTAATTTTTGACTCACCATTCAAATGTGGTTTTACTCTCTTTTTACCAAAAAACTAAACTCCAGTGTTATTAGCTACGTTGTTATGGACTCACATTCACCAAATCCACCCTCTTAAGTAGATAATGTTTTTCACCCTCCAAAGACTATTTCAATATTTTTTCTCAAATATTCATAAGCAAACTTTCACAGAATGGTTGAGGTTGGAAGGGACCTCCAGAGGTTATCTGGTCCAACTCCCCTGCTCAAGGAGGGTCAACTAGATGCAGTTGGCCAGGGCTATGTCCAGATGGCTTTTAAATATCTCCAAGTTGGGAGACTCCACAGCCTCTGTGAAGTCTAACCACAGTCTCTCTGGAGTCCTTCAGCTGATATTATGTCCTTCTCTTTGATGTTCCCCAATGACTTCAGTACTGTTATCTGCTTTTCTTGAAAACTTGTCCTTTGGGTTTTGGTAATCTAACCTTTCCTGGCTCTTTTTCTGCTTGACATTTTTTCTCTACTTTAGAGGATCTTTCTCCTTTTTCCTTTTTCCTTTCCATTCTCTGTGAACAGTCTTCTAGATCCTTTTGTTCCATTTTCTTCTCACTATGCTTTCTGTATTTAAGTAATTCTTTCTGCAAATTTAAATTCAGCTACATACTCTGAATGGACAACCTGTAGTTATTTCATAGAATCATAGAATGGTTAGGGTTGGAAGGGACCTCAAAGATCATCTAGTTCCAACTCCCCTGCCATGGGCAGAGAAATCCTCCAGTACACCAGGTTGCCCAAAGCCTCATCTAACCTGGCCTTAAACACTTCCAGGGATGGGGAAGCCACAACTTCTCTGGGCAACCTGTTCCAGTGCCTCACCACCCTCGATGTAAAAAATTTCTTCCTTACATCTAACCTAAATCTCCCCTCTTTCAGTTTAAAGCCATTGCCCCTTGTCCTATCACTACACGCCCTTGTAAAAAGTCTCTCTCCAGCTTTCCTGTAGGCCCCCTTTAGGTACTGGAAGGCTGCTATAAGATCACTCCGGAGCCTTCTCTTCTCCAGGCTGAACAGCCCCAACTCTCTCCACCCGTCTTTGTAGCAGAGGTGCTCCAGCCCTCAGATCATCTTCGTGGCCCTCCTCTGGACCCGCTCCAGTAGCTCCATGTCCTTCTTGTGTTGGGGACTTCAGAGCTGAACACAGTATTCCAGGTGGGGTCTCACGAGAGCTGAGTAGAGGGGCAAAATCACTTCCCTCGACCTGCTGGCCATACTGCTTTTGATACAGCCCAGGATACGATTTGCTTCGTACCCTGGACTGTATCAAAAGAAGTGTGCTTCAATTTCTTTGATTTGCTTTGATTTCTCCTCCTTTTGCTTGATCCCTTTGTTTTCCAGTTTCCTACATTCTCTGCTGCCTTTCTTCAGCCATGCTGACAGTCAGGATGGTGATCTTCCCTGGTCATACATATAATCACTTGTACACTAGATCATCGCATCTGAGCAATATCAATATGGTCACGGTCCTTCCATATAAGATCTGGAGGTTTTCCCTGCCCATGGCAGGGGAGTTAGAACTAGATGATCTTTGAGGTCCCTTCCAACTCTAACAATTCTATGATTCTATGATCTAGGACATCTCCTTTCCTACCTATCTGCAGCTAAAGCTCTTGTCCAAGTTTTCATCATCTTGCACTTCTATTAGAAAAAACACTCATTTTTTAAACTATTAATTCTAAAGAAATTTACTTTGATTTTTTTTGTCATCATGTCCTTCATATTTCACTTAATAGTAACATAGCTGTTGTGTTATTTTCCTCAAAATCCCTCCTTAAACTTCTTTTCCCTAACAGAGAAGGAAACTAGCATTTGTTAAACTGGTGATATGCTGTGTTTAATTTTGACTCTTTACTTTCTCACAGTGCTTAATTTGTCTCACTGCATTTATTGTTTCCTACGCTGTATTCAAGTGTGAGCTCTCCTGAAAAAAAAAGTAATGATTTTGTTGCTGTTTCTAATGCCATGTCATGCAAAAGGACTTGATCTATGAGTCAGTCTTCAGTAGACTATTAATAAATACTGGTCAAAATTTAAAATATATTTGTAATACAATTGTGCTGTTACATGCTGTAACACAATTCATATCCATTTGTTAGGCTAACATTTGTGCCTGTGAGCTGCCAGTAACGATTTCAATCCTTTCCATGCATGACAGAAATGGAGGCAGATTGTGTGTCTCTAGATACATGCCATCTTGAGTAAAATTGCTATTAACACCAATGACTTGATGTAGATGCCTTGTACAAAAGGTAGTAAGACAACACTAGAAAAACTGATCGCTAAAATATATTATTGCGGTAGTAAGCACTTTAAGATTTATCTCTGTGAACCAGTGCACTAGAAGCTTTCTGTTGTCATTGTCATCTTCAAATATTTTTCTGGTGTGTCTATAAAATACGTGTTCTGTGACTCCGGTACTTACATGCTACTGCTGTTTAGACATCTAATAAGTCAATAGGAGTTGAGATAAGCACCAAGGAACTATCAGTGGCTGTACTTGGCTGGAATTGTATTGAAGTCCGTGAAACTTCTTTAGTTTACACTCATTAAGGATCTAGAAGACAGTCTGCAAAAAACCACAAGTCTCAAGCTGGCTCCTTTACAAACGTAGCAGTTCAAACAGAGTCTGGCAATGGATTAATGACGTGACTCATGGATGTGACAGTTGCTCAGACCTTGTTGTAGTCAGAACTAGACTGGAATGTGAGACCTGTAAATCATAGTATTGTCTGAAAATACATGAAATCTTATTGACCTGATGATAGAAAACCAGTTTAAATTGTGACATCTCCCGAGCTTTTTTGTTTCAGGTTTATAAGATTTGAAGGGAAAGTTCAGGGTGAGAAGAAACTATTGATGAGGTGGGTTTTTTTGCTATGTGTAGACAACTATTTAGAGTGTACATTGTTCATAAATCTTACTCAAAGCTGTATGGTTTCATATACTGATATTAAAATTCACAAGGTTTAAGAACTGTTGTACCCAGAGGGATCATAAAGTACATTCACTTTTTTTTCACATAAAAAAATGAATAAATCTCCAAGCTGGATTTTATCCAATGTTTCTTTTTCATTCTATTTTATTTCTAAGAGCTCTGTATGCTCTAATTTTTATGAGAATTTATAGTCCATTCATACAAAAAGATACACTGACTTCACTGCATGATAATCACTGGTGCAATCTAGAATGCAGTGAGATGATGTATTCCAAGTGAGGAAAACTATAAAACAGGAAAATAATTATTTAGATAGCATAGTAATCTACTTATCAGTGCTTGCCATTGATTACATATCTCTTCATTCTGTGTTTTCACTATATCCCTTCGCTTTTCAAAATATTTACATCTTCCTAAGACAGAATTTTCCTCATAGAGCCCCTTTCCAACACTGATGTTAAGTGAAAGTAATTTTTCATAATAAGTCATTTTGCATGACTAACTATCCCATAGAAATCACTCTGGTTGTACTTGCTTCAGGCTAAGCTATTCACTCTTGAGAAATGTCAGTAGCAGTTCGAGAACTATTTATCTGAGAGTGGATCTACCCAGATAAACTTTCTTCAGCACAGACCTTCTTCCTGTTCTTTCAGGTATAGGGTGAAGGGACCATCAATTTATAACAAAATCTGAAACAGTTCTCTTCTTTCTTACCATCAGCGAGAGCAGTGAACCCACAGCCAAACAAAACATTATCTAAATGTTTGCTACCTTTCTAGACACGTGGAGAACATGAACTACCATCAGAACAAGGGCTAAGATATCTCTGAAGCAACTGTAAAAGCTCTTTGGATATTAGATCACTTTATTCCATCAATAATACAAACTTCTCCCTGATTTAAAGAAATAAAATTATTTCTCTTCCAACAACCAGTAAGAGGCTTGGAGACGTGGAGAACAAGTAAAATCTTCCTGTATTTGAGGACTAAAGAGAAAAGAGACTGTCTGATACCTTTTGAAGGTAAGTGTGAAAGCAATTAGCCATTAGCTTTGACCATAAAAGAGCTCCATAGGGAAAGAAGGCTCAAGACACATATCTGCTGAGAACAAGAGATTCTGTTATTTCTAAAATTCAATGACTTGTGAATCCCTGAGTATTTCATCTAGAAAAAAAAAAATAAAGCTCATCTCAATCTTTTTATTGCAGAGAAAAATTTTAAAAAGTAGCAATAATTATTTATATGCTTTGACCTTTCAAATGACCTCATTCATACATCTCTGCATCCCAGCCATAATTTCTTCATGATTAGTGGAGAAACACTGATTAGAGGAGACATACTGAGTTCTTAAAATATCATTTTATTTTTAAGCTGTAACTTAACTAAATATTTTCTTTGTATTAACCTGCTGTTTGGAAGCAGTAGGTTCAATACATCTTTAGGTTAAATATACACTTGGCAGATGAATTCTACACTTGTCTAAGCAATTGATTAAAACATAGAAATTATTTTCAATACCAAAGTAAAAGGGGAGGGATCTGAAGGTGAAGAGCTGTGTATGTTGACTAAACAATGTATTAGAAAGTTTGCAGAGCACCTGTCTGCTGGTTTGTCTGCAGCCAGTGTTATAAAGCTTCTCCAAAGAAGCGAATAAAGATCATCATGGAGTTCTGTTGTAGGGGGACACCAGAAGGAGATTGAATTTGTGTTAGACTTTCTAACACAGAAGAAATGAATATTTCCAAAACATTCTGACCCCAGAAATTGCAGGTGACCAAGCTACTAATGGGATTCTTTCACACTGAGTTGTGGCGAAATAGTGTCTACCATGGGAGTTTCCATTTACACATTCAGGAAGTAAGACAAGTAGTTGCAGGAGAAGCAGAATTTATCACACCTGGTTTCCCATGGCTCTCATACAGTTCTGTCCTGTGTGGTTTCTACAGTATCTAACAACAATATACTTGACATCTCTGGGCATGTTTTTATTAATTGGGAGGGCAGTTATCTGGATAATCCTCCCCTACACAGCTACCAATATTTTATTAAAATTTTGTTATCTATCTGTCAGGTATGAGTAAAACTGGTTAATAAGTTGCAAAATTGTTTGGAAGCAATGGGGAGCTGGAGGTGAATAAAGAATAAAATTGCTATAAGATACACTTTCAAAACAAATACTTGCTCAGGTATCCTAAGTCTCATGTATGCAGATTTGTTCGGATTGGGTGGGTACACTCCTATAGCGTTATTTTAAAACAGTGCTCATTCTGTGGGACACTCCAGTTTTCATCAGCCTATACTGCACGAGAACTGGTTACTAGGGATAAAATAATAATCTGTAATTGAACTTGAACTTGTCTAAAAATATTACTTTTTAACACTGCTGTGGTTTAACTCCAGTTGGTAAATAAGCCCCATGCTTGCGCACTCCCCCACAGTGGCATAGGGGAGAGAATTGGAAGAGTAAAAGTGAGAAAACTAATGAGTTGAGATAAAGACAGTTTAATAAAGAAAGCAAAAGCCATGCATGCAAGCAAAGTAAAACAGGGAATTCATTCACTACTTCCCATCGGTAGGCAGGTGCTCAGCCATCTCCAGGCAAGCAGAGCTCCATCACGCGTAACGGTTACTTGGGAAGGCAAACACCATCACTCTAAACATCCTTTCCCGTCCTTCTTTTCCCCCCAGCTTTATATGCTGAGAATGACATCATATGGTATGGAATATCCCTTTGGTCAGTTGAGGTCAGCTGTTTTGGCTGTGTCTCCTCTCAACTTTGTATGCACGCCCAGCCTACTCGCTGGTGGGGTGGGATGTGAGAAGCAGAAAAGGCCTTGACCACGTGTAGGTATTGCTCAGCAATATCAAAACCATCCCTGAATTATCAACACTGTTTCCAGCACAAATTCAAAACATAATACTGTACAAGCTGCTATGGAATAAAATAACTCTGTTCCAGGTAAATCAGAACACACTTATTTCATGCCAATCCAGAGCAAAGAGGTTTTGATACCAACTTTGCCATCATTTCAAAGAAATTTTGTGTTGTTAAATATCTGTATCTATGCACAATAGCAAATATATCTGGAGCAAAACTCATTCATGTTTGTACATTGGAAGTGGAGTTATAAAATAGATGCACATACAATCTGATGAACTTAGGTAAAGCTGAAAATATAGCAATAGAACTGACAGTTTTTGCTATCTTAGACACTCTAGGAATACAAGGACTTTGACATTCTTTATTCAAGTCGCAATAGACACCAACTTCTAAGAGAAGGTTTCATTTATTTCAGTAAAGTGTAAGAAATTATCTTAATGCACTCTAAAATAGACCTTGATTACCTTTTTCTCTGAAAAAGACAACCTAACCTACAGTCAATTGACACCAAGAGAGGCTAGAGGAGTTTATGGGGTTAGGTTTCATGTTTATGTTTGGAGAGTTGTAATTCCCTCATCATAATAATCTGTCTTGGCTTAGTGTTGACAAGCAGCATCATCTTGATTGTCACCAAAGCTGTTGCACAGTTCTCAAGCCTGGGAAGAGAAAGGACTAATATTTTAAAACGTATACAGTAATCAGTTCTAGTGGAAGGTTAACGGCCTTTTCATTTGTTTTCACAAAATAAATACCAAGTTTCTTCAATTTCCAGTCTGCTCACTCAATTACATTCTAGCTAAAACACTGCAAAATTAGTTGCATGTGAGTGGAGTTACCTCTAGGGGATTAATTGCTCAAAACAGATGTAGAGGATCTGCCCAGCCTGACTTGCTGTTGCTGTTCTGCATCAAAATCCTGTCAAGAAGAGCTGGCTGAGGTTGCCCTTTACAAGAGATGCTCAACTTTCAGCCTTCAGGCCCTGAGAATGCTAGAAGAATGACAGGAGACAGACAATGTCTGAGAAGAAACTTGAGTATTTTTTCATGCTGCAGCAAATACCCATCTGATCCCAGAACTGTCTTTCACCATTCAGCTTCCTCAAGGCTCCTATTTATCTTCTGGCCTTGTTGGCTTCAGTGGGATTTAAGCACATGGTCAAAATTAGAAAGATGACTTTTTTTATTTTTTTTTTTCCCTAGACTGAAAGGAAGGGAATGTCACAGACCATATGTGAATAATTGTGACACTTGAGAGTCAGGTAAAATATTTAATAACTTGCTTCTTCTCATCTTCTTTCCCAGCCCTTGTCCTTCCCTCAACCTTTTATTATCAAATCAATACATGCTACAAAACTGTGCTATAGTCAAGTCTCTGCTGAGAGTTGGGAGGTGAAAGATGGAATAGGAAAAGCAATTCTTCTTACTTAATTAAATATTTAATTTAGGACAGAGCTGAATATAGTTTTACAGCTTTTACCTCTCTTTGAAAAAAAAAAAAATCCTTCAATTTTTTTGCTTTTTTTAAATGAATTAGAAATCAAATATTCTCAAAGCCTTGCTCCTTACCTTAAGTTAATAGTTATGTTCCTAGATTTTTCTTTAGCCATAATAATATGCCAACTATAGCTATATTACTTGACTAGAATTATTTAGGAAGCAAGAAAACATTTGCATAAGAACAGTTAACTAAGAAAGCTCATGCAAAGAAAATTTCAAGTCTTTATTTTGTTTTTTCATAGGTTTTTGATTTGTATTTTTTTTTAATCTTAGTCTTTGTGTGATATTTTTCATAGTACTTGTCAACAAATGTACAGAATGATTTTGAAAACACCCTAAGTTGGAGTGATTTTATTTCTCACCATACCTTCTTTAGGTACTAGTGATTGTGAGTGCACTAAAAATTTAAGCCTAGTCTTCAAAAATACTTAGCTACTAGCTTAGCAATTTGACACCAATCTTCTTCAAAATGAAGACTCTAGTTTATCCTGTTAGTTGCAGTTGAATGTCTCAGTGATGCAACTCAGTATTGGTAATTATGATTTATATTCTTATGTGCAATTTCCATTCTTGCTGTTTAATGGCCCAGTCTTTATAAATTAGGCTGAACAGACTTTGATAAATTCAATTAATGTCTTTCCTTAGTGTGCAACATCTTTCATTTCATTTCCATATAAATGGCAAATCATTGGTTTACCAACAACATGTAACTGGACATATCTTAGATTATCTCCCTACCAAAGTTCAAAGGGTTTGTCATTTATACATATCACAAGAAGAGCTAGAGCTGCTATAATCAATGCTAAAAAAGGATATTGGAAAGGCTTTGAAAAGTCCCTGTTTCAGGTTTATATCACTCTCTTACATGTGAAAGATCAAAAGGAAATCTTTCTGGAAGGAACTATTCTTATTGCGAGTTCTTTGCCTCTTTTCTGAAGCATCTGGTTTTTGTCACTAAAGCCAGAATATTAGAATAGAGCACTGCTTTGCTCTAACATGTTGTTACCTGTCTCTTGGTGGGCAGAAGAACTTACTGGTGTCACTCAGACACAGAAGGCTTTTTGTTTGCTTGTCTGTTTGTTTTAACTTCTCTTTACTGTTCTTAGAAGCTTTAGCACCTGGGAAAAAGATAATAAAAAATAAGAGGCTTCCTTTTCTGAAAACGTGGTATCCCGCTCTGATACAAGATGTCTCAAAACAAAGAGTTTTTTCAGATATAGAAGATACAGATAGAAGATATAGAAGACTAATACATAAAGTCAGGCCTACTGCTAGTTCATCCCTTTTCTGAAAGGCACAGGCACTGTTTGACTTCCATGCAGTCTGAGTGAAGCTCCAGATGAGCACTGCATTTTTGCAGCAGCATTTGAACAGGTAGGAAGCCAGATCCTGGGCCTGAGAGCAGGGTTTGGTCTTACGCTGTCTTGAAAAGTTCTGTCAAGCGGATGTGAGCAAAGTTTCTGCTAAAAGATATGCCACTTTAGGCATATCACTTTATATGATTTTTTTTACTTTTTTTAGTGCTCTGCAGTGTGACTTTTCTTCTACTTGCTTCACCCATCTGTTTTCTATATAGAAGAGATCCGCTATCTAATGCACTAAGTTGTTGCAGTTTTACAGGAATTTGGAGAGGTTTTTAGCTATTCTTATCCTTTTTTTCTACTTCATTTTTTTCATGTCCATCCAGGATAACATCCAGGTTTTGTTCAGATTTAGTTTTCTTCCAACCTACTTTTTTAAAGGAAAATTCACATGAAAATGACTGGTTTCGATTAGTATCGTAATTTCAGTGATTTTTTTTAAACAGCTCCAGCTATATGCTGATCATTTTGCAGCACAGTAGTCAACCAGCTGGCTAGCAGCCTATTTTATATATGGAATATCTGAAGCATACACTTCTTCAGGATCACAAGTAGAAGTCCTCATATATTATGTATACATTTGCACATGAGGATTGAGAGTTGTTGCCTGTATTTCATGCACGCGTTAGACACTGTTTGGGTCACCTCCTGTAAAACAAGTATCACTGTTCTTTGTGGTACCTCTGAGCTCCGGGTTAGAGTATATACCAGTATAGATATGCCTTAAAAAATATAAAGGGAATTGGCTTAGGCTAGAGACTCTTTTCCTTAAAAAATGAGATGGCAGTGATGCGTAAGGGAAGAGGGAAGAGACAAACACTCATTTGTCTAAAGTGACCCTACAGGTCTGTGAAAGGCAAAGGCTACTGTTCGTGCCTCCCGGTATAGCACCTTAACTACAAAGCTACATTGCCCAGATCAAGCAGCCTGCACTTAGTAAAATTTATTTACATGGCACTTACTTTCTTTGTACGTGACTGATAATTACGCTTTAGAATACACCTCGCTTTCAATCTGTCACATGTTATTTGTTCAGTTCCAAACAAGCTTCAAGCCACCAAGGAAATACAGTGTAATATGCAATGTAGGCAGTTTAAGTCAACTTCCTTGCAGTTTAACTTTATTGGTATGCAAAAAGAAATAAACATGAGAAAACAATTATAAGAACACCATCTATTAACTTTTTGTATACTGCAAGGCAAGCCTAGCAAACTAGGTCATTAAATAACTTGTTTGAACAAAACATTCATATCGACTCAGGCTTCTGGCTCCAATCTATTCTTAACTTTCCTATGTAATTTATTTTGCATAATAAAATAAAAATAGTAACAATAATTTTAAATGCAGTCTGTTCTGGTGAGAGAATGCTTGTTAAGCAGGTTTACTGCTGTGTGACAGCAGATCTTTTTCTAATCTTTAGCTTCATGGAGAAAACTAAAAGGCTTTCTTATTTCCAGGATAAACTTGAGTCTTTTTTGAATGTGCCATAGCTGTGATTACTTTGTTTTATTGAGGATGTAGGCTGTAGAAGAATTTCAGCAGACTTTAATTATATCTTGCATATTTTATTCTTAGGAAAACACTAGCCAATACTAAAATAGGAAAGAAATAAACATCAATAAAATAGGAAAGAAATAAACATCAAACAATCTTAAATATCATATATATTCTTGGAAAAATATGCCTAAACTTTCCCTTTAAATCTTATGAATACGGCAGAAGTGACACAAGTTAAACTGCAGACCTAACTTGCCTAGAAAAAGAGGAGACTCATGACAGTGGGGATCACCTGGATGCCCTGCAGCTTTACGGGCTGGACTGAGAAACTGAGAGCCTACAGGAGGACTTGCTATATGGGAAAGCATTGACAGAAAGTAACTCCTGGCTGTGGTGAAATACAAGATGTACTCATCATGTCATGTGAAGTTAGAGACAGCAAATGATAGCTTCTGATGCATTAAATAAGACAGTACTAAGTACAATAAACTCATGTTACCTTTGCCATATTTGTAATTATAAAGTCTGGTATTGGAATACTGTATCACATTCAAGTACTAATGTATTATACAAGATATTAATAAAGTAAAAAGGATTCAATCAAATGCTATGTATATAATTCATTGCACATATAATTTTCTAACTAATACTAAATGATTTTTTTTTCCTCTTCAGGAATTTTCAGGCTTTTAAATGTTTTCCTTCTTTTGCTTCAAAGCAAAACTGACCTCTTTCATAGATTTCATAGATTTCTAGGTTGGAAAAGACCTTAGAGATGATTCAGTCCAACCGTCACTAATCTCCCATTAAACCATATCCCTAAGTAGTTCATCCACCCTTTTCTTAAACACATCCAGGAATGTGGACTCAACCACCTCCCTGGGCAGCTTATTCCAGTGGCTGACAACCCTTTTAGAGAAGAAATACTTCCTAACATCCAACCTGAATCTCCCCTCACTAAGCTTATACCCATTTCCTCTTGTCCTATCACCCAATACTGATGTAAAGAGCCCTTCCCCCACCTCCCCACCATCCCTTCTCAAGTATTTGTAGGCTGTAATCAGGTCTCCCCTCAGCCTCCTCTTCTCCAGGCTAAACAGCCCCAACTCCCTCAGCCGCTCCCCATAAGTTTTATTTTCCAGTCACTTGACCAGTTTAGTCGCCCTTCTCTGGACTCGCTCCAGGAGCTCAATATCTCTCTTAAAGCGAGGGGCCCAAAACTGGACACAATATTCCAGGTGCGGCCTCACCAGTGCCGAGTACAGGGGCAGGATCACTTCCCTGCTCCTGCTGGTCACACTATTCTTGATACACGCCAGTATCCCATTGGCCTTTTTGGCCACCTGGGCACGCTGCTGGCTCATATCAAGCCAATAGTCAAGCAACACCCTCAGGTCCTTCTCCGCCAGGCAGCTCTCCAGCCACTCCTCCCCGAGCCTATAGTGATGCTTGGGGTTTTTATACCCCAAGTGAAGGACTCTGCACTTGGCCTTATTAAAGCTCATGCCATTGGCCTCAGCCCAACAATCCAGTCTGTTCAAATCCCTCTGAAGGGCCTCCCTACCCTCGAGCAGATCGACACAGCCTCCCAGCTTGGTGTCGTCCGCAAACTTACTGAGGGTACATTCAATTCCCTCATCCAGGTCATTGATAAAGATGTTAAACAGAACTGGACCCAGCACTGAGCCCTGGGGAACCCCACTGGTGACCGGCCTCCAGCCGGATTTAGCCCCATTTACCACCACTCTTTGGGCCCGGCCATCCAGCCAGTTTTTAACCCAAAGGAGGGTGTACCTATCCAGGCCAGCAGTTACCAGTTTCTCCACCAGAACACTATGAGAAACTGTATCAAAGGCTTTACTGAGGTCAAGGAAAACTACATCCATAGCCCTTCCCTCATCAACCAGGCGGGTCACCCTGTCATAGAAGGTGATCAGGTTTGATTGGCAAGACCTGCCTTTCATAAACCCATGTTGACTGGGCCTGATCACCCAGTTAACCTGTATGTGCTCATTAATAGCACTCAAGATAACCTGTTCCACGACTTTGCCCGTCACCGAGGTCAAACTGACAGGCCTGTAATTCCCTGGATCCTCCTTCCGCCCTTTTTTGTAAATGGGGGTAACATCCGCCAGCCTCCAGTCCAGCGGAACTTCCCCAGTGAGCCAAGGCTGCCTAAAGATAATGGACAGGGGTTTGGTTCTTTTGTTCTCTCTCATTTCTCCCCCCTCCTCCTGCCTGTATAGGATCAGAAGTGCCTGTTGTCTAGGGCACTAGCTGAGAACGAGAAAACTCACAGTCAGCTCCTTGCAGAGGGAGTGTTGATACATCATTAATCTATCACTTTAGCTGATGAAAATGAACCGGAGAAAGTGACAAAGAGCAAACGCTCTGTGTATAAGACAAATTGTTCAACAAGCGTTCTTGAACAGACAGAATAATTATCAAAGCTGCTCCAAACTAAGTTAACAATATACATCAAAGCTGTCTGCTGGATATGACCATATATGAGAATAATTGCTTATTCATTGGTCTAGAGGAAGAACAAGAGAAGGATTCAACAGATATACCAGTGTGAGCTGTGCAAGAAAAGGGTTCAAATCCCCCTGCATGCCACAACCGCATTCTGCTCGACTGGTTCCACTTTCTTTCATTGTATCTTTCCCCTCTCCCCTCCAGCTTTCCCCTTTATGCCTATATATATATATATTTAGGAAATTATTTTGAAAAAAAATACTTATTTCTAAATTCAAACATCATAAATTTCTACAAGCTTACATTTTCTTGTAAAAAACCTTTTGTAGAAAACTGCCCAGACTCCTATACCACAGTCTGTGAAGCATAGAAGCTCAAACTTTCTAATCTGGTTTTCTGTAGTCGTTAAGAAAAGTATGAGTCAAACTGTGTAAGCAGGGTGTCAGTTATATAGATCTTTTGCTCTCTTTTGAACAAGGGTGAATTTTCACTCTTGAGAGGTAATATTCCAAGTTGTCTGTTATAAACTCAGCAGCTTACCTCTTTTGACAATTGTATGGCACATCATGGGCAGTAACACACACAGAGCAAGAGTTTAGAAGAAGGAGTGTTGTGGGTTAGGCCGATCCAGCAACTAAACCCCATGCAGCTCTCCCACTCCAGTAAAGTGGAGAGGAGAAAAATGTAATAAAAGAGCTGAGGGTCGAGACAGGAACAGAGGAGCAACCACCAACCACGGTCCCGGGCAAAAGAGGCTGTTTTCTGAAAGCAAAACTATTTATTAACAGCTACCTACAAAGAGAAAAAAGCACACAAAAATGGTTACTTGAGAGGATAACAAGAAAACAAGGCCAGGTCTTAAAAACAACACCACTCCCCCCCCCTTTGCCTTTTCTTCCCAGCTCTACCTCCTCCCCCAGCGGCGCAGGGGGGGAGGGAACGGGGGAGTGCAGGTCAGTTCATTCCATGTTGTTACTGCCGCTTCCCTTAAAGGAAAAGGAGTCCTTACACCATTGTCCCTTGATCCAGTGGATCCCCTACTCACGGCAAAAGCGTGAATCCTGCCCGCTAGGAGGCAAATCCTTACCCCATCGGATTGCCCCAAGTGTGGGCTTTACCAGTCCTGGGCTTTTAAGGAGCTGTAGCCACTCGCTCTGGCGTGGGTCATCATACAGACTTTAAATGTGCTCCGGTGTGGGTCGTCATACCGACCTTAAATGCGTCTCCGTACAGACTTAAATGCGCAAATGCGCCTCGACCTGTGCCCATGATTCACTATAGTCTCAGGCTCAGGCATCTCCTTTAACAAAGCACCTCCCCATCAGCGGGGGTCATCCCAAGGACTCTAGATGCGTACCGTACTCAGGCTCTGGCATCTCTTCTCGACGTGGATCCTCCATGGGCTGCGAGTGAGTCTCTGCTTGCTCCACCGAGGACTTGTTGCAAAGGGGCTGCTTGCAAGGGGGACTGAGCCGCGGCACACATTGTTCCGTTCCATCTTCACTGACCTCTTACCTGTGTGGCCGTTTCTCAGATCTCAGTCCTTTCTGGGTGAACTCGGCCCGGTGAGCGCCCCAGGAACGGAGCTCTCCCCGAGTTCCCCATCCTCGACGGGGTGGGCAACAGCACGGAGCGGGCCGCCGGCCCGGCCGGGCGCCGGGAGCGGGGGCCGTGCCCCCCCTCCCGTCTCCTTGCCCCTGGGCAAAGGCACACCTTTCCCGTTCCTTTGTCCGACGTAAATAGGGCAATTCGCAGAGGCGCCGATTGGCTCAAGCCCCGAGGGGGATGGGAGTCCAGTCTGATGGGCAGCTTCTTCCACCCGGACCTCCCCCACACTTCAAACCATGACAAGGAGAAGGAGGTTTAGTGGTATTCTTGTGAGTCAGGCAGTTCTTTCAGTTCATCTAACTTGCTTCAAAAGCAAACACAGTCATAGAATCATATCTATTGGGTTTTTTCTCTCTCTACTTCTGTGATACAAACGAGAGCTCTTGTTTAGGGAGTGGGCGCAGTCATTTGTTGTGGATAGATCTTCATAGTGTTTCTTGGTTTACTTACCATTTGACATGCTTTATGCTGGGGCTGTTACTGCATGATTGGAATGGATTTGCTGCGGTTGGAAAACATCTCAAATAACCCATGACTCAAATACAGTATATTTCTTAAATGAAGGCTCCAGGAGGATGCTTTAGCTTTTGGGGATCTTTGGAAGCAATATTCTAGGTGGATGGCCTTTGAGTCTTTTGGGTTTTTTAACTTCAAAAATTACAATTGCTTTTCATTTGACTGTTTAACTTTTGATCTCAGCATATGTTGTACCCAGCATGAGACAAACACAATGATAAGAAAAGAGATTACAATCTTTCGATCTGCCTGAATAATTTGCTAGAGATTGAATGGTACAAAACCCTCATTTTATCCATACACTCAGGAATTATAACATGATTTTAGTGCAGTCATAGGAAGAACCACTATTGCTACTCACTTAATAGATGATTCTAAATAATCTCATTTGATCTCCTTGTCAACTGCAACGTCTTGGACAACTTTGAAAAGTGTCCATTTTATTAGCTGCTCATAGGAAACATTTGTAGACCTACTTTTATGTTTGCAGTTCATATTGAATTGGAATTGTTCAGTGCCTCTGGGAAAAGAAAAAAAAAAAAGTAAAAATACCACTTTACAATTCCCAAATTGTCTCTGTTATTGAAAAGTTGTATACTGTTTTGCTGAAGGGTAATAAAACCAGATTTCTGCAAAAACAGAAACAGCAAAAGCTGTCTGTCTTATCTAAAAATTGATAGCTTGCCTGTAGTATATCTAAGATTTCAAGAATGATTCACAATTCATGTCAGTAATTGTTGGATCACATAGAACATGAGTTATTGAATCAAGTTTTTTTGTAAACTAAATGCTTCTTTATGAATTTGGTGATCTTCTAAGAGGAAAATTTGCATATGCTTGAAATATAATTCTTAAAACCAGGATGGATTATTATTAGACCTACATCTGATGATCTTGTCTACTCTGTTGACCCAAATCATGTTTTGAAATTTGATTTCAGTAACAATTTCTCTTGAAAGTAGTGCAACTTTATAAATACCTGGCTAGTTGTTGAAAATGTTCAATGTGCAGTAGAAAGTGGTTTTTACTGAACATTTACTTAAAAATAAATTGTGAATTAAGATCTACCTTACAAGCCTGATTGATCTCCCAGCACTCTGAATCTAATTACAAGGGAAGGACAGGCACACGGGCAGAACCTTGATTGTGGAACGGACAGTAACAAATTAACTAGCTTTCTCAGCACACTATTTTTGACAAAAATAATGGATGTTTCTTTCATTCCTTTCTGTAATACAATTATTATCAGATCACAGCTTATTTGATAATGAAAACCCATACTGCTGCAAAGTGAAAGCTCTGCACTTAAAAGCTCTTCAAGTAACTTTTGGGTTAAAAGATGCACAGGTTCCTGGATTTCAAGCCTGAGCACGTTATGCTCTTGATTTAGTGGGATAGTACAAATTAGATATAATTAGGATTATTAATTTTAACTTATGATTGCAGCTGGCAATCATTTAATAGAAAATGGTAAAACAGAATATAATTTCAAGCTAAAATTTGAGTAACACTATCCTAGGCACTTTCCCTAGGCCCTGTATCCCACCTAATTTTTCATCTCTTTTTCCATTTCCCTGGCATCAGATACTTCTTCTAACCTTTTTATCTATACACTTGACTCTGTTCCTCTCCCTCTTTGCAATCCTTTTAGTTTTTCCTAGGTTGTCTTGATTTCTTAAGTGGACAGATGTGCCCATAGCATTCAGCTCCGTCCACACCTGGATTCAGGGCCTCAGGCTTGAGAGTTTTCACCCTCTTCCAACAATGTTGCTTCTTCTTCAGGATATGCTTCAAGCCGCTGGATTTATCTGAGACTTTCCTACTACATGGAGATATATTCAATAGCTGGTTTAAATTCAAATTAATCTGATGATTTGATTTCTAGTGATCAAATAGCAAACAGTTACACTCCAATAATAGAATTTTATTTCCTGAACATGCTATACACTTGTGGTGACATATCTGCAAGGCAGTTTTATTTCTAGCGTTTGTCTTGTGTTTCTGAGATTTTCCAACAAGCAAGGGTAATCTTCGGCACTGACAGGATCCTTTTAGAGATTTCCTTAACAAGTTATGTATTAGCTAAGGGCTTGTTAGTAGAGGGCATTGACATAGAAGCATAGAGAGAAAAACTTAATATTTGAAAAGAACCAAAATAGCAAGAAACAACTATGATCAGGTTTTTCTGCTTACAAGATAGTTTTCACTACAGTTAAAACTTTGAAGTGCTTCTGTATTTCTAAAAGGCAAAGTTATTGGCAAGATGAAGAGTTTTGATGTTTCTGTTTACAGGTGTTAGAAACAGTTTGTTTGGCAAGTCTCTTATTTTCAGGAGTTAGCTTGATTGTGAAGTGTTGTAAAGCCACAAACGAGACTCCTTCAGATGAGTTGGCAGTCCCAGGGTCCTTGCAAAAAAATGCTTCCTCTGGGAAATTTATATTCATTTTAGCTACAAGAAAATGAGAGCTGCAATCCTTTTATAAGTGTATGGAAAAGCATGTGACTTCACATCAGATGTTTTCACTTCTAGGAATAAGCAGAATGGGAACCAATTGCAAAAGTGGGACGCACTGTGTCGGCACCAGTAGGGCCATGCAGATTTGGCTCCCAGGGGGATGATGGTCCCAAAAGTGAGACAGCACCAGAGCTCAGCGGAGAGAATGGGGAAGCATCCACAGAAGCGTGGTGTAGAAAAACATCTTAAAAATGTATGTTCTCATAGAAGGCAGCTATTATAGGAATACAAAGGCGGCAGCACCTTAAGACAAATTTGGCTGGGGAGAAGGAAACATCCTGAAGAAGTACTGCATAGTTACGTTTGCAGTATTTATAACACTGTCAATCATTTCAAGCACAGATACTAACACAATCCTGTCTTCTCTTTGAATGAAAGCAGGACTCAGCTCTGAGCTTGTTATCAAAGTTTGTAAAATCATTTGATAGTATTTTTTAATAGAAAACACTCCGTAAAATAAATTTATGTTGTTTTATTTAGTTGTTCTATTTAAAAATACTTTCTCTTTTTATAGTATTTGGAAACTAAATAAAAGATAGATTTAATTTTAAACATGAATTTTGGGATCGACTGCTATAGTGTAATGAAAAAGGTTTGCTAAAATTCTGCATATGTGGTTTATGGGGACTTTTTATTCACTCCTAACGGGAAAATGGTATTAAAACATAATTAAAGTTGTGAACAATGTTAAAGATTTGATGGTTTAAATATTCGGTCCAACTTCTGTTGTTTTTATGTGGTTTGTAATAAAATTCAGAAAATACATATAAAAATTCCATTAAAGATTATTTTCTTTAATCTGAGAATTTGGTAAATTCAGTATCTAGGGAAAACATGATGCTGATTTGCACCGTTCTATTTTGGTTATACAAAATTGGAGAATTCAGTATTCTTCTCTTTTTAACAGTGTTTTTATAAAAAGAGAGACTGAGAAACACATATATCAGCAAATCCCACATTTCTACAGGCTCAAATCCAATTTTAGATATAAGTTTCAAGATCACCACTGAAAATAGTAGGAATTGCATGCAGAGCAGCACTTGATTGTATCCCTATAAACGTCAAAACACAGAGAACATATGGGGTTTGTGCACAAAAATCTTAACACAGGTTCTTAACGGCATACACTGAGGTCAGTCTCAAGTTTTTAAAGGAAACTTTCTTATTATAGAGGTAGTTGAAGAAAGACAGCATAACTTCTTTTTTTTTTTTCCTTTGTAATAAATTAGAGTTGTAAATCTTAAATTACCTGAAGGGAGACAAGAAAAGATGGCCATACATGGCCATTTCATGGCACCTTCAATTACTACTAAAAATTCTGGCCAAATCAGACATATGAATGAACGAGATACATACAAGAATCCTTGCACTTGCCGATACAGTGCTGGGATTGCTGACAAAGGAACAGTGCTGTAAACTCATCTCAACAGCAACATCAGTCCCAGAAAATCTTGAAGAGAGACTCATAGCTATAGACAAGGCACCAGAGAAGAAGCAGAGATTAAAGGTCAATAAGGAAGTTCGGTTTAAAATGGTTTAAAATTATAAAAGCACCATTAACAAGAAGCTCCAGCAATGCCTTATTCCACCGTAGAGAGGGAAGAATTTATCTTCTTTTAATCTACACTGGAGAGAAGGGAGCAACATGGGATTAATAAAATCCTTTTTACTTTATGGTTCATCTCCTTTGACAAGGCTCTACTTTGCTTTTAAGTAACTGACTCTCTTCAGGCCTTCATGAACTCCTACCTGCTGGATGTCACAACCAAAGCCTGGACGCAAAGGAGAGAAGCCTGGACATCAGAATGAGGGCACATGCAGAGGCCAAGCAAATCGTGTGTACAACTAGAGGAGAGTTACATGAAAAAATAGGCAGAAGATGGTATTTAGCCATGAAGAAGATGGAATAATGAGATCCACCAACAGGAAGTTGGTGAGATCATTAAATTAATTTACTCATCATAGCACCATAACTAGTCAAGAACTAACCATGGAACATTCAGCATCGTAGTCTCCCTGACTCTTGCCATGATATTAGTGTAAACATTCTTCATAATGATTTAGAGAAAACAGTTCCAGATGTTGAATCTCCTTCAAAGCTTCTTGTAAGATCTTGAAGTTTTCTCATGGTTTCCTATCTCAAAGCTGAATCAGCTCAATGTTGAAGTGTTTAGTTGATGTGAGCTGATGGACTGAAATAGTAGTAGAATGCATTGGAGAAGGACCTTCAGCTGAGAGGTATGTGGGGAGCTGGATGAATGTTAAAGTGCAGTTTTGTATACTGAAATACTGTTTTCTATCCATTTGTTGTTTAATCTACAAGTATATTAAGAAGCCAGAAATCCAAATTTCTACCAGGCTATACCATACTCTATCTTTGAGCCAGTGAATTTTTCATTCCTAGATATATGGTGGCTCAACTTTAACAAGCAGAAAAGTCAGTAGTCATTTTTGTCTACATTTCTTCATGTGTGAGAAGTACCTGTATGGATATATTCTAATGAAACACAAGAAAGGAGTGTATCTTAATGCTCTGAATTCCTATGCAGCACTCTAACCACTACTGGGGAGAAAAAAAAAAAAAAAGATGTTTCTTCTTATTTGAGCTTTAGATATAGCCCTCTGCAGTATTTCATGTTGTCTAGTTCTGGCACTTTGCGCACCAGTTGTGGACTGTGTTGTGGCTAATCAAATACTAAATGGGAAGAGCAAGAGAACTGTATCAGGCAGGCAAGTGAAGCCTCACAGCAAATTCTGCTCCCAGGCACAATAACGGACATTCAGCCTTGAGGCCATGCACACAGGTCCCATCTTACCAGGCTGAGGGTATCAATCAGAGATCTATGGCTGATCTTATCACTCCAGGGTCCAGGTATGGTTGTGGGAAATCCGTGAGCTCTATTTGAGAATGTTTCATCAGGCCTATTTGAAATACCTGCTTCAGATCGAATGCACCACTCCTATGAGCTTCTGGTCTGGTTATTTATTTTTAAGGAAGCTCTGGATAACTGGGTGAGATGCTAATTTCTACACTATAGGCATCCATACCATTAGATGAGCCCCATACACTGTGCCACAAATCCACATTTCTTTTTGAACCCAGTCTGATCTTAGGCACCTTAAGGGCTAGACCCAATATAGTCTGAAAGTCAGTAGCAGAAGTCAGATTCAGTCAAATCAAGAATCACAGGATCCCAGGTGCTCCTTATTCTTAAAACCACCCTCTCACTCTGCTTATCTGAAAAAAAGTTGTCTTTAATAAGTGAAATACTGGCACCATGTCTGGATCATGTAATCAGCCTTCCATGCGAGACCCTCAGATAACAGAAACCACTGTACCTTCCGTGGATCTATAATGTTTTATAGGGGTTAAGGATATGGCTTGCTGTTATGACATGACATAGCATATAATTTTATATAAATAAATTTACACTATTCAAAACATAGCAGACTGTGGTTTTGCTTATTTAATCTGAATCAATTTAACAAACTGACCCAAAGAAAAGAATTTCAAGTACCGTTACTTGTAAATGTCAGTTGTCGGGGGTTTTTTAAAGAAACAATAAGATAGATGATGTGTTAGATTAACCTGAGGTAAGAAAATAGAGTCATAGCCAAAATTATAGACAAAGACTAATATCTGTGCAAGGAAACATACTGAAAACAAACGAAGTTTGACCTCTGGTAATGCTAGCAGCTGGGCTATACACGAGCGCCACTTCAGACCTGTTCATTATAGGAATTTTTTAAAGAGTTCGTTCTGTTGAACCGTTCCAGATAAATTAAGTCTTGGGTGAGTTTTCTGCTATTTTCCTTTCTTTCTCTAAGGAAACCCTTCAGACCAGTCTACTGAGAAACAAAATAAAACCTCATCTTATGGCCTGTTCTGTATAATTTTCATAAGAAATTTATGTTGTGGCCCAAATGCTGAATTAGCACATTTCCTGTGGCTTCGTGTCTTTCATCAAAACTTTCTCTTCCAACTACTTCAACCTGATTTTTCCTTTCAAAAGTACAGTTTTACATGTATTTTGTCTTCATGGTACAGTTGGTTTTCAGTGTTACAGCCTCTTCTCAACAGCTTGTTGCCACATTGGGCTGCAGTTTACTGCTCCTTGTGAGTTGTCATGCTGTAAAGTAGAATAGGGAAGTATTTTTGTCTATGGTATTTTGGATTTTTTTTTGAGCTGGTGTCAGTGTTTATTTCAGTGTATCAGCATGACTGAGGGGTGCAATGTCACAACCAGGGATGAGCAGTCAGGGACGAAAGACTCTTAAAATGGTAATTTCTCCAGAGAAAATGTATGTACTATCACACTCTAGTAGACCTTGGAAAAACATGGCTATCAAAAGGTCAGTGAGGGAGAAATAGTTTTTATAAGATTCATAAAAAACGAGGATCAGGATTTTATTTGGCAGGGGAGATGTTGGCGAGGATGGAGCTGTAGTGGTACGACAGGAGCACTCAGCTGAGATGCTCTTTCGGATCATGCCTCCTTTAAAAAAAACCCTATGTGAGACACAGGTATTTCGTGCACATGAAAAACAATACTTGAAATCTGAATGAGAACTCCCCATCTGAGAGTGCATAGCTTATCTCCAGAGACGAATCTAGATCTCATTCAAATCTAATACAATGTACATTTTGCAAAATAATAGATTTATCTCCCTTTTTGTGTGTGTTTACAACAGTACTTGATCTTTACACCATGTTTAAATGAATGTGCCAGAGCTCATCTGTGATATGGTATTTATGAGCTTTCATACAACTCTCACATCTTAGGATTTTTCTGGAGACTGTGCAGTACTTATGATTTTGAATGACAAGAATTTAAAGACAGAGCAATCTGACAAATGTTTTTAATGTGATGCAATGTTGGCATGCAACAAACATGAACACCTTATTAAAATATATTAGTGTCATGGTTTGATGTGGAGGGGGGATGGTTCTGGTGGCAGGAGAGGGGTTTTGCTCCCTGTGACCTCCCCGGTTTTGGAACTGGGTTAGGCTTAGTTCTGGCCACCAGATCAGACTGCCATCCCCCTCGGGGTTGAGCCAATAGGGCGCCTCTGCGAATTGCCCTATTTAAGTCAGGACAAAGGAACCAGAAAAGGTGCTTTGCCCAGGATCGAGCAGAGAAGGGAGGAGGGCACTGCCCCTGCTCCCTGGATCCCGGCCGGGCAGCTGCCTGCATCAGGCCGGCGCCGCCCACGGAGAATGGCGGCGGCGGAGCCAGCTGGGGAACTCGGGGTCACCCCACTCCCCCCACTGGGCTGAGTTCACCTGGAGAGGACTGAGATCTGAGAGAAACGGCCGCATCGACAGCAGGTCAGTGAGGATGGAGCGGGAGGAGGTGTGCCGGAGCCGAGTTTCCCCTGCGGCTGATGGTGAGATGGCAGGCGGCCCCCCTGCAACCAGGACGGCCTCGGTGGAGCAGAGACCCACTCGCAGCCCGTGGGGAGAAGATGCCTGAGCCTGAGGATGGTCGTGTTGGGATGCACGACACGGCAGAGAGGCATCTGGAGTCTGTGTGACGACCCACGCCGGAGCGAGTGGCTACAGCTCCCTAAGTACCCGAGACTGTGGTAAAGCCCACACTGGAGCAATCTGTGGGGAAGGATTGTTTCCAGTGGGCTGGACTCACGCTGGAGAAGTTTGTGGATTTTTCCTCGTGGGTAGGGGATCCACTGGAGCAGGGGAAAAGGGTGTAAGGACTCCTTCTCCTTTAAGAAAGAAGCAGCAGTAACAGCACGGAATGAACTGACCTGCACTCCCCCAGTCCCTGCCCCCTGTGCTGCTGGGGGGAGGAGGTAGAGCCGGGAGGAAAAGGAGGGGGGGGGGAAGGTGTCGGTTTTAAGATCTGGTTTTGTTTCTTTCTGTCCTCTCAAGTAATCGGTTTTTTGTTTCCCTTTGTCCTTCAAAGTAATCATTAATAAACTGTTTTGCTTTGAGAAAGCCCTGTCTGTTTTGCCCAGGACCATGGTTGGTGGGTGCTCCCTCTGTTCTTGTCTCAACCCTCAGTCCCTTTGGTTTTGGTTTTTTTTTTTCTCTCCTCTCTACTTTACTGGAGAAGGAGAGACTGTGTGAGTTTTAGTTGCTGGATCAGCCTAAAACCACGACAATTAGAAATGATTGCTACGTAAGTGGGATAAAGAAATGTGTTAATCTATTTCTTCTGAAAAATAATCAAGCCAACATTCAAGATGACTCCTTTATGCATTAAGCATGTGTAAGGCAGGAATCTCTACTCTTGAGCATTCTATACAATGTAGAAAAAAGCAATTTTTAATTGTATCATTTAATATTTGTATATAACCTTTCATCTTCTGCCAGAATACTTTTGAAACTGATACAAAAGACATATGAGATTGGATGTTGTTAGCATGTCTATTTAGGACTCCTGGATTATGTTTCCGCAGCTGGACAGCCAGGGACAAATCATTTCTCTGATCAGGGCTTTTATGATCCCACTAAAATTGATTAATAACAACACTCCACTTCTTTACAGAATGACAAATATACATTGACAAAACATGAAGTTTAATATCTAGGTTATTATTTATTTAATTAAAATTTCTTCCTTCATGCACCCTTGGTATCTAAGCACCCTTAAATTCCTCTAAAGAACAGAGTTGGGAAAAGAGGTGAAAATTGTCAGTTGAAAATTCAAGGAGTCCTTAGAGAGGCAAAACATGTGTGTCTCAAACATGATTTTTTTATTTCTAAATGATATCAGTGAGCAAGAATTTAGGTTTAAGCCCAAAGATAGAATCTCTAACACTGCAGGTTTCTCCACCAGTAAGGGTTATAACTTCTTTTATACTTAATGGTCCTCTTTAGAAAAATACTTTATTCAAACGTAAGGTGATTCATGATCACATACTCTGCTTTCTGGAGGACTTCTGCCTTTATTCAGTAAATAGTTAGTTGTTCACTGTTTGATTTCAAGCCTCATTTAATACCCATCATGTACATTTTGGTGCAGATTTATTTCATCCTTCACTCACAGTCAGGACTTATCAATCTATTTTTTATGGATTCACTTGCAAGCATAAACATAGCTATTTTGTAACACTGACCCATCACAAGAGATTACAGTAAATACCACTCTGAGATATTAAAAAGAGAATAAACAATGTAGTATTATATGCTTAATGAAAGAAAACACTAATTTGTCATGTGGTTAAAGCACCTCACCTGCTTGCTGAAGATATGAAGAAAGCAGCCCTGACTCTCATCTGAGAGTCGTAAGAGTGTTTTGGAGACTGTTCAACAATTTACAGCTTACACAAACCTATGGCGCAGCAGCCAGAAAGGATCCTGAATTATCAGACTTTACAAACTTTAGATGAGGCAGCACTGAGCCAATACCACATATCTGTGCTTAGCCAGAGAGGAGAAGGAACTGCTGTGCATCTATGTAGCTAATCACACTCCGGTGCCCATGAGATCTTCAACATGAATAGCAAAAAGCTGTACTAATTACCATTTTCACAAATCATGTTTAACCACCTTCTATGCGCAAAAGGTAACATATGGATGCCCTTTTGAACTGTTAACTCGCTTTTGGGGTGGTGACGAAACTCTCACCTTTTAGATTACAGATCTAGATCTCTTACAGCTATTACTAAAACCAACAAACAAATGAAAACAACAGAAAAACAAACAAACAAACAAAAAATGTCTTGCTAGCTCAGTTGAAAGAGTTTTAGAGAAGAGTTAAGTTCTACATCATTCTGTTCATGCTGAGCAAATGTCTTGGCATCAACGGTTTTACAACTCTATTTAAAAATAATACTGTTAAAATGTTTTAAACATCATTGTGTCTTCTGTCTCTCCTTTAGTTTTCAACTTCAAAGCTTCTAAAGCATATATTATCTGAGGTCTTTAATTACCTATCTCATGTGTCTGAATGGGCTTTGAGATACTGACTCCTTAATCACCTGTTCTACAGTAGTTTTTAACCTTTTTTTTTGCCTATGGTAGACAGATTTTCTTTTTATTACATTCCCCTATTTCATATCAGTATCTGAACCCCTTATAGAGCATTGTAAACAGGTATCTTTTCCTAAGAATAAGTCTGAATATAAAATACTGTACTTTACATTCCTATACTTCCTATTTTTACAGGAAATTTGAGAACCCAATCATGAGCTTGCAGAGGCATGAATGGTACCTGTTATTTTTGAAATGTACCCCTTCTCTCTTCAGAGATTTTTTTTAATTAGGCTTTTATGTTGACATTGTTCCAGAAAAGAAATGGACATGTTACAATGCTTTTAAAATATTATTCATCCCCTCCTACCCATAGAATCTCACTGTTGATCCATGCTCTGAGAAATGAGTCAGAAAAATAATAATTTGATAGGAAATATCCCTTAAGGCTCTCATTACTAGAAACTCCCACTCCATTCCATTTTTCTTATTCGAATCACAGAAATATTTCAAATCACCATTCATTATTTTTTAGTGATCTGCACCTCTTTTATAAGCTTCACACTCAAAAAGCATGTCTTCTAGATATTGATGAGAATCACATTATTTTCATTCTTTTCACCAGATGCATCGACTCATCATGTCTTATTTCATTAGTTACAGTAAGGTATGACGGTATATACACTCCAAAAATATCAGCAGATGTGGCCAGACTTTTAACTCTGCATCTGCCCTTTGAGAACCAAATTCTGAAAGCTGATTAATTTTTCAAGGTTCCTGAAATCTCTCATTTGATTTAGAGCATGTATATTCATCTGAATATATGGAAAATCAGCTACCATAGTTGTAACCTACTTGCCTCATATATTTTTGCCCCTACTGTTTTTTTTTTATTTCATTGTAGCTGTTATTTCAGCTCTACTAATTTAATCACACTGAAGACAGGGATAAATACAGAGCATGTATTGTGAAAGGATGTTTCTAGACTTAACGCAGGCTAAATGGAATTGAGGCTCATTAGTGACCCTGATTCCACTATAAAAATCACAACAACTTTGTAAAATATACATTTGAGTTATGTTATGACATTCACGTCTAGAAAAAGGGATTTGATCAGTTAATATGAAAACTACCAGAGTAGCTCCATTAATCAGATTTTATTTCTTCTACAGATCTGAATGTAAACAGTTGAGCAAGTGCGAGTTTGTGAAATGTGTTTATTATGTTATCCTTTTAACCTCATGAACTGTTTAGTATATTTAATGTAGAATGGCATCAATCACTCTTTTCTAGGTAACACTCAGTGTAGATACTTTGCATTGCTGAGAAATCTCATGAATAAAAATAAACTGAGAGAAAATAGTCAGTATGTAAAAAAAAAAATTCTAGGCAAAAGGATTTTTACCAATTTTTAGTTTCCCCAGGTATGGTAAGTTAGTGATGTCCTACAGCAGGGTCAAGTAGACTGCCTCAACGTGGTCCTTGACTTTTCCTTCACTGTCCCAAAGGCAAAGGACAGAGCAGCTGTGAACCCCTGCTTACCAGTTCAGTCTGGCTCAATGGTACTAGGAAAGCATGATGGGGTTGGAAGGCAATTACAGGCACAGGCAGGGCAGCACCGAGATAGAGGGCCCAGTCGTAGTGTGGGTAGCAACAGTTACATGTCCAGGACATTGAGGTGCAAAGGTGTTTAAAAAGCTCTGTCATGAAGGTGAGAAAGACAAGAGACCTGAAATACTCAAACAAGTTCCCCAGAAAGTTGACAGAGAAAACTAGGTACCTTTTTCCTACCAGTGTGTTGCCTCTTTTCTGCCAGTGCATCTGCCCAGTCCTAAAAGAAGGACTCTCACCATCACCGTCATGAACTTTATGAAGAGGTAGGAGATTAAAGCTTCAATCCTCCCCAGGCTAGAACTAGCTTTAAGCCACCTCTTCTTCTGGTTATGGCCTTTAACTTGCTAAATAACAATGGATGATATTGACACCTCAAACACAAATCTGTTTCCCTACACCAAACTTCTAGCACTTTAGCACTCAGCAAAATCATCTGTCAAGCAAGGAAGCTTGTTTAATGTTTTTACGGCATTAAACTTATTGGAGAAGAGGCAGAGTATATGGTATGAATTGCTGGATTCTGGGACTTGGCAGAACTTGGCAGCCAAGATCTGTCCCTTCCTTCATCCGTGTTCTCTGAGAAGGGGCAGATCATGCAGCAGCGGAAGATGACTGAACAGAGAACTCTTGCTCCACTCTGTGATATAAGAGAGATCACATCCGGGCCTTGCCCATCTAAGATGGAATGTTCTCACTTTATACTGAAAAAAATTTTTTTTAACACGAAATATCAAAACAGCTTCTGATTCTTCTATAAATTACTTACAGCAAGACTTTTTTGAACATTGTGTGCTGGGTTTATGTGGTGGGGATTTGGTAGCAGGGAAGAGACTGCAGAGATGGCCTCTGTAAGGAGCTGCCAGAAGCTTCCCCAGCTCCAAAACCAGTTGGACCTGTCTCTGGCCAGGTCAGACTCACCTTTGGCCATGGCCAAGACAATCAATGCCTCTGCAAATGCCATATTTCAGAAGGGGACAAAGAAACCCGGACTTGCAGTGAAGAGAGGGGGGAGGTTGGGGGCTGCCCTCCCCAGCCTCCTGGGCGGGCGACTGCCCATGCTGGGAAGCTGCCACTTGGCTGGAGTTGGCCGCAGCAGCGTCTTGGAGAGCTCCGAAGCACCGCGCTTCCAGGGCGCCAGCTGGGCGGAGTTCATCCTGCTGGGTTGGCTGAGAATCGTCGGGCCCAGCATGGCTGCAGCAGAGAGAGGGCTGAGACCTGAGAGAAACAGCTACACAGACACCAGGTCAGTGAAGATGGAGCAGGAGGAGGTGTGCCAGAGCTGAGATTTTCCTGCAGCCCATGGTGAGATGGCAGGCGGTCCCCCTGCAGCCCATGAGAGAAATGGTGGAGTGGAGACCCACTCACAGCCATCGAGAACTCTACGCTGGAGCAGAGATGCCTGTGCCTAATGGAGTTCATAGAGGACTGTCTTTGTGGGAAAGATCCCCCATTCTGCTGCAGACTGATGGTGGCACAGAGATGCATCTGTAGTCCATGTGAGGAGACTCCATGCTAGAGCAGCTGACTGTACCCTAAGAAGCTGTGACTCCATGGGGAAAGCCCACACTGAAGCAATCTGATCGGTAAGGATTGCATCTTGTGGGAAGGACTTCCATTGTAGAAGTTCATGGAGAACTTTCTGTTGTGGGAAGGGACCCCACGTTGGATCAGGGGAAGAGTGTAAGGAATTCTCTGAATTCTCTGTCTTTAAGGAAGGAGCAGCAGAAATAGTGTGTGATGAACTGACCTGCAACCTCCCCATTCCCCGTCCCCCTGAGCAACTACAGGAGGAGGTAGAGCCGGAAAGACGGGAGGAGTGAGGAACGTGTTTTTAAGATCTGGCTTTTTTTCTCATTATCCTCTCAAGTAACTGTTAACGAGCTACTTTGATTTGTCCCCAAGCCCAGTCTGTTTTTCCCAGGGCCATGATCGATGGGTGATCCCTCCCTGTTCTCATCTCGACCCTCAGGTCTTTGGTTATATTTTTCTTCCCTTCACCTCATTGAGGGGGAGGAGTGAGTGAACGGCTGAGTGGTGGCTGGGCTGCTGCTGGGCAAAACCAGGGCAATATACCAGGTGGTTGTTTCATAACCAGTTGCATAATATATGCAATTAAACAGCAAGCACAATGTTTGTAAGATCAAAAGTTCAGCTGCCTGTAGATTTCCCAAAAGCAAAGAAGAGCTGCCATCGCTGACCCCCCCCAGGTTAGCTGCCTGCATTTGTGATGGCTCACTGGAAACTAAAGCAACCTGAAGACACTTGTTCCCAATCTGAGGCCACAAGTGTCATCCCCACAGAACCAGAATGGCTGCTGAACTTGCCATCAAGTTTTTGGTGAGACAGTGCTCTGATAGCTGCTACCTGTTCAGGATTTGGTGGCTTTTTCCAAGTCTATGGCAATGTATGACCTGTTAGGATGCTGGCAAGTGACTCTGCATCCTCATTGAAACCACACCTGACAATTATTCCTCACTGCACAATTATTCCTCACCGCACATTTATATGGCTTTGTTTTTAAATCAACCTCATTATGTAGGAATGCAAGATGTTTTAGGACAAATGGAGACTAAGAGATCCCTCAAGTCAGTTTCTCTTTAGAGTTAACATACCATGAACTGCAATGAACCAGCTCATGAGCTTCATCTTTCACTCCCATTCACCTGGCAGATGCTCTTCAAGGTATGTGAAAAGTGATTCATTAAACTGGCCACAAAGGGCAGACCTTAGAGTAATTTTACTTACTATCTTTGTCTTCTCGTTTATTATACACCAAGTAGCAACAGGCAAACGTTTTATTTTATCACTTTACTCACATACCATAGTTGTGTAAATGAGATGTTCATCTAAGTATGAAGAGCACTTTGGTCTGTTTAGTCAAGATGGAAAGGAGATGGATGAAGACATGAAAAAGGAAAAAGAAATAAAAACAAAAGGGGAAGTGTGAAACAGGGCAGAACTTTAACGAATGAGTGGATAGACAGTGTATATATTGCATAAAAACTATGGATATTTGATACCTTCCAATGAAGGATTATATGCACTTAATTTAGGAAATCTATGAAGTCAGACAACCTTTAAAATCTTTCTGATCCAGATAAGACCATCAGAACAGACATCAAGGGCTGAAGCAAAGTCCCAGAGCTTTTTACCAGATGATCATCAGTAACTTGTCTCTCAGGGAAAAAGTGTATAAAGTGAGACAAACATAGACTTATTTTTTCATAAAGTGGGCCCTGCCTTCTTTCAGCACTGTGGGAAATCCTGAACTAGACAGTACATTTAGGCGTGATACACGTACATGCCGGTATATTATAGGATATGTCTGCATGAGGTGAATTTGTATAAGCTTGTTTTTAAACTTATGTATGCTTCTGGTCAGAATCCTACAGCAATGCATCCTACAATTTAATTATGTACATCGTGTGTCCTGAGAAATAACTACTTCTCCCTAAAACTTTTCCTGAGTACTGCTCATGACTTTATAAACCTCTGTAAGCTGATCTACAGACAATTATTTTCATAGCTATTGCATGTGTAGATTCCAATGTTTACAAATGATTCTTATGGCTTATGCAAATCTCTGCTTTGGAAAATTTTTTAATTTCATGAATTTGCATTAACTGAATGTCTGACTGACTGTTGGTTTAATTAAACGGAAACACCTTCTATGGATCACAGTATTTGTTTGCAGCAATTAAAAAAAATAGTCTTAAATCTGTAGAAAAGTTTCACTGTGGACATACACCTTTTTTTTTTCAGAAAAGGGAACATGTTTTCACTAACTTTATTTGTACCAACCATTATGTAACTGGTATGGGTGGCAAGAAGATATCACACATCAACACAATCAGATCAATATTCATTTACCTCTCAGTTTGTAAAAGCAGTGGAGATAACAAGAGAATGCCCTACATATGCAGTCATCTTTTTGGTATTAACTGTTAATAATTTTTATAAATGTCATTCAACACTGAGCTACTTTTACTAGATGCTCAATTAGGCACAGAACAACCACGAGATGGCATGCGTTAGCTGTAAATGAATTAAATCAGCGCAGCTCCAGAGGACTAAAGGGAAAGGATTTACCTACTAGTAACTGTCATGTGGATGGTTTTAGGTGAACAATACTGTCATTTAGGGAGAGGAAAAAGTTACAATTAAGACTAAAAGTAAATCCAGAACATCGGAGACGCAAAAGAGAAGAGTCTTGCGGAAGAGATAAGCATGGCTAGTCCAAGGCAAAATTCCTGGCAAAGAAAAAAATACATTTGAGCCTGACTGACGGGCAAGCAAGAAGCTCCCCAGTGCTTCTCACATGTAAGGGCTGACTCACATTCCTGACACAGAAGGTGCATTCCAGCATGTCTAAGCAGCTCAAAGCCCTGCCCTACTCTCCTGTTGACCCCATTTCACAGGAATCCCAACCCATGCTCTGGGGTCTCAGTCTTAATTCCCCCATAAAGGATCATATTTGTGATCCAGAGCTCCTTACCCTCAGCTCCGTGGGCTCTGTCAGCCATCATCTGAGGACCTGCAGTGCAGGAAGCAGTACTATGAACAGCTTTCATGTACATGCAGGCATTTGCATATCAGGATACACTTGCTACTAGCTGTGCGACCCAAAAGTTTCTATTGCTTGTGCATTTCATGCATATTTCTCCATATATTATTAATTTGTTATTATATTTTTGGCCATGATCATGGTTTTGGGTCCAAAAAAATCTCTACTTCTGGTACTGCTCTAGCAGACTAACCTTTTGTAGAACTACTGTTGATACTTTTAGCCTTGTCAGACACAGAGATCATTTCAAGATGTTTTCCAGAATCTCTACAGCCACACCAGCACATTTCTCTGCTTCTTAGATACACTACCATAATAAGTATACGGGAAAAGCTAATTCAGGACTTATCACTCATGGTTAATATTTCACATCTCAAAGAAAAACAATTAAACTTCTACTGCACAATTCCTGTGCAGGATGCAGCTGAACAGCATAGTCTGGGTAATTTTATATTATTATTATTGGGTAATTTTTTTCCTTTGGGAGCTGGTTTGATTCTGAGGTGCTCGTGCTTGGCCCCAGCCTCAGATACCCTGCACGTGCATTGCAGCCATGTCTGTGTCTGGACACTCCCCTTGGTCATCTGAAGCCCTCCTAGCTGACCTGCCAGTGGACTGGACCTCATCATGTCCTTGTCCTCAGAGCCCTGCATGGCCATCCTGGACTCTGTCGTGCCCCAGTTCCCCTCATCAGGCCTTATCCTGCCCCAGATGCAGGCTGACATCCCAGTTTGACCTCTGTCACTTGCATTGTTCTGTGCTATAAACTAACTAATGGAAAATGTCACAAAATACATTTTTTCTATTAAAAAAAATGTAGAAGAAAACATTTGAGGCTATTTGCCACAAACCTCAACTGAAACCTGAAAAATTTGCTTGAAAACATTCCTTCAGGGTTTATAAAAGTTGAGGTTTTCCCTTTTTTCCTGCTATTGTAGTCCAGTGCCTCCCCACTCTGAACAACTCTGTCGTCCCAACTGTTGGCGCATCAGGGGACAGCCGGGGTGCGGTACAGGGGGCGGACTGGCTTGGATGTGTGATGTAAGGCATGAGGGGACATTTCCAAACGTTTCTGTTTTGTTTTGTTTTGAGCTAAAGGCTTTTCAGCTGTCAGGTGTTCTCTCTTTCCAACAAAAATAAAAGATTAAATTGTCTGCAGAAACCAGATACATTCAAAAAAAAAAATGTCCTTCTAAAGAAAACTCAATATCCTGTTGGAAAATAGATTCAGTGGAAAACAACCAGCAAGAACCTTGTGCAGTTTTATCCCAAGGCCAATTGTTTCTCTTAAAACCTAACTCACTTTTGGAGAAACACAATCTGCAATTGTTCAATCTCAGAGAAGGAAAAAAATGGATTTCATGTTCTAATGGTCACTGAAGGGAGTGCATCAACTGCGAACACAGAATAAAGTATCAAGCATTCGTTTGTTTAATTGAGGAGACTGAGCCACAGCTATATGGCTGTCGATCTATTTTGGCCATTTTATCAAGCATTTTGAGGAACCAAAATAATATTTGTATATCAAGAGCTTATAATACTAGCACTAGTGTATTATTTAAGATGGAAATAATATTCAAGCCTGTCACAAAGCATTCAAGCACGTTTAAATTATGTCAGTGTTGTCATCTGTAACAGAGAGCTTATACAGAGTTATTTTTATTGATATAGTTTGTTTTCAAGCTGAAGAGAGATGAAAAGCAGGATATTTTTCATGCTGAATTTATTTAGTATCAAATATTCTTTGGTGATCAACATGTTGGATAGTGCAATATCTGCATTACAATATCTTTACTGCTAAAGACATCCTGCATACCTGTTATTAAAATGAAAAAGAAACAATAATATAATGGTTGAAATATTCACAGCTTTAGAAATGAAATATTAATTTCATTTATTAATTATTGTGTTGTTATTGCATTTTATTTATGCTATTTAGAGTTGAAGTGAACAGAAGCTATAATTTCAAATGTAAATATTGTTAACATTTCCAAATAGATTTTGTGTAATTCTTGCTGCAAATGCAGAATATATTTACCAAATCAAAGTTCATGGTGGGTTAAAATTTCCCATAAAGAAACGCTAACGAAAGATTTGCATAACAGTAAAGTTATCAAAACTAAGGTTTAAACATGATGCTACACACGTCTAGAATAGAAGAAAAAGCTCCTTGCCCCATATTTGCAAATAGCAGAAACATAGCAGGGAAGAAGCAATTGGATAAAGCACTGGGTCAAAATGTCAATAAATGTTCATGAAAGTGTGTTCATTGCTCAGACAGGATTGTTTAGCCAGTTCTTACTTAGAGAAATAATGTAGCTGATGGGTTAAAATAACATTTTGAAAAGATGTGCTATAATTAAAGGCATAGATGAGGCATGTTTGCCCATGATTTGTGCACATAGCAGTGGTATTGATATTTTTATATCCATGCTTTTGAATATCAGAGCTGTCTGAAATTGAATCCCACTGCTTCCTTCACAGAAGGAACCTATACACTACGCAAAAGAATACATCAAATACGCCCAGAGCAGGCAGTTTGTGCCCACAGCTTTTGAAGGAAAAAAGAAATTAAAAATTCATTCCTAGTTCACTAGTGTCATCTGGTGGCCACACTGAAAACAAATGTTATTTTCCGTAAGGTTTCTGCGTGCCTTTTTAGGAACTGGCTGACAAAAGCTCTGTTCTCGTACATCATCTCACCACACGACAGAAATCCTTCTCTCCCTGTTTTTCAGTCCACTGTTTCTTTTGCCCTGCTCATTTTGTTGTTCCCTCCTATTCTCCATGCTCATGATCCACCTGTTTAGTTCCCTCTGTTAAAGCGCAGATCCTAACTGAAGTCCGTAGAGGAAAACCGTGACCCCTGGGGGGTAGCTCACTGAAACCTGTGAGCTCCCATCAATAAGGAAAGACTGCTCGGAGTTACGTGGGGCATATCCCACCACTGAGCAACCCTTCTGCTTGTCCCTGAGCTGCACTTAGGGCTGATGTAAGAAAGCTAGAACCATTGAACTGTGACTGTGAAGAGAGCAACTGAGATTTGAACTCCATGAGAGGCAAGGGAGATTCTAAATGTGATCTAGATTTAATTCCTGACATCTGCACTATTTATTCTTGTTTCCCATAACTACTCCTACTGCTCAACTACTCTTTGTTGACTCCTGGGAATGAGTAATTTCAGAGATGAACATGATTAAGATATAAAAGAGATGGCTGAAAGCTAGCACATGCCTGTGACATCTGCTCTTGCTGGAGGAGGTGGAGACACTGAAGGGCAGAAGTCAAGTTCCTCCTTCACTCCATTCTTGGGAGAGCCAAGAATAAATAATGGTTTGTTCTTATTCAGGGGAATGCAAAATAGAAAGAAAAGTAGAGCAAGCCAGAGACTAGTAAGGCTAGAAAAGGTCATAAACTGTATGTGTGGAACATTCCCATAGAGGAAGATTTCTCCATGTATTGTTGGTGATATTCAACAATTTCCTTAAATATATGTTTAATATAAATAAACAATATTTTTATATATATATATTTATATCGGAACACCAATGCCATCAACATGTGCCTGTAAATCTTGTTTCCTTCAGTCAGTCAAGCAGTCTACTAAAAAATATTTGTCCAGTAAATGCATCCAGAAGTTGATTTAACAAATCCTGAGCCTTTATTGTCACAGTGCTTCATTAAAAGCAGAGGTATTCAATAATTTCATCACACATATTATTATTACAAATGAATGTGAAGGCCCAGAAGTTTTTGTCCCAAACAAAACAAGAAGACAAAATCTCAGGATTTTTTTTATAAAATGAAGCATTTTAAAATATTTTGTTTTCAACTATAATTGAAACAACGAAGTCAAAAAGAATCACTTCATTGTCATTAGAGTGCCAGACAAATCCACAAAGAACACTGTTTTAACAGTTATAAATTTTACCAGGCCAGCATTTTCTACCTAGAAACTGTTCTAGCATAAGATTTTTGGAGAGCTATACTCTTACTTTCAGTGCTGCTACTCTTTAAAGGTTAGAAGATACTAAAGTAATCTACCAATTTTTTCACAATCATTATTCTTGAACAGTTCTGTTCTGGACACTCCCACTACAGAGTGACAATTTTTAGAAAAATGATACTAAATGTGCAAAGTTATTAACAAAACCCCAAATCTCACTTCTAATATAACAATATGATGTTAACATTTGAAAACAAATTAAGAAGTTGTGGATGCCCCATCCCTGGAAATATTCAAGGCCAGGTTGGATGAGGCTTTGCGAAATCTAGTCTAATGGAAGGTGTCCCTGCCCATGGCAGGGGGGTTGGAACTGGATGATCTTTAAGGTCCTTTCCAATCTAAACCATTCTATGATTCTATGATTTTCTTTCTTTTGCCTTTTCTCTCTGTACCTGTTTGTTGCATGACCATGCATCACTTACATCAGACAGAAAGAGCCTTGTCCAACCCCCTTCAGAGCCTCCACCTCACTGAAGAGCTCCTATAAGCTTTATAATTACAACATCTTAGGAAGCAAACCTGAATGCATTCAACCTTGCAGTGTTCCTGGGAAGAGGGACTGGGTTGCTGTTTCTATTTTACCCAAGGGCAACTGAAAAAGAGATGATCTGACGTTCCTAAGCAGGGACTACACCCAAGTGTCCCAAGCTAACACCCCAGCCACTGACGTACACAGAAACTGAAATAAAGGAGTCCCCTACTGGTACTAAAGCGATCCAGGCTGAACTGCACTCTTTTCCAAGGCAGGGGAATGCTAACACTGATCACGCACATGTGTGGGTGGAACATGTCTGGGGCTAATATGCCACTGGAATTTTGACATCATAAAGTGCATATTTAGTCTTTTTAGCTGACAGCGTTAAGAGGGAAGACCATGCCATATACTTGGCGTAAGTGTTGTTTATATTATATCATATAGTCTTTAATTACAAAATGAAGCATTTTTTTCATTTTTACTTCAGAATCCTTTCTCATGGACTTCTAGCTATTTACTGTCCTTGTGTCATAACTTGAAAATAACAGTTTTCCATTTCTGCTCTTCTCATTCATTCATTTTTCTGTTCTTTTAGTACTTCTGCCTTCAAATGACACATGAATTAATTATTGTTTTTCATCTGCTAAAAATATGTAGTATAGCTCCTAATTTTCTCTAAATACTAATTTATAAATGGCTATGTATTTTACATTTCTGGACAGCATAGCAATTCCACTGAACATTGAACTTTTGTAAGAGAAAAGTTATGTCCTCCATGCAAGGCTTTTCTGGAAAATAAGATTCTTTTTTTTTTTTTTGTCTTATAATAAGCTTTCTTTGTGTACCTATAATAAGATTGCTAGCTTGGTATATAAGCTTAACTGACCTTCATTTGCATGCATTTTTCTAAGGGACAGAACATGATATTTTGGACTATTAAATCAACAACTGAGTCATGATTTTCCTCATAGATTCAAGATATTCCTAAATAATAGATAAGAATCACAGACAGACCACTGCATATACCTGTGAATCACCCTATCGGGTCTTATTTGGTTTTATGTCAGCCACCTCACAAAATACTTATTTGCATTTCTTTTTAAGATGAATCAAGAAAAACTAAGCTTGAACATACAGTTTTCAAAGAGCAATGTAAAAAGATAATCATGTTCCTATTTCATTAACACCTGGAAAGTATAACCAGGTCCATAATATGTACATCATTAAAAATATTCATTATCTTAACACTGATACAAGTCTTAGCAGATGAATAGCTTCAGTGAAATGAGTGTGACAAACGAATGACAATTTTTTTAATCTTTCAAAACTAGGATCTCAATTTTTACACTTACTGATTTCTACTTCCTCCTAGCTTGCCTATAATGTTAGGAATTGAAATACATTGTAGAAAAAAAGTCAAGTAAAATGCTAATTTTGGGGAAAAAACCAAACCAGACCAAAACGAAACATGCCAGGATATACAGGTATATCAAAACTAGGATTGCTATTACATTTAATAATGCAAGAAATCAATCATGAATGGCCCAATAAAGTAAAATTCAAACCAACACACTGTTATTTATCCAGTAATGCAAAAAAAACCCAAAACAGTAGGGGTCACATCAGTCATAAAAATGAAGGTATATTTATCTAAGTATGTTCTAGAAGCAACCATCTTACCTAAGATCATGCAGCAGTTCTCATGATGTGATCATAAAAAGTCCCTAGCTGTTTTTGCAAGGCTAGGTTTCTTAAGCCAATTGTCCTGGACAAATGCCACTACATCTGGGGCTATAACGAGAATACTTTTTCTGCTGATGCTCAAGTGATTCCAAGAATGAATTTTCATTTCGTTATGTTCATGATCATTGTATGTTCAAATAGTCTGAATGTCAAGAAGTAGAGCTACAGCTCAACTAGGTTCAGCATCTTAGAAATCAACTTAAAGGTATAATGCCAGAATTTATTGAATTTCTGTTCTAGAATGTATATTCTCCTTAAGCATTTCAGGATAAATTCTGCCCTGCTGAAAAGACAGAATGCCACATGATTTATAGAGTTAAACCATACAGAATAACAGTAATAGCAAATATTTGCTGTAAAATAATTAGCCAACCAACAATAAAATCACACTGAAATGACGAAGTATAGTGTGTATTAAAGCATTTGAAAACAGAAATGAAAAAGTTGGATGGATTTACTTTTCACATGGTTCATCTAATGAAAATATTGTACCTGCTTAAAATTTTCCATTTTATTTAAATTAAATAAGCAATATTCTTCCACTTATTCTAAATTTTCTTGTAGTTTATATGTCAGTCCTTATAGCATTTGGAATTACGCTTACCCAGATATTGTCTATTTTATAAATAAATTTATTACTAGCTCTATGGGAAGCAAACTTTTAAGTACAAATCCCACATTTTCAGTGGAAAAGATTGAAATTTTGATTAATGAATTCCAAACCATTTTCATAATTCAGATAGCTGTTCAGCCATTTAACTTTCACAGACTTGTTATTATCATTGCAATGTTCTGTTCTCTTTTGTTCTTCTGAAAGCCATTTAACTGTGCAGTCAAGGTATCATGCTGACTTTCTAATTTGTCAGTGAATCATTAAAGAAATGAACACAGGCATAAAATAATGAAATATCAGGCAAAAGAGAATATCTATCCATATTTGTCTCATACACCAAAGCCAGAAAAAAAATCAAGCAAATATCCTACAGAAAGTGTTATTACTTTTTTGTACTATTCCCTTTGGACTTTGAAATTACAAAATACGGAAATTGAGAAGTATAGATTAACAAAATAATTTTTTTTTTTCCTCCTTCTCACTGGCTGCCTTACTTTGCAAGTTCAAACAGGAAATGAAGAAATACTGAAAGCAGAAATAGCACAGATGGCCACAGGACAGTAGTCATAATTTTAAATATTTATTTCTTTGGGTTTTTGTAAGTCTACACATGTATTTGTTTTTCTAAAGCCTTGCTTTCCCTTAAGGTAACCTAAACAGTCTGATTTCATCAGACATCTTAGAGTGTGCTTACAGGATTCCCACAGTAGTTTCAAGAGGAAGAATTTATTTTCTGAGTTCACTATGCAGGTTTTTTGACACCTCTCCTGTCATTGTCTTCCAGGATACATATTCCTACAGTAAATGTCTCAAAAAATAATTCAGTGAACTGCATTTATAAGAGTAAGCACATCTAGAAATGTCATGGCTTGATCCATTTGCTAATCAACGCCACAGTTAAAAGGATGGTTAACCTCAGCATAAATGGTCTTTAGTCTTTTATAAGTGCTGTCTCAAATGATCAAGATGACAGAAAATTTCTAAAATCAGTGTCATATAAAATATTCAGTAAGTAGAATGTGAAATATGACAAGCATTAATACCAGGGTTATATGGGTTAAAGACTCTTTTCTTTTTTCTAATATAGAAAAGAACTTTTAATTTCAAAAGAAATATGTTGTGGTTTCAGTTGCAGTCACTACATTGGTTTATTTGATCCAAAAATGTTTTACTTTTTGGCTTGCTACACTGAAATCTAGCCTCTCAGCAACCAGGATTGACCTTCATAAACAGTCTTATCTCTGTAACGAGCCAACCCACAAGCTTGGATACATTTACTGGAAATTTTTGCAACTTTGGATGCGATACGAACTTTGCTTTCTAGGCTGATGTTAATGACAACATAAAAAGAGATAAATTCTGAATTTGAGCTGATGAAATGAGGGCCCTTTACTGCAAAGTTGTCTTAATCTGGAAAGATTTCGTGCTGTGCAAATAAATTGTTAATGAGCCTTAAAATGTCAAGAATTATAATTTGAAGTACAGTTTAAAAGGAGGAAAGAAAAACTCCCTCTTAAAGGGGAGATTTCTTAAACATGCAAGGTAATATTGTAATATTTGAGTTTTTTCCTGTTTAGAAAACATCTCTTATTGGCTTTGGAAAGTATCAGCATAGAGTCTGCAAATGATGAAGAAAACACAGAAAAAAAAAGGGTTAAATCTAAATAGTTAAAGCTTCTATTTTCATCTCTTTCCAGAAGATGGTAGTGTAGCACACTGTTAAAGACTCTTGTCGAACTTAATCTTTCAGTGTGAGTGCTAAACCTAAAACAAAAAGAGAGTAATTGAGAAGAAAATAGTTTAGAAACTTGCACTCATAAGGTTTAAAATGCAAGAAGGGTCATTTTGGTCAATTGCTTTAATGTTTAATTTTAAATATTGTATTAGCTAACATCAAAATATTTGATAAGTGGATTACAGAAATATTTCATCAAAGGGAGTGGAATGTGTTTTTGATTCTGAAGATTATTTTGTTGTGCTTGAGACAATAACACATTTAAATAAATACATAATACATTGTTCTGTAGAAAGCACGCATGATAGGACTACAGGTTTCAGAGCCTTCCACACTGAAGTTAATGCTCTCCTGAAAAGTATTTGTATATTCTAGAGCAGAGAAAATGTCAACAATTGCTATTTAAAACAAGTAAACAGACAAATAAGACAAAATTAATTAATGTTGCTGTGTCAAATATGTGTTATAAATATGGAAGTAAATCTGTGGCTAAATACTGTCACTGTCAAAAGATATAGTATGCCTGAGAAAGAAATATTTGTTCGATTTACTGAATTTCAGTCTTAAAGAATCTTCATAACATTTTCTGCAACTGTAAATTGTAGATTATTCCTTGCCCTTATTCACACAGAGGCATTCAGATTTCTTGTGGAGAAAAAAACAAACAAAACAAAACAACAACAACAAAAACCTCCAAGCAAACAGAAAACCAAAACCAAACCAAACAAAAAACCCAAACCCCACAAGAACAGCTTCTGATATTAATTTCAAATGGCGCTATTTTAGGATTTGTATGTTTGACTTAACTATTCATTTACTGAATCAAGTAAGTTGTATTTAATTAAAATATATCTACTAGACAACCATCCAGTCTGAACTGAGAGAAACTGAAAATTTTCTGCTTTCTTAGTGCTTTTCACCTATAGTTAATCACTCATAGTTAAACTGTCTAGGCCTTAAATCAAAATTAAGGGTTTAATTGCAAACTATATGGGTTTTTCATACCTTTATAGATGATAACAAGAGCCAAATGGTGCTCTGTGTTTCTTTCCTTGAAGATGTGTAGATACTCTAAGTCAACTTTTTGTAACGATCACACTAAGTGATCTCTTTCTGGAAAAATAATGTCCCTCAGTTAGAAATTTCCTCAGTCACTGGAATATTCTTCTATTTTCTAAATTTCTGTTCATGTTTTCTAAGCCTTTAAAAAAGCTGGACATGAAAACCCAGAAGCTGTACTCCTGTAATGTATACAGAACGATAATACCTCTCTTCACTCCTATTTATTATTTGTCCATAAATAAATTTAAGTATATATCAACTTTTATGTAATAGTCGTCTGTATTGTAGTGAATTTATGTTTTCCTCCATGATACTCCCTTAAAGAGACCAGGATACAGTTACAGGTAACATCAGACACTTTCATTCTTTCTAGGCATGTAGCTTGCTATTTAGCAGTTTGCAAAGCATTTTGTTGAATGGATACTGCCAGGAAAACCACATCTCTGGATACAGCTATTCCGTCTTCTGTTTCCCACCATTCTGCCAAATTCATGTCATCTATGAACTTTCATTAATTACGTATTATTTCAGATAATTGATGAGACTGTTGAATACTTGGCCAACTGTCTTTCCATCTGAAACTCCATTGGAAACTACTGTTTCTGTAGGTGGCAGCGCATCGACAACTTCTCTCTGGACTGTGACAGTTCTTAAACCATTTCCTGCACTGTCTTGTGATCGTTCTGCAAATGTTTTGATGACAATGTCATAAATTGCAAGAGTTATTACTTTGTTAAATCTTAGTCACCAAAACCTAGAGACAACCATTTAGTCCTGGGAAAGCGTCCATAAAATATTGATCCACAAGCCTTTGCATACTAAGACCACTAACATCCTCTCAGTTGCCTGTATTAACAAACATTAGATCTGGAGTAAAAAACTGCAACCATGACTCCTTCCAAAAAGGTATAAATCTTCCATCCAGGCTAGTCAGATTTTACTAATAATGTTGCTAAGTTTTCACCTTTTTCCCCCCGTTTGCCACAAATTTAAAAAAGTTTTAAATTAAAATTGCCAAATTTGAATTTGAATTTGCTTTGGAAGTATTGTAATTGCCTTTCCACCATTTGTTGGGGCATCTGCTATGTCTGATAGCTTTGAACCCACAAAAAACCCTTGCCGTAAAACACAAACCAAGGGGGATCTTTCTCCTTCTACTTAAAAACCACAAAAATGAACCATCCATCTCGCTAGCCAAAGCTTCTTCACTGCAGCCTGCAAACATGCAGGCAGCAATGTTTGCTTCGAGCGACCCTGTGCGTCAGCACAGTTTGCCTGCATTTTTCCAGCTGTGACTTAACTTTTACATTCTTTCTAACGTAAATTCCTCCAAATAAATGCCTCTGGACGTTGCAAAATATATGTGCAAATTAACCCTGGCCACTAATAGGTCTCCTATATCCATAGTGGTGTCAATGAAGGTTTTAATCCCTTGTTTTTAAAATGTTAAGTCCCTGTAAATGTGGTTTATCTGGAAAGAACTACATTTGTCTAGTAAGTACGTCATCCTGCTTTCCAAATACAGAACAGAAATATTTATAGAAGATACCTACAACAATGATAATCACTGTCATCTCAATTCAGTAACAGGCCGTTACTGTTACTAAACTTTCTATTATTATTGAAATCCTTTAAAAATAATTATTTTCCTTCAGCATGTGCTGGATTTTCCCCTTTTTCTTTCTCTTCTTATTTCTCTCTTTTCCCCCTCCTATTTCTTTGTCCTCTCTCTTTCTTTTTCTTTCTTTCTTTCTTTCCTTCTTTCCTTCTCTTTCTCTCATACTCTATTTTGTGTCTCTCTCTTGTCTTCTTTTCTTTCTTTGTTTCTATTTCCTCTTTTTCTCTTTCCTTCCTTCCTTCCTTCCCTCTCTCCCTCCCTTTCTTTCTTTCTCACTCTCTCTTGTCTCTGTTTACTTTCCTGTTCATATGTATCAAACTACTGTTTCCTTCCCCAATGGTTTTAAACAATGTCTTTCAATTTGTAACCACTTTATTTACTTTTCCAGATAACCAAATGAATTTCTTTTATTTTTTTTTCTTTTTAGTTTTCTAACAATGACTTTTCAGCCATGTGAGAAAGCCTTCTTTACTTTTCATATCATAAAATTTCTTTCAGTTCATTTTGTCTTTCTTTGTCTTCTCTTCAGAAAAATGACCTACTGATTACATGTTATCAGATAGAGTTTATACTGAGCATAACAAGAGCATGATCACAAATCCCTAGACAGTCATAATCTTTCAAAGCTCTTATTAACTTTATCTCATATAATGAGGCCTCAAATATGGTTTTCTCATGCTGGATGCAGTATTGTATTTTTTGTATTATAAAATTAATATCTAATATTTTAAACTCATTATTGGTTTCATAAGTATTCAGCAACTTTTAATTTTATCACTGCAAAGAAGTGTCTGAGGAGTAAGCTAATATGTCTCTGCTCCCCTCAGTAGCAGACTCCCCCTGTCCACCTTCTTGGAGTCCCTTAATTAGGATCTACTCATCTATGTGCAGTGGAGAATGTGTCCATCAGCTTTGACCCTGCAATATTTTTCTGGTTTCTCTGGTGATGTGATCCACAGTATCGGTATTTCAGAATATGAAAGGTTAGTTACTATTCTCTAATTTCATAGGCTTTCTGGTTCTTTTTCCCTTCTCTCTGTCATCTGTATGCCACTTTCTTCAGCACCTAATTCTCTCAGAACCACTGCTGCCAGTCTTTTCAGGGAGGTTTCTGGCTATTTTATTTTTGTTCTCCAAGAATTATTTCCTAAGGTTACTCTCCAGTTGACACAAACCTCATACATGTTGCAATGTCATACCGTGGAAGCAGGATCCCAGCTCCATGCTGTTGGACTGAGCAGGCAGCTCTGACATGTGGGACAGCAGGTACAAGAGGAAGGCTGTAGTTCATGCAGTCATGGACTACTTCTGAGAAGTGTTTAGTAATATTTCATCAGAAATCAGTACTGAAATAATGGGTTAGAGGTGAACGAAAGACTGAATTAGTAGTGTCTTTGAACACTTACTGGGGATGTCTGTAACTGTATGGGTATGTGTGAGAGAGAAAAAGATTTATTTCAATATTATGCCACTGAACAATGAAATTAAAGGATTTAGACAGTTACCATCTGTTGTGTCGGGTCTGCAAGTGTCCCGACACTCCAAGTTCCTTATGACCATGGCTTCTTAATTTGATTTCCTGGCTTAGTGTCTTAATTACTTAGCTGGCTATCTCACTCAGGGTTGTATTATTTTTAGAAATTTGGACAGGTCATAACAAAGCGAAAGTCACCTTGGGAGTAGTGTATCTCAAGGAAATAACCAGAAATAGATACTGTACAGAAAGGATAAACTTGATTATTTTATAAGAGATTGGGCCTGATCTAGTTCCACTGAGCTATTTGTTAGCTTTTCCATTTCACTTCACTTCACTCACTGGATGATTGCAAAGACGTTTCAGCCTTTCTCCTGAAAAGTACTTCACTGTATAAAAGTATCACTTAAGTGGACTTGAAAGAAATAGATAGAAACCTGTGATTCATGTGCACAACTATTAAGCACTGAACCCTGATGGTTCCCAAACTCTTCAGCAGTTGTCTCCAAACTTTCTAGGGACCTGTAGATCTCTTTGTTCAGGACTGTCTTGACTTGAACTGCTAAGGGACACACTCCAGCTGGAAAATATCATCAAAGTCCTCTGAGTGACAAGGTCCAAGAGTCAGAGAGGTTAAACATAAAGGAGATGGATAGAGTATCCTATTTTTTTTTTCATAAGTTTCTGAGACATTAGCACTCCTTCAAAACCTCTTCTCAAACTCTTTAACTTCTACCATCATCCTGTTGCAAAATACAGACTTTAGAAAATGATATAAATCCCAAGTATCAGAATATCCAGGCAGTTTAATAATCTTCCTACTTATTAAATTACTTGAAAAAAGACAAAGGAAGCAATTGGTGTTTCAGGTTGCTTCAGTTAGACAAGAGCAAACCCACTTTTGTTCTTTCAATTAACAAGTATGGAAACTCAGGCCTGAACATAGAGATACACCTGAAATATTTACACAACCCGGGATAAGAGATAATCCTGCAGCTAGCATTTGCTGTAACATGGTTTGGTTGGTCCCTATAAGACGCACATGTTTTCCTGATGCCAGTCATGACGCTGGGTACTCTATAGATACCAAAGCTCCCTGAATTTTTCTTTTGGTCAAATATCCACAAATTTTGGCATTTAACTGACTGGCAAAATTTTTCATTAAATTAGTCTAATATGAAAGCAGAATAACACAGATGGTTCTTACCATGGTTTGTGTCAGGCAGGTTCTACTTTCTTGTGCACTGGTAAATTAATACCTCAAATAACACTGTTTGCCTTAAAGCACCGCTGGTGCAGTTAGTATTGGTAACCAAAAAGTTTATCTCCGAGTGTAAGAAAGATGCAGATGATCCATCTATACAGATAAAATAAGAAAAGAGTTACAGAAGTCAGTAGAGACCGACTTACAAGAGCTAGGTAAAATAACTATAACTGACTAGCTATATTTATGTACATACACATAAACAACAAACAGACACACACTTATGGGATAAGCAATTTTTTAGGGTGTTTCATTAAAATGCTTTATTGCCTGAGAAGAAATATATCATTATCTCTGATTCTTAAGTAGACAGGCAGCTGAAGAGACGATTCAAAAGCAATTTCAAATCTACTTGTAATATGATATTAGTATTCTCTGACATAACAGTGTGAGTAACGGCAAGAAGGCGAGCGTGATACCAAGCAGAACTTGGAGAGAAATACATAAAGGCAGAATATAGACATCCATACAGAAATTTGGCAAGGATATTGATGTTAAGCTTCAAATTCTTGGAAAAATCGGTGTATCGTCATTAAAATAAAAAAAATATTCCTGGTTTCTATCTTATCCAAGACAGAGAAGTCTCCAAGATAACATGTCCTTCCTCTTACTGGCTTAGTTTCAGACTATAGAAACTGAATTATTAAATTGTCTTCCAGCACGGTTATAGCAATCTAGAGAGTTTGCTGTAGATGATTCTCACTTAATTTTAGGCAACAAATTTAGCATTTAAATTAGGAATACAGCTGCCATAGATTTTCTATATGCTATATGTCATAGAATAAGCATCCACATAGGAAAATTTCATGACAGGAACATAATCCTGTATTCCTTTGAAAGTTTTTCCCCCTAAATGTGATTCTTAAGATTGTAATTCAGTGAATTAGATGTAACCTTTCAAAAGACCTTTATTTTTATTTTACAGAATTATAGCAAAACTATTGCAAGGTCACAATGATCTTACGTCAGCAAAGTGCACTCATGAAATTATATTCATATTTCACTTTCTGGCCTCTTTACAAATGTTGAACAGAATAGACTAGGCACTCACAAAGAATGTGTTAATCACACCTTATAGAATCATAGAATCATAGAATGGTTAGGGTTGGAAGGGACATCAAAGATCATCTAGTTCCAACTCCCCTGCCATGGGCAGAGAAATCCTCCACTACACCAGGTTGCCCAAAGCCTCATCCAGCCTGGCCTTGAACACTTCCAGGGATGGGGCAGACACAACTTCTCTGGGCAACCTGTTCCACTGCCTCACCACCCTCAATGTAAAAAATTTCTTCCTTATATCTAATTGAAATCTCCCCTCTTTCAGTTTAAATCCATTGCCCCTTGTCCTATCACTACATGCCCTTGTAAAAAGCCCTCTCCAGCTTTCCTGTAGGCCCCCTTTAGGTACTGGAAGGCTGCTATAAGATCATCCCAAAGACTTCTCTTCTCCAGGCTGAACAGCCCCAAATCTCTCAGCCTGTCTTCATAGCACAGGTGTTCCAGCCCTCAGATCATCTTCGTGGCCCTCCTCTGGAGCCACTCCAGTAGCTCCATGTCCTTCTTATATTGAGGACTCCAGAGCTGAACACAGTATTCCAGGTGGGGTCTCACAAGAACTGAGTAGAGGGGTGGAATCACCTCCCTTGACCTGCTGCCCACACTTCTTTTGATACAGCCCAGGATACGGTTGGCTTTCTGGGCTGCCAGTGCACATTGCCGGCTCATGTTGAGCTTCTCATCCACCAGCACTCCCAAGTCCTTTTCCTCAGGGCTGCTCTCAATCCATTCTCCGCCCAGCCTGTACTTGTGCTTGGGATTGCCCCGACCCACGTGCAGGACCTTGCACTTGGCCTTGTTGAACTTCATTAGGTTCTCAGAGGCCCACCTCTCCAGCCTGTCGAGGTCCCTCTGGATGGCATCCCTTCCCTCCAGCGTGTCCACAACACCACACAACTTGGTGTCATCTGCAAACTTGCTGAGGGTACACTTGATCCCACTGTCCATGTCTCCAACAAAGATGCTAAATAGCACTGGTCCCAGTACTGACCCCTGAGAAACACCACTCATCACTGGCCTCCACGTGGACATTGAACCGTTGACCACAACCTTCTGAGTGCGACCATCCCGCCAATTCCTTATCCACCGAGTGGTCCATCCATCAAAACCATGCCTTTCCAGTTTAGAGACAAGGATGTCGTGTGGGACAGTATCAAATGCTTTGGATAAGTCCAGGTAGACAATGTCAGTTGCTCTTCCCCTATCCATCAATGCTGTAACCTCATCATAGAAGGCCACCAAATTAGGCAGGCAGGATTTGCCCTTAGTGAAGCGATGTTGGCTGTCACCAATCACCTCCTTATTTTCTATGTGCCTTAGCATAGTCGCCAGGAGGATCTGCTCCATGACCTTGCCTGGCACAGAGGTGAGACTGACTGGCCTGTAGTTCCCTGGTTATTTTGGATCAGTTTTCATGTACTCACTGACTGGTATGGAAAAAGTCTGACACTGTTTCAAGGAAAATTGAGCACTAAATGTAGCACCGAGTGCAGCCATAATACATGTTGGTGCTAATGGTAGGGTGAACAATCGTCTTGGAATGAAATATACCAGTACAATTGTTGCTGGATAACTTTGTTTCCACCTAATTCAACAGCCATTTCAATCAGTGGCTGTAAGTGTAATATCATGATTTGTTCAAAATGCATCCTGTGGGAAAGATTAAGCAGTTGCCAGAGAAGGAGTGTGAACCAATCATTTGTGTTGTCTGGAAATAATGAGCTTGTAGACTAAGGGCAAAACCCAGAAGATTAAATGCCAAGTTTTCTACTTTTATCACTGTTATCCTTTTAGTTTCTGAGCTTATGGGATTTACTGCACACAGGGTATCCTAACATCTCGTTTTTTATTTTCATAGAATCATAGAATGGCATAGGCTGGAAGGGACCCTTAGAGATCATCTAATCCAGCCTCCCTGTCATGGGCAGGGACGCCTCTCAACTAGATCAGGCTACTCAAGGCTCTGTCCAATTTAGCCTTGAACACCTCCAGGGAGGGGGCATCCACAACTTCTCTGGGCAATTTATTCCAAAGTCTTACCACCCTCGTACTGAAAAATTTCTTCCTAAAATCTAATCTATATCTGTTCTCCTTCAACTTAAACCCATTTCCCTTTGTCCTATCAGTGGACACTTGTCGCAGCTGAAAGGCTTCAGGTGGCTCCAAGCAGACCAATGTTCTAATGCAAAGGCTTCAGGCTCTACTCTAAGGAAGGCCCACACTCCTCTAAGGCTCAGGAGAAAATGCTTCACCCTTAGGAGTAAACGCCCTGCCTTAAATAGTCAGGAGTCACATGATTTGCTAGATGGGTCAAGGCTATTGGTCACTTGACCATCCATCTCCCAGAGTGATTGGCTGAATGCTACAGCACCTGTTTCAAGGTAACTTTCCCAGTGTAATGAGCTACAGGTGTTTCTTAGTTAGCCTGCATAGGGAAAGAACTTTCACAGGATGCTGCAGCAGCCAAAAGGTTTCTCCACAATTCCCCCTTTTTGTTTTAAGATTAGTTTAAATCAAGCAGGGAGATTTTTCAGCAATACCATGGGAGATACATCTAGCAAACCAGTCATACATTTAGTTATTAATTCTAACATTCTGACTCCAACGGAGACTTGAAATTTAGTCTCTACTCGTGGAAGGAACAGGTTGATGGCCGATGTCATTATTTCCATTAGAAGGGTCATTTGATGGATGATCTCCATTCTGGCCATCGTTCGGATGTTGCCTGTTCTGTTTCTGATGTTGCAGGTCAGGGCGGACGCATCTTGCAGGTAGCCATCGTATCCCAGTATCTGTGGAAACGCAAGCATACCCACGACCCCAAGCAATAAGCTCATATGGGCCTTCCCACGTCTTAGTGAGTAGGTCCCGTATCCAGACTTTTGCTCAGGGCAGGTGCGTCTCGCCTGAAGACTGCAACGAAAGAAAGTGATTCAAAATAATGGGATTATTTGAATTTGATGGCACCGTAAGATGGTTAATTGTGTATAACGCTTTTTCTAGGCGACTCTGTGGGGTTTCTCCATGCATTCCCCCTTTTTGTTTTTCTAAAACACGCTTCAAGGTGCCATGAGCGCGTTCAACAATGGCTTGGCCAGTAGGAGAATGCGGAATACCCAAGGTATGATTTACACCCCATAGGTGTAAAAACTGCCGCGTCTTCTGAGAGATGTAGGCCGGGCCATTATCGGTTTTTATAGAAAAAGGCACGCCCAAGACCGCGAAGGTGAGTTTCCAATGGGCAATGGCATCGCGACTTTTCTCCCCAGTATGAGCAGTTGCCCACATAGCTGAGGAGAAAGTGTCAATAGACACGTGCACATACTTAAACCTGCCAAATTCAGGAACATGCGTTACATCCGTCTGCCAAAGCTGCAGGGCCTTTAGGCCTCTGGGGTTTACCCCCGATGGCAGAGGTGCAGCAAGTCCGTGGCAGTCAGCGCAAGCGCTGACAATGTCCCGAGCCTCAGTGGGCGTTAAGTGGAACTGTTTCTGCAGGGTATGTGCACTTTGATGGAAGAAATTATGCGATGCCTTGGCTTGTGCGATCTTATCGGGCTGAGGTGCTACCCATGCGGGGTTAGCTAGCATGTCAGCCCTGGCGTTGCCTTCCGTTATAAAGCCTGGCAAATTAGTATGACTATGGATATGCAGGATGTAATATGGGTGAACTCGATCTTGAATTGCACACCATAAGGTTTTTAACAGAGAAAACAGAGCCGCATTATTCACTTCTTTCAGAAGTGAACAATCTAAGCGTTGCGTTATATCAGCCACATAAGCAGAATCGGTGACCAAATTCAAAGGTACCTGCGAGAACCGTTGAAAGGCCATGGCAACAGCCCTCAGTTCAACCAACTGGGCTGAGCCTGACTCATGGCCTTCCAGCACCTGCCACTCAGATTCCTCCTTCCAGGTAACAATAGCTTTCCCAGTTTTCCCAGACCCATCAGTGAAGACGGTGGGTCCTTGTACTGGCACTCGGCTATTTTTTGGCCGCAAGGTAAAGCTTGTCGATCTTGCCAATTGCAGCAATTTATGGCTAGGCAGATGGTACGCAATTTGTCCTGAGAAATTTTCCAGCGCACTTTGGAGAGGAGCACTGTTAGTAAGGCTCCACTCAAAGTATTCCTGCTGTACTGGCAGAACAATTATTGCAGGATCTGCTGCCATCAATTGTAGACAGCGCTGACGGCATTTGATTATCAGACAAGCAATTAATTCAAATAGCGTAGATGCTGTCTTTTTTGGTTGGTGCGGCAAAAAGACCCATTCCAGAATATGCAAGGGGTCAGATCACTGTTTGTTCCATTGGCCAATGATACCTGTTGGATGAGAATCTGGAGTGGTAATAAAAACGGTAATATCAATGGAGGGATCTATTCGGTAAACCTGACGAGCAGAAATGGCCTGTTGGACCTCCTCTAGTGCCCATCGCGCTTCAGGAGTCAATTCTCGAGGTGAATTCAACTCAGGGTCCCCCTTTAAAATATTAAAGAGCGGCGCGCGGCGCAAGTTGCGCCGTGGTTAGCCCTAGATAGGGACGTAACCAATTGATGACGCCCAACAGTTTCTGAGAGTCATTCAAGGTCTTAATAGAACTCGAGAATTGCACCTCTTGGTGTTGTATAGTTTGGTCCAAAATTTTGACTCCTAAATATCTCCAAGGAGGATGCTGTTGAACTTTCTCCGGAGCCACTTGCAATCCATAAGAATGCAGAGCAGTGAGTAGCCGAGGCTGTATCTTCAGCAGCTCGTCCTGGGTGGATGCTGCTACCAGGATATCATCCATGTAATGGTAGCAGTATGCTTCAGGGAACTGCTTACGGATTCCGGACAAAGCTTGAGCAACGTACCATTGACAGATAGTCGGGCTGTTCTTCATGCCCTGAGGTAGGACCTTCCATTGATATCTCTTTGCAGGTTCAGCATTGTTAACCGCAGGTACAGTAAAGGCAAATTTTGGTTTGTCATTAGGATGTAAGGGGATCGTGAAAAAACAGTCCTTCAAGTCAATGATCAAGATTTCCCACCCTGCTGGAATCATGGTGGGTGAGGGCATACCAGGCTGCAATGCCCCCATGCTTTCCATTACTGCATTGATTTTTCGGGGATCTTGTAGCAATCTCCATTTTCCTGATTTCTTCTTAATTACGAAGACAGGCGTATTCCAGGGACTGGTAGAAGGTTCAAGGTGTCCCTGTTGTAATTGTTCCTTAACTAGTTGATGAAGGGCGACTAATTTTTCTTTTTGTAGGGGCCACTGGGGTTGCCAGATGGGTTTGTTTGCTAACCATCGCAAAGGCAACGTAGAATATTGTGCGCCCTTCAGTACAGTGGCCCCCATCAAAAATTTGTCCTGATACGTACTCCCCAGGCCGCCAAGACATCCCGCCCCCAGAGGTTGAGTGGAGCTGTAGTGACATAGGGCCGAATTGTAGCTGTTTGACCCTCTGCGTTCTTTACCACCACAGGTCATTCGCTTCGATAACTCTGTGTGGTTCCTCCCAGTCCTGCAATGGCTGACCCCGCGGGGGCTAAAGGCCATGTAGGAGGCCATGCGGAGAAGGAGACGATTGTCACATCAGCCCCTGTGTCAATCAAACCTCGGAGCTGAATCCTGGACGGCTGGGCATCTGGCAATATTAAGGTGCAAGTCATCTGTGGCTTTTGGCTGGAGATATCCGCAGTCCAGTAAACTTGCGGAAGTCCTGTGGAACCAAAGCCACCACCTTCACGACTCTGTTGTTTTGCCTTAGGGACACTTGATTTGAAGGGTACAAGTTGAGCGATCCGAGTCTTTTCCAGTATTGTGACAGGGGGGGGTGGGCGTGGAAATCATCGCACAAATTTGTCCTGTGAAGTCAGCGTCAATAACTCCTGGGTGAACAAAGATCCCTTGAATGATGGTACTAGATCTTCCCACTAATAATGCACTTAGCCCATGTCCTAGAGGCCCAAACGCATCCAAGGGAACCTTATAGACCCGACAGGATTCTAAGACGACTGTTGTTGCGGTGCATACATCCACCCCAGCTGATCCCTTTGTGCTGGCTGAAAGCTGGCTGAGTAAGCCTGGGTTGGTATCATGCCCTGGGGAAACATTTCTGTCTGAGCACACATCCCCATTGCGCTCCTGGGGAAGTTTCCCGAATGTGTCAGGGGTCGGCCATTGGCATGATACAGGGATTCACAATATCTTGCAGAATGGCCTGGCTTATCGCATCTTATGCGGCGAGCAGGTCTCCTGTTATCCTTGTTTCTTCTTTGTCTCGTCTGTCTTTGTCTATTGTCCCTCTTAGGTTGTCTTTTTGGTTCCGGGTCAGCATTTTTGGGTTGAATAGGCCGCAGAATTGTGGCCAGAGCAGACTTATAGCTTTCAGATTCTAGCTTAGAGCATGCTTCGATCATTTCTGTTAGTGTAGGCTCCCCTGGCATGGAATTTATGATTTTTCTACATTCTTCATTGGCATTGTCTTTTGCCAGCTGCTTACATAGTAGTTGTCTCAGGTTTTCATCTTCAACCTGTTTTTCAAGGGCTGCAGCAACTTTCTCTACAAAAGATAAAAAGTGTTCTTTCTGCCCCTGATAAATCTTCACATACCGTGTTTTTGGGGCAGCCATATCTATGCCCTTTAATAGAGCTCCCACGCCGATCTTTTGGGCTTGCTCAAGAACTTGGGGGTGCCATGTAGCTTGAAAAATCAGGGTCAGCGAAAGCATTGGCTCCCAGTAGAGCATCTGCTGGAGCTCCATATCTGGGGTCAGTTGGGGGTAATTGCATGTTTCCGGCTGCAGCTCTCTCAGCCATTCTTCTCCAATTGGCCTCAAAGACCGTATATTGTACTGGTTGAAATAATACTTGACCTAGATGTTTAATGTCAAATGGGGAGAGTAGGTCAGTATTTAATATCCTGATGATCAGCATGACCTGAGGAGAGTCTAACCCGTATTGTGCTACCTTGGTTTGCAGGTCTTGGACTACCTTCCAGGCGATGGTTTCGTGTTTGTCAATTTGACCCGAGTTAGGAAGCGCCTTTTGTACTGGGAAGGCTTGGATCAGATCCTCTGTTCGTTCATTACTTCCCTGAACAATCTGCTCAGACCCGTTTTCAGGCAACCCAACTTTTTCTATTAGATCCCAGTCGCCAGCCTCCAGAGCCTGTCTCTTGACTTCTTCCCAGAACCGTTTTGAATTTTTTGGACGCACAGTCACCTTGCATTCGGGAAGCGTCCAGGGACGGTTGTGGGCTGGCCATGTTTGTTGTTGTCTGACTGTCGCCACGGCTTCCTGCAGTGATGAAACATTATCAGGCAGGGGTGTGTCCAATGGCTTCTGACAGGATGCAGACACTGGGCCAACGGGTCGTGTAAAGGCGGAGGCTGTGGCCGGTTGTGGAACAGTCCATGGAGATGCAGTCTGGGTTGCGGAAACTTGTGTCGGCACCACTGTCTGTGAAGGTGCCACTGCTGTTGTCAGTGGCATGCTTGGCGCCTCTTCCGGGGTCGTTGCTGGGCCGGTTGGCACGGCCAGCCCAGGTTGTCCCGGTACAGATTCAGCAGCAATAACCTGCCACAACATTTCCATCAATGCCGTTAGTTGTTGCGACATTCCTTGCAAACCTGCCATAACCTGCTGTATTATGAAATGCGTTGTTCGGGGTTGCTCCATTTGTGCCCGTGGCAGATAGCCGGGCGCTATGGGTGATGCCGCAGGACATGAGGTTGCGGTAAACCAGGGTGCCATGCCCGGGAACTGTCCTTGTGGTGCCTGGTCTGGTTGAGGGGCCAATGGCGGAGCAGTAGGAAGAACACATTCTGCTGTAATGGCTGAAGTAGCCGGTTGAGATGCAAAAGAAGGGGAGGCTGTTGGGGCGAAGGGTGGGGGACGCTCCAATACTTTGTCTTGTCCGGAGGAGCATTCCTGCAAAAAATCACGAGGAGGACACTTGGGTTGGACATAATCTCACAGGGAGGGGTAAAGCTTCTGTGCAGTCCCCACAACTTTCTCCATATCTGAGGACAGCGGGGGCACAACTGGTGCACTACCCATGGTCAGTCCCCTTTCAGATAACTCATCGTCCCCTTCAGAAACTTCACTTGCGGATTCATCAGAATCTGGCAATACTTTTTCCTTCCTTTCTACCGTCCATTTCTGCATTACATCATATACAGTTCCCCAAATATGTAGCAGACCGGTCAGGTTCTTTCGTCCAAATACTGTTTCATAGATTAGCTTATCCCCTAGCTGCCTCCACGCTTCTGAGCTAAAGGGGGTGTTGAGGTCGGTCAGGCATTCATGCTCTGCCGCCCAATCTAACAGCTCACAGAGAGCTTCATCACTTATTTTAGCCCCTGCGACTGTCATTGCAGGTTTGAGAATGGAAAACATCATGCTTTCTTTTCATAGATTTCATAGATTTCTAGGTTGGAAAAGACCTTAGAGATCATCGAGTCCAACCATCCCTAATCCCCATTAAACCATATCCTCAAGTAGCTCATCCACCCTATTCTTAACACATCCAGGGATGGGGACTCAACCACCTCCCTGGGCAGCTTATTCCAGTAGCTGACAACCCTTTCAGAGAAGAAATACTTCCTAACATCCAACCTGAATCTCCCCTGACTAAGCTTATGCCCATTTCCTCTTGTTCTATCTCCCATCACTAATGTAAAGAGCCCTTCCCCTAACTCCCCACCATCTTTTCTCAAGTATTTATAGGCCGTAATCAGGTCTCCCCTCAGCCTCCTCTTCTGCAGGCTAAACAGCCCCAACTCCCTCAGCCGCTCCTCATAAGTTTTATTTTCCAGCCCCTTGACCAGTTTAGTTGCCCTTCTTTGGACTCGCTCCAGGAGCTCAATATCTCTCTTAAAGCGAGGGGCCCAAAACTGGACACAATATTCCAGGTGCAGCCTCACCAGTGCCGAGTACAGGGGCAGGATCACTTCCCTGCTCCTGCTGGTCACACTATTCTTGATACATGCCAGTATCCCATTGGCCTTTTTGGCCACCTGGGCACACTGCTGGCTCATATCAAGCCGGTAGTCAACTAACACCCCCAGGTCCTTCTCCACCAGGCAGCTCTCCAGCCACTCCTCCCTGAGCCTATAGCGATGCTTGGGGTTTTTATACCCCAAGTGAAGGACTCTGCACTTGGCCTTATTAAAGCTCATGCCATTGGCCTCAGCCCAACGATCCAGTCTGTGGAGCTTTGTCCCATCATTCTAATTTGCAGTTCGTCCCTTGGAGCCCCGTGTACGGAAGCACGTACCTTCAGATCTTAGTTGTGGCTGGATCACGTCGGGGTCACCAGTTGTCGCAGCTGGAAGGCTTCAGGTGGCTCCAAGCAGACCAATGTTCTAATGCAAAGGCTTCAGGCTCTACTCTAAGGAAGGCCCACACTCCTCTAAGGCTCAGGAGAAAATGCCTCACCCTTAGGAGTAAATGCCCTGCCTTAAATAGTCAGGAGTCACATGATTTGCTAGATGGGTCAAGGCTATTGGTCACTTGACCATCCATCTCCCAGAGTGATTGGCTGAATGCTACAGCACCTGTTTCAAGGTAACTTTCCCAGTGTAACGAGCTACAGGTGTTTCTTAGTTAGCCTGCATAGGGAAAGAACTTTCACAGGATGCTGCAGCAGCCAAAAGGTTTCTCCACAGACACTCTTGTAAAAAGTCCCTCCCCAGCCTTCCTGTAGGTTCCCTTCAGGTATTGGAAGGCAGCTATTAGGTCCCCCCCAAAGTCTTCTCTTTTCAAGGCTGAACAATCCCAGCTCCTGCAACCTGTCCTCGTAGCAGAGGTGCTCCAGCCCCTGGATCATCTTTGTGGCCCTCCTCTGAACACGCTTCAACAGATCTCTTAGATTTTCTCTTAGAAATTTTCCCGAGTAATATAGACCTATCTTATCAATAATGAATGTGTGTCACTTTTATTTCTCGTAATAGAATAATTGAAGTGATTAAGTAAATCTTTATCCAGATGAAGAAAATGTCTTTAACTTGTGAAATATATTATTTTATATGCCAGACTACAAACAGGAGGTTCATTATTCACATGCTATAAAACAAAAAATAAACTATTGCTAGTATAAACTCAACTGGATTTTCTTTCTCCACCTCACCAAACATCCAGTTAATCGCTTGCACAAACACACACCTACAGAATTCACAAACATGCATGAACATACATGCCAAATCTTTATTAGTCTACTACCGTTTGACATGGCAAATGAGTAATTATCTGTTGTTACTATATATATTTAGAATGGCATCCACAAAAGAAAGTAGCTACCTACGGATCAGGTCAGATAACCTTTAATCAGCACTGATAAATTCACACATGCAACTATTGATCTCAAATCCCAAAAATTTCACAACAAAGGGGTCAACATGGACAAAAGCATTGTCTGAAGCTGGACTTCCAATATCAGAGAGATTATTGATTAGAGTGTATGAATAAATATTGATAAATTCAGGGATGTTTAGAAATCTTTCATATAATAACACTTTGCTGGTTGTGTCTTCTGATGTATTACTGTTTCTCTTTTCTTCATGTATTATAATCTGCTAATGGTAAACATCTGTAATTTACAAAATAGGTTTATTAGTCCAACATATTTTATTGCTTCTGTTATGCTCAGAATCTAGTTTATGGGAAAAGAGGAAACATAAATATAAAGCAGAGAATTTATAGCTAGTATAATTGAAATCTTAAGAGTCTATTCAACAATAGTTGAGTCCAGATCTAATTATTATAGAAAAAGCAAAACAAAAGATAATTAAAAATTAATACTTCCATAATGTTTTAATAACAATAATAATAACATTTTAAATGGTTATATAGACACTTCTTAGTTTCTATTCCTTTTTGTAGTGTTGGACTCACCGTTCCCTTTCTCTTCTGGATCTCAGGTCGGTGGCTCAGTCTTGTGCTGGGGAGTGTTAGCATGAGTTATCCTGAGTCTTCACTGGGAGAAAGATGACATTTGTGTCAATGGTTTATTCTTTCTCTAGGATCCACTTGGGCTGATTTTTAAAAGTTTGCTAACACATTTTTTACACCTTTTATCATTCTGCATTGCTCTGTAACTCCATGTTACCTCTGAATTTATAGTAGGTAGTGAATTTTGCAGATATAGATTATTTTTTTTTTTCCTCTTTGTTACTCCTAAAACCCGCTTTGGCCCACTCCAGGTCTCCATTTCTTTAACTGATCACTGGTGAGTTGTTTATAGCCATCAGGTCGCCAGTGCCAGCCTGTGCCACGTCTCTTCTCACCCCAGCCCTGCACTCCGCTGTGCTGCATCCTTCCTCTGCGCCTCTCAAGGTCTCTGTTATTGTGCCAGGACTGAAAGTTTCTCCATGACATCCTTGTGTTAGAGTCGAAAATATCTCATTCTGCACAGAATAATTATTTGTCTATACAACTTCTATAAAACTGTGGTTGCACCATTGTTATGGTTTAATTCCAGTAGGCAGTGATAAGCAAATATAAACCAAACTAGCTGCAGACAATGCTCAGACGAAAAAGATAACTGTTACAGTTAAACCAAGTGAAAATAAAGCTGCAGGTAGGAAAAGACAAGTTCAGACCAGCAAATCTGACAAGTCTCAGTCCTCAAGCCTTGCAAATCTCTACAAAGTCTGTGGCCTGTTACCAGCGAAGGCAATATTATAGAGGTATACAGTCACACTTGTTAATGTTCAAAATAATATCACTGAAAAATATCAATATGAGCTTGCCCGTATCTCTCACAGTAAATAAAAAGTAACTATTCACAGTGCAGTTCAAATAAAATAAACTAAATAAAAGCATATTCTGTCTATTGCTGAAGACTCAGATCATGATTAAGGTTAAAAAATCCCTATGAACAGTTCTCTAATGCAAATTTGTGAGCACACTCAGGCACAGAGTTTGACAGATAATGCAGGATATTAATGAATTTTGCTTTTGTCCCATACCCTTTAGATGGCTACAAAAGTTCTCAGGAAAACCTGGCAATCACTAAGAATAGTGCTGGACCAAGATTTAACAGTGTTTTTCCTTTTCAGACACTGCGAATAATGTTCACTAGCTTCAAAGACACTAGAAACTAAAGTTTTCCTCATGATTTATGAGATTATTAGTATTTTCTAACACAGTCTCACAATAGCTAGAATGTAGTGGACAGACATCTTCCAAAGTGTTTTGCAGAAACATTAAAATTTATGTTACATGAAAAAGAATATTGTGTTCTCTTTTTTCCACATTTTCCACTGCAGTGCAGAAAAATGCTCCATTTTAACAGTAACAAGCCGAACCCACACCCCGGTCAGCTATCTACTCTTTTCTTCTATGATGCTCTTCCTGTTGTCTAGGTCTGTGTATAGTATACCAGGGCTGTGAGCCAAATTACGCTTGTCAGACCGTGTCAGAAAGCTGTGCTTTACCATGGCTCGTTGAGTTGCCTATAACCAGGTAGAATAGCACACTGCTTTTGCTAAACACACCCCATATGTGGTCTACGTATGTGACCTAATTCTTTGAATATACCTTACTAAGTATTTGCCAAAGTCTGTCACGGAAAAGATGAATTATGTTTTTGTCTCTAATTGCACAGGAATAAAATAACATTTATATAAAATAAGCCTTTGATGAAAGTGTAAATCGCTACTTTTCCATTACTGTGTATCACTCTGGATTAATTTTCAATGGCAATGGCCAGTAATAAGCTCCAAAAGGTGCACTGCCAGCCACAGTTCTAACACTTTGCAGAGATCTAATATTGCACAGATTGCAATGGTGTCTGAAGAAAGGACCTGCCAGTCAGTTTGTCTGGGAACCTGTATGTCTCTATAATCTGTTCCCAATTAAAAGAAATTAGTCAAATCATGACCACTCAGCTAGCTTTCCCTTGTAAAGATGTAAACAGGAAAGTGATTTTGAATGCTTATCTTATTGAATACTCATTAAATGGTTTAGTAAGTTAAATAAAGCTGCCTACTCTTCCCTTGTGATTGCTCTTTACTTTTAGAAACAAAATATAATAATCAATTCATATTTACATAAAGATTGATATAGTTTAAATTAATGATGTGGTAGACTAAAGAACGGTGAGTGAGCCATGAAGCTGTGAATGGTTGCAATAAATTCTATTTAACACGATGGCAAAATCTGCCCTGAATTTTGTAGTTGCCAGCACAGCATAGAGGAATTAAAATAGCTCTCTTTAGCCTCAGATCCACATGGTCTGTTGTGCTTTTTGTATGTCAAATGTAATAGGCACCTTGCCACAAAAAGCCTGAGCCATACAGATGAAAGAAGTTGGACTCTTTTTATTAATTGGAAAATACAGATCTGAAAATGCTACACAGAGCGGGACTTCTCAATTCATGACCACCACTCTTCTTCATGCTATCACATCATTAACTTAAAGACACAGTTTATTTCTTCTGATCCATTGTACAAATAAAAGACAATTCAGAAGTAAAACTGCATTTTACCGAACAAATCTTTTTTCCTTTCCTTTCTCTCTCTTCTTTTTTTTTTTTTTTTTTTTTTTTTTTTTTTTTTACTTATGCAGTTTTGGTTTAGGCTAATTTCTGCTTCTAACCTTAAATTTGAAAATACTGTAATCAGTCTTCATAATGTAATGGCTTTCAGAATTGACACTCAATAACAATGAAGAGTATATTCTGATGCCAATGATTTCTCCAATTTAAATACACAGATAGGGATGTGAAAGAACTTTGAAATTTATTTCAAAGCACATGTGATTCACACTGCATGCTAGATAAGTATTTTCTCAAAAAAAAAGTAGTTTCTAAGACAGTTATAATAGGAACTGATACGTATTTGGACTAAAAAACAGATAAGCAGCATTTTGGAAAGGTTATTTTTCATTTACAAAGCATATACAACTACAACTATAGTTTGCAACTGTGGCTCTGTTTACATCCATATTGAAAACTGTGGAGCGTAGCTCTCACAGGATTGCTCTCAGCTATTTTCTTCAATAACTCTGTGAGCAGTGGCAATATGTTTTAATGTGAGAAGAATGAGCATCGGCTAATTTTACCAAGACTGACAAGTGCTGAGCTGAACTAGCTGGGCAGCATACTTCTGTTTTCAGAATGGGGGGGACGACTAGACTGTGGCATTATTTAAACTTAATCTTCAGATGTTTCAAGAAATCTTATTTTGTTTCTTTGAAATTCAGACATCCATACGGTCCTATCATCTAGTCTTTCTTTAGGTATGAAGATATATTCAGAGGGTGATTCATCCCATCCTAAAATCAATATTTTCAGGATAGTTTTGTAATTTTAATTAACATTTTATCTGTATATCAGATTTTTGTGCACTAAACAATATTCTTATATCTGAAGTCAAGCATACATCTCAGACCTACTTAAGCCTCTGTCCCATCATTCTTCTAGCTGGAGGATGAATGACACAGAGAAAGTTCCCTCCTCTGTTTCAAGGATCAATTATCAGCTGGATACAGGCAGTTAACAGTCAGGGAAATGCTGATAGTTTGACAGTTTTTATTTTTGTAAATATATTTGTCCCATCCCACTCATAGTTGAATGTCTGGAAGTCTTTGCTTCATCTCTGCAATTGCATTGTTAGACAGCTTGTGAATAATTCAAAAGATATTTAATAAGGATCCAAAAGACAGGTCACAGCAAATCCACACTTTATATTGCACATGCAATACAAACATGGACTGTGCCTTTGTTTCATACGAGTGTGTAAAGTTTGATCATATATTTGAGAAATTTGAGAGACTTTAGTCAGAAAATTCTATCTCTAGGAGGCTATTGTGTCATCTCATTGATGGAATATTCAAATCTGTCTGTTAACAATACATCAAAGTATTTAGTTACACACACACACACACACAAATTTACCAGCATGATATATTGCTTAGCACCTGTGAGAAGTGTGACAGAGATCTTTTCTTTTTAGCTGTACTTTCCTGAAATTCATTTCCAACTTCTCTGCTTTTGTGCCCTCTCCATCTTTATTTTCTGTACAGTTTTACAGACAAGTAATATAACTAAAAAAAAAAAAATTAAAAAATTGCTTTTTCAAGCTTTGTCTTGGAAAAGCGGTTATGAGCCCACCAATTTCACGGCTTGGTACTTACCACAGAGGTAGCTATAACTGGCTTTGTGGTTTGGTATTTCTCATCAAACTGCTCCTTGATACTTCTGTTCTTAGATTTATTACTGACAAATCCTTGCAGCTCACTTTATTGCTTCACTGTGATGTTTTTAAAACTTGGCTACCTCAGTACCACTTAAGTACTCTTCTATCAATGATAATTAGTCATCTGAAGCATAAACAATTCTCCACTCTAGGTTAAATCGGTGTCAGCATGTTGCGTTGGCTGGAGCCTTACTTATGTTTGTCTTCACTTATGTTAAAAGACTAGTTCTCCAACATGCCATGGGATAGTCTGTGCAGACCTCCACATGCTCACCTCTTTTGTTAAGTTCAGGCTCAGCCTTCCAGAGAGTGTTTCATTGCTAAATGGAAAGTTGTAATTTGGCTTCCCCTATTTTAAAATATACATGTACTTGTCTTCCTGGAACTCTACGATATTTCACTTGTCTCAAAGGACTCCTGGCAGACTGCTTTAATGTCATTTTTGTGTTTAACACGACTTGGCTGCAACTTCTATTTGCATGATTGGGATGGGACTTTAAACACTTTGAGGTTAAAGGATCTCTCAATAGTGGGTGGGCATTGTTGTGCAATTCTCTTTTACAGCAATTGCATTTTCATATCTGAATCCTACTTAGTCTGCATTACAAGATGCTTCCATCACCATGATAGCTTTTGAGTTTTCTGGGTGGCAAATAGATTAAATAAATCATAGAATCAAACTACGTTTATTAGAAGGCTTTTCCTACTATAAGATCACAAGATGTCTACACCTTCATAAACTACAGGGAAATTGTTAATAATGCTATGGAGACACATTTTTTCATTGTTGTTTTTTTTTTTTCCATCATTACAGCTGGTCATGAATAGTACAATGCAGTCAAATGACGATATTTACTCCAATGTAATAAAATCTTGTCTTAGAAACCATAAAATGGATCTCATATCTGAGATACACTTGACTGAAAATAAGACTAAATGGAATAAAAGCAGCATGTTTATTCCTAGTGCTGACCTATATTTGGTTAATTTTCAGCAATTGATCTTTTTTCACAAGTGCACCTATAACACTTTGCATGATTTGAGCCTGGTAAAGAAGCTTTTATACTGTAGTCAGTTTATAAAATGGCCTCATTGTAACTAAGTATCTAATCCATAATTTTACATCATGTCCATTAAATAAAATCAGGAATTGCAAAATGAAAACTCGTTGACTTTACTAAAAACATGGATGTATACTAAACTTGAGAAGACTAATAGAATCTCGTTGTGTGGCTACTGAGAAATAAAATAAAACTATTAGAAGCTGAAGAGGTAAACCTTATTGAGAGGGTAGTTATTGACTAAAAGATGATATAAGGTTCTGACACCATCATATAAAATAGTGGTCCTTAAGCAGAAAAATAAAGAAAAGGACAATATAAAAAAACCCTACAACTTCAAATACCTCAGCAAAGACAGCTATTAACAGAGGTCCAATGTATGAATGTAAATGACACTCTGCTATAAATCTTAAAGTTGAAATTTGAAATTGTATTAAAGTTATTAATTGTGCCAGTCAGTCTCATCTCTGTGCCCGGCAAGGTCATGGAGCAGATCCTCCTGGCGACTATGCTAAGGCACATAGAAAACAAGGAGGTGATTGGTGACAGCCAACATCGCTTCACTAAGGGCAAATCCTGCCTGACTAATTTGGTGGCCTTCTATGATGAGGTTACAGCATTGATGGATAGGGGAAGAGCAACTGACATCGTCTACCTGGACTTATCCAAAGCATTTGAAACTGTCCCGCACGACATCCTTGTCTCTAAACTGGAAAGGCATGGTTTTGACGGATGGACCACTCGGTGGATAAGGAATTGGCTGGATGGTCGCACCCAAAAGGTTGTGGTCAACGGTTCAATGTCCACGTGGAGGCCAGTGACGAGTGGTGTTTCTCAGGGGCCAGTGATGAGTGGTGATCCTCAGGGGTCAGAACTGGGGCCAGTGCTATTTAACATAGAATGGTTAGGGTTGGAAGGGACCTTCAAGATCATCTAGTTTCAACCCCCTGCCATGGGCAGAGAAATCCTCCGCTACACCAGGTTGCCCAAAGCCTCATCCAACCTGGCCTTGAACACTTCCTTCCTTGAACACTTCCAACATCTTTGTTGGTGACATGGACAGTGGGATCGAGTGCACCCTCAGCAAGTTTGCAGATGACACCAAGTTGTGTGGTGTTGTGGACACGCTGGAGGGAAGGGATGCCATCCAGAGGGACCTCGACAGGCTGGAGAGGTGGGCCTGTGAGAACCTCATGAAGTTCAACAAGGTCAAGTGCAAGGTCCTGCACGTGGGTCGGGGCAATCCCAAGCACAAGTACAGGCTGGGCGGAGAATGGATTGAGAGCAGCCCTGAGGAAAAGGACTTGGGAGTGCTGGTGGATGAGAAGCTCAACATGAGCCGGCAATGTGCACTGGCAGCCCAGAAAGCCAACCGTATCCTGGGCTGTATCAAAAGAAGTGTGGGCAGCAGGTCAAGGGAGGTGATTCTGCCCCTCTACTCTGCTCTCGTGAGACCCCACCTAGAATACTGTGTTCAGCTCTGGAGTCCCCAACATAAAAGGACATGGAGCTACTGGAGCGAGTCCAGAGGAGGGCCACAAAGATGATCCGAGGGCTGGAACACCCGTGCTATGAAGACAGGCTGAGAGAGTTGGGGCTGTTCAGCCTGGAGAAGAGAAGGCTCCAGGGTGATCTTATAGCAGCTTTCCAGTACCTAAAGGGGGCCTACAGGAAAGCTGGAGAGGGACTTTTTACAAGGGCATGTAGTGATAGGACAAGGGGCAATGGATTTAAACTGAAAGAGGGGAGATTTCGATTAGATATAAGGAAGAAATTTTTCACTCTGAGGGTGGTGAGGCAGTGGAACAGGTTGCCCAGAGAAGTTGTGTCTGCCCCATCCCTGGAAGTGTTCAAGGCCAGGCTGGATGAGGCTTAGGGCAACCTGGTGTAGTGGAGGGTTTCCCTGCCCATGGCAGGGGGGTTGGAACTAGATGATCTTTGAGGTACCTTCCAACTCTAACCATTCTGTGATTCTATGATTCTATAAAGGGTAAAGAGCTGACCAGCAGAAGTAGAGGCTTCAAACATGACTGTTCTGTCTTATAGACAATCAGAAGCCCAGCAGTAGAAAGTGTGACATTGTTTTACTAACATCTAGGACTTGTGAGAATTTAATTTAAAGTTTGTTAGTCCTTTATAAATGGAACTTCATTACAAATAGTGACCAAATAAGCATAGTAATTAAACAACAGGTGGCCTATCCTACTCACAGATAACAAAATCTTCCTTTCACAAGTCTTTAATTTGCTATGCTCACTAGAGGGAAGTAGACATCTGGAACCCCCAAACTAAAGCAAACATCTGCCCTGCTCCTGGGGCACTCACTGGGTGGAGTTCATCCTGCAGGGAGTGCCGAGATTGATCAGTCTGATCGGGCCCAGTACAGCTGCAGCGGACACAGGATTGAGGTATGAGAGAAACAGCTCTGCAGACACCAAAGTCAGTGCAGATGGAGCAGGAGGAGGTGTGCCAGAGCTGAGATTCCCCTGCAGCCCATGGTGAGATGTCAGGCGTCCCCCTGTCGCCCGTGGAGATTAATGGTGAGATCCACTTGCAGCCTGTGGAGAACCCCACATTGGAGCAGAGATGCCTATGCCTGAAGGAGTTCATCCCAGGAGGACTGTCTCCTTTGGAAGGGCCCTCCACACTGTTCGAGACTGATGGTGAAGCAGAGATGCATCTGCAGTCCATGGGAAGGGAATCCACGCTGGGGTGGGTGCTTGCCTCCTAAGAAGCTGTGACTCCGTGGGAATAAGTCTGCACTGGAGCAATCTGATGGGTAAAGATTGCACCCTGTGGGCAGGATTCCTGTTGCAGAAGTTCTTGGAGGAGTGTCTTTGCTGAGGAGAGGTCCCACACTAGAACAGGGGAAGAGTGTGAGGAGTTCTCCCCTTTAAGGAAGGAGCAGCAGAAACGGTGTGTGATGAACTGACCTGCAACCCCGATTCCCCATCCTCCTGTACCACTGCGGGGAGGAGCATATTACAAACACTCTTTTTTTCCCTGTGCTACAGGACAGAGAAAAGCTGAAATATAAATTAGTGTGTTTATTCCTGAAAAAAGGGATTGTAGGAAACAACAAAAATCTCACACCTGAAACCCCCCAAAAGCATTTCTCCTCCAGACTTACAGGAGCCATCTCTGCAGCCTCTCCCCTGCTACCAAAACCCCACCTCATAAACCCAGCACAGAAGATCAGAGACTTCTAACAAGAGATGTAAATTAGGAATATATAAACATCTTGGGATAGTGGACCTTACTAGTTCCATTAAGAATGCCACTGGCAGAGGCTTATGTCATTTTTAATGATTTCTATAAATACACATTAGCATTTCTATACAGCCAAATTATCAGTCACATGTTCTACTCCACAGCAACTTTCTGGGATTTTAGGTTTTTTCTATTTTATTTTTCAGACAAATCTGCTCTGTGCTGGAGACAGTGACACCATCATTTCTACAGTACTATGATTTAAACGAGGACTGGATCTAGTTAGAAATGGCGTTCTAATGCTGAAGCATGCAAGGCAATAAGCGCTTTTTTGCTGGCAATCTGAAAATGTCATTGTGCAACCACTAAACGATTAATAACATTATTTAAATGTGACAAGACAGAAAAAAAGAAGAGGGAAGGGAAGGGAAGGGAAGGGAAGGGAAGGGAAGGGAAGGGAAGGGAAGGGAAGGGAAGGGAAGGGAAGGGAAGGGAAGGGATGAGATTATAGTACCAGAAGACTGAAATTATCTGTCTATATGCCAGACATCGGACTAATGAAATATCCAAGCTAATTTTCAATGATCGGAATCACTGATAAAAAAGAGAGTTTCACATAGGTCAGTTGCCTATAAACCAAACACTCTAAATATTTAACTTTAGCATAAAACCTATGAAATACATTTAAATATTTAGCGTTTACAATGTTGTTTTACTTTCTGATCTGAAAACTTGTCAGAAACCACACCAAGATGATTTACCTTCCATGTAAATAACTCCTTGTATTCAACTTGTTTCCTGTCTCTAGGCAGTGTCATGTTCAGAACTTCACTTCTTTTTGGAGAGCTTCAGAAATACATTGTTCTTGACAGTTCTTCATTCCAGGGGCAGGATTTTGATGGAATTCAAGCCTCTCAATATAGATCTCTAAAGCAATTTGTCTTTATCAATCTGTGAACTCTCTCTCCTTTGAAGTTTTTAAAGTCTCACGGCAGGTTCAAAGCATTCTCAAATGCTCAAAAAAAATTTCTCAAATTCTTGAAGAGTGTTAAGACAGGTTGTATAAGGCCATAGCTTGATGACATGTTATATATGGATCTGGAGAGAAGACAGAGAGGAACAGAGGAGCTGGAAATGGATATGAACCGCTTCTTCTGGCAGAAAAATTGTTAAATCCTTTGATCTTTATTGTATTATTACTCACTTTAGGCAAAGGGAAAATGGGACAGAAAAGGAAGGAGATATAATGGCAGGTTAAATGTTTACATGAGCTAAGAAATGCTTCCTTCCTTAAGTACCAGCAGCACCTCAGCACTTCCAGGATAGAAGTATTAGAGCCTCCATGTGGAGCCAGTGATTATCAACACATCTTGTATAGGTTGGAACTAAGCTAGGTAGAAGACAGATGAGCACCAAGGCAGAAACACTGAACAAAAATGTTTGCTTTAAAAGATAAGAAAAAAGTAGATGCAGAATATGCTTTTTGTCTTTATCAATTATTATTAATGATATTATATGTATAAGCATTCTCTACTTATATTACATCAAATTGTTAAACAAGAGTGAGTTACAGCAGCAGAAAGTATCACTTCAAAACTCAGTTTATGATTTTCACAGGTTTTCTTTTATGGAATTAAACCAAAAATCACAAGCAGTAAGGTAACAAGAGTCTTGACTATTTAAGACTAAGTACACATTAACTTCTTGAACATCAAATAAATTGGCATTTATGTCTAATCCTATGGGGTGATGTTTTTCATGTTTACAAACATTTATTATAATTATTTAAATTAAACAAAACAGAAGAAAAGAGACATTTTATATAAGAAACATCGAATCATAGAAAATGATCAAAAAAATTAGGCTGGAAAAGACCTCTGTCTGTCATCTAGTCCAGGCCTCTGCTCAGAGTAGGACTAATTTCTGAGTTAGAGCAGGTTGCTTGGGTACATTTTGATTCTGAAGATCTCCAAAGCTGGAGATTCGCCAGCCTCATGAGTTCTGAGTGGAAAGAAATACCCTCCTCTGGTTATACGTGTCCTGATTATGTCCAGTGTGCAACTAGCCTTTATCAATACAAGGACATTGCATATTTGTCTTCAAATCATCTACATCATATTCAGCAAAGCTGATATATAGCTACTCAATTCATAGTCTCCACTGATCCATCCCAGATGCAGGACTTTGCATTTGTCTGTGCTGGAACTCATCAGGCTCCTTTTGACTCATTTCTCCAGCTTATTAAGGTGTTTTTGAGTGGCAGCTCTGTCTTTCAAGATAACACCTGCTCCTGCAATTTGATGTCACCTGCAAAGTTGATGACGGTATTTTCCATCCCATCATCCAGAACACTGGTGAAGGTTTCAAATGGCATTGTCCTCAGGTATCAACCCCTGAGAAAGGCCACCAGCTAGGATTCGAACTATTGACCACCATTTGACCCCAACAGTTCATTTAGATTTCTGCACACCTTGTAGTCCTCTCATCCAGTTCATACCTCCCCAGTTTGGCTACAAGGATTGTGCAGGATGCTATGTTGAAAGCCTTGTTAAAGAAATTGACAGCCATTGCTTAGCAAGTCACTTTGTAATAGAAACCAATCGTGATCAGGCAAAATCACCAGGTAAATCTCTGCTGGCCAAGTCTCCTTTCTGTCCTGCAACTGCCTGACACTGATCTTCATAAGGACTTGCACCACAATTTTCCCAGGGACTAAGTGGAGATTGACCAGCCAATAGTTTCCTGGACTCTCCTTCTTGTCCTTTCTGAAGATGAGCATTATGTTGTCTTTTTCTGTGACTGTGTCCTTTGAAAACAAGTCACCTGCATCATCTAGCTATGGGCCCACATGATCTCCTCTTTGCAGCTGATGATAAGCCATTATTTTGCCTTTAACATCCTTCACCAGTTCCAAATCAGGCCAAATCAAGCTTTAGTCTTCCTAATTCCATCCCTATGTGCCTGTGTGATCCTTCTACATTCCTTCTGGCAGACCCTCCCTGCTTTTACCCTCCCTAAATTTTCTTTTTGTATTTCCTCTGGGATTCTCCATTCAGCTAAGCTGGCATCCTGCTATTCTTTATAGAGAATTTCTCATAAATAACAGTTTTATGTTACAATAAACTGTTTTTCAGAGCTTTCAGTCACAGGGGCAGATACTGACATCAGTTAATCTGCTTAACTCCACTGAGTTCAGTGAAGGTACTTCAGTTTGTGTCAGCTCTGAATCTGGGTCATTCACAGACTTTTAATCAATTATGATTTACAATGATGAAATTATATTATTTATGACACTGTGCAAAATGTATTGACAATGTCTTTTATGCAGTAGTTTGATGCAAGAGTTGATACATTGAAGCCCTAAAGAAAGAATATATGATTTTATGAGAGGCATGACTGTTTTGCAATATATTCCATAAGTTTCATTTTTTCGTGTGTGCTACAACATTATTGCATTGCTGTGGAACACAGTAAAATTTTTAGAATACTTACTTCTATTCTAGTTGGGAATTTAATATTTCATTTTAAATTTCCTGTAAAATCTGTCCTTAATGCGTATATACGTGTTATCTCCTTCTAGTCAACAACAGGGATTTACATATCTCTATAGACATAGATATGACATTATCTCCTCTGTGTGCTCAGGAAATGGAAAAAAAGATACAGTTATATATTCTGCATGATATTTTTTTTCAGTCTATGATATAATCTCATGTTACTGTAACTGTGGTTTTCACACACACAGTCCTTCCTTTGAACAAACCAATAATGGTTTGTAGAATTTTGCAATTGTAAATTCAAGTATCCAATGGCACATAATGCATTTTTATATGTGAGAAAAAATTCAGTGTTATGTTTCTTTCTCTATAGCTAAAAATTTTGTTCAGTTCCTTATAAAATTGGAAATGCAGAACTTGAAGAGATCATATTCATACTCGCCAGGTCTAACTGCAATACACTAATTCTACTTCTGTAGTTTTAATATTCTTTTCTGCCTATTAGTTGACATCAGAGGTTTTTTAGGCTTAATCCTACTATAAGAGGGAACATATAAATCATCTTATTTACCAAAACATTGACTGTGATGACAGCAAAGGCAGTCTTGTGTCTGATGGGATCAAGTTTAGTGTTGCTACACAGATCTACTGCTCTAGCTGAGAGGGAATACTGAGATTCTGCACAATTAAAGTCTTCATGTACCTGGTAAACAGCTGTATATTTTTATCAAGCCAGATTTTTAATCAATTGCGGGGCAGGATAAAAAGGTCTAATTTAACCAAATTTTAACATAACTTTAGTGTGCAACTCTGAATAATCTTACTTTCACAGATTTTTAGACCATCATTTACTGTTATAATTAGATACATAATGGAAAGATTAAAAAAGAATTCTGCAGATGTGCAGATTTTTAAGAATGGATAGAGTCTGTATCTGACTTTCTATAAAATGCAAGAAGGTTTCCTAAACTGCCTCCAGAAGTAGTGTACTTCAGCTTCCTGAAGTTGGCCAGTCCTGATCTCCAAATATGACTCTCTCAAACATGGAGTCTGTGCAGCTATTGTCAAAAGTATTAAACATGTTTGTGTAAGCACTGGTGGCCTGTTTGTTAGTACAAATCTCTTTCACAATAACTGTGGCAATACCTGAGGAAAAGCAAATCAATTTATAATTATCGTATGATTACACATATTAGGAGACAGGACAACGCAAAACACAAAAGAAACCCAACAAAAATAGAAAGATGGATGAATCAATAGATAAAGCTTTGCAGCTTCTAAGTAGTCCTGAAAGGAGAACAGTTGTTTATCTCTTGACTGTCTTGTTCCCAGGTGTACTGTTATATATTTCTCCAAACACTTCACATGCCCTGCACTGACAGTGGTAAACGGCACTTCCCTGCACAGCACAAGCCGGTGGGTCTCCCGGGGGAGAGATTCTGCGTGCCAGCTGTGGAGCCTGATCAGCCTCTGGCCAAGCTGGAGCGTAGCTCTCCCTGTGGCATGCTAGTCGAACGAGGCTAATGTTGCCAGGGTCTTGGCAGCTCGAGCTTAACACTGTAACTTCTCAGCCTGCACTCCTCATCAAAAAGGACCCCAAAGTGCCCTAAATTCCCTGACATTTGCACTGTGTCCGGATCCATTTAGCTAGTTTAAATCAAAGCAATCGCCACAAAGAAATATGCTGCTTTAAACTAACGGATGGTTTGCTCCTAATTGTATATACGACTATATACCCAGCATTAATAATCTGTAAAAATATATTACCAATTTACATGTTCACTAGCAAACAATTAGAGTTGGGGTATTGTAAAAATACATAAAAACAATTTATTGATCCATGATGTTTGGGTTTTATATTTTTATTTGCAATGCTTGCCTCAGTTTTTGACAACTGTCTCCTTTTACAGCTTGAGGGAGTGTGAGTCTGTGGAAACAATTCCTTTATACCTAAGGTATTTTTGTGAAGTAGATGGGACTGTAGTATATTATTCCTGGACAAATGCCTTGGGAAGAGCTTAAAAGAGGATGGCTTAGTCACTTGACCCAAAAACTATTAAGTCAGAGAAGGTGATTGCACAAATTTAATGTTCTTATAGATGGTATACAAAAAAAATTATGCTTAACTTGTGAGCTATCCTTTCATGTTGCTTTCCCACCAACACAAAAGCCTTTGGGATTTCTGGAGCTATAAGTCAACTACTGACAGTGCTTAATTTTACATAAAGGCGTAATAAGCAAACCTATGTCCTCTGACATCATTGGAATCACCCCACTTGGCTTCAGCAATGTTTTCGATTTCAGCCAAGATGCAAGTTGAGTTTTCCTCTTTGAAGTAAGTGGTGTTAAAGACATTTCTACTAACTAAAAATGTTGTATTACTGTCAACAGGTACAGCTTATCTGTGAATAGATAGTACATAGAAATGTATTTATCTAGGGGAAAATGAATTTTCTACTTTGCTAACAGAATTTAAGAGAAAAAAATGTTCGGTCAAGTTAACCAGGAGGATCTGGCATGAAATATGAAAGGAGTTTTTTTGAGTGGTGGTGTTTTGGTTTTTTTTTTTTGTACTAAGAGTTATTTTCCACAATAGGAAAACTTTACACAAGCATTTTGACGAGCACTTTGAGCATGTATATCTTTCAGCTGCAAAGTAGTACAATTTATATCCTGTAATTATTTCCAAGGATTGCAAACGACCCCTTTGAAAGGAACCTTCTATCAGATGCATAGATCTTCAGTGTGTGCTAAAACTGCATCCTTGCAAAAGTGTCAGGATCACAATGTAAATGCTTAGACTCAATCTTTGGTAACAATTTAATCATATTAATATTTTTTCATGCATCTAGAGCTAGCACATTCTTTTGTATATGATTTATACTGGACTTTGAGGAGGGCTAAATATTATTATGTATGTTGAAATGCATTTCAGAGTATTTTCCTTGCATGTAAGTTTTATCAGCCAGATACTACAAGAAACATCATATTGCTTTTATTTGCACTTCTATTAAACTGAAATGATTACACTGCTAATACATACTGTAGGGTCTTTTCTTCTACAAAGACAGATACAGACATGCTTTATTTTACACAGCGTGAATGTGTATCATTAGAATCAGCTGGACTATTTACGTGGCATAACACTAGATAAACTCATAATTGTTTGCTGGGCTGAGGCTTAAATATATACATAAGTCCTTAATTCATTACAGCTTTATAAAGCTCCATTTACTTAACTGAGTTACTTTTAACACTTACTTAAATTATAAAAAGAGTCAGAAAGTAAAGAAGAAAGAGAAAATCCTTCATAGACAGATGCTTGGTAGTGATAAGTTTGCAACAAACTATTGAAGTCTGGCAAAATTATAATAAAATGACAAAAGGTAACATGCCTTCAGACATTAGGTTACGTTAAATGGATTTTACTGCTGCCATAATGATAATTACTATGTAGAACATGTTATGGAAAAATCAGTAAGATTAATAACATATTATTCCCCTTGTTCCGCAGTTACAGGAATACATTTGGTATTAATGTTAATACATTTAATTTAATGGATTAATTTGGAGTCAGTGCGCAGAAGTTATGGACATTTAGGAAATGATCATTTTGTAATTCCATATGTTTAATATTAAAATAAAGTGCCTCACACTGGTACTCTGGTCGATGTCACTTCACAGTGAATTAAAATTGCTTCAGACCTCAAGAATCAAAGAAGAATTCAAAATTATACTGCTATGTAGTCACACTCACGGATATAATTAAAGGTCTGTCAGCACTTTCATTACATAAAGCCATTTTAAAGCAGTTTGTAAGTTGGTCATGACATTTTGCTTAAAGCTGGAAATGGGTTGTGAGTCTCCTGCCCAGGAGTGAATTTTTGTTTCTTATGAATATAATTGGAATCAGATTGTTTTCTGATGTTTCCTATCCATGTCAAAGGGGTTAAAGAACATTGTCTGGTTTTTTGCATTCCTCCCACATGTACAAAATAGCTCTGTGCTTTAATTTTGCACCTTGCAGATAATTAGACTCAATCAGAATACAGGCAAACAAAACAGATCCAGGGCACAGGCTGGATCGCTGGCCCATAGACGTGTACTGTCTAATACGCAGCCCTGCCTACCCCAGTTAAAGCTTTCCTAGTGTTTGGGGGCACTTTGAGGAATACCACAAGCTAAAGGAAGGTTGGATGTAACTCTACAGTTTTGGAGGTTTGGGGGAAAGAGTTAATCATAACTCAGATGTAAACTGTGACAAAATATTTGGCCTCAGGGCCAGAGAAGAATCCCATTTTATTTACTTTTTTTTTTTTTTTTTTTATAGATGGCAAGTAGATGAGCCTGTTTTATTTGCCAGTATAGACCTACCTTTAGTATACTTCACAGAGACAGGCTGGTCAAAGATGTTTCCAGTATAACACGTGCTCACCATATTAGCTGGTATACAGTGGTCTATAACCATTTTAAGACACCAGTTTGGTTTGAGCTTAATTCTAGATCAGAAGAAGTCAATTTCCATGGAGGTTCAAAACACAGAATAAAATTGCTTAGCTATTAATACCAGTACTTATCCAAATGCATTATTAGTTAGACAGAGCTTCAAGAAAATCAAAAAGTGAGATTATGAAAAAATTATTTAAAGAAGGACAGTTCACAGATACGCTGCTTAATTGGCTGTTGTGGGCTTTGGAGGCCAGAGGCAAGACGAATGTATGCGCAATCACTGCCAAGGAATCCTTTGAAAGGAAAATGCTTGCTCACTCCCAAGAGAAATCATGAGATTGCTGAAGAGGTTAAAGGAGCTCAGCATGCCCATCCTCCATTCAGACAAACCTTTTCCAGTATATGGAATATTTCCAGCACTTCTCTCATCACCTTGAACAACATCCCAAGTGGAGTCACAAGTTGTTCTCACGACTGACAGATAAGCAGCACGGACTTCTTTATTTATGAGCAAGTGTCATCATAAATCAGGAAATATGAGTGAAACATTTACTTCAATTTCATTAGTAGTCAGAGTAATTATTTAATCATAAAACTGACAACGAATTAAATCCTTGGTGAGAAGAGTACTGTAGCCTGTTCCACCTCTACCCATGTGTGAGAAGGTAACTAAGAGTTATCTGAGAGGAGCTGTTTTGGGAACGTTAACAACATATGCTTTAAAAAGCCATTCAGAAAACTATTAACAGCAGATTAGTCTGTCTTACAAACATACAAGCAGCGTGGTAACATGACTTTTGACACACACTCTACCTAAACTAATGTAGTGTCACCTGGTCACCTAAGATAGAAGGAAACAATCTGCTTTCACTCAGAATGAATATCTGTAAATAAATTCAGTGGCTGAAGAAAGGAGAATCCCAGTTACAGAAGTATTATTGTTGTTAACAGAAAAAACAAGGAAAAAGGTTAGATCATGCTACTTCTGCAAAAAACAAGGATAGGCACTTGCTTATAAAATTGGGAGCAACATAACAAAAAACAGACAAGCAAACAAAAATGCAAGAAAGAAAGAGCAAAACAAATGACCAAGGATCACTTGAAACAGCCCTTTCCACAGATGCTTTACATTTAAGGCACATCACAGGTATGAGGAATGAGGAGAAGGATTCAGTAAGAACCAAACAGACAACAAGGTATGTTTTCCTTTCAAAAAGACCATGGCAAGCTGGATCTGCCCTTACAGAGTAGTGATGATGGCCTGGAGGAGCAAACAGCAGGGCTCAAAAGGGAAATTCTCCATTGTAGATTGCTTCGCTAGCAAAGTTAACTAAGCAATTAAAGAAATTCAAGGATTTGGCTTGAGACTGTCACTCCAAGTTAATGGAAACTCCAGACCTACTGAATTATGGACTCCATCTGCTGTGATTGACTCTCAGCGAATTGGAAGCAAATATAGTCTCTGTGTCTTACGCAGATAAGCCATGTGTTTTTCTTGCTATTTTTCCAGTGTTCACAAGAACACTTAATGCAAAATGCAATGTTGATGTTTGTCTGACATTTCATCTGATTGTGGGGTGACACAACATAGAAAATTTCTGAAAAGAAAGGGGAAAATTATTGTCTACATGAAGTAACAGGTACTTTTGCAGTGGTAAAATATATTCTGTTGCTGTCACTGTTCTGAAGCCCTCTGGTGAGCGGCAGCAAGTCATAGCTCGAGGAGACTGTAATATAATGGTACCTCAATGAAACATATTATGAAGAAATAAATAAATGAGTAGATAAATCAGAAATGCAGTTATTAAAAATTGTTTTGGGGTATCCTGTACAAAGCCAAAAAGAAAACAGAACATGAGACTTAAGGAACCATTGAAATGGGAAAAGGCCTGTTTTGATCATTTGAAAACTTACTACAGCATCCTATGCCAGTTCGTGTAAGGAAAAGCATATTTAGCCTACACGAACTGTTAAATACTGTTTCAGACTTGGCAGTACTTATTTACTCCTTCCTCTGATTAAGAGAGTGAAATTCAGCAGTAAGCACATAAGTTTTTTCCAAGTCAATAAAGAAAGTGATTTTTCTTGTTTAATAGTTCTCAAACAACCTCTTGTGACCTATGCGATCATTAAACAGTCCATCAAAATCTTTTGCAATTGCAAGATCTCTTTTTTTTTTTTTTTTTACCCCTGGTCTAAAATCTGCACAGATTTTGCTTTACAGTACACTGGCTAGATACAAGCTAGAGCATGGAAACAGGGATATTTCTTTACTACATAGCTTGTGTGTCTGAGGGGTTCTGGAATAATCTTATAACTCAAAATATGAATCAGATGGCTTTATCTGCAATTACCCACTATAGTTTTCATATTTTGTTATACAAGGGAATCTGGCCTCTATTGTTTACTGTACTATTCGAATACCCATTTCATTCATGCTCTGGGTTTTAATTTAGAACTTATTCAGAAGGGCTATTTGTTCTTAAAATATGTGTTTACCACTATTGAATTCCTCAAGTTGCATTTCCAGAATGAGAAAAAAAATCTTGAAGTGAATCTGAGATCTGGTCCTGGGACTAATTAGGAATGTGAAGGATCCACGCAAACTGGCCATAAGACTTAGGAAGAAAGTTGATGTCAGAGGAAGATTAGGCATAGCATGGCTTCGTCCTCCCATGGCCCAACACATCCAGAAACCTTCCCATCTGATAGTAGTGACAAAGTGGAGAACAGGGATATGGCTGGTGCTGATGGAAACAATTTCATTTCTTCATCTACACTAATAAGGCGTTAAAGAAGTACTGTTCTGCACATGGGCAGCTATTTTAAGCTCACTTCATTTCATTGTGCTCATTGAGGACTAGAGGAGAACAGAGAAAATGAAGAAAAAAATGCATGGAAAGCATCATAATCTTCATTGAATTTTTAATAATTCAATCTTATTGTCTAAATTAATCTATTTAAAATATTAAATATAAAAGAGAAACATTATTGACTCCAGGAATTGCTCTTGGTTTTTTGGACTTCAGTCTTTGGACGTTAAAAGTTGTGCGGGCTGTAGGACAGAATCTCAGCCAGCGTATATTACAGTCAACAGAGTGAAGCTTATTGATTAAGCAATCATTTACTTCTCCATTAATCTTATTATAAGTCTATAGGTTTCATGAATTTATGATGGGCTTTAGGCACCATCCAAGGTAATGTAGGGTGTCATATGTGCACTGCCACTCTACCATGAAAGCAGCGGTTACTTTAAAATGGGTAGATTTTGATTCTCAAACACGTTGTTTTGAATCTCATCTTTGGGAATACATTTTTTTATTACTTCACCCGTTCTAGTATTCTAGGAATGTTAAACAGTACTTTAATAATTAATTTTATAATGCAGCTTATAGACAAACTTTCAGGCTCTTGTAAAGACGTATCAAATGAACAGCTCAGGAAAATGACAAGGTATGTTTTGACTCTGTCGCAACCTCTCTGTGACGCAGAGATTAGACAATGTTTTCCTTTAAAGTCTATATAACATATAGGTACAGTAATACGAATACTACTGTCTTAAATAAAATGAAACTTCATCTTAAGCTTCATGATGGTGTATTCCAAAGTTAATTAGTTTATTGCAAATTCTTTCTTAAAATAAAGTCAAGCTATTATAAAAGTAATACAGCGTTATTGCTCTTAATAATCAATTATTATCTTCTCCAGTCCTTGGCCAGTTTAATGCTGTTTTCTTATTTTCAGGCCAACTGGCTGATTGGCAAGCAAACAACACAGCTGCAAGGCCTGCTAACTTCAGCCTAAACTCTGAGTGTTCAGCTCTTCTGAAAATTAAGTCAGACGGCTGAGGTCAGAGTCTGGACTGCTATCTGTTCCCTACCTTCCTAGTTTGGACTGTGTTAAAGAAAAAACTCAGACCGGCTGACTGAAGAAATCTTTTCTGGCTTTGAAGTTTATGAAATTATTGCTAACATTTTTTTTTTTTCAAAACACGAGGACTCAATTTTTTTAAGGTCGAAGCAAATGTAAATAAAAACATTTGACCTTCATAGGCCGATTTACATTCTCTGAGTTCATGAAAATGGTGTTGATGCAAGAGGTCATGCTGAGGTCATTATTATTGAGTACAACTGAAGGAAGATTGTTCCATTTGTACTGAAAATTTTCATTTTCCTAAACATTTATGTGAAAAAATATTTCTGAAATTAAAGTGATTGCTCTGGGAAAACAGGAAATTTCCATTTGTCTTCATTCCTTTTGTTACTTCATTTGACTAGTCAGACACAGGACAGGGAAAATAATTTTAAAAGTATAAACATGAAAAATTTCTCACAGTCTGTAAATATACCGAAGAACAAAAAGCTAGGATACTTTACTGAACAAACCATGCAGACATTTCAGTCAGGAAACCTAATCTTTTTCAAGGAATGTAAAATTTTTGCAAAGTAGAAATTATAAATTCCAACTGTTCTACTCAAGTTTCAAAACTCTTCTCAACTCGTGAACTAAATATTTCACTCATTAACCATCCAGTCTTCTGCCCCTCTAATTCTGAGTTCAAGATTCTAGTAACCCCTACTTTCATTTAAAACACAACATCACTGTGCAGATTCACAGCAACATGGGACACACCTTGATGTGTTTTAGGTCTTCAAAGACTATTAAGAGAGTGGATTTATATTTGGAAAGGTCTGTATTATTCTTTTTTTAGAACATTGTGTACTTCTGTTTTTTTAGCTAAGCTATACAGGAAATCACTGTCAGAAAACTTACTCAAGAGCTTGAATAAAAACTAAGGCTGGTTAACTCCAACCAAGTTTGGGACTATTGCACTTAACTTGAAGAAATATATGAAATAAAGACTTTGAAGTTAACTATCTCCCTAAAAAAACTGTGTTCATTTTGATTATTGTATTGTCGGTCACATCCCATGCTCACTTTCGGACTTGGAATGAACGTGTTCATTTTCATAGTCTGAGGTTTCCATATCCTAAAAACAAAGTAGTACAGGTATGACATAACGCAGTACAGATCCACTATTCTGCTTCTGTGTTACAATAGACGTGATTATCAAAATCCAACAGAATAGATTAGCTCTGATTAGATAATTAATTTTCATCTCCTACATCATTCTCCATGTTTAATATATACAGATGCTTTCCTTTGCAACATTTCCATTAAACAATTTTTTGGTGCGATTTTGATTTCTGTTACATAGCTGAAACTCCAGATTTACATCTGCATGCCTACCCATTAAGCTAATCAAAAGAGAAAATCAAATAACAGCAGTATTTTGTTAGTTTTAACAGTTTGAAAAGTACCCCTATAAAGCCAGATAGCATCTTACATCATGAAACAAAAGACATTCTTGTTGAAGGCAAAATAATATGTTGAAAATAGTGATTCTGAAGTAATCATTGAAAATAACATTGATATTATGTTTCATTCATCTATTAGGAAGAACTCCTCAGGCACTAGGAAAAGCAGACTTTCTCAATTTATTTTTACTCTTAAACTCCAGAAGCATAATCAGTATCTAAAATGTCACCTTCGATATTCTTTTACTTTGATATTACTGCTTAATTGTAAATAACGCTTCATATTTTTAAATATTCCTGGTCTAAGAAGAACTGATAGATTGAACTTGATCAAACTGCTTCTTATTGGTTTGGTCTTGTTGCCTGTCCCACTCCTGACCATCTGATCTGCTTTTGCTACTCCAGAGGTTAGACTTATTATTATGGTTTGCAGCAATGCTATGCATATTGCTGGCCAGCACATTTGAATTAATTATGTTTTCCTGAAGAAGAAATGGGATGAGAAACTAGGCCAATTATTCACTGTTAACCAACAAAAACACATTTACACTAGTGGTCCCAAATGTTCTTTGGGCCTCTGTTTAAAATTAATCCATCAGAAAATCACATGGAGGAGCTCAAGACCCCCCTGCAAGTATTTAAAATCATGTCATTAAATCAGACAAATGCTGGCACTGCAACTCAGCAGGCACTAATTTAGCCCATATGCTTTGGGACTGTTCCTACATCCTTTTTTCCTAGCCAGAATTTATGCAAGAATTATTTTTTTTCCTATAAAATAAAATTGTATTACAAGATAACCATACAATTTTAAGCCTGATGGGTTCTAAATGGAAGCTGGATAAATACAAAAAAAAACTTCAGCTCAGCAAAACATCTAATGACTTCTTGGAGACTAATATCACAGAAAGGAAGATTGAAAAAGTGCCAAAAATGTGAAGACTGGAGCACAAGCATGGATGTCCTGCCACCATGGAATTATATTCCATAACAAAAATAATCAAGATAAATTCCTAGAGATACATGATATTATTCTGGAAATACCCTACTGAAAATATTAAACGTGTGCCTTCATCTCAGTCTCATAGTCACCTTCCTTGTCTTTCTATGTTTCTCTCTTCCATTTCTTCATGTTGTTTTTTTCTTCATTTTTTCCTGTTTTGTCTCTTTTTAAGTATTTTCCCTTATTTCTCCTCGGTTTTATCTTCTCAGATAATTTCCCATTCTTTCCCATGTTTAGTATACCTTCCTTTGAAATCTGTAGTGAAAGAAAGGGACAAAACAAGTTAAAGCTTAACATAACCGGGATTTTTCTAAAATGATGTTGTCATTATGCACAACACATCGTGTAAATAACCAATACATCAACTTTACATATCGGGACTTCTAATTTATGTTGATTTTTATATGACTTGGTAATGAAACTGTGTGATTTTTGGTATTTAGAAAAATGGTAATGATAAAACAGCACTAACATTTTTGGGTTTGTTAAATACTAATAAAGAGAAAAAGGAAAAAACCTTTTCCAGTGTAGTCATGGCTGGTGATAATGCTCCATTGGCCATTTACTATGTGGTTAAACATGTTTCAGTGCAATAATCCCAAAAGGATGTTGCAGGAAGTACCTACCTACACAAAAATAATGGTTCTTCATTATTTCTAGTTTTGATATGTGTTGTGATTGTGCCAGTGCACGATTTAGGAGGTTTATATGGGGGGGTTTGGTTATTTTTTTGTCTCTGTAACCATAACTTGCCATCTGGAAATGCTAAAAGTGCATAAAAGAAATAGGATTTATACGCAGAAACAATAACCTCCTTCTTCAAACTTTCTTCAGTCTGAGCTATGCTTTTGTATGCAAGTTGCTCTTCCCAACTGTCATTTGGGTTTTGTTTTTGTAATTGGTCGCCACCATGAGACTCAAGTATATAATTCTGTGAACGCTTCTGTGTATCAATGAGTGCTTCAGTTGTCTAAAGAATAACTCTTTATACGAAATTCAAGGGATGTGTGCAGTTCAGGCTGAGATACTTCATTTTTGCAAGCAAATTGGGAATTCTGAAGAACATTTCCTTAAGAAAAATCAAAATACACTATTAACAAAGCAAGCTCATGTCTTGGATTATTAACTTTTCTATAAATCTGACGTTCTCGTCAAAGTCGTACAACTGAGAACAATAGTGAGCTTGATAAAAGCTTGGTTACAAAATGTGATGCGTGACTCCAGATCTTGCTGCCTCAGGGGAGAATTTCCCTCAGCCACAGACTGTGGGATCTCATCCCAGGATAACCAATCCTTCCTTTGCAGAGTTTCTAAGCTCTTGTAGCCTGCTTGCCCATAAAGTTCTTGAAGTCATAACTGGCAAAGGCTTTCCCTGCTGCCTTTACAGAGCATTGTGTTAGTCTCCTCTCTTCCTGATTGGTTATGCCCTTCCCGGTTGACATGCAAGTACAAAAAGCAATGACAGAGGATACAGAAACTAGAATTAAAAAAAGTAATCGACACATATTTATAGTAATTTCCATAGGAAATTTCCAAAGGTGAACTGGCTGAACCAACAGTATGGAAAGCTGAAGGATGGAGACTTTACAGAAGTAGTAGAGAGAGCAAAGGAAACAGTTCATACTAGCGGAAGTTTGAAGGCTAAAAGGGTACGGACTGTGTAAGTGACACATTGCTGATGGATGGATGCATTTGCAGAGTTACCAGAAAACATCAGACAGAACAGAGAACACCTTTAACTGGAGATCTGCAGGAATTATCTTTAATGATTTTTTTTCGCCACTATGACTCATAGCTGGGAGGGGCGGCTGGATGTGATCTTCCTAGGGTATTGGCTCCACAAAAACTGTTGCTGCTCAGTTTTTCTTCTCAGTTAGCAAAGTGTGGTATGACTAAGAGACCTGTGCAGTCAGGAATCTGTGCATACAGGCCAGCACCAAAATTGCCCTTAAGCTGGTCCTGCTATGGTAATTTGGAAGTTACCAACTGCTTTAAAAAGGATAATACCCTCAATAAGCAAATACTTCAGCTCTCAGTCAAGACAAATTCTAAACCCCTATCAGATGCCCATCTTCCTTCACATATTCTCAGGGCAGCTGTATGTTAGCAACAGTCTAAAAAATTCCCCTGTATAGCTGCTTTCCACCGGTAGATCATTAGAGGAGTAAACAGGAGCTTAACGTTTTAGTTGTGTTAGTTAAAACATGACTGAAATGTGCACAGTTACCAGAGCAATTAATGTGGTATAAGAACACATACAAGCCAGAATAACAAAGCTATGTGATAATTTATACAGCTTTTCTAAAAATATTTACATTCTTTTCCTTCTCCTCTGAGCGGCTGTAAAGCATTCATCCAGGAGTGAAAGTATCCTCAGCTTTGTTTCAGGGGACATGTGGCAAGACACACTTGTGTGATACTCATACCTCCATGGAGATGGATATATACTACCTGCTCAACAAAGCTCCCTTTACAGTTAGTGAAAAGAATAAGGCATCCCAAGTAGGTGATTAATGAAATAAATAGTTTATACAATTATATATTTTAACTCATTTGAGGTAAATCAGGCTTATTTAGCTCAAAACTAGACATCTGATCATCTAAAATTCAATTAAATATTTCCCTGCAAGTGTTTTCTTCATGTCTGTCTTTTTGCAGCGTCTAAATGTTGCATTCTGCATGCTACTTTGGTTTATTTTTTATTTTCCACAGGAAGTAGCTTCTAATATATAACAAATAATCATTCCATGGTACTTCAGGTTTTTTGACAGAATCCATGTAGAGGTAGCATTAAAGGTCTTGCAACTCAATTCAAACCTCAATGAAATCAACTGAAAGTCTCCCAAGTTTGTGCACTGGAATCATATTTAAAATTTGTTTTTCTAGGCTGTGATTTTCCAAAGAATCTCTCCTCAATTTCAATTTCAAGGAGTTTGTAGTGAAAACATATGTTAGTATGTAGTTTTGGACTGAGAACATGCTTCTATAAATATCAAATTCAGCTACATGTTAACAGCTTTGCTACAAGGTAAATTTCATCTAAAACAAGGGTCTGTGGAATTTGTAGGAGTAAATTCTTTCTGAAGACTTGCCTTTTCTATTGTCTAATCCTCTTCCTCTCTCCACAGGACTTTTATTGCACAATTGATCTTAGAGCAAAATTCCTCTTTAAAATCAATAGAAAGAAATAGGAAGAGTTTAACTATATTTTTGGAATAAACATTGTTTTCAGATCATTTTGTAGTCTTACTTTAAGGTCGGTTTCATAATCCAGAGCTAGTTTGGAGGTTTTATAAATTATTCACTATCTGGAACCACTAAAAAGAATGTAGTTGTTTTAGCTAAAGAATGCAGCAGAGAAAAATGAAAAACAAGATAGTTAAATGAACAACATGATTTTTTTCCTTATGCCTTTTTAAAAAGTACTCTTGAAAATAACATACTGTGAGCTAATATTAATCATATGAGGACAGATCACGTAAACAAAGACTATCTAGTGATCTAGTTCCAAACGTCAGAAGGACTGTGAATCCTGTTAAATTTTCATTTTTATGTCTTCAAACCATTTTTATAATGTAACATTTATTTTTGATAATGCTCAGAACTATAAATCATTTTACTTTACAACCCATGAGTCTTAGGGTTTATGAATACAGAAGAAAATCTGTTTCCTATTTGTACGCTCTACTGTTCGGAATTACATGCTAGTAGAAGAAAATCTATCCTTATACAAAATGTGATAACACAAAAATATATGAAGGTACCCTTGCTTAGGTATGACTAGTCAGCCTCAATTGAGTAGATCTGGTGTGTTATTTTACTTGAACTATATAATGATAAATAAAGCTTTTGGCTCACAAGAAGAGGAATGCTATTCTGATATATATGGGTCATATATTTCATTCTATTTCTGTTTTGTGACTGTAATTCACTGTAAGACTCAAAGGTTGAGGATCAACTGTTCCCAGTTTAACATAAATTTATATCACCTTTATTCTCAGTGAGTCTGCAGTCTGGGTACAATTTGTCTTAAGGTGTAAGTTCCTTTCTTTGATTCAGACCAAAATTCTATTGTGCACCTAAGTTACTGTTTTCCAATGCAAACTATTAGGCATTCGTCAAGAATTTATCGTCTTAAAATGTAAGAATATTAATGAAAAAATTCTCAAGCTCCCATAGTTGAATGCAAAGTAGCTTGCTGCTTTTTAAATACAGCACAGAAACATACAGTAAACGTACTTGCCTTTTCTGAATTGGTACAAAAAAACCCTCCATACAGCAATAGGCCTAAATTATTAAATAAAATTCCTTTATTCCTAATACACTTAAAAAAATAATTAATTTGAAGATAATGTGCAATTTATGCAGACTTCATTGGCAGAACTAGAATTCCATAGTGTTACAATCAAGATGCTTCCGCAATCACTGAATTCTTTTATAAAGTTACTTGATCTTTTACATGCTGAAAATTTAGATCTGTGAGCAAGGAGGATGACAAACAATATCGAAAGTCAAGACAACTTAGTCTCTGAAGGCAGTGACACACACAAGAAAACGTGTCTTCATTTTATGGTTTCTTTTCCTATGGGATTTCATAGAAAAAAATCAAATGTGGTTACTTAAGATTCTTTCAATAACATTTCAAGAGCATATCTTTAGACTTAGACAGATCAACCATCCTTCTGCTGGGAGTGAAAGCAATTTCACAAGAGCACTGTGAGCTTCACAACTCAGCCCTGGATTGAGTAGGTCAAGAGAAGAAAGATTAGGAATATATGACACCGGAAAAGAAAAATCTCCTGAGTCAGCGGCATTTTCCTCTCTTTTATGACTGTGAGAAGACTTATACCAGCTAGGAATGTTAGCAGGATTTCTGAGGTCTCATCATACAGTTTCATGTACCTACTGAAATCAGAGTTGCATTTAGACACAGAGGTCTACCCAATTGTCGCTACACTGCAGTTGCAGTATCTTAACAGAAAAGAAAAAGTAAATGAAAAATACCAATTTTATGAAAAAGTAATTAAAATAATTTACATTTTCAGTCATCCACATATATAATTAGCCAAAAATACATTCTCAATGCACGCTTTATCTCTTGCAGCATATGTGCATTCTTGTGTTCCGTGTCCTAATACTTACATTTAAATGACATTCCTATTCAATAATCCATCTGCTCAAACGATGTTTCAATCAATGGTAGTCAAATTCAGTTTGACAGACCTAACAAGCTACATCTTCTTTCCAGCGATACCTCCCTCACTGTTTTCCACAAGGATCTAGGTAGAGTTCTGTTTATCTTTGGCTTTTCTCAGGCAAAAATGTGGAAAAAGGGTATGCCTAGGCTGCATAATGCGCACTGCTTGCAAGTCTTGAAGTCCACAAGTCTATTCTGGAGAAGAATGGCATCACATCAATTTAGAAATTTTCCCATGGGAGTCTCCATCCAGGCATTCTCTGTGAGAAATCAGGACAATTTATGCAGCTCTGTTGATTATGTAGGACACTTTTTTCAGAGTGTTTTATAATCTATTTCAAGAATTTCTTCAGGATATGGATCTCTTGCAAAAACTGTATAGACAGCTACTGAAGTGGTACATATTTCAGGAATCAATGCTGATATGCCTAGGACATCAAATAAAAATAGGAAAAATTACTTTGAAGTAAGTTTGTCTATTTTTTTTTTTTAAAGTCTGATTTTATTTACATATAAATATGCATTGCATTAAAGTTGTCAACACGGACAACGTCAGTGCTTCAAATAAGTGCTTCAAATAAATGTGCTTCAAATAAGTGCTTCAAATAAATCTACCTTGGCTGCTACAGGAGGTTGCCTTAGTATCTAAAAAGAGGCCAGGGCACTTGTTCAAACAGATCCAGTATCCCTGGCTCTTAGCACAGCTAGCACGAAGGAGATATAGCCAGGCCATGTTTTGAAAAGCAGCTGTGAAGTGAGGGGTTATGTAAAAGGCATCTATTCTGACTCTCATCTTGGCAGGGGTGATTTCCAGATCCTCAGTTCCATTGCACTCTACCTAAACAGATCCAAGATACTTCAAATTTAAGTGACTAGACCAAACTTGTCTCAAGAAGCTAGCTGAACAGGCATGATGAAACACAGGAGTAGGCACAGTAATATTAGTTTACTTTGTTTGTTTATCTTTAGCTGCCATGCAGCATGCTGTAGGATCTGTTTTTTGCTTGTCATATTAACACGCGGTCTTCTATTGGTTGTGTCATTTCAGCTTTACTGTCTCCAATATAGGTAACACAAGATTTATGAAAGGTCATATTTTATAAATTTTATATTCCTTGTATACACATTGGTAGTTGCATCACACTGTTCTACTGAATAAACTTTGAAGTTCAGTGTTAACTTACTTGATCTTACTTTTCTGTGTGTTTTGGGATGTGGTTTTGTTTGTCTGTTTGTGTTGTGTTTTGCTCATTTTTTTAGAAAGGAAAATGAGCAAGGTCTCATTGAAATACACCATAGATTGCTATTAGGATGGCAGCAATTTTAACTTTCCTAGATACTTGAGAATGACAGCCTATGATATCTTTCTATTTATTTATTTTAAAATAAAATAATAATATTGGCTTAGTATGTCTTATGGAAAAATCAATTTCAGAATGTGGCTTGTAAAGAGAACATATTAAATGCAGAAAGCAAACAACTTTTTTTAGCAGTAGTCTAGTTAATATCCACCAGAACTGCTGAGACTGAAAATAAAATCTATCAATAATGTTGATATGGAAAGAGACATTTCAAGCATTGATAATGAATAAAATATGTCCTTGTGCTGCACAGCCCAGTGTGACAACTAAGATTCTTTCACAGCAGAGAAATTTCCAGGTAGTCTAGAGTCAGCATAGCTATTTTATGTCATTTCCAGGCTCAAAGTTGAATATTCATCAAATATTCTAGTTAGGGAGTGCTTTGTGATGGGAATAGTCACAGGCTGTCTTCCATGAATATTTTTTTTAAATATTTGTGAGCATAAAAACCAAGTAATCTTCACATTGTTATTGCCAATGTTCTTTTTGGTGACATCTGTGTTAGCCTCAGTAGCAGTAAAGTACAAAAACAGGTGAAGAGATGAAAACAGTATTCTGTTATAAAATAAAATTCTTGCTTTCACTTCTTGCGAAAGTCCTTAGCTGAAATTTATTTTATAAAAGCAAAAAGGAATCCTTGGAACTAAAGAAAACCCACATTTAAAGTTAAGAATGTGCTGAAAAAATAATTATTTTATCCTTGAAAAAAATCAAGAAAATATTGGATCAAGGCTTAAATGCTGTAGATCTAAAAACTGAAATACTACAGAAGCTGGAAATTCTCACTTAGTTTGACGATAGAAAGACACTAAAATAAAATAAGAACTTAGCTGGCAGAAGTTTTCTGGAATAAAATGAATATGTGAGAGATGACATAAGAATCATGAGTAGCTGGATTGAAAACATATAGGATAAACAGCAGTTTATAACACTGTTTAGAAACAGGAAAAGACATCTGGGCTTCAAAGAATTATGCTGAAGAAAGGAGACAAATTTCAAGTCTGCTCAAAAGAGATGACATTTTGGCAACTTCCTAGGATGGTTCCTCAGCCACATGTCCTCTTCATATTGTCCTAGTTCTGCTGATTTTCAACAACAACAAATATCTGCCAAAATCCACCTGAAATCTATTCTGGATACAAAATAGAAGATTACCAATTTAGTTAGAAGCACAAACCCAATAAAATGTTTTTAAAATTTCAAGAACCATGGTATTTTTTGATTTATCCATATAAAATACTGCTCTTTTTCATATACGTGAGAGATTTTACTGGTATTAAACAGCTCTGGGAATTGTCACTGTCACGAAGGAGATTAGTGTTTTACTCTGTCCTTACGGTATTTTCAACTTCTGAACCAGCCTGTGACTAAATTTTTATAGTGAAAAACGTTTGCAATACTAATACTGACCTCATTTATCTCTTAAATGCTAAATGAACTTTAACCTTATGAATTTAAAAATTATTCTGTAAAAACAAAAATCTGATCATTTATACATAGAAATAGAAAATATTAGACTTACTAGTATCCAAGTAAAACACTACCTGTGGAATAGAAAATGAACGGATTATAACACTATTAGCATCTCTTTCTTTTACTTTTAATTTTGTTAGATTTGTTCCAGTAGGTTTATTTTCAGTCACATTAACAGAATGCAAAGGAATAGTATCTCCCAAAGTTTTATTTCTAGAGAAAACACTACTGTCTTTTACTCCAAAAATGGAGTTTTGTAACTAGATTGTTGTGAACATCTGTTTTATTAGGTAAAATGAAGTAGTTTCAAATGTTAAATAATACCCTATTCTGCATGCTTTGCATTTCTTAGTCATCGTTAGCAACAACTGCATTTCAGAATTCAGGACATTGAGGAAGGAAGAATTAGTTCCCTGAAAGAATAACTCTATTCTAAGTATTAAAGCTCTAGTCACTCTGCTGACTATTAATGAAAACATCTATGTCTGCCTGCTTTTCTGAGTAACATGAATGAGCACAATGGGTACAAACTGAATCACAGGTGTTGTCTGAACATCAGTAAGCACTTTTTTTTTACTGAGAGGGTGATGGAGCACTGGCACAGGTTCCCAGGGAGGTTGTGTACTCTCCATCCTTGGAGATATTCAAAAACTTCTTGGACTTGGCCGTGGGCAATCAGCTTTACGTGGCCCTACTTCAGTAGGGAGGTTGAATAAGAAGACCTTCAGAGGTCTTTTACAAACTCAATCATTCTGTGATTTGGTGTGATTCTGGGTATATCATATGTTTATGCTTCTATTTTTCCAACTTTACTGGAAACTCCTATTTATTGTCTGTTTCCATAATGCTTAAAAAAGAGTGGGTAACTGTCCTGGCTTTAGCTGGGACAGAGCTAGCTCTTCTTTTTAGCAGCTAGAAGAGCTCCGTGTTTTGGTTTTACTCAGAGACTTGCTCTGAGAAGAATGCTGATAGCAAGCTGATGTTTGTGATTGGAAGTGAGACTCCAAGGACTTTTCAGTGTGCCGTGTTCTGGCTGGAGTGCAGAAGCATAGCCGGGACAAGGGGGCCACGATTCCTCTTGTGATTTGTGGTGGAACTTAAGATTGAGGGCCAAACTGGCCAATTAGTATTCCATATCATGCAGCGTCATGCCCAGTATAAAAGTGAGGGACAGCCGGAAAGAAGGGCTTTTTACACTTCTGCACTTTTGTTCTATTGCCTTTTTTTTTCTCTCTCTCTTCCAGTATTCCCAATCTTGGAGTACTATCTCTCTCCCTCTCTATTTTGGGGCCTCATGTTCATCCAGGATTGCAGCTTTGGGACGAGATGGGCTTCGGATAAGAGGGGGTGGTGAGCATCTACCCTGTGTATTACTTATCTGTATTAAATTGTTCTTATCTCAACCCTTGGGTTTCCCGTTTCTCCTTTAATTCTCTCCCTCATCCCTGGGGGTGGGGGAGGGTGAGTGAGCAACTGTGTAGGGTTTGGTTGCCAGAGCGGCCTAACCCATGACAGTAACTAATAATTACATAGACCAATTATCTTTCAGCCATAATACAAGATGAAGAGATAAATTACACCCTATGCCATTCATCTGTCACTATTTTCAATATCCTCATCTGTAGTGAAAATTTTTTCAGATTGAGTGAAAAACTGGATAATTCTCATCAATATCTCTTTTGGTTGTAAATAAAAAATAAAACCTTTTTGTTTTTCAAATATTGTTCATAAGTACTACAATAAAATATGAGCAGTGCAGACACAGTTGTATCTGTCTTTTGTTTCATGTTCCTCTAAAGCTATGTTCTGAAAAATGTTTCAGAAGTTCAGTCCAAGAGGAAAGCATTTTTCAAAACTAGTACTTACTTTAACCTTTTGCATTGGAAAATCTATGAAAGTGAATCTGGACTGATTTGGAAGTCAGGTCTATTTTTAAGGTTTTTCTATCTATTTTCCACATAACAACTTTAATTATTACCTTAAGAGTCACTGAGTTTTGATCAATACTAATCAGTCTCAATATATTTTTCTTAAAAAAAAAAAAGTTTTTATTTTAAGCCAGTCCAGGCTTATCCTTATCTAAACCTCTATAAGAATGGCCACAAGGCCTCATTTCCATTTAATTTAGCTTTAGCTGATGTTCATTGATCAGATTCTGTCCTGAACTGTCTTTATGATTGTCGCAGATGGAATGTTTCCACATGGTTATGATTTAGCAGCAGTTCAAAATTTATTAACCGTGTGAGATAAAGCAAAGGTTGAATTTTAGCAACACTTAATGATTAACCAATTTAATGATTAGCAAGATGATTCAGTAGAATATGTTATAATTAAAACAGTGACTTAACTACAGATTGAAAACTGACAAGATCCACACTACTTACTACAAGATATTCTAAATCAAACACAGAGGTAAGTACAGAGGTGGACGGAAGAGGCTAGCCTATAGGTAAAATTTCCCTGTCGAGTTGAGAGTAAATACAGCACATTGGTATTCCTCAATGTGTAGCAACTGAGACTTGAGAAGAATAACTCACCTTGGCCTTCTATCAGCTTTGTTGGCAGAGATCTGCGGAGCTGGCATCTGAGAGGTATCTCAGCTCAGCGGAGATGCTGGTCACACTCCGCTGAGATCCAGGAGAGCTCAAAGGGTCTCACTTAGGATTGCTATTTATAGGGTCTGAGATAATCGACTTTTGTCACATATTTTTCCAGTTTGACCATAATTCTTCTCAGATAATCTTGACAGCTTTCAGAGTGGTTTGCAATCCAGGCAAGAAGGGTGCATTTCCCCGGTCGCAGGAGTTCCAGGTGCAGTTAGAAAGTGCCTAACCATTCCAACTGGTTGTACTTGTACCTAGGACCAAAAGGTACCAGAGTGTTTCAACTCACTGTTCCAGTAGATGAGATCAAAAAGCATCACATTGTCCCAGCCCACTGTATCTGCAATTGAAGCAGGAACGACGTTGGCTGCTGCTGAGGCCCAGAGGGTGGGTTGCGCCACCACAATGATAATAACAGTGGAGAGTTATTGATGTTGTTTTCTACTTACACACGGAATATTGTAACAATGGACTCAGTCTATACATCAATGTGAACAATGTGAAGCTACTTCAAACTAAATCAGTAAACCAGATAAATAATTAATTAATCTCATTTCTAAGTGATTAGTCTCAATTCTGCTGTCAGTGGATGAAGACATACTTCATTACAATGAGCACTAGCTAATTGACAACCTTTTCTGAGCATTCTCAAAGACAAGTTAAAATCTGACTGTCCATAAAGTCTGAAGTTTCTTCTGCATGGGGAATAGGTCTCCTTATGTTTGAGATATGGTAGCAGAAAATGATTGGGATATTTTAAGACTTTCATTGTGTATTACTACTTCATTAGAGTCAGAGACACAGTTAGAATCACCCCTCAGTCAAAACTAACGAACAAATGCTCACTTCTATACTTGATTTACAATCAGCAGCACTCTCCTGGCCAGCCTTTGTACTTCAGGGGAAACTCAGCTGTACTTGCTCCTAAACATCAATACAATATTGTCCCGTGACTGTCTTAAAGCATGCCAGATAGAATGCTTGCCTAGGAATATTCCCTTGGTCCTATCCTAGGAGAGGATCATTTCCTGAAAGGTCACGGTGTATATCTCTGACAAAGGCAGGCAGGGCTATTTTCTCTCAGAAAGCTCATGTCATTCATAATTCAGCAGTTACAGAGAAAAGAGTTTGGGGAAGAAGCATCATCCTTCAGGTGTTCCTTTGTCATGGTTTGATGTGGAGGGGGGGTGGTTCCGGTGGCAGGAGAGGGGTTTTGCTCCCTGCGACCTCCCCGGTTTTGGAACCGGGTTAGGTTTGGTTCCAGCCACCAGATCAGACTGCCATCCCCCTCGGGATTGAGCCAATAGGGCGCCTCTGCGAATTGCCCTATTTAAGTCAGGACAAAGGGACCGGAAAAGGTGCTTCGCCCAGGATCGAGCAGAGAAGGGAGGAGGGCACTGCCCCCGCTCCCTGGATCCCGGCCGGGCAGCTGCCTGCGTCGGGCCAGCGCCGCCCACGGAGAATGGCGGCGGCGGAGCCAGCTGGGGAACTCGAGGGCACCCCACTCCCGGGGTGCCCACTGGGCTGAGTTCACCTGGAGAGGACTGAGATCTGAGAGAAACAGCTGCATCGACAGCAGGTCAGTGAGGATGGAGCGGGAGGAGGTGTGCCAGAGCCGAGTTTCCCCTGCGGCTGATGGTGAGATGGCAGGCGGCCCCCCTGCAACCAGGACGGCCTCGGTGGAGCAGAGACCCACTCGCAGCCCGTGGGGAGAAGATGCCTGAGCCTGAGGATGGTCGTGTTGGGGTGCACGACAAGGCAGAGAGGCATCTGGAGTCTGTGTGACGACCCACGCCGGAGCGAGTGGCTACAGCTCCCTAAGTACCCGAGACTGTGGTAAAGCCCACACCGGAGCAATCTGTGGGGAAGGATTGTTTCCAGTGGGCTGGACTCACACTGGAGAAGTTTGTGGATTTTTCCTCGTGGGTAGGGGATCCATTGGAGCAGGGGAAAAGGGTGTAAGGACTCCTTCTCCTTTAAGAAAGAAGCAGCAGTAACAGCACGGAATGAACTGACCTGCACTCCCCCAGTCCCTGCCCCCTGTGCTGCTGGGGGGAGGAGGTAGAGCCGGGAGGAAAAGGAGGGGGGGGGAAGGTGTCGGTTTTAAGATCTGGTTTTGTTTCTTTCTGTCCTCTCAAGTAATCGGTTTTTGTTTCCCTTTGTCCTTCTAAGTAATCATTAATAAACTGTTTTGCTTTGAGAAAAGCTCTGCCTGTTTTGCCCAGGACCATGGTTGGTGGGTGCTCCCTCTGTTCTTGTCTCAACCCTCAGTCCCTTTGGTTTTTTTTTCTCTCCTCTCTACTTTACTGGAGAAGGAGAGACTGTGTGAGTTTTAGTTGCTGGATCAGCCTAAAACCACTACATCCTTCAATAAATTTAGGACCAGTTACATGTGAGTTTTTCAGGAAAACAGAAAATATTTATTGTGAAATGCTTTCTTTCCCCATGGACAAAACATTCTTTCAAGTCGTCGATTCATACCTTTTTACATTCAGGACTGAACATGCTGTTATTTGTAATGACACTAGCACCTGAAAAAAACATAGATAGGCACAATTAGGTAATTTGCATACTTTCCTTGTCATCTGAAATGTGATTTTCCCTTAAAAAAGTATTTTAAATGATTTCACATGCATGCCAGATACTTTGAAATTTCACATTTGTAAATATGATTTCTGTGGAATGTAAACAGAATAAGGCAGAAGTCCACTGTATTAGGTAGAGGAAGACTTTTGGGAGATAGGAGAGGTGGGCTTTCCCTTTACTCTCAGTGAAAGATTCCCATGTCTATGTTTTGGATTGAACATCAGTAGCATCATTGGCATAGTCCAGTTTAGGTTGTTCTGGATCAGTTTTTAGTTATAGACTGTAATTTTAAACATATCTTAGAACCTCATGTTTTAAGAAAGTAAAAATTAACTAAGTACATGAGGGCTTGTAGAACTGTGGCTCATTAAAGGGACTTCTGTCTACTTCTACTGTCAATGCTGCATAAACTTCTAAAGGGCTTCCTTTACTGAAGTACATTGTAGTGGAATAGGAGCATACTCGCATGTTGTACTTGATCATGCTTGTGGAATGTCTTTTGTAAAAAGAAAATATTTTGGAAGCTACATCCATGGAATGAACACGGATTCAAAATCTGACTGTCCAGTGAAGTTGCCAATCAGAAATGTACTTAAATGATTGAGTAGGAAGAAAATTCAGAACTCACTGGAGTCAGTGCTGAATTCTTGCAAGTTGCCAACAATTCAGTAAGATTTTTTCCTGCCAACAGCAATAGGATTGTAAGTTTGGCCTGGTTTTGTGGCAACAGGCTTGATCTTATTGAGATTCACTGAGCTAGTGATAATACAAGATCAGCTGTAACCTTAGAAACCAAGATAAACAGAGAGACTGGAGCAAGTGAGAACCTTTCTAAAGGCAGAGGAAGATAGTGACATCTTTGTAACATAACAACCAAACTGATCTTCACTGTCAGAAGTTCTTCCCTCCAACATTAATCGAGTCTCCTAGCTGAACATCTTATTTAGGCACTGACTTCCATGCACCATACAAAAGAGCTGCATCAGTTTAAGGCAGCTCAACTTTCTGCTTCGTTTTCCTGCCAGAAGGTATGCAATGGGACTGGGTGATAGAAGCAAACGTGTTTATGCCTCAGTACACATTAATTGGTGTAACTCCACCCCTTCTACCTTCAGAGATGCAAGTACACATTTCTTCTCTCACCCCTTTTCAGATTGTCCAGCAAAGTGGACAGGTAAAAACTATCTTAAACCACCACAGGTAGATTTGCCAAAGGTTTTAGTCCTGTTATTTCTGGTGACTCATCTATTACCCTTATTGTTAATGTATTTTTAAATGTTCCACTTTTTGTATTGTTTCTCTTGGTACCGAAGACATCAGTCCTGATTGCAGTTTTCCTCAAAAAGACCCAATCACAGCACAACTCATGAGAAAGGAAATTTCCAATATAATTTATGCGGAGCTGTTTTCTCTGATGTTACAATCAGAAAATTAATGAAAACACACTTAGTTTGTATATTCTTGCAAACTCACTTTATGACAACCAGGGACAAAGTAGTGATGTTCTTATTCTCTATTTTTTTCTCTTGTTCAGCTACCAAGAAGTCAGCTTCCAAAAGTGAATGACTGCTTAGCCTCTCTCAGTTAAAAGTGATGAGATACACCAGGAATTTGCAGAGGAAAGAGAACAAACTGAAGCTGGTGAGCTGTTGTCTCCACGTCTTAGGTTTTATTATTTCATTCTCAGAATATCTGCACTTTCATAAGCAAAATTAATGACATATTCAAGGTCTTGTTGCCACAGATTTAAAGTACTTGGACAAAATGAAACACATTGAGCCAGGTCCTAACCAAGTTTCAAGGAAGCAACAACAGCTCATCCCAGCTCAACATGTAATATTTCCTTTGGATGTTTTCAAGCATAATTTACATTTTTCATTTGGACATATAGCGATTTTCTGCCCTCAATGTGCAGCTAAACTAGCTTATTAATATCAGGAGAGCAGGAAAAAATAATGTTTCAAAATTGTGTTCAAACCTGCTCCTGCACAGGATATGTTCTCCTGCTTCCTTTATATGAAATTGCTTAGAAACGGAACACAGTTGAAACAAACACTTCAGTAAGCTCCTTGAAATAACCCAAAGCCAGACATTTTTTTTTCTAAGGGGCTGCAAATACTTAGGTCATATTACAGTTGATAGTGGTTTGTTTTGTTTGTCTGCCATAGCTGCAGATGACAGAGATCCAAAACCCATTGCCTTGAATAGGCTTTGGATTGACTGTGGGGAAAGGATTTCCACTGTAGATAGGAATGCTAAAAACATAATCATTTAAGGCTCTAGTTTCAGAAAAATGATTCCAGCGTCTCTCTCTCTTTCTCTCTGTCTTGCACATACACACATTTGCTTAGGATCAAATTCTCTCTCCTTTGTTCGTGTCAGATAACTATAAAATCACTGAAGCCATTCAAAGAGCAAGGTGCAATCCAATGTGAATAAAGCTTTAAATACTTGCGTAAAGGTGGGATTTTTCCCTTCAGGCTTTGTTGAAAAGCTATCAGGCGCACCCTCAAATGAGGTCAGCAGATTCCCATGTGTTTCTACATACAACATTGTCATCAAAAAAGTCACTTGTATTAAAATCACATTAAGTTGCAAAGTCAGGTACTCCATGGCTAGGATATGCCAGAACTGGAATTGCCTTTTCTTCACTAGACAGAAACAACCTAGCCTCAGGCTGGCTGTGCTTTTCCAGGACTATAACTCACAGAAGCAGAGTGGCTGGTCCAGACAGCACTCACCAACACATGCATGTCTCAGACTTCCTCAGAACAGCTGAAAACAGGATTGATTCAGTTACCAAGAAAAGAGGACTGAGGTAAAGCAGCCAAGTAGCTTGCTGCTATCAATCTTTTATTTTCAAAAGAAAAGAAATGATTTAAGAGGGCCAGGGGTGCATGAGAGGAGGAGAGTAATAATGGGGAGGGAGAGAGGAAGAGGGAGAAAGGAAAGAGAACTCTGACTCAGTCGGTGAATCACTTTCTTCTTTCTCTAAACAAAAGTTCAGACTTATCATGAACAACTGAAGATCTTCTGAACTGATAACTTAAGTATCCCAAGGAGACAAACAGTAATCTTCAGTTTCATCTTTTTATTGTTTTTCAGTGATAATCCGAACAAGTCATAGTTAAAGGATTCATTAAATCCACAAATTTCTATGCTAACCAGATACTAATCCATCAAGATAGCACATAAATTAACTTGGAATGGGGAAAAATGAAATAAATTAATTAATTACCTTAGGTAACACAGAAATTGAAGGCACACAAAGTGACTGAAGCCCTTGGTGACTTGGTGCATCCAGCAGGACTTGCTGGGGGTTCTGGAGACTTAAGTGCTCTTCCTGGCTCTGTCACTGGCCCACGGGATTAATATGGACTAGCCATTTCTACTTCTGTCAGTTTACTAATGCCTTTTTAATTCACTTTAGGATTGATGGCAGAAAAACATTATATGAGATATGTTTCACTCAATATTTTAATATATCTGTTCCCTGAAAAAGCAGTAGACAAAAAGGATGTCGTTTTAATGTAAACAAGCCATGTTATTAGGATGTGATACATGACAGCCACTGGAGTGGACAGACAGAGGAAACTGGAGCCTGAAATCCATCTCACAAAGACACCTAGATTTACACACCAACGTGTCAGTGAGGTAAATAAAAATCTAGTCAATGGAATCTAGAAATCTCTTTGGGATGAGACCAGTGCATAGACATAGACAAACAGAGCCATTGGATACACTCTGGGGTAGCCCTCCTTGCCTCCAGCTGCCAGAAGGTTATGGACGTCCCAGAAGTGCTGTATCATATCTGTCAACTCCATGAAACTGACTCTGAGTCAACAACATCAGATGTCCATATTTAGTCAACTGAATCTTGCCCAAATACTTGTTTACTTTGAAGATACTCACTTTAGGATGACTCGAATAGGCCCTTGGTGTCAGTGACTACATTGTATAAGGACTAAGTACATTTGCCCTTATATTGGAGTATTTAGTGCCATTTAAGATGCCTTCAGGTGTTCTACTTGGACTCCAGCTGATGGTCCAGAAAGGCACAGTGTTTCCATGGGTCCTACGTCTTACCTGTCTCATCCAGGTATGCATTTGGGTACCCTAGGGCGGATATCCCAGATGGCACTTGAAGCTTATGTTAGGTTAATAATGCCAGTGACTGCAATGGGAATTAAGATGCTTATCTCAGACATAGACACTTACATTTAGATGCCTCAGGCTATGAGCTGGGTCTTATTTTCCAAACCCCAGTAAGATTTAAATTTAGGATGTGTCAAGTTTCTCTGCACAGGCATAGAAGCAGCTCTGTCAAAGCACAACAGAGGAATACATAGCACTTGCAGCACTTGGGGACTGATCAAAATATCCAGTATGTGATAATCACCTAACTTAAAAAGCAATACAACTGTAGTTTCTAGCATTAAATTTGTATCTGTAAATTCTACCTAGAATCTTGATCTGGCATCAAAGCAATTTTTGAAGTCTAATCCTAATTCACTCATGGACTAATGACTATTATTCTCTCTGATAATGGACCTGTTGGTAAGTTAAGATACAGTTTTAAGTAACTAAGGTAGGAACAGGTGTCAAAATTTCAGTTTACATACTTCAATTCATAGATATTTTCCATTGTTTTAGACGGCTAAGGTTTATTTTTATTCAGAATTCTCTGTGAAAACTTTCTTCTGAAATATAAATTTCCTGCAGTCTTTTTTTCCATTTCTGAATCTTCATAAAAATGTATGCCACAAGCATACTCCCGTTCTTATCTCCTCTCTCAGTAAAATAAAGAGAATGGATTGAGATAACTTTAGAAAACTTGTGTTCTTATTCCATACATTATTTTGTGAAATAGCATATTGTTTGAAACCAAAGCTTCCTGATTAAAATCCAATGTATCTATTGCATCCGCATGATAGTCAAAATTGTGAAGACACATGCTTTCAGTACTATGGACTACATGTGAATTAAACATCTGCCTAGTATTATAACATTAATATTAAAAAACCTCAAACTATTAGAGCATCAAATTATCATCTTGCAAAGCTGGGAGACTCATCCTCTCTCTGGGAACTTCAAGATGTTAGACTGATGCAATACTTGTTCTTAGCCAAGTAAACTCTGCTACTTTGTTTCATTATGTATAAATATGTACATGTATTGTTTATAGACTGTGTATACTAAGCAAGGTCAGGTCTGATTCACAGCTGTGAAATTAATCATGTTCTATGTACAGGGGATTTCAGGGAAAATTGTTTCATATCAGTACTCTGACTCTTCGGTGTTCCGTTTCTTGTGTGGTCACACAGTAAAACTGAAATATTACATCTACTATTATGTAACAGGCTCAAAGAACAGAAGATTAAAGTTACAAGCAAATAAAAGAGCACAATGACTTTAAATATATATTAAAACATAAACTTATAGCCTTCAAAACATAAGTCAACAGCTTAATGCATTAACTGTTTGTCATAAGAAAGACATTTACCCTATAAACTGTTCCTTCAGCAATTCCCTTCTCTGATGCAGATAGCAATGCACAGCAATGGAAAGTGGGCAGCCCTGCCAGAATGTGCAGGTGAGAGGAGCTCAAATGGAAAAAGATCATTAGGTGCCTCTCAAAGTGTGAGTCCAGACTGGTTTGTGAACAGCTTTCATGCACCATAACAGCAACAAATGCTTTTTGCTGGTTCATAACCTGAATTGTCATTTATAGAGTTGTGCGATTGATTGATGATATTCTAAAATTACTTTGACCATGAAGCAGCACAAACCAAAGGAGTTAAATTTGTCTTTCTTTTACAGTCAGGGAGATAAAAACTCATGGTTCTGAACAGAAATACAATTTTTTTTTTGTAAAGTAACATCGATGTATTTCAAATGTGGAGCAAGTTCTACTTCCAGATATTTGTGTGGGATTATTGGAAGGAAATCAAGAACCAACAGGGAGTCCTATGCAGTGAGATTCATTGCTGGCGCCCTATAAGACCATAGAAAATGCAATATCAGAGGATCTATGGGAATGATGTTCCCCTGGAACAGAAGCTATGGACAGAACAAGATCTCCATAGCACTGGTAATTACACTAGACAATGAAGAAAAATGAATCCTGCACATCGTTTCTTCATTTTTTCCAAAAAGATCTAGAGAGATCTCTCCAGATATGGAAGTGTTCGACGGCAGAATACCCAGCAACCTATGCAAAATACATTCTTTCTTCACTCTTTTTTTTCACCCTTCCCCTCGAGAAAGACTTGTTTAGAGGTGCTCTGGATCAGAGGCTGCGCTCTGGTAAAAATCATAAGTGAGGCAGGAGAATAAGATCAGGAAGTTCAGAGAAGATCCAATCAGCCTGCATTGCACACTTAGCAGGCTGACCCAGACTTAATGAAAATAACCAAAGGACGGATATTTCTGTCACGGATATTCTACCATGGATATTGTTGTCTCTGAGCAATAATTCTGAAACCTTGTGTACTGAGCAAAGATCCTGTAGTCACAGGACTTTTATGTCCCTCTGCTTGACATCCACATTCTAGGTCTCTCTCCAGAACCAGGTGGTTAGCATCTTTCTAAGAAATCCTGGGAAGAGACCTGGCAGCTCCCTCTAAAAGAATTTGCACAAGCAAGACTGCAGTCATTCCTCTCCTTAACCACTAATTACAGAGTAAAGCTTCCTCTTGCTTTCTCTGATTCTAGCACCCTTCTTTTTGAAACCAGCTCCAATGTATGAAAGGAGGATTACCAGCACGTGGGATCCTCTCTAGGCTTTCATTGCAGTACTGTCTTTTACTGAGAACAGATTGGGCATAGAGAGACTAGTGGGAATGGTCTGAACCCCAGAGTATTATGTGAAACGGAGAAAGTCACTCCACCAACAACTGTGTTTAAGAAAAACAAAAAATTTGGCACCTAAGCCCAGAAGAGGGTTTCAAGCACTAAACTATAGATTCATAGGCCTTCTTAGCCACAGCCTTGAGGTGTACACCAAAAGACTTTGGTGCAAGAATCTCAAAGATATTACTGTCTTTGACATTTCCTATTAATTCTTAGTGTTGTTGGGCCAGTTTCAGAGCCTGTCTCCAACTGAGTACACTGGATATGGACCAGAGATCTAACTCCATATTATGAATGCCACCTCCATGTTTTTGGTACCTGAATTTTAGGCAACGTAATGCAGAGTTGGATCAGCCCCTAACTTTTTCCTGAAATTCAAGTGAACCAAAAAAAAATATTTCGTTGATTCATTGAGCATTGAACTTCAGCAACTCTAAATACTTTTGAGAATTAAACTTTTTGTGTTAATTCTCCGTTTAACACTTTTTACAGGAAGATCTAAATTACTGGTTGCAAAATAGTAGAGTGCAAAGGATCTTAAAAATAAAAGTAAATCATAAAGTTAACAGCTGAAATTTGTAGAACTCATTGTTCTTCCTGAAGGCATAGACCCACGTAGGGAACAAGAGATCATTAAAGTTAATATTTTTCCATTCCATCTATCCATACTAATTTTAGGACTTTAGTGCTTTAGACTTTTGAAGCCAATTCATACTGAAATCATGATGTGCCATACAAAATAGAAATTGGAACATGCTTATTTTTTTGGCTCATGACAGTTAAGTAGGTGAAATCATTCTGTTTTAATTACAAAACAACTCCACCCCAACCATATTTCTTATGTTTAATGTTTTCCCCCAATAAAATGCAAGACATTATTACGATATAGAAAAACTTATGTCATTTCTTGACAAAGAAGAAATATATTTCCTGTCTACCATGTGTCTAAATACCGTTCACTTTTCTAGTTCAAACAATGTCAATGAGTCAAAAGCAGCTTTTGCATGAAACAGGTTTTGACCTCATTTAGATTCATGCTAAAGAAGATATTCAGTGAAAATGATTAATATGCTGAGAAATGTTATTCTGAAGTCACAGGACAGGAAAATAGGTTGTAGCAATCTTCTTCATGGTAAAAGTACATTTCATTTTATTTCATAAAAGTAGGATGAACTACTCAGAACCAGGTTTTGTTGTCCATTACACTGGAAATATGCCTACAAACTGAAGAATTGTCCCTCACCCTACAAGTATTCAATACATATTTTTGATTTACACCTTGAAGTGCAAATTAATATAAAGGACATCAAACATTTCTCATAACCATTGCAAAAGCTTGTATCCTGAAAATACCATTTCTTGGGCTCAGAAAACACATAATTCTACTTAGAAGTGCTGACTTCTCCTGCAAACACAAATGCCACGGGCATTCATTCAGAAGGACAGCTGTCAGAGAAGAGGAGTTAAATTCTTTTCTTGATCTCTATCTCAGTGCCAGATTATATACTCAGAGGCAAGAAACTTGAATTCAAAGCTCCTTAAAAATGAACTCTACTAGACATTTTCCTCTTTCAAGAAGAGAGCTCCAACTCCCAAACTCTGAAGATGTTGCCTGCTCCTCCTAGAGTAGCAGGAGGAGGAGCTTTTGAAATAGCCTCTGTCTGGAGTTGGAGCAAGGAAACTTCCTTCTCCCAATCTGTAAGCACACTGTTCACCTGAGAAGATTCTCTATTCCCACTGTTGTTCCTGTGTTTTACATGATTCCTCCTTGCATAGAAAGCATAAAAAACCCTGGAGAAGGAACTAAAATTTGCAATCTTTTGCTGATGTCCAGAGTAGGAAATCATATTACTTTCTTCACGTTCAATAAATTATTGAAGATTTCCCTGAAAAACAGAAGACGAGATTTTGACTCCTTCAGTAGTAAAAAAAACACTGAAGCAACATTTCATATGACCTGAAGCAATGCCTCAACTGTTGCTTTGTTAATGACTCTTTTAATTATAGAATCGCAGAATCATTAAGATTGGAAAAGATCCTTAAGATCATCAAGTCAAACCATTAATGTTTGTCTTGATTTGTTTTGAAAGGGATAGTTTAAGGAGTTTTCCAAGCTGTGAATCCTAATCTTAAATATGGTGAAACATATGAGCATCTGTAACACAAAACCTCTCTTTTCCTCAAATATGTTATTAACAGATGTCTGCCTCCCGCATACTCTGCAAACTGCTTACAGGTGGCAAGGAAATTGTTTTTAAACACTATAACAAGGGCTCACAGTAAGCATGTACCACCTACCCAAAGAGACCTTAAAAGATCCCCAGAAAGAAATCACAGAAGAATAACAGAATATTAGAAACAGAAGGGCATTCTTAAAGAAGTGGAAAATGCTTTCAAGCAAGAGAAGTGGAATTAAGTATAAACTCTGGCAAGTCTAGAATAAGATAGGCCAAAAATCACTTTGTTGAATAATTACATGAGGGATAAAAACTACGAATAAAACTTCTTTAAACATATCAAAAGCAGGAAGCGCGCCAGTTTGTCTTCAGGGTTGATAGATCATATAAGAGGAATAAAAGAATTTCTCCAACAAGATGCAGTCATAACAGAAATGCTAAATGAATTATTTATGTTTATGTTAACTATGGGGGAACGTAGGTAAGCTCTGATGCTGAGTCTTTCCTTATGGCAGACAAATCCAAGGAAATAATTCAAACTGAAGTGTGCTTAGAAGAGTTTTAGAGTTCTGATGAGTTTTTTATCATTGATAACATGCAGAAAGAAAATAGTTTTCCTTTGAAAACTCAAAACCTCAAAAATGTTTGAGATTGTCAGAATTGCTCAAATTGGCTCAGATGCTGAAAGACTGAAGATGCTGAATGAAATGGTGGGTTTTCAAAGAATCTGTCAGAAGAAATGCAGGAAACTACACACCAGTAATTCTATTCTGTCCTGGACAAAGTAACTGAACTGCATAGCGAATCATATGAATATATGTGATGTAATAGGGAATACTCAACATGAGTTTTGCTATGAGAAATCATGCTTCACTACAGACCATTTGAGAGAAACAAGGATTACAAGTGAGCTACCTAATATACTACACCTGGCTTTTCAAGGAACTTTCAGAAAGTTCCTCATCAAAGTTCTTGATCTAATAGGAAAGGTCCCCTCGCTGATTAATGGTCAGTTAAGAGCTGGGAAACAAACAATGAGAGCAAATAATGTGAAATGTAACTAGTGGTAACCCATGAAGATCTGGACTTAATGCGCGTGGCTAAATGTAAGTGGCCTGGGGTGAAAAAGAAGACAAAAAGTATGTTGATATACATTTTTTAAAGGCAGTCATGCCAGAAACTAGCTTTAGAGTTGAAGATATTGTATGATACTGGATGAGTAGATATTAAAAGGTCAAATGAAAATTGTGTTGATAAATAACAAATAGTTAAAAGAAAGTCTAATTAGAATCATAGCATCATAGAATCATAGAAACATAGAATGGTTAGGGTTGGAAGGGACCTCAAAGATCATCCAGTTCCAACCCCCCTGCCATGGGCAGGGAAACCCTCCACTACACCAGGTTGCCCAAAGACTCATCCAACCTGGCCTTGAACACTTCCAGGGATGGGGCATTCACAACTTCTCTGGGCAACCTGCTCCAGTGCCTCACCACCCTCTGAGTGAAAAATTTCTTCCTTATATCTAATCTAAATCTGTCCTCTTTCAGTTTAAAGCCATTGCCCCTTGTCCTATCACTACACGCCCTTGTAAAAAGTCCCTCTCCAGCTTTCCTGTAGGCCCCCTTTAGGTACTGGAAAGCTGCTATAAGATCACCCCGGAGCCTTCTCTTCTCCAGGCTGAACAGTCCCAACTCTCTCAGCCTGCCTTCATAGCACAGGTGTTCCAGCCCTCGGATCATTTTCATGACCCTCCTCTGAACTCGTTCCAGTAGCTCCATGTCCTTCTCGTGCTGGGGACTCCAGAGCTGAACACAGTATTCCAGGTGCGGTCTCACGAGAGCTGAGTAGATGGGCAGAATCACCTCCCTCAACCTGCTGGCCAAGCTCCTTTTGATGCAGCCCAGGATACGGTTGGCTTTCTGGGCTGCCAGTGCACATTGCCAGCTCATGTTGAGCTTCTCATCCACCAGCACTCCCAAGTCCTTTTCCTCAGGGCTGCTCTCAATCCATTCTCTGCCCAGCCTGTACTTGTGCTTGGGATTGCCACGACCCACGTACAGTACCTTGCACTTGACCTTGCTGAACTTCATGAGGTTCTCACAGGCCCACCTCTCCAGCCTGTCGAGGTCCCTCTGGATGGCATCCCTTCCCTCCAGAGTGTCCACAACACCACACAACTTGATGTCATCTGCAAACTTGCTGAGGGTGCACTCGATCCTACTGTCCAAGTCACCAACAAAGATGTTAAATAACACTGGTCCCAGTACTGACCCCTGAGGAACACCACTCGTCACTGGCCTCCACTTGGACATTGAACCGTTGACCACAACTCTTTGAGTGCGACCATCCAGCCAATTCCTTATGCACCGAGTGGTCCATCCATCAAAACCATGTCTCTCCAGTTTAGACATAAGGATGTCGTGTGGGACAGTATCAAATGTTTTGGATAAGTCCAGGTAGATGATGTCAGTTGCTCTTCCCTTATCCATCAATGCTGTAACCTCATCATAGAAGGCCACCAAATTAGTCAGGCAGGATTTGCTCTTAGCGAAGCCATGTTGGCTGTCACCAATCACTTGCTTATTTTCTATGTGCCTTGGCATAGTCGCCAAGAGGATCTGCTCCATGATCTTGCCGGGCACAGAGGTGAGACTGACTGGCCTGTAGTTCCCTGGGTCTTCTTTTTTTTCCCTTTTTAAAAATAGGGGCTATGTTTCCCCTTTTCCAGTCAGTGGGAACTTCATCAGATTGCCACAACTTCTGAAATATGATGGATAGTGGCTTAGCAACTTCATCTGCCAGTTCCCTCAGGACCCACGGATGCACCTCATCAGGTCCCATGGACTTGTCCACCTACAGGTTCTTTAGATGGTCTCGAACCTGATCTTCTCCTACAGTGGGCGCTTCTTCATTCTCCCAGTCCCTGCCTTTGCCTTCTGTGACTTGGGCTGTGCAGCTGGAGCTCTTGTCAGTGAAGACTGAGGCAAAGAAGTCATTGAGAACCTCTGCCTTCTCCATATCCCGGGTAGCCAGGTCTTCCATTTCCTTCTGGAGAGGGCCTACATTTTCCCTAGATCTCTTTTTATCACTGACATATCTATAGAAGTTTTTCTTGTTGCCTTGATGTCCCTGGCCAGATTTAACTCTATCAGGGCTTTGTCTTTCCTAACCTGATCTCTGGTTGCTCGGACAATTGCTCTGCCCTTCCCAGGCTGCCTGTCCTTGTTTCCACTCTCTGTAGGCCTTCTTTTTGTGTCCGAGTTGGTCCAGGAGCTCCTTGTTCATCCATGCAGGCCTCCTGGTGTTCCTACCTGACTTTCTCTTTGTTGGGATGCACCGCTCCTGAGCTTGGAGGAGGTGATCCTTGAATATTAACTAGCTTTCTTGGGCCCCTCTTCCCTCCAGAGCTTCATCCCATTGTACTCCACCGAGGAGATGCCTGAAGAGGCCAAAGTCTGCTCTCCTGAAAGCCAGGTTAGTGAGCTTGCTGAGCACCGTCCTCGCTTCCCTAAGAATCTTGAATTCCACCATTTCATGATTACTGCAGCCAAGGTTGTCCTTGAGCGTCATGTTCCCCACCAGCCCTTCTTTGTTGGTGAGAACAAGGTCCAGCGTAGCACCTCTCCTCGTTGGCTACTCTACCACTTGGAGAAGGAAGTTGTCATCCATGCATTCCAGGAACCTCCTGGATTGCCTATGCCCTGCTGTGTTGTCCTTCCAACAGATATCAGTGTGGTTGAAGTCCCCCATGCCCCCATGAGGACCAGGGCTCGTGAACATGAGGCAGCTTCTATCTGTCTGTAGAGGGCCTCACCTACCCGGACCTCCTGGTCAGGTGGTCTGCAGCAGACCCATACTACGATGTCCCCTGTCCCTGCTCTCCCTTTAATCCTAATCCATAAACTGTCAGTTGGGGCCTCATCCGTCCCCAGGTGCAGCTCCATGCACTCCAGCTGGTCTTTGACATAGAGGGCAACTCCTCCTCCTCTTCTCCCCTGCCTATCCTTCCTAAAGAGCCTGTACCCTTCTATTCTGACACTCCAGTCATAGGATTCATCCCATGTCTCTGTGATGTCAATAAGATCATATCCCAACAGGCGCGCACACACTTCTAACTCCTCTTGCTTATTCCCCATGCTGCACGCATTAGCATAAAGGCATTATTCATATATTATTAATTACTCATATATCATGGTGGAGTTCTCAATAAGGAAAGGGATATTTGGATCATTGATATATCTCTAGAAGCACCAGTTCAATAATCATCTGCAAGCAGAGCAACATAAGATGCTAGCAAAGACAGAATAAGAAATCTTGTACCGCTGTAGAAAATTGTGTGAAACACAAGCCTTCTATCCTATGTAAAGTACTCCTCACCATCCCGCTCTCCGAATAAATACAGTAAAATTTGTAAAGGTATAGAGAGCTGCGGCAAGGATGATGAGAGGTAAGGAATGCTTTCCATATGAGAAGATTTTAAATAGACTAGAACTCTTCTTAGAAAAAGAAGGAACTGAGAGTGATTTGATAGGTTATAAAATCACAGAAGGTGACTGGGGAATAATCATTCACTGTATTTTACAACACGAGGATGAGAAAGCACCAAGTAGAATTATCAGGCTGTAGGTTTGAAGGAAGTAAAAGGAGCACTTTTTCACACAACACCTCATTATATTGTGGAACTCACTGCCACAGATTACTTGCATTGCCAGAAGTGTAAATGGGTTCGAAAACACATTAAACAAATTAAGGATTGGAAGATCCATCAAAAAGTAATAAATCTGCTGATGTGGTGCAATCTTCAGCTTGAGAAAGCCCCAACCAGAGATGGCTAGAAGCTGTATGGCTGTGCAGTTACCAAAGCATTTGCTGACCACTCTCAACAATACGATATTGGCACAGATGAGTTTTAAATCTGACTAAAACCATATGTTTTTATATTCTAAACTTTTGTCGTAGTTTCCAGTGAGTTCCCATTACCCTGAGCACAATTTCTGAGGTACATTATCTCTGTGTTCAGTCTTTAGTGACTGAATGTATTTGGGCCTATGTGTTGCACATGCACATCCTCATTCACCTCTGACCCTTGGATTATACCCATGAAGAGAAACCGACATTTGCATTAGGTCATATCAGTCCAACCAGGACCAAATTTCTCCCTCTGGAAGCACATGTACTTTTCCCTGACCACCTACCTAGGTTTTTTAATCGGGCAATAGTTCCATTATAACAGTTGAGTAGGACAGATCTGGATGGTAGAGTAATTTCAGATTCTTTTGACTTTATTAAAATAAAAATGGAAAAAAAAAGAAAAAGAAAAAAAGAAAGGATGAGAATAAAGATGAGAAGATATCTGGAAACAGAGAGGGAAACTATGAAAATTAAGTTAAAAAAGAGGTTGAAATAATTTCTGATGATTGTTAAAACTTGAACTGTTAAAACTTGAACTGGCCAACAACATCAAGATGTAGTATTTTTTAAATGTATGTCCTGATTTCAGCTGGACAGAGTTAATCGTTATTTTTAGCAGCTAGAATAACTCTATGTTTTGGATTTAGTATAGAATTTGTTATGAGAAAAATGTTGTTAGCACACTGATGTTTATAGTTGGTGCTGAGACAGCAAGGACCTTTCAGCTTCCATTGTTTTGTCAGTGTGCAGGAGCAATGGAATATCTCATATTATATAACGTCATGCCCCGTATATAGATCAGGGTTGACTGCGAAGTTGGATTTGCTCTCTCTTTTGTGGGACTTTCTTGGTCCCTTCTTGGACTCAGACTCTTGGAGTTCTCTCACTGTCACTCATTTCAGGCCTCTCACTTACTCGGGATTGTAGTGTTGGGACTTATCTGTTTCAGGATCGCTTGCTGGGATGAGATAGGCATTTGTCACCAGGTGGCGAGCAATTACATTGTGCATCACTTTTTGGTATACATTATTATCATATTTTATGTACATTCATATATTATTTTTGTTATAGTTTTATCATTATTATTTTTGATTTTATATTATTATTATTATTATTATTAAATTGTTCTTATCTCCACCCATGAGTCTCCTTTGCTTTTCACCGTTAACTGTCTTCCCTATTTCCCCTGGGGTGGGGGAGGGTAAGCCGGTGTCTGCATGGCATTTAGTTGCCTGCTGGGTTAAATCACAAAAATATGCAATGCATTTCCACGAGTGAAAATTTCAGTCTTTAATTTTATTTTTAACTCATATTTTCCAACCTCCTATATATGAATAATATGAATAAAACACTGAAAATTATTCATCTGTTTACCCCTTTCCTTGTCATTGGACTGCAAAGGAATGCTATTGAAAGGAAAATACAGTAACAGTTTATAAAGAATTTAACTGAAGGTACAGTGAAAACTTTTTCATATGTTGTAGAGAAGACTAAACAATCTAAGCAGAAACTTTAGTGTTCAACATTTTTTCATCATATGCACTGTTTTATATTCCAGATCTTATATAGTATCTCTAAACAGATAATCCCACAAAAATGATTCAATATGACCAGGGCAGAAACAGAAAACAGCAAATAGTACTACTAAACACATAAGGATAAGATAGAAGACATTAACCTGAAGTTATCGGTCTCATTTAAAGAACAAGGGGGATCAGTACAGTTTCCCAATCAGCAGTACTGCTTTAATTATGGAAACTAAATGCATTCAAAAGATAATAAACACACTTTGCGCGAGTACTCTGGAAAAAAGAGACAAAATGCAGTAAAGTGGTTTAATTATGCCACAATGTTACCAAGTAATATAAGACCATGGCCGTTGTAGACAATAGATAGCCGTCTTTTCTCTGTTGGTTCCAATCTGTTAGGTATGGCATCAGCCCCATCTTTTCCTGTTTGGTCCAGTCACATCACTGCACTACCCTTAGACAAGAGTTTAGGAAGCCATATGCTTTTCTCCATTTGTGGATCAAAGGGATGAGCCAAATAGAGATTTCTTCTGCACTATAACATTTTCTAGCTCATCACTAGTTCATCACACAGGATGCCTCTTCTAATTCCAACTCCAGTTCAACAAGGAACTAGTGAATGACCGATCAGTATTTTAGAAAATACCTTTTTATCTTCACTAAAAGACCGATACTTATATTATGGTATTGATGTCAAAGAATGTAAGAGAGACATCCACTTTTATAGAGTGTGCTTTCATACTCGCTTCATAGGCAAGCCCAGCCTCATCAGAAACAAACCAGTAAGTCATTATGTCATGCTTATAGACTATGAGTATTTCCACCAATTGACCAATTTACATATGTCTAGGTTCCAGGGCCTACAAGAGTCTCTTTAAAGCTCTTGAAGCCACTTCCCAAAATCTGTCACGCATAAACCAGGTAATATCTTGAACTCCTTCATGTATGGCTACAATTTCAAACTTAGGTGAAAAAACATTTATTTACAGAGGTGTTCTGATTTTCATAGGTTCTGTACAATAAACCTTTACAAGGTTTTCTAGATAAAAATTGAAGCCCATAAGGCTGAAGCTGGCAAGATAACTTTTTTTTTTTCTGAGGGAACTTTTGTGGGAGACATTCTGCCTTTACTATGCCAAAGTGAAAAAAAAGGTATGCTTTGATAATAGCCTGCCTGTCTTGTTCCTGGGATGCTATTACTTTGTGTTTCAAACAGCTGGAGATTGAGAAAAGGTGTTGCCTTTCAGTACTCAAATTTCATGAAACATTGCTATTTTTTTTCCCATCACATGGGAAATCCCACACAGGAGAGAGGATATGTATGAGTACAACTTGCAGTTACTTCGAGATGACAAATACCATGATGAAACAAAAGAAATTTCCCATTAAAATAAACCACATGTTATATTTCAGCTCACATTCGGCCAGCTCTCAACTAAGGAAATATGCCTTAGCTGTAGATCACAGAGTACATACATATCTGTTTTACTCAAAGTGGCCCATAGAGAAACCAACAGAAATATGAGCTAGCCCTGACTATGAGAATAAACAGAAAAGCCTTCCAGGAGCAGGCCATCTTATGCTTTTACCAACATATCCCTGAAAGAAAGATGTACCCATCTACTTGGCTTAGGCAATACTTAATTATCTTATATCAAAATAAGCTGTGGAATTCAAGGCCAAACATATAGAGTGAATGTTAGACCTCATACCGCTCAGGATATATTCCCTGTTGCTAGATATAGAAAACATAAAGAAGTGAAGCTTTCCACAAGGTCCAGCAAAATATAATTAATTTCTTTTGCCATAGCTAAACAGATTTCTCAGAGACCTCTGTTTACCCAATTAAAAATATTAAAAATAGGTTTTGGGAGGAAATTAAATACTGGAAATAGGGAATTAAAAATAGAAAGACTACCTGTTACAAGAAATTAGCTTTCTCCATCCTTTAATTAGGCAGACTAGGAAGATATACTATGTGCTTAGCATTCAATTTAGTCCCCTCAGACTGACTCCATCCCCACAACAAGCAATGCTGAAGTGCTTAGGAATTTTTTGATAGATATTTTTTACTTTAGTAAAAAAAGCATTGTTTCCACAAGGGAAAAGATTTCTCAAAAGCGTATATATTAAAAAATTTTCTTTGAGCCAAGTTTCATGTCTACCAAGAAGAAAAGTTAGAGCAGGAATACTCTTACTGCTTCTACCTCCTCTATCTTTCTTTCACTCCCCCTTAATCATACTCCATTCTCAATTTCATAAAACCTAATTTTATCTTGACTCAGACATTCAACAAAATCTACACAATGATTGCTTTCAGGTCAGCCTCCTTTGGTGTAATTCCTTAGATACACACTGAGGAATAAAGTATTCCAGAAAAAACAGGTGAACTAACTTTCCTGACATGAGAAAAAGAAGTCTTGAATGGCTGACAGGGTTTCAGACCTGATATTTGAAATGTCCTCTCTATAAGGTACATCTTGTCCTTCTTGGATGAAAAGTCAAGATTAATATTTTTCTAAAATATTCATTTCATTCAATTGAAGACCCAGTCATGAGTAAATTATATAGGCTTTAGTAGGTCATCAAACGTTCTTTTCTCAGCTGAAGCTGTTGAAGAGCTTTTAGGGAGTTCTTCTATGAATGAGACAATTATTATCCACATACTTCATTGCAAAGAAATAAGAATGGATCTTTGGAAGGATCCTAATCTGTGTGTGAAGCTCCCATTCCAGTTAAAACAAGCACTATGTAGTAACAAAAGTAACAAGAATTCTATTTGTGGTTTTCTTTAGAAAAACAAAAGCAGAAGCAAAACCAAAACCAAACATAGTTGTATTTCATTGTAAAACTAAACAACTAAAATAATTTCTGGTGAAACACTTTAAACAAAAGTCAGACTAGGCAAAATAACTATTGTATATTTAATGGATATAGGGTGGAACTTCAATACCCACTGTCCTACTTGCAAGGCGCTATACCTTTGAATATTTGGATGATAGTAGATGTTTCCATTTCTATTATAGTGTTGACTTTATATTTCTTTAAAAGATCCCTTTGGTAACAGTTTTATTATTTATATTTTTGCTACAAACATACACTTATTGCTAGCACTTCTAACTAGATATCTTGGCTTTAAACTTTAATGATAAATGTTTACTGATGTTTTAAAACATTATGTTTATTACGGTATGCAAACATATGCACTCTCTGATTCTTTTTGGATCAAGATTTGATAGATACAAAATTTAGCTTTTTTAAGCAGAATCACACTTGCTTTGGGAATTAATTTGGTTCCCTTCTTTAGGATGTTTTACCCAATCTATTTATGTACTAATTCGGTAGAGAGTAGGAGAATCAGCTATATAGGTAATGTAAGGTACAGAAGTATTTGTGTAGTTAATACTTTCAGAGATAGGCTGATTTTCCAAGGTTTTGGTTCAGTTTAAAAATAATTTCTTCGTGATTACTCATACTAAATTATCTACACTCTTTTTCATGGTCTTCAGTATGTATTTCAATATGGGATACCTCAAAGCTGTGAGACATTAACAGTTCCTCTGCCTCTTGCTAGGTAGGCACAGATTAATTCCTGTAGGAGAGGTTTTGGTCTGGGTAATCATTTGATGCTATCAACCTCAGTTTCATCTTACTGAGAAACTAGTAAGATTCTCACACTTGTTTGCCATTGGAGGCAATGATAGTATCCACAGCATTCTTATATGGATTTTTCACTTGTGAGAATGAACAAAGAAAATATTCAACTGAGTTTGCTTTAAGCAAGAGACATACTTACAGAAGTCCATCAAGCCAGAGCAGATTTGAATATAAAATTGGAGATCAAGATACTAAAGTAATGAGCAATAATGAAATACAAATTATGATTATTTATTCCCATGCAGAGATCAGTTCCACAATAAATTGTAGATCTTTTTGAATCATGAGTAGGTAGGTCGTGTGATGGCTCCTCTGCCCAGAGTGACTTTCCCCTTGAACATTATCACTTACTCAACAAAACATTTAAGCTGACAATAAAAGAGAAACCATACAATTTTATATTCTTATAATGTAATTCTGGCCCATATTAAAAAGTCAAAATTAAAAAATTGCTTATAGTCTAAGGGTCATAATGCTCCAAAAGTCTTTAAATCGTATGCTCACTAAAACCTGCTGAAGATTGAACATAAAGACGTTTTTTCTTACACGTATTTCAGCTTTCATTGCATCCCATGATCTCCTGTATTTGCAAAATTTTGTATTATGTTTGGTTTTACCTCTCATAACTATTTGGAAAATGGATGTTTCACATGAATATAATGTAATATTTCTTTCTTTTTGATGTCCAACAGACAATGTCATCTACCTTTCATTTTTCTCCCCCATATAATATAGTTAACTTACTTAGTACTAGTTCTGCAAATACTGCCTCCCTCATCTTTGTTTCACAGTTACTATCTATCTTTTCTTCCCAAAGATCTAACTGATGACATATTTAGTAAACCTTGGAGCAATCTCTTTCTGGCTTTGAGGACTGCACCATTTTAGACGTGAAGAAAGGCTTCTGTGCTGAAAACGCTGTTTATCCAAATTGTATCAGTGGCTCTAATAAAGGTGTTCCTTTACAGGAAGCTGTCTGATTAACTGAGGACACCAATTCACTAATAAAAAACCATGGTTTCTGTTATTTATTAGTCTATATTTTATTTTTGGCTCAATAATAAAGAAGAGATGAAATGTGAATAGCAGCTAACATAGTGCTAATGTTACATGGTTAGCACAATATGACTGGCAACCTATCACATACCACTAAGAATAAATAATTCATGATTTTTTGTGAATAACCACTGAAATTTAATGTATTCACAAATATAATGATCACTAACAACTACAAGTAAAATCAGAAGTATACTGCAGTTAGTATCAATGATTTAAAAAATAAAAGACTAAGTTTTCAATGAACAACACAGCTGAGCTCAGGCTACATAAAAGACTTGGAAACATCATCATTTCAATTATAATGGAACTGTATGATTTCACCTTTTTTTGGTATTATATTTCAAAAACTCTTTGTTGAAAGAAATGGCATGATGGAGACAGAAGTGATGAATGCACTGAAAAATTGCTTCCTGTCATAAATGACTTTATAAACCTACTGGGAAATTTTTCATGTCTACATCTGGTAGATGGTGACTAATGCAGGATAATCAAATTAGAAATCATTCCGCCAGTAGGGACTAGTGACCACACGAAGGTCCAGTGACTAAAGCAAGATTAGATGTTGATATGTGTAAATCACAACAGATTCTAATCAGAAGCAGATGCCTGATTTTAGACAGGTCTTCATGGACAAAATGTCAAAAAAGATTAGAAATAATTGAGTAGATGGAGACAATGAAATGCAGACAACATAGCACAAAAAATTGACAGAATTCTATGCAAGTAGGTATACATAGTTTAAATGCAGTGTTCACAGAGAATATACATAACAAAAATTAAATTATATTCTACCTGATGATTGTGTAATTTAAATGAATAATATTTATTGTTAAATATATTGTGAAAATGTGGAATAGCTGATTAAATTGGACATATAAGATCATATTCTCTGATTTTCTGTAGGCTAGCACCATTAGAACTAAGCATTTGTTATTAATTTATAGACTAAAACTATGCTTTTGAGGATTAAATGTTTATATTTATCCTAAAACAATTCTACACTGTAAATTTACATTTTAAAATGTTCCTACCAGTGAATATCACTTAAAAATCATAGAATATCTGCAAAATAAATTTGCTGTGGTAATTATTATCTCAATTTCTTTGTTTTCTTCTGGAAATTTTGCTGCAACTCCATGAAATCTTTCTATAATTACTGACATATAACTTTCTTTTTATTTTACAGGTCCTATGTAGAATGTGTATCAGTGTCTACCAAAGAATATAGGAGCTAAATAAAGAGACAGTATATTTTTTTTCTATTCTAATCATTTTCACAATCCCTTGCCATAGTTTAGGAGAATTGAATACAGATATGTGTCTCCATCAGTACTTTGAAAAATAAATACTAAGCATGTAACACCTCCTCCTACCTTACTCACATAGGCACAGAGGACTAGATATCATGAATAGGATGTGATATTGCACAGGTTTGAATTTATGCAGTATGTCTTACGCAGAGAATGTTCTAAACTGTATCTGGAAGGATATGTGTTGCCATAGAAGGATTTCTATCGCTAACAGAACACACCAATATGCTGTCTATAAAGCCATGAGAATATTTTAGCAATAATAAACAACAGCGAGCATTGAGAAAGGCGTTTGACATTCAGATAACTGAGAGATTTTAGCAAAGTTCTTCTGAAAAGCTAGGGCATAGGGTTAATTTTACTAAATGAGACATTTTTATGATTCTTCAAATTTTAGTTCTTTTTTACTTTTGATTATGTGACTTTTCAGACTCTGATTGTTTGCCAAATTCATCTGAATATTCGTGTGACTCATGACACATTACTCACATTTTTTGATTGGCCAGCTAAGTCTCACACGGCTACATCTCCTGTCTGGATGACTGTTTTACAAATGATATTTGCTGATATTTAATTATAATACTGCCTGTTAGTACTCCTGTGAGTTGAGATTTAGAAGAACACATACCCAAACACTACACTGACATAAATGTTCTTCTAAGCCAAAGAACAATTTAGACAAAGTAAGAGTTGGAGGATATTAGTAAAATTTGAGTCAGAGGCTTTCCTGCAAGCTGGGTGGGTGGGCAAGGTTAATGGAAAGGACTGAGCTTACAATAAAGTTGTACCTTTACTTTCGCTGACTGAAAAGGGCCATAAAAAAAAAATCAAATGGATTTTTCCACCAACGTCTTGTAGTTAAATCTTCTTTACTGATTTTAATGGTAGAATCTTCAATATATGTTTGGGCATAATGCAAAAGTTTGCTTCCACTATCACATTTGTAATATGTCTGGATCCTTGCAGATAAAAGCGATATTTGAGCAACAATTCTGCACCACTAAAACAATGTTGGTAAGAGCTGGCTCAAGCTTTTGACTGCTTTAGAGCACATATAAGTCTAAATATAGTGTCACTAATCCAAGGATGAAATCATACTCCAGCACAGAAAATAAGAACTTTGACTTATCCAGCCATATACAATAGTTTCCTAAAGATCAAGACAAATGTTTGTACTTGTACTGTTTGTACAATGACTGATAGATTAAGAAAAAAAGGAATTTGTGTAAGTGTATATAAGACATATTTAGAAGAATAAATTCATGACTCAAAGCACATGTGTAAATAACATCTAAGTACTTTTCAGCTTCTGAATGCAAACACTTAGAAGCAGGAGAAATTAGTGAAAGCAGAAAGCATATTACACACACTCAACAGACAGGATTTTTCAGCATGAAAAAAAGACTCTTTTGTTAATTCTTCGAATCAACAACATATGTTGTTTACTTATTGGTGCATCTTGCAGAAAAAATAAAGTTGGCTTTTGCAAATAATGAGATGAACTTTGAAGAAAGAGGACTGTGTGGCTAGAATTACGAATACCAGACTAATGCCATTATACTGTGGGCTTAAGGTTTTTCCACAGCAAAATTATAGCCTGCCAGGCAGACAAACAAATTAGCTGATGATGGACCTCCCTTCCACAACTAACCTTTAATCCAAGACAGCCCATTTAACTAATGAGGAATCCTCCTCTCATACTACTATGATAATACAAAAGTGGTGTTGAACTGATAAGCTGAAAAGAGTCAGTCAAGTTTTTGACCTTTCTCAGAAGTGCCTTTGACATCAGCTAGACGAGAATGTGAGGACTCAGCCATTTGAGTTGGTCTCCAGTGATCTAGCCCCTAGAAAGTCTCAAATAACTTCCTTAGTCATAACAGGCACTTTGGCCTCACTCACAAAACAGACTAGCAAGTAAGTTCAACTCCTACTTAAAATTGTTAGTGGTTTGAGTTCATTTCACTTAGCGTTAACCAGCCTAAATATAGGAGTCTAGTCTAAATTAGTCACTTTCCAAGATTCCCACCTAAAGTCCTAAAAATCTTTCAGTTTCTGAATTTTCCTTGTGTAGTCCTTAGAATTCTGCTTTAAGACATGTTCAGTTTGAGTGAAATATATTAAATCAACTTATTGGCTGATAATAATAATAACTTATTACTTATTGGCTGATAACAATATAACTAATTACTTATACTTTACTCCTTTTGGACTCACAAAGCAGTTTTCCAACCTCTGACATTTGTTGACCAGTAATTTGAGAGTATATGCAAATCTTCACAGAGGTAAAGGAGGATGAAGTGCTGACCTTCTTCTACACAAACTTCTTTCTCTTTGATTGCTCAGATGATGGAGCATTCAGCTTTTTATTCCACTGTCATATGATACGGCTCGAACATACTTCCTTCACATTACTAAGACTGAGAAGTAGTAAATGTGTTAAGTAGTAAGCTCTTTGGAGAGAGGGCAAAAAGAAAGAAAGAGGTAACAGATTTTCTGCAGTTTTTACTTGGGCTAGTCTAATTTTCACAAAAAGAAATAATATTAAGCCAAGAAACAGGTGAGGGTATTTTGCCTTGAAGGCTATAGAAACAAGTGTGAAAACGTGTAAAATGTCATGTCAGTCTGATCAGAATTTGCATGACAAAAGCAAGCTACTGTAATGGAAATGACAATGTTACATTAGTATCTTTTTAAAAAATCGACAGATTTGTGGATAGAAAGTACACATTTGAGATAGATGTTCTCTTTATCTCAGTTGTCATTGAGTGCAATGTTACCTCACTTGGCAGCCACTCTGTAAGAAGACTTACAGTGTCAAAAAAGGAGGAGGGATAAAAATACACAAAGGTTTCTTTGCCCTTAATTTTTTTAAAGTCCACATTATAAGATATTCCATGAAAAAGAATGGATTTAAAATAAAGTCCACGTAATCAGGATTTTTCTTCCAAATCATCCTTTGTGTCTTTGATCCAGAGTTAATGATAAATGGCGCAGCAGATCACTTATTTTTCTCATAGAGCCACTGTGGATCTTCACTGAATAAAGTTCATATTATGCTCTGATACTCAAGAAGGAACACTGGCACAAAGCAGTAAGGATTTGTACAAGAGAGAAATTGCTGCGATGACTTTACCAGTCCTGATTTGCGTGACTCTCTTTCTAATTTCTGAAAACATATTTAGCCTCCCAACCCAATACAGCTGTCGTTCTAACCATACTCAAATCAAAGGCAAAGGGCTAGACAAGCATAACGTGAAAAGGACAATGTTTTTAGCTTATTGTTTGATATTATCTACAGAGTTGTAATCAAAGACTACTGCCATTATTGTCCTCAAGTTTTGTTATGGATTAAAAACATTATGAATTAGCAGAACAAGACCTATTTGTTCAAGTGTTCCCTTCATTCCCACAGTACAATATCATTTGAAGTGATGTGTTCTCCCTTGAAAGTGAAGCTTCCATGGTTCCTTTCAGCCTGCTTCTCCACGCTCCTGCAGATCTCACGCTTATGAAATTTGGATTAATTGTGTCCTGCTCTTTCATTTTCTCATCTATTACTCGAAATTCTTCTCTCTGCCTCATGCTTTCTCTGATAAGGTGTTTCTCTTGCAGAAAGTTACAGAGGGATTACTTGCTCCTTACTACTCCATGAATTTCCAGAGAGTATAAAGTGGAAGGACTACACCAATAAAACAATAATCCAGGTAGTGCAGAACTCTGGCTTTTTTTTTTTTTTTTTTTCACAAACCACCTGCCTCAACTGAATGTGATTTCAAAAGTCAGAACAACATGGGTTATTGGAAAAAATCCTTCAAGATATCTCAGACAAAGGCGACAAGAAATATAACATCTGGTGCTGCCAAAATATAAAAGGTTTCTCTGATAACTGCAGGGTTAAGTGTTTTGAATGACTAAAGTAGAACGGGGTCTTGTGAGACTTAGGTACAAATTATCTTCAAGGTTGGTGCAGACAGACCATGATAGTCAAAACCTAGGAAGAAGTAGATTTCAGTCTAGAACTCCCTAAAGAGAGCCAGATGAACAGCAACTACAAGAATTTGCAGTAGAAAGCAGCATAAATGAAAAAAATACCATCTCCTTTCTCAACTTATATGCCTTCTCTTAGCTTATCTGATTCTATTATTTTAATAATTTTATTATTTTTATTTAATATTATTATTTTAGTATTTTTATCACTCTTTGTGATCCACTGACCTCAGAGTTCTGATGTTGAGTGTGGATGCTGTACCCTGCTGTCTACAATGGAGTTAAATACACAAACCCAGTCACCTAAAACCTGTCAAAATCCTTCTAGAAAGCAGGCTGTGGATGCAGGATGGCAGATAGAAAATGCTTTCAACTTTAATGAAATAATTTATGCCCAAATCATTCAATCCAGTCAGTCAGATCTGCAGAATCATTCTTCTTAAGGACATATCTGAAAGACAGTCCAAGATGGACTCAGTCTACAAAGTAGTTTAGAAATGAATTAATTATTGTTGTTTTTAAATGACCCTTTAAAAAACGCAGTCTTCCTTTCTCGTGTACAGATGTCATATACAATTCTGTCATCCTTTGAAACATCAGGAGTTGGCTGTTATCAGAGGACAGATACAAACATTGATTATCCTCTAGATGGATGGGACATGACAAATTTTGTTTTGATTTGCCTTGGGGCATAGGATATTTCAGTTCTTGTCTTAAAACGATGCAATGCAAAAGTCTTGATGTGAAATAAATTGGAATAATTACAATAACTGTCTATTTATACGTGGCATGAAATAAACCTCAATTTCAATACAGTTCAGGAAAATCTAATGAGGTCTGATGTTTACACCTATTTCCTGGCTCCAAGCCAAGTTAATATTCTCATCAAATCTGATTGGCTCTGGCAGGATCAGAATATCTGGCAATATAGTAATACAAGCATTGAAACTAAAGTTTTATAACACAGTATTTTAATCCATATTTATGTTAAAAGTAACAAGTTTGTCTGTCTTTTCTCTCTTTTTCTACCACTTACACTTTTAACCTATATTTAAAAAAAAATGAATTTCATTCTCTTGGCAATCTCGATTTATAGGGATGGCTGTCCTCACTGGCAAATCAAGAACTAAAGCACAGGGTGGAATAAATAACTTGACTGAGTTATGAAAAAAAATTATAAAATCCAGAAAGCTCAGTTTTGCTTAGCAGTATGATTTGATGCACCTGTACTCATCATTTGCGCCCTAACAAGAGCTGTTGTATCAACCAACAGCAAGTTTCTGATAAGGAAGGATATAAGAAACAGCTCTATTCCCTCTTCTATGTAAACACCATAATGCTGTCTAATGCTGGAAATACAGGAGAAGCAAAATCAGATGAAATCTTACTGTCATAATTTCCCTATATGTTGGGACTTAGATCTCTAGAGCGTGCCACATCCAAAACAGCAGTTCTATTTTCCATGGCAGTTTAATCTTGTATTTGTGAACTGCCTCCCTTCACCACCTTAAAGTTCACCTCAGATTGATCACAAGTACTTCTTCTGATGAGATGACAGGCTTTTAAATAACAGCTAAAGCTCTGCTGCAATACAGTTTACAGGCAACCACACTAGAAATCTTTCTAAATGCTCTGGAGAAACCCTCAAAACTTTATGTTGTCATAATTGAAGCCAACTTTGAATGCAGACAGATACTTGCATGTAGATTAGGTAACTTTCATGTGCTAATTGACAGGTCCAGGTCAGTGCCTGCATGGTGATTCAGGTCAGCAGACCATGGCCTCAGGGAAGGAAACACTCTTTTGGGCTACTGGATTATATTCTGAGCAGAGGCTAGAGTCCTGCAGATATGAAGTATTAGTCATTTTGCAGATTTGGAGATTTCCACTTCTGCACTGAGAAAATTAGTAGGGTGCATCTCAAGTGAATGAAGGAGACAAAAATTTCCTGTTATTTCACTGTATTCTCGATGGAAAAGGATAGACCTGTGCCTTAGACTGGATTATTCTCTGATAGTGTCTAAATTACATATACAGGCTGCAGAGCAGACATTTAATTTCAGTAGCCTGGAATTCCATCTGCAGATCTCAGAAGTGTCTATTTCTTTTTAAAACTCTTCAAGGGATGCAGGAAGCTACATTGAGCTCAAATATTCTTTCTTCCCCTTTTTGGGGCCAGGCACTTCAAACTGGAAATGAACCAGTGCCTAAACTGAGTAGATTAGGCACCATTATGTTATAGCATTAAGCAGGAAATCCTGAAAGAAGGAACTCAAGTCTTTGGTTGACATAGAGACTCGAGGTCCTTGTCTGGAAGGGAAGTTCACAACTGTGAATTAAGCTGCCAACTCCCAGCATAAACCATGGTAAGAATAAGAATATGCATCTGAAAATAGGAAAAATCTGTCTGGAAACCAACTAGCAAGTCTGATTTTATGCTAAAATATGAGGAAAAGGGAAGGTTAAGCCTTGGCTTTCCATGGGCTGCAAATTTCTCTCTCCCTGTTAAAAGAAATTATTTCTTTAGGATTCAATTTCAGAATTTAATGCAGACACTCAAACTTCTTCTGGGCATTGATGCCCTTGCACAAATGAATGAGAGGAAAATTGTGCTTCTTCACTGTTGTGTAGTTATGATGAACCTTTGGCAGATGCATGTAGATAAATTGTGGGGATGTTACCTTATAATAACCCAAACCCTCTCCTTTGCCAACCTAATCTTTCCCACTAGATCTCCACCCCTGTCTTACAGCCAATAGTAAACTAATACACAAATCCCAGAAAAGAGTACTGCCATTACCTTGCCATTGCAAAGTCAAGTATCAGGGTAGGCTGTAGGAATTGCAGTCTGAACAGGGGCTGAGTTTCATGTGTCCATACCAATTTTCAGGGGAAAATATGTTGTAATACAAGCAAAGTCAATTGAGATTTGAGTACAGAAGTTGTTTTTGCACAGAAACCACAGGAAAATCAAGTAGAATTGAGACTATTGCAGTCAGAAGGGAGGATTTTAACTGATGTAACTTTTTACCTGTTGGAAATCAAGTGGACTGTCGCCACTATTCGTCAGCTAAAGGTTTGGTCTTGTAGATTTGGTTATTCATATTTCCAGGAGAGTGACTGGAGAAACCAGAGAGATGATATGCATGATACAGCCATTTTCAGAGACCTAGGGGAGATATTTCATAAATACAGGAGGCTTCATTCCTGCTCAAAAGGGTCCACATAGAATTTTAAAACTGCTGAACAATGTTTTATAAACAAAGAGAACACACTGAAGATACACTGCAAATTGAATTAGCATTTTTCTCTGTTTGCCATATTAACTAAAACATAAACTTAAATTTACACCAGAAAACTTTATATAAACTTGACAGAAACATAGCAAAAAACCCAGAGGGAGTCACAGTCATCATTTTATGTAATACAATCAAATACATTGGTAATGATTCAGAAAACATGATAGAAGTCTGCACTGTCCACGTAATTTCAACGTATTTAAGAACAAAAAAGAAGCAAAGAGAATAGTACTTCTTAGTGAGGATAATTTTACTGTTCCAGACATCACATGGGACTAATAGATCTGTAGAGACAACAATAACATTTTCATAACAATGAGTGTAATCTCACTGCTAGATTGTTGGAACTAAACTATAGTTTTCTGAACACAGTGATCTCCGTGGATCTTTTCTTCTAAATGACTACTGTGTGTTAGCCAAACAAGATTTCTTCAAAAATTACCTGGTTTATATCACTGTGTGTGCATGTGAGTGCCCATGTGTGTAACTTAGATTTTTTTAAAATAGTCTCATCTGAAGAAAAAAATCATTAAACATCACCCTAGCCACTACGGAACATCTTACAAATGAATGGGTATTGTTCTTTTTTGACTAACAGCTGCTTTTAGTTTTAATAGTTTACTGTAGCTAAAAGCTCTGACAATCCAGAGACTTTTTGCTATCAAGGTTTATCTCAACCTGCTAAAGTCTAGATAAGGGGTTGCCAGTTTTCCGGCTTCAAAGGAGACAAGAGTAATTGGAACTATAAACTCTCTCATTCATCATTAAAATGCACATTTTTATAGGACTACAGAAAGCATCTGTATCTTTACTAAGACAAGGCATGCATTAGACAGATTTAAACCGAGACTGCTCAATACAGCAGATCACTTGTCTGACATTTACAGATGTTAATGTGCACACACATTTCAGAAGAGGAGAAAATAGCACATGCTTAATCAGAAGATTATTTTATAGATTGAGGTCTTCATCCTGGGTAGTTCTTTGCTTTAGCTGAAGCCAAAGGCACTTAGTCTCACCAGAGTTGTTCAGTACCTTCCATGATCAGGCCCTATAACTTTTTTCAGTGCAGCTTCTCTCACTTGTGCCTTGGCAAAAAGACAGTTTTGCACAGCTAGATCCAAGACCCATGCAATCCTGAAGATGATTACAAACACTAAGCTTTGGCAAAGTCTGACAGTTATTCATTTTCACAGTCCATTAACAAAAAGTAGAATCTACCTAGCCCTAGTTTGTATAAGAGGTATCTATTTCCTTGTGGTCATTTTGATGGAATCTTCACTTCCTTTTTAATAGCTTGCAACATCATCAAAGACAGAAACAGTTTCAAAGTGAGTTGTGTACTTCTAGAAGCTACCATTATCATCAGAATATATAAATTCCACAGTCTAAAGTCAGAAATTCTGCAGCGTCTCTCTCCTCAAGAGAAAAAGTCAAAAATAAATAAATAAAAAGTTTGATCCCTTTCTCTTGTGCTCAATAAATCTAAAATGAGTCCCTGCTTGTTTCCACTGGAACACTGTAAAGAAGTTTGCCTGATAAGATGCCCACTAGTTTCCCTAGTAAAAGATATTTTAGTGTTATCATAAAAGAGGATTTTGGTTAACAAATCAGTGACACACAAACGTGCGACACCTCTAACAAATCTAGAGGTTTCTGACAAGTTTTATCCATTCAAATGCTGTCTCTGTATATTCTACAAATGGTGGGTTTTGCAGGATATGGGAGCAGCCTCCAGTAAGAAAGTTGCTTGTTCCATGAGAATGAATGAACAAGAACAAGCTGCACAGATGTTTTGAAGATTTTCTATATATGTGTGTTTAGATTGGTCTCCTAAGGAAACAGGACCACAGAATCACACAATGGTTGAAGCTGGAAGAGACATTTGGAGGCCATCTTTTCTAGCTCCCCCTCTCGCAGCAAGGTCACCTACAGCTGCTTGCCCAGGACCCTGTCCAGGTGAATTTTACATATCTCCAAGGATAGAGACTCCACAACATCTCTTGGCAACCTGTTCCAGTGTTCAAGCACCCTCACAGTAAAAATGTGGGGTTTTCTTTCTTATCTTCAAATGTAATTTCCTGTGTTTCAATTTGTGCCTATTGTCTCTTGTCCTGTCACTGGATACTACTGAAAAGAGTCTGCTTCTTTAATCCCTCCTGTACGGTGTTTATACTCACTGATAAGATACCCCCTGACCCTTATCTTCCCCAGTCTGAACAGTCCCAGCTAGCTCAGCTTCTCCTCATGTGTCAGATGCTCCAAGACCTTAAGTATGTTTGTGACCCAGCAGCACAGGAGGCTGTTGCCCTGTTTTGCCATGATGGTACACTGCTGGCTCATCGCTGAACCCCCTGTTGTTCAAGTCTCTCCTGGTCCATCCTTCTCTGACAACTTTCAAATCCTCTGATCAAGTTCACTTTAAGGTAAGATGGGAGTCTGCAAAACAACTGTGTTCCAGCGCAGGCAGAGCCCTGGATCACTCACATTATTGCTCCCTGTTGTTTGGTGAGACAGATTTGGTGTTACCACATAGGAAGATATTTAAGGAAGACACATCCATAGGAAATCAAACTTCCTTATTTCCTCTGTTAACAGAACTTCTTGTTTATTGTAATTGCATGGACTATAGGCATACTACAGCCACATTTGAAAAGTCACTAATGTCTGGAATTAAGTCACGTATGAAAATAAACCCTAAAATCAGTAGATTCTTGGAGAACTTAAATAGGATAATAAGGAAACTAGTCCTAAATTATTCTCTAATGAATATTATTTCTTACATGAAATAAAATTAATAAGTCCAAAACTCAAAAAAAAATTACATGTTTATACCATAAGATTTTGACAGATTATTATAAAACTTTCCATGTACCTTTTTTTATGTATAACTTCTTTAGAAGTCCTTCTAGATAGATTATTTTTTTAAAAAGAATATGTTTTGCCAGCCTTTTAGCATCTTTTATGACAAAATTATATTTTATTTGGTTTTCTTGCTTGTATCTGGTATATTATTTCTCTGTCTGAATGTGATTTAACTTATTCCTTTTCTAAAACCCCAAATGTATTTCTAATTTACTATTCTGAGACCAAGCTTTATGACAACAGCCTTTGATACTCTAACCTGGGCCTTAAAGAAGTTTTTATTTTGAAAGACCATCCCAAAAGAGAGGTTCTTCCATTATTCTGCAATTACTTTATACATGTACAAGGCCCTACTTGTGCCTGGCACTTCATGCATCTAAGAGCTTGCAGAACAGAGTTTGAGGTGGTTTGTTCAAGGATACTAAAAAAAGTCAGTGCTGAATTTCCTCTACTTAAAGAGCTGTTGCATGGCAGAACTGAATGAATTTTAAAACTCATTTTAAGATCTGGCAATCTGAACAACACTGGCATATAATTTTTCAGTAAGATGAAATATGCATGTGGAAGAAGAAAGAAAAAACCAAGATACTTGCAGTCTAATCCATTTAGCAATCTGTCTCTAATTTTAATGATGTATTTGTCATTTTATTACTCACGAAATGTCATTTATATGAAACTGTCACTATGATATTAGAGAGGAACAGCTTGTGTTAAACTGTGCAACGTCTTTGCCAACTTTCAATGTTAGTTGTGTTTTACCTCTTTAGAATTTCCCTTACGCTTTCAATTCAGCTTTAATACTTTACTTCATGTACCAAACTGTTACACATAGCTGCTGAACAAGACATGTGCGTTTAATCTTGGGTAGATGAGAAACTATTGTGTTTAGGTAATTCAACAATATGGAAATTATTCTGAAAAGCCTTGTGTAAAAATAATCTGATGTGAAATGAAAATCTGACAGGATCATCAAATATCTACCATAATTTTTAACATTATATTGAATATCATAGAATCATAGAATGGTTTGGGTTGGAAGGGATCATAAAGATCATCTAACTCCAAAGTCCTGCCATGGGCAGGGAGACCTTCCACTATATCAGGTTGCTAAAAGCCTCATCCAGCATGGCCTTGAATCCTTGCAAGAATGGGACATAGCTTCTCTAGGTAACCCGTTTCAATGCCTCACCACTCTCAGAGTGAAGAATTTCTTCCTTAGATCTAATCAAATTCTATCCTTTTTCAGGTTAAAGCCATTATCCCTTTTTCTATCACTACACACCCTTCTAAAAAGCCCCTCTCCAACTATCTTGTAGGCCCCCTTTAGGTACTGGAAGGCTGCTAGATTGTATTTCCTTCTCTTGTCTTCTGGAGAAGAGAGCCTTCTCTTGTTCAGGTTGAACAATCCCAGCTCTCTCAGCCTGTCTTCATAGCAGAGGTACTCCAGCCCTCAGATCATCTTCATGGCCCTCCTCTGGACTCACTCCAGCAGCTTCATACCCTTCTTCAGTTGAGGACCCCAGAGCTGAACGCAGTATTCTAGGTGGGGTCTCACAAGAGCAGAGTAGAGAGGCAGAATCGCCTCCCTCGACCTGCTGGCCATGCTTCTTTCGATACAGCCCAGGATGTGATTGGCTTTCTGGGTTGCCAGTGCACATTGCCGGCTCATGTTGAGCTTCTCATCAACCAAAACCCCAAGTCCTTCTCCTCCAGGCTGCTCTAAATCCATTCTCTGCCCACCTTGTGGATTCGTGCTTGGGATTGCCCTGACCCACATGCAGGATCTTGCACTTGGCCTTGTTGAACTTCATTAGGTTCTCACAGGCTCACCTCTCCAGCCTGTCAAGGTCCCTCTGAACAGCATCCCTTCCCTCCAGCGTGTGTGCCACACCACACAACTTGGTGTTGCCAGCAAACTTGCTGAGGCTGCACTCGATCCCACACTCAATGTCGCCGACAAAGATGTTAAACTGTGCCAGTCCCAATACCAACCTCAGAGGAAAACCAATGTCTGCTTATTATATTTCTATGGTCTCCTGAGGATTCAGAAGAAAACAACACCATTTTGTAGAGCATTTCAAAGCATTAAACATAACAGAGTTGTAATAAAGTTGTGTCATTGAACTCAACACTCAAACTCGAAAAAGGAAGCAATTTTTTTAAGATTAAAAGAAATTATGGCTGAAGTAAGATTAGAGATATTTACTAAAAGGATAGCATTTCTAAAATGAAAATTTCTGTTTAGGAATCTATAAACAATTTTCTTTCCACATTTTCTAATGAGTAGTCTTTGATTTTCACTTTGAAATAAAGTCGGTCCTTCAGAAAGTAACAATTTTCAGTAGGAAAAAAAGGGAATTTGAAAAGTTAAATTACTGAATGTGGGAAAGATATGGAGGATGTTTCATATTGAAAAAAACAATTCCAGCTGACACTCCTTTTCTCAGCCACAAAACCTTGACCACAGCAGGAAGAAGTATCAGAAGCTTTTTCTTGATTTTGTACTTCTTCTATTAAGGTTAAAAAAAAAAATATTATAATTATTTAAAAATAAAGAATCATTGTTATCATCGTGTGGGGAAGGCCAATGATTCCCTGGGCCAGGGGTGTCGGGAGCTCCCCAGGGCAGCAGTACCGGGCTCGTCAACCAAGACCTGTCCTTCACAGGCAGGGCAGGGCAGACCGGGCAGGACCAGCCCCGTGTATCAGGCACATCCTCCGGAATGGGCATAGGCTGATGCTGGGGTGGACCAGGGCAGGTGAAGACGGTGTCCTACGGCCTCACTGGTGCAGCGACTGATGGCCCCCAGGGCTGGAATGTGGTTCTGGGCTGCGGGTAGGGTTGAGGGAGCCCTGGAGATGGACAGAGACATGAAGGCTCCTGAGTGCTCTCAGGATTAAGACGGACAGTCAAAGTAACTCTTGACAAGCAAGAGGCAGAGTCAAAACTGAATACAACTCAGCTAAATTCTAGTTTCATGATCTGTATTGTCATTAAAAAAAGAAAAGTTTAATGGTAATAAAAAATTGATACGTACATTGATTGCAAAGGACTATTTAAGAACTTATTCTTCCTCTAGGGAGGAGCAAGTACTCAAGTTCTTCCATGTGAATCCTCATGTGTCATCAACATTTCTTTTTAATCCACAAATCCTCCATGCTAATCTCAAAGCAATTGCCTTGTTTGTAGAGCTGTGGAATTGAGCTTTGCTAAATGATGTAGTGTAAGTTTTTTTACATAATTCAATTGGCTTGAATAAATAGTTCATGTGACTTACGTGTTTGTAGTATACTTTTCAAGTGTATTTTTCAGGTCTTTTTAATCTGCAGAATTTTTTCCGAGGATGGACCAGAGTTTAATTTCTAGAAAAAATTTTGCAAAGCCAATATCTGGTGCTTTCACATATATACATAGTCTATAACGTAATCATAAAGAGGTTTTGACCCTGCCACATGAGCATGTTTTTGGCTTCATTCTGATCTTAGATGAAGTATGTATCAGATACAGTTATCATCATCTTATAAATATATCTCTATATTCTATCAAATAAATGTCAGGCATCGTACACAATCTGTCATTTTTAATTCTGAATTGTAAGAGATGTGTCTAGACAAGTAATATAGATGTTGCAGAGATATACACTCTGAATTCAGCTCCAGAGCACAGGCCAGTTGCAGGTGCTCCCCACAGACTCTGAAGTAATTGGACAAAACACCATTAAAATGAAACTATATTAAAAAGTTCTCTGCGTTACCTTTCAATTACACAAAGACATATAATAAGACATCTAATAAGACTGTGAAGACTAAAAACCACAATGCCGTATCTATTTTCACAGGGGTTACACAATCTGTGGTTAAAGCAGAAGTAAATTTGAATGTGTCCTCTCCCATATATGTGCAGTTGTTGAGCCTTCGAAAGCCATTTTAAACTGTTATTTTAAAAGAGAAGAGGAGTCGAAATAAGCCATTAATATTTTTTATGTCAGTTTTGAAATTCTTTTTTATGTTTATAGCGTTCCTGGTTTAGGTATTGTGTAAAAAAGTACCGTCCATCCCTTGAATCCTTACCCACATTCATCCGAAGTCACAATGCTTTATAATTTTCACTGGATTAGTTGTGAGTTCAAAGGAAAGCACTTGCCAATGAGACTTAACTTTATGCTTGAAGTTAAACATATGTTCAACTATAGTCCCAAACAAGGACATAAGTGGTTTGTTACAGCAGAATCTATTTATGTTGGTACTATGGTGCTAAATATGTCAGGAGGTGCATAGTCTATCTATTCCAGCTGAATTTCTATGGGTACGTCGTGGTTTAGCCCAGCTGGCAGCTAAGGCACCACATAGCTGCTTGCTCTGCTCCCTCCACCTCATCCCCACTCAGGGTGGAGATAAGAACAGGGAGAGGTCACCCACCCACCATGGCCTCGGGCAAAATAGACTTGGGGACAAATCAATTTAATTCATTCACAGTTCATTCAGAGATGACAACGAGAAAACAAAGCCAGATCTTAAAAACATCTTCCCCCTTCCCTTGCTTTTTCCCAGTCTCTACCTCCTCCCCCCCACAGCAGAGCAGGGGGATGAGGAATGGGAGTTGCAGGTCAGTTCATCACACATTGTTTCTGATGTTCCTTCCTTAAAGGTAAAGGACACTTCACACTCTTCCCCTGCTTCAATGGATCCCCTCCTCATGTGAAAAGCAGTCCACAAACTTCTCCAACATGAGTCCTTCCCACAGGATGCAATCCTTACCCATTTGGTTGCTTCAGCACTGGCTTTTCCCATGGAGTCACGGCTTCTTAGGGTGTAGGCACCCATCCTGGTGTGGAGTCCTCCATGGACTTCAGATTAATCTCTGCTTCACCATCAGTCTCCAGCGGTGTGGGGAGTCCTTCCGACGGAGAAAATTCTCTATGAACTCTCTTAGGCAAAGGCATCTCTGCTGCAGTGTTGGGTTCTTCATAGGCTGTGAGTGGATCTCTGCTCCACCATTAATCTCCATGGATGGCCTGGGGGCCATCTGCTGTCTCACCACAGGCTGCAGGGGAATCTCAGCTCCGACACACCTCCTCCAGTTCCATCTTCACTGACCTTGGTGTCTGTGTAGACATTTCTCTCAGATCTCAGTCCTCTCTCCACTGCAATTGTGCCAGACCTGACTGGCCTGACCGACCTCAGTGGTCCCGGCAGGGTGAACGCTGCCCAGCGAGTGTTCCGGGAGTGGGGTGCTTTGGAGCTCTTCCAGCTGCACCACCACGACCATCTTCAGTCGAGTTGTGGTGGCCCAGTGTGGGCAGCTGCCCACTGGGGAGTCTGGGAGGGGGTCATCCCTGCACCTCCCCCCTCTTCACTGCAGATCCAGCCCAGTTTGAGTTCCTTTGTCCCCATCCTAAATAGGACATTCTCAGAGGCGCTGATTGGCCTGGCCCTGGCCAGAGGGAGTGGGGTCTGATCTGGCACAAGACCATTCTGACTGGTTTCAGAGCTGGGGGAGCTTCTCGTAGCTCCTTACAGAGACAATTTCTGCAGCCTCTGTCCTGCTAACAAAACCCCACCACACAAACCCAGCACACGATATATTCAATATTTAGGGATAATGTCACAAAGTCTATGCATGAGATTCTTTTTCAACACTTTGAACATTATGACAGAATTTGCAAAGCATAAAAACACACACATGACGATAGCACATACAGATCCATCTCTTGCTATAAGTATGATGGATCCTGCTGTGGAATGTTTAAACTGGACAAAACCTAATGCCTTAGTTACCTGATTCAGCTGTCTTGTACACTAGAAACTGACTGCTTTGTCTCATGTTGGTTATGTTAAGAGTCACATCAAAGATATCCTGTTAGGAAAAACATCCACTTTTGATTCTTGTCCTCTACCAGCTACCAAAGCTTTATACCGCTAGCAGTCTCTAGGAACTACATCTTATTTTTTTTTTTATTTTCATGATTTGACAGACTGCACTGCATCTGCCCAGACAGAAGAATTAATCAAATGAAATGCCTTTGACAAGATTTGCCAGCTGGTTTTGACTGCTACATGGCAGTGCAAAACTGCTGTAAATACAGCAATTGAAGGAATTTATGGCAGCTCTGTATCATTAGAGCAAAGCAGCAATGACAAAATCCACTGCTGAGTCTGACCTTGGAACATTTCAGATTATTTTTATTCTTCATGTTATCATTCAACTGTTTCTTACTGAGATCCTAACTATAGATATCACATCGGTAGTAGCCTCCGGCCAATATAATTCAACTGACATAGCATCTGTTACAATAGGTCCTAAGTAAGGAGACAAAATCTCCCGTAATCAGATCCATTCCAGTTCATGTTATTTATTTCAAGGGAACGAAAATTAATTTTGGAGGGAAAATCAAGCCTAGTGAGTCATAACTCTACATGGGCTGTCCACCTTTGCAGCTGCAGTTTTGTGTCGGTTTACAGGCATGCAATCTTTATTGCACAAAAATCATCTACTGAATCATAGTCCTCAGTAATGTGACATACTGGACAATGTCTTTAAGGCTGTAAAGGTGAAATGTTAGTTACTTAAAGATGTTTTTAATTTCTATATTCCATGAAATACTTTCTTTTTCTAAGAGCCGATATTTTATTTGTTTCGAATGTAAGACAAAACATTAGGAAAGGCCTGGAGGAAGTCTAGCACACAAGTGACTAGTAACAGTCTAATCCCCCTCTACTATTGGAGGAAAATATGTTTTGGTTTCTTTCTTCTTAGTCAAGTAAACAGATAAATATATTTCCCTTGGCTTCCATTACAGCAAGTTGGCAGTTACAGAAGAATCCTTTCAGTTTTGATTTCCTGTCAGCTTTAGTAACAAATGACCACAGAGTACAGAAGTCTCTTGGTGTGGTTTTTATGAACTCTGTGCCTTGAAAGGAGTGTTTCTGAATGAAATCACTATATGTTCTCACTTGGAGGGGTTTGTTTTCTGTATGCAGTACATTTCGCCTTTTAATGAATGTGTGAAATTGGGTAAACACTAAGAAGGATGTGGCCTGAAAAAGAATATTTTTTAAAAAAACTTCTCTTCCCTTGATCTTTATCTCCTCAGTTGGAGTCAAAAGACTGACTAAATTCAGATGCAGACATAAACTGGTTCAGGCCACTTTTTCTGCCATGGCAGGCAGAAAAACCAAACCAAACCAAACCAGCTCCATGTGCAAAAGGCTGATCTCTGGGCAGTCCGTGGCATGCTGCTGAGTGCCTTCAGTAGAGCACGCTGAAATTTCTCTCTTGAAGTTGAATTTCTTCTCATAGGCCGGTGATTCAAAGGGACCTGACAGTGACAGGGGTCATGAGCTGTCGTCAGAAGCTGTGCGGTTCCTAAGCTCCCCGGTGACTACTCCTATGGACTGGGACCTACAATTATTGCCCTGCTTTCTCACACCTAAAATTCCCTGAGGGTAGCCCCCAACTTTTTCATTTGTCTCTACAGAACTTCTTTATTTCAAGCCAGGCATCAATTCTCTACTCATGCGCAGGCAGTAGCCCATCTTGATGAGCAATCAAAAACCTGCTGTATGAGCAACAGTCTTTTCTAACAGCTTTTCTCTTTTCCAGACTTGAGTTTTCTTTTTCTGCTCTCACACACCACAGAGTCCTGGTCTCTGGAGAGAGTAAGACAAACGTTGTAGAAATGCCATTCCACTCAGTGCATTTGCTATATTTTTTTCTTCGACGCATGTATGTCCAAGCAGCCCTTTGATCTGTATTTTGCAGAAGGAAAATGTCCTGCAGTGAAGTGCTCAGTACTGTTGCTGAATTTGCACTGAGGGATGTAAACAGCAGTGGGGGGAAAGGGAGGAGAGAGACAAAGTGACTTCATCACTTCCACCCTTACAGAGAAGATAATGAGGAAAGCACTTTCCAAATAGAGAAAGTGAAGTGCCTTCAGACAGCTAAGGAGACCAAGAAAACTGCCAAGAAAGAAGTGAAGAGCAGAACATTCCAAAAAGCTGTGCTTAGCAGACCATAAATCTTACCCAGAGGATAGTTCAAACACATCACTTGAACAAGCCCTACTATTCCTTGTTTATTTTCTTCTTGTCAGCATTAAACTGGAATAATAAAGCACTAAAGAAACAACCAAGACAAACGAGAAAATAAGCAAGAAAACTCAGTAGAGAAGACAAAGGATTGTAGTCCTTGTCTGTCAGCAGTGTTGAGGAGTCCCTTGGATCACACTGTGCCTGTGCAAACACCTCTGCCTCGCAGTGTTTGATCCAAGACAGGAATTCACAAACTCTTCTGAAGTGTCTGAAATAACCATTCAGGGGAATATGGGAATGCCAAGACTATATTTAAACATTTAAAAGGGAAGCACATCCAAAACTTTTTTTTTACGCCCAAGTCAGGTGTCTTCCTGCAAGTTTTGGCTACCTGAGCTCACATCAGCTTCACAAATTCCTTCCTGCATTTAGTGAGAAACTGTTTTAAAGGTAAAGACTATTTTATGCTCCTGAAGAATTTGTCAGGGAAATGGGAAGAAAAGTCTGTCCTCCCGAGTGTGGAGTGGGAAAGATAGGAAACTCTGCTGCCAATTTTGAAAGAGAATGTACAATCCATAACCAAATAGGCAGGCAAATACTTGTTTGGAGGAAGCCACTCAGAGCGGGAGCCTGGGGAGGTAAGCAAGCACGCTGAAGGGAAAATAAATGAATTTCAGTTGGAAACCAGCCTGGTCTCTGTCAAACATACCAATAAAACTGACATGTTCCTGCAGACTGAGGTGGTAAGATCTGCAAGTGATGATGGGAAAAAGTACCGATAAGTAAATTTAGTAGCTTTAACGCAAAGGCCAGCTAAAGAAAACTGAAAAGACTTTTTTTTTTTTTTTTATTTTCCAGTCATATGTATAAACTAGGTAGGAAGGTAGGGCTAAATAAAAAACTTTCTACTAAAGTTAAAGCAATTAATACTCAGGGATTAGTGTTAGGGAGTTATAGGAACTAAAAAGTTGTTAACACTACTTCAGTAGTGTAGCGTCAGAGGGGATTAAAGAGCACCATGCTTACAAACACAGGCCAGCTTCTCTGCGAAGACAAAGTGAGAACTCAGCCTGGAACTTTAGAAGAGATTCTTAACTGAATTAACTAAGACAACAGTCCAGAAACAACTCCAGTAAGGAAGCAGATTTCTACAGAAGAAAATATTTTCTTTTAAGACAACTTTAATATTAAGGCCAGCCTCTGGCAATACCTAACAGAATTAAAACGGAATAAAAGGAAAAAAGCACCCAGAAGGGTCTCCAAAGGCCCGTACACCATTTCAATATTGATTTTCTAGAGGACCTGAGCATCCTAAGAGCCAAGGCTGAGCTTGAATGAGCACACACACGAAGACATGTGTAAACATGCTGCCACTGCAGAATCGGTTCGATTGGTTTAGATCCAGCAAGTCCGGAGCGTGGGTGAAGGACCTGAGGCACATAAGACTTTTTCTCCCAGTTCAGGTTTGTGCTACAGAAGTTTGCCATCACAAATATGCAAATTGAGGATGTGAAAAATTCATACTCTTGGCTGTCACCACTAAGCTTCCCTTTGTTATTCTTGGTTATTTGGCAAAGTAAGATAAGTGCTCCTGGTAGGAACATCTTTCTTCTCAGGTTGTCCTATTCCTATACTAAGGTACTTCAGTTAGCCCAGCTCTGGGGGACAGGGAAAAATCCCTGCTTACAACCCTTTTCCTGAAGTATCTGCATAGACCAAGTAGTGCTTCATTAGTCAGCTAGATACCATTGTGAAGACATCTGTGTGCATTTGGGGGGTTGTGGTGTGCATTTGTTTGTGTGTCCATGTATAATTTGTGTGCTTTAGTGCTCAGTCACATCAAGCCTCTGGCCATGTGTGGACAGTTTGGTATAGAGAGTGAGCTGTGGAGCATCTCCCTAGGGATAGCCAAGCCTTGCTGATGTGGGATGTGTCAAAGCCATCTAGCCTACTAGTATATTTCTTTCCCTGTGTTACTGTACTCGATGGCAAGCTGTGAACATCAGTGTGGATAGCTGAAGGCTAGTATCTGAATATTTAAGTATTGCTATGAGTTTTTACCTCCTACAGGTATTCTTAGAAATGTATTCTAAATATGTTCAACAGGAAAAATTAAGGCTATGTAGGGACTTTGCCAACAGAAACGTAGACTTCAAAGAACTATAGGATCAGGCAATAACTAGGGCTTAGCTGCCTCACGAGGATGCACAGCAATGAAAAATAGAGTCTTTCAAGTGAATGCTTAATGCAAAGCTTCCACAACTTACTCTGCTGTGAACAGCAAATTTTCTGAGCTTTCATTTAATTTAAAATAAATACGGAAAGAAATAAAGGAGAGAAGAATCTATGTGGTGGCAGTTTTGTAACTGCTATGTAAAGTTACAGTACTGTTAAACACAAGGCTGAACAGCAGATGGCATATTTACACCCAAGACATGAGACTATTGTTGACATAGTTTGTAATAGCAATGTTGATGTAAATGCATATTTGCTCAGTCTGTGTATCATGCTGACATTAATTCTCAAGGAAAGAAAACCATCTGGAAAATTTTCAGTTAGTATAACCCAAACTGAATTAAATACTATTAGCTTGTGTACTACTCAAGGTAAACTTCTCTCCAGTGGAAAGAAGGACTATATCTTTGTTTGTGTTTTACTCTCGCCTTATCTAACCCAATGTATGCCTCTAACGAAGTATTTCCTGCCTTATTTTTGATAAAATGCTATGAATTGCATTGTCTTCTATATATTTTTTCTCCCAGTAGAATATATCAAATAATCCAATTGAGAGCAACACTAGCCTAAATAGACACAACATGAGATATCTCAAGCAAACGCCAACAACTTTTGGGCTCTGAAGTGGTACAGATTTTTGCACTAGTGGAGAGTTTTTCGCTAAGGAATTCCCTAAAAAAATTATTATTATGTGTATAAAAACTACATTCATAGCAACTGCATCCATCATGGTTTTTTAATTACTCTTATTTTAATGAAAAATATTTTAATAGTAAGCAAATCAACCAATCCTTATACTCAGTTAGGCTCTGGCTGAGCAAAGTTGATAATCTGCAGTGAATCTTTGATGCCTAGGTTTGAAATAAAACATATCTTTTCTCTTCTGCCACTCAGTACCAGTGTGGAACATGCCCTGGGTACTTGACTAAGCGAGGATCTGAAAGAGTCCCATGATAAGGTCCAAGGGGTTCAGAAGGAGGATTTAGGACCTGTTCATTACCCCTAGATGAAGTTTTGGCAGTGGTTTCAACGCAAGTACGAGCAGGTCCTCCGATACAGAAGCATAACTTGCACCACTACATCCTCTGTGACTATAGGGAGAAGTCATTGCACCTGTCCAAGTGTCCTGAACCCAAGTGAAACAGTTTTAGGAAAGTTCAGGCTGTTAAGCTGTTCTATTGCAGCTTTTCACATCGTATATCCTACGTTATAAAAACTGAGACAACATGAAAAAAAACATTTATCTATTCATTTTAGGGCTTACTTTGGTATTAACCTTTTATGGTTTGCCTTTTTCCTCCCAGCTGTTTTCTTTCTTATTTATTACACATGGTTTTTGTTGGAACATAGCAGTCCAGAAATCGGTGCTTTTGAAGGCAGAGTAGATACACAACTGAACTCTGCTAAATGATCTGCTCTGTTTACACGAGGCTTGTTAAATAACAAAGAGCAGAAAGCAAGTACTGAGCGTCGATGTGGGTTTTCATCATTTATCATTGCGGATTATAGTGTTCTTGCAACTACGAAAGATAAAATCGTAACGGAATGTGATATGAAAGCAATATTCCTTTACAGATCTTTGTTGTGCAAATTGCTGTACAAGCAGTTAATTCTTATGGCTCCCGGGAGGTAGACAGGTCACCTGAACATCCTTAACACTTTGAAGGTAAAACTATAGAAAGATATGGTTTTGACACATGGATTATGTCTAGGTTTTTATAACTTTGGAAACATTCCTGCATGGTTGAAGTTATTGGCAAGTCTCCCATTGATTTCAGGAGTTCCTGATAAAATCCACTGATTTTATGAATCAATTAGGAAATCCTTTTTCTGGACTACAAACAAAAAGAAAGTGATGTTTACCACGGAAAATTCAGAATCAGGCTTCAAACACTCTGCACATTAGTTTATTTGAAAAATGATTACTGTTAATACAGCTGGAGTTGTTAATAAATATATGTTTAAATCATCAAAATTTCAGCATAACCAGAAATGCTTAGGACTTTGAAATTTCGGCTGCATAACAAAAAAGAAAGAACGAACTTACTGTCCCTTATTTGAACTTACCGAACCAGAACGTCATGATGCTATAGGAGCTTGACAGTGGTCAGCTGGACAAAGGCACTAATCTGGTGGGGCTAGTAAGGGTGTTGCTTATTTCCTTTTTTTGCTAGCTATTGCTGTTAGCTGGTTTTGCTATTAAGTGCATCAGCAGCACCAAGGTTTGTGCAAGTTATTGGTCTCGTTTGCACCATCTTTGTACCACCAGTAGTACTAAGTGTCACAGTGAGAGGAGCCCTTTCCTGAAGAATAAAGTATGTTAAAAGAAATACTTAAAATTCCAGGCCTCTCATATTGAAATTGTAAGGAACTACAAAACTCTTGGCAAATACTCATGTTTAGGTTAAGTACACCCTTTCCACTGCAAATATACTCTCTCCGTAATATGCTTAAGCCATTCTCAGTGCAGAATTCCAGCAGGAAGCTCTTGGGGAGACTCAGCAGGATAACAGCATGGATTTGGCTGTGTCTTTCATTTTATGTCCAATTCTGCTATTGGACACATGAAGATGTTTAAAGAACCAGTCCTCCTTACTCTGCACACTAAAATCCCTCACTGAAATTAGAACTGGGAGCCACTCATTTTTCTAAGGCTCTGCCTAGCAATGAGATTCCAAACCTTTTTCTTTAAGTAAGAAACATAGAGTTAATTAAGGTGTTGTTTTTTATAAAATATTTTATTAAGAATAATAAGAGTAACAAGGTTACAAAAATACCAACTTTATTAACTAATGAAGATGCTGTTAATTACAGAAGATTTGTAATACAAGTTATAACCACAGTGTTCCCTTTTCATTAGGCATTCGGCTAGTTGTATTTAATGGGAGCATTATTTTTCCCACTTAAATATGAAAAAATATTTTTAACTTACACTGAATTCCACAGGCAGCTCCCTGAAGTTAGATCCTATGCAAGGAAACACCATACATAAATGTCCAAGTGTATGTTTAAAAAGGAACACTGTAAAATTTCAGGGTGAAAAGTCATGTTAGTTCCTGCCAGCAGTCCTAACATTCATAAAACAATAATATACCAGTGCACATGAGGGTGGAAGAAAATAATTGATAAGGAAACAAGGCTAAAGAACCAATCCAATAGGTTTTATACAGGTTTCGAGGGAGTCAACTGGTTTACAGCCAGCCTTTCAGAAGGATGGCAAAAAAGCCTCACCTCCTGTTGCCATTGATGGAGTTGAGAAGCTGTGTTTTCAGTGTACAAGGATGCATGTAGTTCAGTGAACGGCCATAGGGAAAAGCACTGAGCAACTTTCAGCCCCCACTTTTTTGACAATCACATTCACTCATTTCAAGGGACTTTTTGCCTGAGTAGATTTTGACCCTCAGAGATATATTTAGACCCTCGTCTGAAAAGCTTTAACTCAAGTGAGTAGCTCTATCAAGTACATTGGCTTTGCCTTCAGCAAGGGTCTGCAGAAAGCCTCAGAGAATTTTAATCTTAGAGATTTCAGCAGTAGCAGCAAAAATCTAGACCAGTATATTCCCAATGAGAGCTACAGTTTCTCTGAGGGTCATGAGGTTTATGAGAGAAAAAGAGATAGGGAAAAAAGGTTTTTTAAGGGAAAAATGTTTCCACTAATGAAAGGAAGAAGTGTCAGCCAGTTCCAATGCCCAAAGAAAATCAATCAATTAAGTCAAACTAACTTCAGTAACACAAAATTATTTTTTAGGTTTCAATTCCAAAATTTTGTATCCAGGTATTATGCTTTTCAGAGACCAAGGATTAGTTACAACAAAGAGAATGAACAGGAAATTCAGTGGAGTTTAAGAATGTCCTTAGATAAGAATTTAAGTTGTGTACACTTTAATTCTAATATGATTAAAATCACATTTACAACATAAAGTCCAGATCTCACTGAAGTTAGTAAGACCCTTTCCAGCAATTTAGATGGGCACTAGATCAGGTTCTTTCATTATTACAGAGAGAAAAATATTAGAACAGTGAAAACATATTTAAAGAGTGTCCTTTCTTAAGAGAATCCTGTAGTTATAACAGTTGCCTGGTACAGTACCATTGGTACCAACAAGAAATATTCACAGGAATAAATGAAGTACAAATTCATTACCACATATCATTATTCTTCTCTTCCCTTGCTCTTCAGAGTTGCACGTGCCCTCCATACTGAGGTAGGGAGAGCAAGAGCACCTGATAAGCAAGTGCATACAAACGTGTTAAGTTCTGGAGCATCAGCTCTGCACAATTTATTTTGCTGAGGTGCTGCCCAGAACAAACAGGTAAAAATCCTTACGCGTTGTCTAACAAAAAACAGTATTTTTATCATATATATATGTGTGTATATATATATAAAAAATCACAGTCTTCTGCACAGCAGAAGCATATAACTAAAATATTTTAGGATTTGATTTTTTTAGATAGACATTACAAAATGCCTGTAAATATAATACAGTGAGCACATAACAGTTCTTGGAATACAAAGAGTGAACATGGAATTATGTATTTTATCCACATTCTACTTGTTACTGAAAGCAAAACTCACTTGGAGTTTTTTAAAAGTCTCTCTTAAAAAGTTAATCCTTTCAATAAGATATAGTCAGTATATACTTAGTAAGAATATGCTCTTTACACACATGGCAAATACAACAAACTGCAAATACAACAGGCTAAATCCTGCCCTCTTTAAGCCTGGTAAGAAAGAGAGCCCAGAAGGAGCATAAAGTCTTCAGAGGCAGACAGAAGAGATCGAGACAGACTATCTGCATAGCATCCACAACCTCAGATCCACTGTACAGAGAAGTCGCAACTTGTCCAAAGCAGCTATTTACATCAGGAGGAATTTCAGAAGCTCTGCTTGCTGAAAGACTTCTTATATGCCAGTAGAATCTGCTGGACACAAATCTCAGCAAGCCAAGCCACTTAAACATGGGCTGAAACTCATCCCAGTTCATGAGGAGATGTAAGCACATTTGAGTCCCACTGAAGTCAAAGTGCACTGCTGAAGAGAATAATTCGGTGAGTCAACATGAGGGCTGCCACCCAGGACAGCTCCCCTGCAACAGTTACTTTCTGCCAGGGCAGAATTCAGCCCTGTGTCTTCTGAATGAAATGTTCTACACCATGATGTCAGCTTAGGGGCTATTCAGTTAGATACGATACACATACCATACAGTTTGCTCCTGGAAACATTTACAATTACACAGCCACAAGTGAAGTAACAGTGCAGTTACTTATGCAATTACAGGTACAGTAGTAAAGCTAACAATTGGATATATGTTGTATCAATTTTCCAGAAATTACAGGGTAATTGGTGCCACCTATAACAACATATTTGTATAATACTTCCAGCCATACAACTAAATGCCGAAGGGAGAACAAGCACTTTTCATAGATGATGATTATTCGTTCCCTCCCCCATCAACATAAAGGAAAATGATAGTTCTACATACAGGCAGGAAACACAAGTTACTAAACTATTGGTGGTTTTCCATATTACATACAAGATCATATCAATCTCTACCATGATTTTATTACCCTGAAAGGAATTATACAAAGGATATAACTTTGTCCAAATTTAAATAAAGTTTTATTAAAGATCTTAAGTCTCTGAAAGGCTATTAATGTATAACTTACTTTTCCCAGTATTAAGTCTCTCAGCCAGGTGTCAGATTCAACTATTCTTTTTCCTGCTGTAAATACAGTTACTTTCATGAAATAACTAGAATTGACTGAGTTTTTAACACTTGTCTATTGAGAAAGATTTGGGCGTATTTGAATGAGATTTCTTTTAATGGCCAAAATCTGCCAGTAGCTAATCAGGATTAATTTTTCAAACTGTATGAAATACTCTCTTTAGCATTGCAAATTCACAGTTATTTCTGGGACTAGCATTACAGAAATGATCGACAGTTTGCTAACCAATCTGCTTCTGTGCCTCTTTCCTCATCCAAAAGGGTTTTTGAGATATCTGTTAGAAGATCACACACACATTGAAGGAACCAAGTCTATAAGCACTATGTAAAACAAAGAGGTACTGACTTCTATGAGAACTCTGCTTATGGCAGGCTTGTCAAAGTCCATCAATAATGAAAAGATTAATTTCTAAAGAGATTATTATTTAATGAAATATTGAAATCTTTGACCTCTTATAAGGGAGGAAGAGAAATATGATCATATGTGCTGTCCTTGACAGATGCATATATCTCTCAGTAGGTCTTTTGTCATACATGAAGAGAAATATATGGCTTATTGAAAGAATAAAATGTGTTAAATAAAACTATAATTTGCTTCTCCTTCTAAGATAATCTGAAAAGCAGCATAAAAGAGGTCATATGATCTATTTCTACAAAACCATTTATCATCCAGTAATAATACCTTTGCAAAATTGTTTATCCATTCAAGTATCTTCAGGAGATATGTCACCATACTTGCATATATTGTAAGTCACTCCAACATTTATAAAACAACACTGATAGACAAAAACACCAAAACCACCCATAAATATTAAAAGATGCTCAACAAACTTGACTATCAAGTAGTTAAAAAAAGGGTTCATCTTTACATTACACATTAATTCCATGCTGTCCAAAATCTTTCTTTGAATGGAAGTTGTTGAGTTTTTCAGGGTTTTCTGTAGGTCATCATAATCTTGTGTATCCACCGGGAGTAATAGGAGACCCGAACAAAAATCCCAGGACGATTTCGAATGGCACATCCGCGGCCAGGAACAATGACACCAACTACTATCTTCAATCTGTTCTGTTCACAAACCAAGGGACCACCATAATCTCGCTAGGAAAAAAAAAAAAAAAAAACAAACAAAACAACATAAAGAATGTCACTTCTCAAAATGCTTCAAGACACAGCTTCCACTTGTGTCTTACTGGCTGGTTTCTTTTGGGGATGACCTAGATCCATGAACAGGCAACAGAATTCTTCTTGTCATAGGACAAAAAACAACTTCCAATACATTTTTTCACAAACAGAACTTGCAAACCAATGCCGAGGTTGGCTTTTGACCTTTGGTTGCTTCCCATGCAAATTAAACCCTCTGATCCATCTTTACATGTGATTCTAGTGACTTCAGACTACCAGATATTACTCTTTCAGCTATTTGCAAGTATGCTATGTGTTTATATGCATATAAACCAGATGAGCTGAAAGTGAGTTGACTGATAAACATCTTTGTTACGATAACAGGCTTTGCATCAAAGACTACTGATAGAAAGAGGTTAATATCCTTCTGTCAGTCAATCATCTTGCAAGGCCCTAGGATGAGAATCTATGTGTACTAATAGGCGGATAGGGGAATCTTAAACATATAAAAGGTTATATTTTACAGACATAATTTTGAGACATAACTTGTTAAAACACTCTTTTTCATTATTCTGAGTGAATGAGAGATCTATGCACCAGTATATGTATTCAGTGAAAATTTGGAGGTCTTATTTAGCACTAAAATACACCCAGTTTAAATTAGATTGAAACAGTAATTTAGATATATTCACATAGATTTGAGACTTGAACATAGATACTTCAGTTTTCACCAGGTAAAACGTACACTGAACCTAGTGAACTAGCTGCAAAACTAAACAGTAAATGTTCATATTGGATAGTGAAACATTGTTTCAAAAAATAAAAGCTGACAATTAGCATTGTGTTCTCTGTGGATCACCAGAGAAACAATACTGCTTGACCTTTATTTGGTTTGTTTGTGTTTTTGTTTTTTTTTTTCTGACTGACTGCAGATTAGTTCCCACATGAACAATGAACTATGTCAGTACCATCAGAGCGGCTCATAAAACACTTTCAGGAGTGGAGTTTCACCTGCCAATCTTTGTTCTCTGCTGAGGAAAGTAGCTTCAAAGGGGAACTCAGGGAGCAGGAAACCATGCAGTGATTAAGACTGATTGCTAATATTAATTCAGTCCATTTCTTTTTGTAGGGGAAAACAAAGTGCAGGATCCCCAGTAGATGTCCATGTAGATGTTTCATTTATAAGCCTTGACAAGTCTAAGAGCTTATTTATGATTAAATATTTGATTTTGAAGAAAACACTTTGCAATAACAAAATGATCCTGTGGAATATTAATAATAAATGGAAGAGGCCTGAGCGTGATGAAGACCTCATTCGTCCATGGTTTGGTAGTACCCTTGGGTAGTACCCTTCCACTACTTGGTTAACATCAACATTAGGAAATCATCTATTCTACTCCAGATATTAAATGCATAATAACGTTCAAGGCATCCCTCCTTCTAGATATCATCTTATCAGGCAGAATTTCCACACAAAAAATTATATCTTCCTGTGATAAATGATTTACAGCGTTTCTCCTCAGATATCTTTTCTCCATCATCAAAATAGTCCCAAGCAAAGTAACTGTATCAAGCTGTTGTTTCACTGAAGTAGTTCGCCTGTCCTCACTGATATGTTGGTCAGGCTTGATTCAGGAGATTAAATACTCCAGCCTTCTGACTAATTCTGAACCTCAGTACATTTTTGGATCTTTCTCCTTCCTTCATAACTGTATCAACTCTGTTAAGTAGTGATATTTTTTGTATTTTGCATACAAGTCCTCATGTAAGTAGTTAAGTTTACTCCAGCCTTTGCTTTCTACTCAATCACATTATACTGCTGTTGCTAGCACACAGCTGCCGTAGACCTTACGATACAGAATACAAATTTCTCTCAGTCTAGCACAGTGTTTAGTCATATTAGTGTATTTCACACTCATGTAAATCCTTTACTGGTATGGTGGTAAGGTGAAATTGAAGCAAAGGAACCTCTTCCTGCACTCTGGCAGAAAACAGATCACTAAAAACACAAATTGTTTTCCAATACAAAAGATTAAAATAATTTTTTGTGTACAAATTTAATGCAGAGAGAATAATTATAAAAAGTTCTAGTAAATTATTTCTGGGACAGAAATAGCCAGGCTAATGGCTCCTAAGAATCTATTAGGAAAAGTGATATTTACCTCACAAGGCCCAGCACCAATGGTTTCAGCCACAGCACAGATTTCTGACTCATTCACAATGATCTTCCCTTTGAGATACTGGTTGCATTTCTCATTTCCCAAAATAAACAGGTTTGCTACCCGGAGAAGGCCATCATAGTTAATCACTGGGATTGAAAAGAGAATAAAATCTTTATTCTATTTCAAGGGAAAAAAGATAATTGAAGATGCAGTCTGGATAAAATTACTCATGTAACTTCAGTTACCGTACTTTCTCTCCAGTACTCTCATTTTTGTCCGTCCTTGCTATTCTCATGTACTTGTCTTTTGGATTTCTTACATTTGCTACTAATGAGAATTGCAAGAAATTCATTAGATGCACGTCTGTTCAGTTCTCTGCCAATATCTGGAGAAGTTTTCTGTGTTAGAAGAAAGGGCTAGGTAACAGGACAGTTACCTAGTTACAGATCACGACCAGCTTGCCTTGGCACATCGTAGAAATCAGAAAAAGTGAGCCTGAGAATGCTGTCACTTCCATCAGTGGAGTGAGGATTTTGCTCCCTGCATTAAATACGAGTTAATGTGTAACAGCGCCTACCATGGCCAAGGGAAGGACGTGTGACTTGAAAAATACTGTAGCAGAGCAGAGTTTTTCTCGTTCTGTGCTGGCTCAGCTACACTCAATGACTTTGTGCCTGCAAGGGCAGAGTCACAGCTTTGTGCAATCTCCATTCATCAGTGTGAAGGTCAGGAAGCAGGAGCCCCGTGGAGCTTGCTCTTGTTCTACATGTCGAAAGACAAGTCTGTACAAGCTGCGAAGATAAATAAAGGCCCTGGACCTGCCTGTTCTTTGCACAGCCATCAAAAGAAAATGCCAAGCTTGCCCTTCACTGAATTACTATCTTGTTTTTTTTAAAAAATGGATGCAACACTTCTTCCTTCCCGACTAGAATACTGTCAGGATTATATTGAGTAGTGCATGAAATATAGTACAAAGTCCTTGGATGACAGATGTTATGTATTTATTGCATTATGTAACTCCATAACATTGCAAATTCCTTATCGGTTCTCTTAAGCTTTCCCGTGATGCTGGACCATGCCCCAGCTCAACTTCCCTGTCCCCTAGACAGCCATTCCCCTCAGAAGATTGCTAATATGGCCATGCTGGAACATCAAAGGCAGTCATCTGGGAGAGGGCTGGTACAGATTACTTGCCACCCACAAAGAAATGCGGAGTAATAGTTACAAGGAAGACAGCCTCAGAATTACAGTCTAGTTTCTGCTCTGCTTCCAGGACAACGTGAGCGTGTTGCTGCTGCAACTCAGGGTCTGTGGCAAAATGACATTTGAACACAGTAATTATTGGAGTAATTATTGTCAACTGGCAGCTATTAAATTTATCATCAACACATAATTAGCCAGATATAGTATTTACCAGACTAAATAAATATCTGTTCTTCCACATATTTGTATTTACTTCACACAAAAACTGTGTTTAATAAACAAGGTTGCAAAGTCAAGAACTCAAAAGTTAGGAAATGCCAGACTTAGGGCTGCCTCTGCATCCTTAGTTCACTGTCTTTGTGTATGTTAATTATGTCTTTGATTACATAATTCTGTACTAGTTTTTCCACAGGGCAGCCTGCTTCAGGATACAGAAAGAGACTGCTCAAGTAGATGAATCAGAATTTTTCAAAAAAGGGTTAGAACTCTGCAAAACAATTCTGCCAGATTTTATAAACACGTAGAAAAATATTTTTCTCTAGTTCATTCTTCGAAATGTTTGAATCATTTTGTCTGTCACTGAAATAAAAAAAAAGAAAAAATGGACTAATAGAAAATATTTCATATTAATGATCTTAGATAAAAAAATAAGATTTACAAAATTAGTGAAAAATTGAAATTACATATTATAACAAAAAGTGTTGGACAACCGTGGTGTCAGGCAATATCAGCAGCCTCACCTATAATAACAAGAGGAAGCAAGCTGTCAACGTATTCATTTAGTTTTTAAAAAGAGTTTCTTACATCCAGTGTATCCCCATCCATAAACACTGCAACTGGTCTTCTCTGGAATGGTACATCCAGAAATGGGCAATCGGATTATTTCTACAAAATTTGTCAATATGGCAGGTCTGAAATGAGAAAATAAATAATAGATATAATGGATTTTACTTAACCTTCTAAAATATATTTATAATATGATGCTAAATCTATTATAGACCACCGCAATTAAAAACTGTAACAATTCTTTTCCTTTCTTTTCCATCTTTGAAGAATATGATGGATTCTTCTACCTATTTTTTGTGCTACAGCTGTTAACTGTCAAAAGATTTCTTGAAATGCTGTCACCACTTTTATACTATTTAACTTGAGTTTTCATCTTAAAAGTAGGTAATGATGGCGTTTCATTTGAATATATAGTTTTGCTAATATGGAGAAAGTTTGAAAGCTCATACATACACAGGGATCTCAGTTACAATCTGGTGCTTATGCTATAAATTAAAACCACATACTAGTCAATGTGGATTGTTTTGTTCTTCTTTCTAAAAAAAGAAACAATAAACCCAACCAACCTAAATTTGTTTACCAGAAAAAAGATGTAGGCATGATTTTTCAGAAGTAACATCTGTTTTCTGAGTAAGGTAGATGGACCCGCATTTCTGCATATATCAAGTAAAATTTCTTACAATTGGAAGTATACCCCATGGAGGCATCATCTGCACTATCAGATATAGTAAACAAAGGAATTTGCAAATCTTATTTAGGAAAAATCTCATTCATCAGTCAGAAATCCTGGAAATGACAATAACAGCTACTAACCTGCTAAGTTTTAGTAAGACCAAATCTGACCCTGCAGGACCATATACCAACTGAGAGATATTCAGAACTTGTCTATGCTTCTCTTCTCCCTTTCCTTTGATATTATGGACTCCAAGCCAGGCTTTGTAGTCTTTCAAATCTTTGTACCTAAATGAAGCAAAGTTGGTTAGGATTTCGCTGAGTGTACAATAAAACCCAAAAAACTCTACTTAATATGATTATGCGAGATCTTAACTAATACTGTTCACCAGAAATGGGTTTATGCTGCTAACTGCTATTCCAAAATCAACAAGCTCAGATGTAAGTTTTTGGTTCGAAGCCACTACATAATTTTATCTTTAACTCTGATTAAAATCTGATTTTTCTTTCCTAATAGTATCTAAACATATAGATCCTTGGACAGTATGAACCTTTGAACTTCTTGAGATCTTCCCAACTTTTCTATTTTATTCTATCCATTTAAGCAGAAGCATGAGATTGTTTCCATAAAGAGGCAATTGTCTAAGTTGCTTGGAAAACTTGGAAAACATATTTATACTTCTATGTAAAATAGTCAGAGCTCTTTCAGATTAACAACAACAAGAAAAGAAAATACCAAGATCTCACAGGACTTTTACATCAGAAAAGTAGTGTTAAAGCCAAACAGGAGGGAAGACTGCTGGTTGCAGACTACTTTACCGAGAAGGGAAACACTGCCTTGCTGTTAGAACCCACTCTTCCTTTATCAAAGTACCTCCACAGATATGCTTATTCCTGGGGGAGGGAAATAAAAAAAAAAAAAAATTAAAAAAAATGATAATGTTAGTTTCTACACATTGAAAACTTTAAAGAGTACTTTTGCTCTCCACAAATTTTTGCTGGTGAAAGGTGGCTGACAGCCTGCAAAATACATGTCTCTGCCCCTTTTCTCCACAGTTTCAACACTTATAGTAGCATGACTTTACAGATTTACTCCAATAGTGTAAACCAGGAGGACAGAGACATTCAGTTACTTTATTCATTTAGTGGTTTCAAAACCGAATTTATAATAAAAGACCTAATTTAAAAAAAAAAAAACCACCACCAACAACAAAAACCCTATTTTTTTTTGTAATAGGAACTGGTCTGAAACATTCAAGCAAGTCCCCAAACTGTCACCAGATGTAAACAACATTTGGTCATTATTCATGTAGGTATTATTCAAAGCATTGACCTCAAGGTGGAGAGTTCCTATTTGATTACCAGCCCTATGAGATTTCAGTCCCCACACACTTCAGTTGGAAACAATCTGCAATGTATGACATCCTACATGTGATTATAGAAAACCTGCAGCATAATATATCAAGTAAAATTAAAGCAATTAAGCATGACAGTTCTTTCAAAAATAAAGACGACTGTGGAATGTAGATTAATTAGTTTCCTTCTTTGTGCCTCCAAAATCACATTTATTTTCTGCAGCTTTTTGGAGAGTGAATCAGAATTGTCAGCAATTTGGGAAAAGCTTAAAATCTCACAACTTATAAATTCAAATCACACAAATGTTCAAAGCTTTGCAAAGAACTGCTGGAAGGAGCCCAGACTCTATACAGAGTTCAAAGACAGAAGAATAACACAGATGCTTGCCTCTTTTTCTTTTTTTTTTTATTGTATTTTGGTTGAGGAACAAAATATCTGGTCCAAAGGCTGGATGCTTTTTAAAATATAGAATCTGACCAGTTTTGTTACAAAAATGTCACAATCAGGAGTATAAATATGTTCTTGCCTATTATGTTTGCATCACTAATTATCAAAAGGAATTTACAAGATTGCATCATCTACTTTAGAAGATTGACTAGTACACGCAGGAAGGTTAAACTTTTTATTTAAATGTGGCACAAATCCAGAGCTGATTCCATGAAATAGATGAAATTCATCCAAATATATTTAAACACGCCTGATAACAGAATCTGGATTCATAGATTCATAGATTCATAGATTTCTAGGTTGGAAAAGACCTTAGAGATCATCGAGTCCAACCATCCCTAATCCCCATTAAACCATATCCTCAAGTAGATCATCCACCCTATTCTTAAACACATCCAGGGATGGGGACTCAACCACCTCCCTGGGCAGCCTATTCCAGTGGCTGACAACCCTTTCAGAGAAGAAATACTTCCTAACATCCAACCTGAATCTCCCCTGACTAAGCTTATACCCATTTCCTCTTGTCCTATCACCCATCACTAATGTAAAGAGCCCTTCCCCCACCTCCCCACCATCTTTTCTCAAGTATTTATAGGCTGTAATCAGGTCTCCCCTCAGCCTCCTCTTCTCCAGGCTAAACAGCCCCAACTCCCTCAGCCGCTCCTCATAAGTTTTATTTTCCAGCCCCTTGACCAGTTTAGTCGCCCTTCTTTGGACCCGCTCCAGGAGCTCAATATCTCTCTTAAAGCGAGGGGCCCAAAACTGGACACAATATTCCAGGTGCGGCCTCACCAGTGCCGAGTACAGGGGCACGATCACTTCCCTGCTCCTGCTGGTCACACTATTCTTGATACACGCCAGTATCCCATTGGCCTTTTTGGCCACCTGGGCACACTGCTGGCTCATATCAAGCCGGTAGTCAACCAAGACCCCCAGGTCCTTCTCCGCCAGGCAGCTCTCCAGCCACTCTTCCCCAAGCCTATAGTGATGCTTGGGGTTTTTATACCCCAAGTGAAGGACTCTGCACTTGGCCTTATTAAAGCTCATGCCATTGGCCTCAGCCCAACGATCCAGTCTGTTCAAATCCCTCTGAAGGGCCTCCCTACCCTCGAGCAGATCGACACAGCCTCCCAGCTTGGTGTCATCCGCAAATTTACTGAGGGTACATTCAATCCCCTCATCCAGGTCATTGATAAAGATGTTAAACAGAACTGGACCCAGCACTGAGCCCTGGGGAACCCCACTGGTGACCGGCCTCCAGCCGGATTTAGCCCCATTTACCACCACTCTTTGGGCCCGGCCATCCAGCCAGTTTTTAACCCAAAGGAGGGTGTGCCTATCCAGGCCAGCAGTTACCAGTTTCTCAACCAGAACACTATGAGGATCAGATGTACCAGAAAATATGTCACTGATTAATTTAGCGTTTAGAGGTGGACCTTAGTTGCCAAACATGAATACAAGTTTCTAAGTATCACTAAGCCTTTGCCATTCAGATATGTCAATTCTATTTTGAGGTGAACGGTTACTTTTTGGCAGAAAGTCTTGAAGGTATAAAGGTTTTGTTTCAGACAACACTCTATTTGTTTCCTTGGAAACAATACAAAACAAAACTACGTTTTGATGTCCACGTGTAATGTATTTTGCTACTGGAGTATTCGAGGAATCCCTTTTTCATAAAAGAATCTACAATCATTTAAGCACACATCTGCTTAAAGGAAGTTTGTTGCATAGAATCAAGTCCAGGTTCAACTATCTTAACATTAGCTATTTAAATTTAAGGCACTCAGATGCAATTCACCTTACCTATCTAAAATTTCCTCAAACATCAAGGCTGTTTTGAAAACAGTGCAAAGATAAACTGTTCCAGAGAGTGATTCAGCCCACCTATCTGGTTATTTAGTCTAGGAATAGAGTGATGTTCCTCTAGAAACATCTTTCTGGACCATCTACTAGACTTCCAGAAAGGTCTAGTTCTGATTGAAGCTCATAAGATGCAAAGATTACCAAGGATGGGAAGGACTCCCAGAATTTCTCTAGCAATGAAGCAATGCAGAAAATAGGCTTTTTATCTTTTAGTTTACCCCAATTTTTCACTTAAGTTCTATTTTACAACCTGCTTTTAAAACAGATGTCAAATCATAAGCTAATAGCAGTGACCTGTACTTCAGTCTGTGCAGCAGACTTTTTTTTCTTTTATTTCGTGATAGGAGATTCAGGGCTGATGCATGAGATATATCCCCTGTTACACATTAATGATTTACACTTCCAGCTGACGAGTTATGAACTAGAGTAATGAATATAGGAAGCAGTAATTCTGTGTTCTGGCTTTTACAGGGTAGCAAGTAACATCTGTCATAATGTAATACACATTTCCAGCGGTACATGTTAGTGTCTTGTTTTACAGAATGCAAAGGATTTCCTTATACCTTTTACTTTTTTTAAATGAAGATTACATTTCGATTGCATGCAATGATATGAGCAGAAGTTAAATTTGAGATAGGTATGTATCCTGAATCCAACACTTCACAACTAAATATACTGCTGTTAAAATGAAAATATTGATATGCACCTCAAAATTTTTTGCAACAGTCTCTAGAACAGTTTAATGCTGGATGCTAAGTCAATTATAGGAAAAGTAACTAATTATAGTCTGCAGTAACTAATCAAAAGCAGAATGCTATGAGTGCTTTACAAGTTCATGTGTAAGGTACTAATAATGAACATATAAATATTTCACTGATGGAGTAAATACTATGGAGTCACCTGATGTTCCAGGAATGCTGATTTTCTGCTTTTACACAATTTAACTGCAATCTAGAGGTATTCTTATTACGGTCAACATTTTCTACAGTTTCAAAACAAATACCCTGGTGCATGTCAAAGTCATAGTTACCTGTATGTCAAACTAACCACCCATCCTTCGTTAGTTTGTGTTGGGATTCCATTTACAACTCTCAAATGTTTTGTTGAGGCACAAGGAATGACAGTATCTGAAAGCAGGTCCAGAGATCACATTTTACTAAAAACAGCGGTAGGAAACCTGTACAGTTGCACATAAGGACCACAAGAAGGTCAATATTTATTACAGATTAGCTTTCCTGTACTAATGAGGTATATTTTCTAGAGTATCTAAACTACTTCAGTGTAGCTGGGTCAGTCTATATAAATATTCACAGGGAATATAAAATACATCTATTTAAATAGGTTTGTTATGGAGATTTACGTAATAATAAAGCAAACATTGAAAATCATTACCATATCTCACCACTGGCAAGGACAGTGAGAATAGATAAAGGAGTATAATAAAGCTATTCTACATATTCCTCTTGTAAAAGCAATTTTTCCCAAGCTATATGGCTCTTTGTATCTTTGACTGACATTTCTCTTCTTTCTCATTCTGAAAGAAATGGCTAGTTTTAGAGCATACAATACATGCTCTGCACAGTACATCCGCAAACTTACTTACCATCTGAGCTGGTTGTAGTAGGAGTTGTATCGCCTTCACCTAGACAGACACATAAGATATCCATAATACAAAATGAAAACACTTCTAAAAATTGAATAGTAAAAAAATTAACAGCAAATAGAATATTTTAATAGTTCACAAAGTTTTAAACTTCAGTGATGTCTTTAATATTCTGCAAAAGCACAATTTGCTAAGGATTGACGAGAAGGCAGAATTTCATTCCAATAGAATGAAATCAGAATTAAACATTTTGCAACAGGAGTTTAAAGCATTTTTTTTCTTGGCCGAATCCTGAATACATCAGACTATCTATGATATTCAATTTACATATTTCATTAGAACGAGTGAATGCTGAAAAATGAAGTTGTGACTTTTCTATAAGCTTTCAGGAACTATAGAAGTCAAGCGATTAAATCTTAAAAATCTTTGAAATGTCAAAAGTTCTTTTATGTTGTTATTAACAAAACTTCATCCTTAGGAAAACAAGTTCTCCAAAATCTGGTTTGGTTCTTCCATCCAGTCCAAGTCAAAATACAGTTGTAACAAGGTTGCTTAAACTTGGTTCAAAATTTTTGCCTTCAGTGAAGTCTGCAGAGTGACCCAGCATCGTGAGTTAGAGGTATAGATGTAGCTAATGAAAAATCGTACAGGGAAAATTTAAACAGTTTAATCAAGCTAGATTTCCATCATTAAGCAAATATGTATTTATAAAAAGGTATATAGTCATATACATAATTAAATTTCCATGTGTATGTATACACATATGCATATATGTATGCATATGCGTACATATAAATATATATATATATAGGGTAATTTGAAGAGGCCAGTTAAAGGCATCAAGTAAGTATATTTGGGAACTGCCAGCTTTTTTTCTGTATTGGTTAAGTTGGTTATCAGCACCTGAGTGAGCTAGTAGTAATTTAGTACTAGTACACAAAAGCTAAGTTTGTAAAACAGACATATTCCAACTCTGGAGTTTGATTCCAGAAATCATAATACTCACCATTGCCATATACTCTACAAATGTTTGCTGTGAATATATCCTTAGGAATTTGTAGATCCAGATAATGAACTCAGAGTGAATGAATAATATTTATATTTCTTCAGCTGTTGTTCTTTAATACAGTGACACAGATAACCTTTTGCACAGTTTGTTTACCCTTCACATAGATGCCAAAATATCACCTGAGACTTCAAATATCAGCTCTTAGAAACACGGCAGTTCAGACTATGAGGAAATGTAGCAAATTGCTGCTAGGAATGAATGTAACATTATCCTTAACCTCTAGAGACCACAGACGTGCATTCAAAAGCCTGATTTACCATTTAAATAGTCTCTCAGGATATACAGCACAGTGATTTAGAAATAAGAATTTAAGAGAAAAATCTTGAACCTAAATGTGAATTGCACATTTTTCAGCATAAATCTTTTTTTCATTTAAGTTCAGTTTGTTACTGAATTCCCTATGATTTTTAATTCTGTTTATTTAAGCTACTTAGATTTTAACATACAGCTTTGAAGGAACGATGTTCCTAATTCTTGCCAGGAATTAAGTCATCCCATAAACATCCAAAAGCAGAATCTACACAGCACATATACACATCGGTATACACGTAGCGAGTTATCCTAACTTTACAAACAAATACAGAACACACAAAGAAACTATGAAGCTTGTAGCAGAGAAGATAACTGTCCCTGGGTTTCTCGAGGCCACAGCCAGCATTCTGACCACTAGACAATTCTTTGTCTCCGTCCAGCCCTCATTCAATAGCTAGATCTTCTGAAAAATGTTTGACCATCTGTAATAGCCCTTTTATGCTCCTGCTGCATAAATAAGCCTTGAAATCTCTAAGCTGGTCAAGGAAAAGGACCCCTTGCTCATATATTGCACAAGCAGCTTCTCTCCATCCCTTTTCAGTCATGCACAATTGACTCTTGATAGAATTACACATCTTCTGCTGCCACAAACAACAACAGAAAAGGTATGCGTACGCATGCGGCACCATGGCTTCACTGGGACTGCACAGTCGACAATGCCTGAGGCATACCAAGTACTCACATCGAGAAATAGGGCAGTAATCCCAGGGAACGAGAGGATCATCTGTGTAACACCAGGGACCATGAAAATCATCATCTGGATTGCGGCAATAGTTTTTCTTCAGTTTACTAACATCTGGTTCTCTGAATATTTGTATATGCCTACAGGGAAAAAAAAATTCAAAGTGCTGAAAAGCTTTATTCTATAGCCTAAATTTTCAAAGGTTAAACGTTGCTTTGCTCCACATTGTAATATTAGCTGATTGAGAAGCCTACAGGTCAGGATTTAGGGCTGGTTAAAATCAAAGGGGACCCAAATGTTTGCTGGATCTGTTTCCTTCCTTCTGTCCAAGTTTCCGCTGGTTAGTATTTTAAGCACTGTGTCCACTGGACAGCTGGGAGGTTTCTAGATCTCTCACTTGAGCTAAAATCCCTGGATACCCTGAGAGGGCATCTTTACACAGATTAGAAGAGTGCCTGTGTTGCTCTCAGCAAATCTGCGGGCCCCTCTGGGAGCACAGGTAACTTCTCCCTGCAGATTAGTGGTTAGCACAAAGGAGCACTGAATCTGCAAGGAAAGCTGAACCTCAGGCAAAGCAAAGAGAAAGAAACACAAGAAAGTCAGCAAGGCTGAGCATCTGGTGAGGGGAAGGATGAACAGCTGAGACAAACTGCAGTGGTAGGGCACCTAAGTTGCAAACCCACTCGAGGCACTTTGAAGGTGAAAGTTTGGGGTGAAAATCTGAAAGAGAGATGTTTATTTCAGGCTTGTCAGACAGAAGCATACAGGCTTCCTAAGTTACGGCTGCACTGCCCTTTTGCTTCATAACCAACCATGCCTGCTTCTTCGAGCATACCTATAACCAGAGTAACTGCTGAAGTGAGGCAGATAACTCCCCAAAGAAGTTCCTAGCTAGAAAATTTTTGAGAGTAAGAGAAGAAAGGCTTATCTGTGCTCAAAATTATATAAATGCAATTGCATAGAGCATCCAGTTGGTTCAAGCTGTCTCATTTACAGCTGACTTATGAGAGTTCTCAGAAGTCAAGGCTCCAGGGTGATCTTATAGCAGCTTTCCAGTACCTAAAAGGTGGCCTACAGGAAAGCTGGAGAGTGACTTTTTACAAGAGCATGTAGTGATAAGACAAGGGGCAATGGATTTAAACTGAAAGAGGGGAGATTTTGATTAGATATAAGGCAGAAATCTTTCACATTGAGCGTGGTGACACACTGGAACAGGTTGCCCAGAGAAGTTGTGGATGCCCCATCCCTGGCAGTGTTCAAGGCCAGGTTGGATGAGGCTTTGGGCAACCTAGTGTAGTGGAGGATTTCTCTGCCCATGGCAGGGGGGTTGGAACTAGATGATCTTTGAGGTCCCTTCCAACCCGAACCATTCTATGATTCTATGATTCTATAACTTAAACCTCTGCCTCCCTTACACAGACAGCACACTGGAATATGTATGTTGTCTCTGATCCTGTGTAGGGAAAACCACATATAGTCCAGTTGGTGATTCAAGACAGTACCACTGAAGTCTGCCTTTTGCAATACAGCTTCCCCAAAGGCTGACTTAGTCAAATTTGACTTAGTCAAATTCCAGTGAGCAATGTCTATTATGGTGGGCACTATAATTGTGGTGATCACAAGCACTAACTCAACGACTAGCAAAGGCAATATAGACATAATATGGTGTGAGGGGTTCTATGATTCTATAATAGCATCAACTTCAGAAACTGAAGGAAAACAAGGGGAAAACTGTTTTGGTCTGGGACACTAATGTGTGTAATATCTCACACATGGCAAAATTTTTGATAAATCTCTTTGTGCAGTATCTGAAAGTCATTTTTCTTGTTAATCCTGACATATATTAACCTACTGTTCTGAACAGGTAGAGACAACACTGAGGATCCCGGCATGATTGAAAAACTCACATCTTTTGCACCTGCTGCTGATCCATTTTTACCTTAACAAATAAATTAAAAGTAACTTGCTATTTCCGCTACTTGAATGTGAATCCAAAGTAATGAGAAACAACAGAAAGTGCAAGTCACTTTAATGGCATCTGATGTCAGAGTCATTAGATAGAATAATAGAAAGTATTGAGTTGGAAGGGATCTCAAAGATCGTCTGGTTCCAACCCCCCTGCCATGGGCAGGGAAACCCTCCACTACACCAGGTTGTTCAAAGCCTCATCCAGCCTGGCCTTGAACACTTCCAGGGATGGGGTGCCCAGAACTTCTCTGGACAACCTGTTCCAGTGCCTCACTGCCTTCACAGTAAAGAATTTCTTCCTTAGATCTAATCTAAATCTCCCCTCTTTCAGTTTAAAGCCATTGCCCCTTGTCCTGTCACTACATGCCCTTGTAAAAAGTCCCTCTCCAGCTTTCAGAGTCTAGATGATAGACTCATGATTCAGTTTCAGGTTGCAAGGTTTTGAGTCTAACCTTCTGCTTGAAGTAGTGTGAGCTATGAGATCAGATTGATAAGATAATAATTCTTACTTTATTCCTGCTATCCTCTCATAGAAGAAAACTTCCAAGGACAAAGATGGGGTAAACCAGGCCAGTACACTAAACACTAAGAAACATCTCAAAGCTTGCAATTAGCGGTTAGCCTGAACAAAGACATATTGCATAATATATTTAAACACCGAGAGGGGAAAAAAAACCCAAAAGAATTAAAAAATAAAAAGATACTAAAGCTCCAGGGCATAAGGGGCTATTTTAAAATCACTGCAGAAGAAAAAGAGATGCCATCTGGAGGCAGTATTTATTCAGGACTCACTGAACCATCTCTTTCTGTTTCATATGTACACACCTACGTAAGTCTTCAATATTCTTGTCCCATGTGGAGCAAGTTAGCCCAAATCTTGTCTTGGATAGATTCCCCATGTAACTCTTGCCATTGCCACGATAACAATCTAAATAGGAATATTGAGACAAAAAGAAGTGGAGGGTGATTGTGCAACATCGAAAACTCTTCCTTTTCATCAGTAATCCAAGTTATTAAAGACAAGTGTTATATTTAGTAAACATTAAATAAATCAGACAACTGTATAAATCAAATCCGAAAGAAAATGGGAGAAAATTACAAATGTAGATACATAATCTTCTGCTTGAGGCCTTCATTCTTAGCACAGGAACATTTTACATTTTGTCTTACTTAGATAAACCGGGAAAATGGTTAATTTAGAAGGGTCACACAGAATGTTCTAAGAGTCATCAGGAGTTGGTTTAGACAAAACAGAGCAAAAATGCCCCCATTAATCCTCCCTCCTCAAAAAACACGCGTTCTTAGCCTATTTGAAACAAGCTTATGTAGATTCCAGATACCAGCAACAGTATATAATTCTAGATTAAAGTTCTACTTTGACACAATCAAAAAACCAACATGACTTTAATTTAATTCAAAAACTCACCTGTTCACTCCAGTATAAGTTATGTTTAATTCATAAGCTTTTATCACAAGCTTTTTTGAAACTTTTCAAGAGAATTTTTTTAAATTATCTCTACTATCAATATTTTTTTGGATAAAGCATTTTGTTTCATATTCATCAGTATTTTTACTTTTTGATAATTGATACTTTACAAAAAACGCAGAGTGAAAGTCAAAGTTTAATCCTTACTCTGACAGAACTCTTGCAACTCTTTCAAATTGTAAGAGAAAAAATGGCTAGAATTTAAAGACGGAGATGTTAATGTAGCCTGATGTAGGGTTGTAGTTCTAAGGTCTTAGCTTCAGTTTATGCTATGATGGACATCAGTGCTCAGGATGCAACAGTCTTTACAGTAATACTAAGACCTCATGGGAAAAACAACATTTGCCTGAAGACTCTGAGTGGACTTCACAGGCACAAGTAACAGCTTGAAGCTAAGAGGTTCTATGGGAAGTCTTGTGTTATTTTCAGCATGATTCCTTTTAGACAAAGGGGTGTATGGAAAAAAAAATAAAAAATCACATTTGATGGCCTCATATGCAATTATAAAAAGACTGTGTACCAAGGAAATAATCTCAGCTCTGGAGAAATGTCTTTCAAATTAAGAAAGGTAAGACAGTGGAGCAGATCTCCAGATAATATAAAATGGTACACAGATTCACCTTGTCTAAAACTCAGATCCGATAGCAAACATTTGCTGCAGCTTTCTTTGCTGGAATCAAAACACGAACTGAGAAAGAATCTCATTTATGCCATGATGGATCCCAAGTATGCAAATAAAGCCAAAGCGGAACTACGCAGGTGTAATACAGATGTATCAACATCAACTTCTCCAGTTTTCAAGCCTGCTTATCTGCTGTTTGGAACAGTACAGCATTCACTTACAATCATGTTATCACCCTTCCCTCTGTTACCTTGTTCATTTGATCCATCGCACTTAGGAATCTGGGAGCAATAACCAATCCGGATGTTTGGGTCAGTGGTAAAACACCAGGGTGATTCGGATCCATCTGGATTTCGGCAGTAGTTCTCCCTCAAATCCCTATAAAAATAAATATGTTAGCTCACAGCAGGGATAACCTAAGACCACTGAGGCATTCTATTGTTTTTTATTATGAATTAGCAGTAATATAGGCTCCTTAAGGTCTGAGTGTTACTGATCAGTGTCAGGTGCAAGGAGATGAGAAACCAGTAAGAACACACTGTACAGAAAAATATAGTAATTGTAAGAAGAATATGGTTATGGGAATTTATTTTCAGAAGACCTATGTTTTGACGGGATATAAGATCTCATTTGAAGATTAACAAAATTTACATTATAGCTTATTTTTACTCAGGATTCTCCATCAAAATTTGCATGCAAGCTGACATAGGATACACCTGCAAGCCATTACAAGTGTTTTTAAATACAAACATTACCAAAGTGCTTAAAATTCCCTGTACTTTGAATGGTTCTGCTGAGTTTAGAGAAACAGAGTCCTGTAGACTGTCAGTGATTCATTTAAGAAATTGAATCTTGGAATACAAAAAAAAATGTATGTTGAAATTCTATACAGCTGTTACCTTTAAAGTAAGAGCTAGCCACAAGGGAACATCTTTAAATGTCTCTCGCAGCTTGCATGAAATAGTCAAACCTTTTAAATGTAAGTTTTATTTTCCCATCTCCTGACAGTTGTTGCCATGTTCTGTGCATCTCCATATTTCACTGCATTTTTCCATCTGCAGCACTTACTGATAACAGCTTATGGAAAGAATGAGCCTAATACTGTAATTCTTACTCTTGTGAGTTTTGAATAGTTGTACCAGCAGTTCTGTTGATATTGCTCAAGCTATTGGTCTCTATAGCCAGTACCCTCTCAAGCATCAGCTGAATAAGCAGTCCTAATACTGTTAGCCCTTCTGCACTGTCAGGAACATTGCTAAAACTGTACGAGGGCCTAATCCTGCAGCAAAGTTATGTAGGTACAGCGCAAATCGGTTCAAGCGGTGGTTTGTCTGAGAAAAACCTGTGGGATGAGGCTCAAGCACAAACTTTCAGGTAAACTCAAGGTGGTCCTGAGATTGGCAGAGGAGGCTCAGGATCAGTCCTATTTTCCATTACAATGATAGCTGTCAGGTTTTCAGTAGGTGTGTTACAATGCACAGTATTTGATCAGTAAACTGAACTATAGTAGTGAAGAGATGAAGACAACAATCCTAACTGTTTTGCTCAAACAAGCTATTGTTAGAGAGATAATCTGAACTCAGACTGGAATCTTTCATCTGCCTTGAAAGATCCACACTATTAAATTCTAGCACAAGCCCAGACTGATATTTAGCCATCAGCAAAGACATTTAGTACAAGTCGAGCTTTGGGTCCACGTTGGTCAGCTGGTTTCCTTTATGCTCAGTGAAAAAAAGACTGAAAGAACATGATAAAGATACCTGCCTAAAATAAGTGGGAGTTTATGAAGTGTACAGAAACATTAAATAACCAGTGGTCCTTCAGGTAAAAGCAATCCTAGTCATGCAAGTACATCTAATAATGAGACAGAAAAAGGATGAAAAAGATGGAAAATAAAAGAAATGTTGTCAAATATTATAAATGTCAAGTGTTGCCAATGAGATTGCACTTAGGTAAGATTTAGGACATACTAAGTTAACGTCAGTAACTAAACTGTGAACAAGTACTTGCCTTCATGGAAGAAAAACAATATTAATGTACCAGTACTATTGGGATTCAGGTCTTAGTCTGGAAAACATCCACACACTTCACAATCAATTAAATTGGTGAATATATGCTTGAAGAAAAAGTTCATTAAAAATCCTACAGTTTCACACAGGTTCATCTAGAACTGATATTTTGAGATCTGAATAACTGTTTTTCTCATGTTAAAGTGGTTTTCAGCATCAGCAAGTAGGGTAAATGCATCAGGTCACAGAGCAGGGACAGGGATCCTATGATCTACTTTGGTGGCATGAATTTCTAAACATTTAAAAACTAAGCTCTTTTCCTGCTGCAGTAATACCCACATGTCTCTACTCACTTGCACTTGAAGTTCTCGGGGGTGATGTTGTGCTGGTGAGGAAACTGGGAGTCCCATCGCTGGCACTGGATGCCACTCCACACGGTGTTGACTGTGCCACGGTAACCTTCACCCTGTCCCTGAATGCAAGTGGACGTCTCAGCTGCTACCTCCGTGCTGTTCACAACGCTTTCATCTGTAGACCCAGAGAAGAAGTGTTGTTTCATTTTCTTAAGACTGAGCCTGGCTCTAGGTGTCAGGTTTGAACTTTACATTGTAGTTCATATTGTCATAATTTAGAATCATAGAATCATAGAATGGTTAGGGCTGGAAGGGATCTTCAAAGGTCATCTAGTCCAAGGTTTTGGACTAGATGACCTTTCACCAAAACCTTCAACTAATTTGAAGGTTTTGGTGAAACTGTCAATTTGATTTTCTTCTCTTCGCAACATCCATTAAATCAAAATAGGTGTTAGCTCTTATGCTAGTTTATCCACTTGCAGGCAAAGAATCTGCAGCATTGAAGAGCTTTTGTTTAGTGAGATACCTGCCCTATGCTGTATCATTAAACGTCAGGAGATATACTTGGTTACTCTTTCCAGTTCAGCAAATATTTTCTCATTTGCTTAGCTTTACAAAATTGAGTGACCACCCATGTGCACACTGTTAAACATGTTAATACATGTTTGCAGGATTAAAACTCAATTGGTTTTCTCCAAAGAATTCCCAGAATATCAAGTCACAGAAAAAAAGATGCAGATACAAAAAAAAAAAAAAAAAAAAAAAGATAAATCTTACTGTAAAGTAATGTGCTAAATCCTCCTTGAAGCTTCTCTTTTTATGTCTCATACAGTTAGAGGAAAAAAAAAAAAACAGCCCAGCTTTTGGAAATCAAAGATCAGTATTCTCTACAGAGAGACAAATGTTTTAAAGACCAACAAATTCATCAGACTCAAGATCTTTTACAGATGTTGATATACTCTGCATTGACCCTGGTGTGGGCTGTCTTGAACTAAACTCAGAAGAACAGTGGTTTTTTAGATGACTCATTCACGTAACTTGAAAGACTCTTTTCATTTCTTAAGCAATTTTCATAATTGCAAATTAACGACACAGATATTGCATCAGATATATACAAAGTAGTACAAAACTAAATATACTACAGTAAGAGCAACACTTCAACAATGTCCCAAAAAGCTCTCAACGTAATATTTTTGTAAGTAACTGCCCATCTGTTGGTAATTGCTATTGTTCACAAGACTAATTTTATTAATTACTTTAAAAGTATTTGTTGCCAGCAATAAGTATGTTAATAAAACTTTAAAATTAGTTTTCTTTGAATGGTCCAGTGATTAGAACAATATTTATGTGTTATTCATAATATAGTTCATTCCTGGTAACTTCAGCCAGTTCCACGAACTTGCAGAGAATATGGATCTTAAGGAAACCAAATGTCATAGCAGATGGGTTTGGCTGATTTGCTGTTTAATCTTCTATGTTAAAGATCACTTCCCTGTCAGATGATGACATCAAGTTATCAAGTTGAATTATACATTTCTCCATGCTGGAGAAAAATTCCCTTTTCTCTTCATCTGGTTGCTGTTTTTACATCAGTGTTTTACAGTCGAATTAATTTCCTGTCCTTCCTTACCGAGGCACTTTGTTTGCAAAGGTTGTCCTGTTTCAACGGGATTGTGAGTTCCAAGCCCATTCCAAAGACAAAAGGACATCATCGCACTGTGATTTTTTTTGTTAAAAATGAAAGTGACGTGGTGTACAATTTGGAAAAAATAAAGTTACCCACCACGATCAATTTCAGCATAGATATAGCATCCTGGTTGCATGATATTTCTTAAGTAAATTGATGAATTACAACTATATAACTCTATCAAATAGTCTTCTTAAATAATAGTAACAATGTATAAAAATACAACCTAATACATGCTATTACAAAGACCTTTTTTATATACAGGAAGTTACTATGTCAACTGTAAGGAGCTGTACTTAGTCATACTAGGGAAAAGGTCATTAGGTTGGCATTTATTTATCTTTGTATGGGTTTGTTTTTTTTTTTTTTTAGATCACATTCCTGAAAGAAAATAACTAATGCATCAATTTAAGCAAGGCCAGAAAGTTATTCTTCAGAGCATTCCTTCTTATATACCTACAGATACACAGCTCATCATTAAACCTTAAGTTATATGTCTGTGCAGTGATCTCTATCTGTAGATCCGATTTTACAACAGTTTGCTCATGTCAAAACGTTCTGTTCAAAGGAACCAGACAAATGTAACTTTCACATTGTCATGAATACTTGCACAGCCAAGCCTCTACTGGAAAGACTTGTATTATAATGGCTAAAAGAGAATTTATTTCAAAATCTGCAATGTGTGATGGATTAGCTGTTGCTACTACATTGTGGCAGCTTTCAATAAGAATTCTAGTGATGAAAAGGATCACTAAAATATTTTTATTTGAATTAATAAAGAAATTCTGTCATTCCAAAAGGTCCATAGAACTCTCTTCAAACTCTTCTTGCTATACCAACTTACATTTCCTACAAATGTTAGTTTTCAAACATGAAAAATGACACCCCGAAATATTTCTGAAATATAATTCTGAAACTACAAGGGCTTGTGCCCTCAGAAACAACCTCTCCTGGCTCTTGAATCTCACAGAAAGCTCAAAAATGATCAAAAAAAAAAAGCTCAAGAAATCAGTCATTCAGCAGGTGATTTCCACAAAGAGACACTGTGGGAACAGTCTCCATGTTAATGAGAGGTGAGCTGGATGAGTAGAGGCTCATAAAAAAGCTTGAGGAGTGGTGCCTGCCTCATGAGGCATTGCAGAGGTGCTGTGCAGACCATAAAGCAGTTGCCAAACTTTAAGAAGTGTCCAAGTTGTCCAAGTCCACAACTTAAATAGTCATCTCCATTCTGTATTGATCTTGTTCGTGAGGCTGATTACTCATCACCCACATAACCAATTATTTAATGTTTAGTATATCCAAACTTGAACATCAGATGTGCAGAGAGTGAAAAAGTCCTGAGACAACACTCACCAGTTCTCTAACAAGGTGGAAACAAGATAAAGCTAAAAATCAGTAAGGCTGAATCTCCATCCTTATCCTAGCGATTCCTCTAAAATATGAATTAAAACTTGCCACTCCAAGGGCTTCTTTCAATGAGAAAGCCATTATGAAATAAGTTAGAAGATTAATTTAAGTTCAACAAGCAATTCTTATTATGCAGGCAGGTTAATTTCATATTAGAAGTATCTTTTCATTTTTTTGTTCCAGTTCAGTTTTTGTAGTTCTGGACTGAGATAAAAAGTACTGTTGAAGGAAGATCACACAAAATATCATCTTATAAAAGACTACCATTTAGGATTTATTAATTAAATGTCACTTCTTATTCCTGTACAAAGCTTCACTATCAACAGAAGAATTTGATAATTGTTTAGCAGCATTTTGCTTTTTTTGAACTTTGTTGTAATTTTTTTTTAATATTCTGGATGACTCAAATTAACCATGTAGTTCAGATAGCTACTTGAGCATTTTCTGTTAGTAGTATTTCCGCCTTTGTATGTTCACTCTGAAGTCCCCAATCAATGCAAAGGTTTCCTTTGTTCTATAAAACCCTCTCTATTTTGGTACCTCAAAATACATAACTTTATTAATAAGGGCCAGCTCATGCATTCATAGATGCTTAAGTAAAGAGATGAAACATTCTCCAGAGATTGATGTGTAAAACCACAGATTGTCTTCTTAGTTCTGGTTCTCACAGTAACGCCAGCATGAAGGAATCAGCAGGGGCCTTGAGTCATTCTACAGCTGAAGTAACAACTTTGAGTACCATTTCTGTCTTTAATCCCAATGACCCAGAAGAAAATCCTGCACAAATTTTAGCTCACTGGTGAAACTCCTACTGACTTAAAAGAAGATAGGGATTTTGCTGAAGTATTCTTGTTCTTTCATGGTAACCCTAGCCATGTATTTTTGGAAAAAGACATAGCTGGAAAAGAAGCAAAGTCCTAAATTACTTCATCAGGAAAATTCCTACTTTTGCTTATATTGTTGCAATGTCTTCCCTAGTGTGTCAGTCAACAAAAGGAAAATGTGCCCTGATTTGTAATACAAGATTTTTAAGTAGATTTTGAAAGATAAGAAGTGCCTAACCTAGTAAAGAAAATGTTCTAAACACAGCAAAGTCCTCTTTAAACATGATCCATGCAATTCTGCAGATGTCAGTAAGAAACCTGAGTGACATCATGGAGAGAAGCTGCTCATGCTCAGTTATACCGCCTCCACACATCCCGACCTCAAGCAATACAATCTACATTTCTGAGTGGTACAATAGTGGCAGTTCTTTTCTTTTTATGTGTTTCCTTCAATGTATTATCTCACAATACATGAAACGTGAAAAAAGCAAAACAAAACAAAACAAAAACAAAAAAACCCACAACCAACCCACTGATTTCTAGTGTTTGGTGGTGGGTTTTTTTTTTCAGTAAAAACATATGAGAAAGTGAAGAAATAAATTTGACCCAAGCTAAAGAATCACAGTACTGAAGAACTCATTGTCACCGAAAACGTGCACACCTACAGTTCGTTTGTCCTTGAACAGAAATATATCTTTCCGGGTTGTTTCAATATCTATAACTAGGCTTTAAATCCAAACAATTTTTAGTTTGAATCCATTTAAAAAAATTAATTTTGACCTCTGTAGGTTCAGAGCTCTTAAATCATAGAAATTACGAAAAAGATCTGAGAAGGATCGTTTTTAAGAAAACATAGTTTTCTATGTCGTTGCATGCACGATGAATGCTCGACCTCTGCTACGGCTCCGTGTGAAGCCAGGTGAAAGGTAACACTTTATCAACTCCTAAATATCAGCCTCTTTTCACTGCCTCCTTTCTATAAACATCTTTATCTTACATAAATGTTAAACTTAAACTGAGTGGCACTTGTATTTGTTTACATGCTATGATTCAACAAATAACTCTTTAATCAGAGCTTCACATTCAAACGGGGAGTTGAAATATCTGCTTCTAAAGTATAAGCAATCTAATATTGGTGATTCTTTGTCTTCCCAAAAGTTGTAGGCACACTGCGAGGGTTCATTTTACACCTAGATTCTCAATTTTGCTTTTCATTACTTGCTCTTTCCCACCAAATCCAGACCCTTATTAAATTCTCTCAGGGCTTTTCATACTCCAGTCACCCCTGCCTACTGCCTATGAGTACTGACTCATAGCAAAGTTTAGCAAAGGCTAAATCCACAGTAAAATCAGCTGGGTTGGTTGGAAATCAGGTAGGCAGCAACCAAGCACTGTCCTTACCATAATAATTCCCTGTAGCTCTAGCTCTGCAGCTCTTGAATGACTGACATACGTAGCTTACTCATTTCTGGGCCTCAGCACCTCTCTGCCCTGTAGCTCGTCCACAAAAGTGCAGCTACTCTTTGTTTTTTTTTAAAGTAGTATTATCTCCCTGCTCCTATCTTCCCTGTAGTCATGTCCTCATTCTTGCCAAAATAACAGTCATTTTCTTTTTTCATATTTGCTGTCACTGCTTCCATTTCTTCATTTCGTCCTACACTTCTTTATTGCTGTTGTAGTTGTTCTTTTATCCTCTCTTCTAACTAAAAATTGTCTCAAGCCAAAACCACAGACACATATGTGATCAACTTCAAACCATTCCTGGGGTCCCTGAAGTCTTAATCCAGATCCAATTTTTGCAGCTTGAGCCATCTCTAATCCCTAATTGCTCCTGTCATCTCTTTCTCACAGCCCTGGCTGTAAGCCACAACGTTTTATGCTGCCTTCTGTGCTTGGAAATAAAGTTACAATGCCCTCCTGTCTCTTCAGTCTTAAAAACATATTTATTTTCTGAATGCTTCCTTCCACTGACTTTTTTGCTGAAAATTTTGTATATGAGCTGCTGTCAGCATTTTGGCTATAGAGCATACTAGCACTCATGACATGTAGCAAAAGCCACAAGCAGCATGCTGCCTTGTGGTCACTCCCCCGAGGAGAGGACACCTACGTTTTTGTGTATGGTCCAAGGACTTGGAGTTGCAAAGCATTTTTTCTAATTAGTATTTCTTGTAAAATATATAAACAGTCCTCAACATAGGAATTAAAAACCTGTGTGAGAATCCAAACCACAAAGCTATAAAGACATATAACTCATGATGTTCTCTTTTTAGTGTACTGAGATTGCACACAGCCACAGCTTCAGAAAATGGAGCAGCCACTGAAATCCAGAACGGCCCAGTGTTTTGGGCTCCCTGCTAAGAGATGGAAAAACAGTTTTTCTCTGTGCCTCAAGAAAGACAGAAAACTGAAAACGGGGCTCTGATATTTTGTGTTCCTATTCTGATCACCAAGCTGGTGATACAAGAGTAGTATCAGTGATAAATTCCCTCTCTGGGTTAAAAAGGAAAGCACTGAGCAGCATCACATCAACGTAGAGGGCAATGCCATATGCCTGTGCTAAACATCCGGTGAAAGTATCTGCTGGATTATGCACTTTCAAGATCACTACTTTTGTATTCTTACTTATACAGATTGCTTCAGTAATTTCCAAAGATCTACAGTTTTCTGCAGTGAAAATACCGGTTTGCATGTGAAATTTCCACTGATCTTCATATACTTTCTAACTGAAGATGAAAGAAGAATTTCTGGTTAATTCTGTCAACTTTCGCCTAGAAATGAAACAAAAGGGTTTCATCACAACACTAAAATCATTACATTGTGAAGTTTTTAAAAATTTCATTCTGGTGATTACCTTTTCTTCACGACATTAATTGTGACTTGGGTAGACAAAGGTGACATTACAGTAGTTTGGAGGAGATCTCCCACCCAACTATTTCATAAAACTTAGGCCAGACTGTAGATACTGAAAGTTACATGAACTGTAAGGTTATGCGACCAACAAAGCCAGATGTGAATCCTCAGAACACTGACACATCAGCTCAGGAAATGCCAAAGGATAAAGGTTTATAAAAGTTGCATTTGTGAAACAGTCAGCTTCAACTTAGGAATTTTTCTTTTTCACAGTAAAACACTTTTACCATGGGAAAAGAATAGATCTAGTATGTTACATATGATTCATATATTATCTAATAATAATTAGAGAAATGTAGGCAGCACAGTTTAGTTTTTTTTAAAAAAAAACAACACACAAAAAAAACCCACAAAGCAAAAATAAAAAAAAAACAAACCACAAAACCCCCCAACTTAATGAATTAATTGAAAAACTGGAAGGACAATTCAGTCATAAAGCTAAGCAAGCTTGTCTTCACAATGGGGAAAGACTGAACTTTCCCCTTTATCAAAGATTATCAAAAACTATAGAAACAATTACATTAATAGTACTGTATTTCACAGGCAAGACTTTCAACACGGATGTGACTTAACGGGTGCCCGATACAAAACAAGCAGTGGTCCTGTTAAGTTTCTTCTGTCTCTAGAGAGCCTGATTACAGACATTGTCCAAAGTAGCAAATTAAACTCACTGTTTTACAGTGGAAAAATTTTGCTAATTTTAACTACCTTATACTGGGTTTACAATGACATATGACAGTGCAGAATAAGTTCAATTACTATGCATCAGGAAGTACATTAAAAGTATCCCTACTCAACCTTTGGATTTCAAACAACTGACTATTTGGTAAGAAGTGACTGACACTCCAAGACATTACACTGGCCTAAGCCAAGAACAAGCAAGAAGGGAAAATTCTGAACTATTGGTGGTGGGAGTAGAAAAGACTGAATAATTTGGTTTGATAAGAATTCCAAGTGAATATGGAGAATCCTATGCTTCCTCCTTTGGGTAACAACTGGTCACACATAAATGTTCATGCCAGAGCCATTCCTTCTTCTCTCCCCTCCAACCAGTATTTATTTAAATGCCAACATTATAAGAAAAAAATAGGATTACATTTCAGAAACATACTTTTTGTAAGATCCACCACTATCTCTATTTTATCTAGATTTGAGATACCCCAAGAATGATTTGTCTTCGTTTGCATAATAACAACAACAACAACATACAGAGAACCCTGAAAATTAAACAGTCATTAAAAATCACTCCTTTTACACTTATTATCTTTTTTTTCCTTCCTTTTTTGAATCCTTGTGTAAATCCAGTTCCAGGTGAAATCTATTGTTCTTTTTAATAGAATCTATTATTTTCTTCCTCCTCCCAAGAGAGTCAAATGCATACTACAATGACACAAGCCTACTGAAGTGACACTTAAAGCTAGATGAAAAGCAGAGCGACTGATTTTGAAGATTTTCTTTTTAACACTTAGTTTTGGTCAAAATTGAAGGAGGACAACACAGGAAATTGTAGTTTCCAAAATTGCAGATCTAAGAGAAACTGACTTTCTCATGAGCTAACATGAAACTGTGAGCTTCACTGAGTAGTTTTAGAAGGTTCCCTTTGCCTCTACTTCACAGAAAAGCCAAAAAGACTGTTTTCTCTTTTCTGCCTGTATTCCTGGGCCCAGCCACAGAGCTGAGGCGCATGAAGCTGACAGGCTTCAACAGTATGGATTCAGTCAAAGTCATGCCTTGTTTTTAGAAATTGCCTTTACTCCCAAGATGTTGTAAACAAAGTGTTTTGAGTAAAGAGAATAAAGAAAACTGTTTAGGTATTATAAGACACCCTTTAATGTCATGCTTGTATATTGATTATTTCACAGGTTGCCACTTCACTAAGGGCAAAAAATTGGATGCCAAATCTGGCAATGAGAAGCATAGGAGTAAAGAGAGGAGGCTATCACCTGTAGATCCCACAAACTGTGAATGAGGAAAGGAATTTCAGTGATGCAAGTCTCGTTTTCCTGATTAAAACGTGTCCCAACAAAACTTAATTCTACCATCTTCCTCAGCCTCAACATTACCATAAAAGTCTAGAAAAATTACTTTACACAAGTTTTCAAGGGAGGTCAAATAGTTTTACCTTCCTCATTGTCCCTGCTTATTTCAGACATCTAATTATCAGTAGAACAGAGCTGTCACAGCTACCGCCAAAGTTTGGAGGATATGGGCTTTGAAGACAGAACATGCCACAGAATGCTCTAAAAATTCCAAACTAAAGAATCTCAAAGTAGGCTTCCCATATTTGTACACCTTAATACTTCTTTAATTCAATTCCCTGTCTGTAAAGTGAGGATAATAAAAGCCACCATCTTGTAGTTGACACATGAAAAGAAATTAATTATCTGCAGAGTCCTTTGCTGCTGGAGTGCTGAATATCACAGAGAAACCCATGAGGAAGTTGATAATTCTGTCTTCAGCACAAGGCTGAATGTCATGCAGGAACCAAAGCCTAGAACCACACAATGCGCAAGAATAAAACAAAGCAATGAACAGCTGTTGACAGAGAGTGCACTGAGTAGGGAAGGTGTGTATGCATCTACTCACAAATTGTAGTGCAGATGCCCAGCGTGGCCAAATTGATGCTGCCTCACTCTTTCAGCTCTTTGTTTTCCTACATTTCAATGCAATTTCCTGAACGTAAGATATACACATATTCCAGTGCTAAGTAACCTGCAACTCTTTTATTTCCTGTCCAGACTAAATATAATATCTTTATACGACATCCTCTTTGAAAGCTATGTTTTAAAAGTCAGTGAAGTGCAATGCATGAACTATCTGTGGTCCTATATTGCTTGAACTATCTGTGTCCAGATTTTGGAGAGGAAAAGGAAGTAATAAATTTTGCTTGAACTCACCACACGTTTTAATTGCGCAGAACTCCCAGGGGGTGTTAGGGTCAAGAGTGTAGCACCACGGTCTCAGCTTGCCATCAGGATTGCGGCAGTAATTATCATCAAAGCCCTTGTCAGGATATCTGCAAACCACAACGAGAAACGTGTCAGAGAAGTCTTCCTGGCAACACTGCACTGGCTTATACAAGGTACTTAAAGGAAAGTCTTCAGCAGAGGCAAACGAGAACCAGTTTCTATTAACCTGGGGTCTGATCCTGTGAAGTGGATGCAACTACTTTTTTAACACTATTAGAAAGTTAATAACATAGAAACTCTTTCCAAATATGGAGCAGAATCAGACTTCCACTGAGGGGATTCCCTGCTGTGCTAATGCACAGGATACCGGATGGGATAACTCTGCTAATTGCTAAACTCTTGCTTCTGTGTCTGTCAACAGATGACCAGACTCTAAAGCCACTCACTTTTTTGAAACAGTCCAATTAAGTGTGGATTATATAAACACTGCCTGGCATGCTGGACTCATTAAGAAAACAGGTTCTTCAGTGCAACAGCCCTGGGTTCAAACTGGAAGCTATTTTGAATAGCTATGTTACTAACCATAGCTCCATTTTTGTAATAGAGCTCATTCTAGGTCGTGCCCTCATTTTAAGCATTGGGGCAAAAAAAGAGAAAAATAAAGAATTAACTTCCATCTCACTTTATCTCATTAAGATTTCAAACTATTGTGCCATTTAATTATTTCCACGTTCCTACTGTCATCATTGAACAGTCAGGCAAATATTCAAGATAAGGAGCTTCTTTTTGTATAAATGTGCCATGTGAAATTCTATAAACTTAAAGAGAAGGAGATAAATGCATATTTTTTTTCCTCCAGTGAATACAAATTGTCTTGGTTTTCCAGTTTTATTGAAACATGTTTGTAAAAGAAACAAAAAGTAGATTTGCCCCTAAGGGAAACACAAAAAGTACGTTAGAGAACAATAAAGTTAACTACCTGGGAACCTGAACCCATTTACAACTGCAAGCAGATGTGTTTCGCAGAAGCAGAGGAAAATATGATTTACAAGCATGGTTTTTTGCTAGGATGCTTTTTCTGTCAAACAATCATCCTAATTTTAACTCATGCATTTGCAACTTGAGCTCCCATTCCTCTGGAAAAATCAGATTCCTTCATCTATACAAGGGACAGGGACGATATTTAAATAGAATTAAAAAAAAAAAACACAAACACAACAACAACAAAATCTTCACAAAAAAAAAATCATAAACCAAACACAAACAAACAAACAAACAAAAAACCACAAACAAAAACCAAACCACTAAAACCACCAACAAGGATAAATCTCACAAAACTGAGAATTCAAGGACAGTCAAGAATGTGGTAGTTTCAGATCTAGTAGCAGTACTCTGTTTTCTGCTAGGTAGAAGAGAAACTGTAAGGAACAAATTGAGTCCAAAAATTTCACAAGAAAACAGTGAATGAGCTAACAATATAGCAGAACATGAGATGGTAGGTGCAGCTTCGATGTTGGCAGCACGTGCTCCATGTCATGTACCAATGGAGTGTCCATGGCACTACCCAGGAACAAAGTTGAGTCCAGGAATGGCAAAACATCTGCTGTCATAGCTCTCAAAAGCCATTTAAAACAATTGAGGATGTAAAGAATCCACTTTCTAGAAGGCAAGTGTCTTTCATAGCACTGAACGCTCTATCTTTCCTAATAGTGTATGATATAGATTTATAGATTCATAGATTTCTAGGTTGGAAAAGACCTTAGAGATCATCGAGTCCAACCATCCCTAATCCCCATTAAACCATATCCTCAAGTAGATCATCCACCCTATTCTTAAACACATCCAGGGATGGGGACTCAACCACCTCCCTGGGCAGCCTATTCCAGTGGCTGACAACCCTTTCAGAGAAGAAATACTTCCTAACATCCAACCTGAATCTCCCCTGACTAAGCTTATGCCCATTTCCTCTTGTCCTATCACCCATCACTAATGTAAAGAGCCCTTCCCCCACCTCCCCACCATCTTTTCTCAAGTATTTATAGGCCGTAATCAGGTCTCCCCTCAGTCTCCTCTTCTCCAGGCTAAACAGCCCCAACTCCCTCAGCCGCTCCTCATAAGTTTTATTTTCCAGCCCCTTGACCAGTTTAGTCGTCCTTCTTTAGACTCGCTCCAGGAGCTCAATATCTCTCTTAAAGCGAGGGGCCCAAAACTGGACACAATATTCCAGGTGCGGCCTCACCAGTGCCGAGTGCAGGGGCAGGATTACTTCCCTGCTCCTGCTGGTCACACTATTCTTGATACACGCCAGTATCCCATTGGCCTTCTTGGCCACCTGGGCACACTGCTGGCTCATATCAAGCCGGTAGTCAACCAGGACCCCCAGGTCCTTCTCCGCCAGGCAGCTCTCCAGCCACTCTTCCCCGAGCCTATAGCGATGCTTGGGGTTTTTATACCCCAAGTGAAGGACTCTGCACTTGGCCTTATTAAAGCTCATGCCATTGGCCTCAGCCCAACGATCCAGTCTGTTCAAATCCCTCTGAAGGGCCTCCCTACCCTCGAGCAGATCGACACAGCCTCCCAGCTTGGTGTCGTCCGCAAATTTACTGAGGATACATTCAATCCCCATAGTCCCATAGTATGTCAAAAATGTGTTATATACAAACTAAAACTTACATAGAGATGTAATAGTTCTTTAAGAATCAAGCTCTGAGTGTCTTTGTGGCATGGAGTTGTGTCCCTGAACTATATCGTTCCACCAACTATATCTATGTGCGCTTCTCTAGAGCAACAAGAGCCGCCTTAGTTTGATTCTTCCCACAGTGTTCAGGCACACTTTTGCCTTCCTTCGTATCCAACAAGCAACAGTTCCTCGGTTCCTATAGAAAAAGCCAGCTAACATCTTTAAGACACAAATATTAGGGATAAGAAAAACAACAAGGCTTCAAACTGTTCCGCACAATTCAACAGTGAGACTGTGGAGGATCTCCCGAGAGCCCATCTTTTTGCTCTGCACACTCCTCCTTCAGCCAGTACACTTGGTCACAGACTTCTCACTTGGACCCAACAAATAGCCTGAGGTTTCCAAGATCTTTCAGAACCCTATATATTTCATTTTTTTCCTCCTTGAAATCACAGTAGCTGTGTTTCACTGATGAAACTGTAACAAAGCGTTAAGATACACATCTGGTGTCACAATCAAGACTTTTTATCCATTTCTAGGGGAGCAAAAAAGAGTGTTAGATTGAGATAAGATTTATTTTTTTGAAGAGACAGATGTTGATCTCTAGCTCTGCTGGAACTAAACTGAAACTTAGTGTCTAAAACTGCTCACCAAGACTTCTTTTCCTCTTCTTTTTGTTTTAAAAGACATACAGGACTGGAAACTTGGTGTATAAAGTAAATTTTCATACCAGAGATATAAATCAGAGTATTTTAATAAAAGGATACTCAGAGTTATTCAACTCTCATGCTACACTTCTACCCCTCCATGCAGAAGTACCTATTTTCATGGTGTATTTGACTTTGAGCAGAAAATATGAGAAGAGGAGAAAACTTGCTTCTCTGTGCTGCTTAATGCCTATCTAAGTCATTATTCTCAACAGTCTTCCTTCCATACTGAGGCATAATCCTGCCCATGAGGAGAACACAAGAGAACTGTAGCTTCAGAATGCAATTCTACTTACAGGTCATGCAGGAGTTGTTTGGGGGAATCCCTACTGCTAGCTTCAATCACAACTAAGTAAACAGGTGCTACCAATTCTCTCCAGTAAGTGACTGTTGAAGGGAATAAACAATGGAACAATTCATTGAGGTGACAAAAAGGAAAATTGAGATGTATTCACCCTGAGCTGAAAGCATTGTCCAACAGAAGGTAGACTGAAGCATTTGAAAAGATTATTAGTTTTACCTCTCTTTCTTCACCATTGCAACTGAAGAATCCATAAATAAAAATAAGTTTAAATCTGTCTAGCTAGTCCTTCCTGGTTTCCAGGTAATTCACATTATCCCTAGATGGTATAGTATAAGCCACTCTAGAGATTGCTGTATTTTAATAGGTTATTTGTTCCAGACTTCTCTTATTGTCAACTTAAATGACTATTAAAAAAAAAAAATGAAAGCACATAATATTTTTAAAAACTAGCACAATCGAAGTATAATTGTCACTACGTTTAGTGACCATTCCATGAAGTTAAGTAACATCAGTGCATTAGAAATGTACTGGACCCCAGTTACTCTTCTGAAAACACATACAGATCACCTCGATACGGATGGCTTGCTTTTTAATAAAAAAGTATTTTTGTTACAGTCTGAAAACTCTCAAGAAGATGTTTTCCGAAGGAAATCTTTCAAGGAGGAAGATGATGATTTGTGAGACTGTAGTTAGTCTGAAAAGTCATATTGCGAACAATTCAAAATGAACGGAAAAAAATAATTTCCTCCTGACAGTAAAATTATTATTGTTCGTACCCAGAAGTTCTATAAATGTTTCACTCCCAAGGAACAAAATTCTTTCTGTGACTTGTTCTAGAATCCACAGCAAGTGCATGGCAAAACTCAGAAACAGATTATCTTCAGTTCCAGTCTACTCGTACAAAATATTTCTTACAGCAGAACTGTGGGAGAGCCTGCTATTATTCATAAAACAGACCATCCGAGCCAAGAGAAAAGAGAGGTTATGTCACATAAAGTCCAAAACTGCAGAATCCTTAATGTTTTGCTGAATAATCAGGCGCTCTAAAATCTACCAGTACCTGTATTTCTGAGTATAAAAATGATGCTTTATTTAGTGGAACACTTCAACATAGATGAAAAGATACTTTTAGTGGAAAGTCTCAGTCGTTCTGAGATTGTTGATTCTTGCAGTCTTCCTCTGGCAGTTTAAATTAATTCAATCCACTTTATAAATTGAGTTAATCCAAAACCCAGATTAAAACTAGAATGAAACTTTAGTCTGGTTTAAGAGAAACTCAAAGGCCCTACTGTGTGGCCTAAATCCCCACACCGAGCCCTTCCAGAAGGGTGTATTATAGATGACCTTCTGTGGTCGGGTGATTTTTACCCTCCAGGACAAACCCTGATGGGGATGTAATTTGCCTTGCTATTTCTGACATATCTTTTTTCATTATGTCTCTGTGCCTAAAACTTAAAAAAAAAAGGAAAAAGTATAATATATAAATTCATGTGCATAAAACACTAAACAGAACAACGAGCTCCTTTCCCAGGCTGAAATAAAATGTGTAGTGGGCAAACATTTTGGTCAAACAAATTGGATACTTAGACCCGGTTACAACAAAAGATGACCTACAACTTTAAGGCTGTTCAATATTTCAGAAAAGGTCCATACTTTGACTTGCCAATGTTGCAAGTTCATATTCACTAATTTCGTTAAGAACTCTAATAAAAATTTACTTTTAATCATGATATACTTTGTGTTGAAGATATTTTAAACAGACTGAAGCTGGATAGCAACATATACAGAAAAATTCAGAGGTTAACTTTTTACTGTCAATGAAGCTAGGGAGGAAATTTTGATCGATCAACACAGCACATGTACATACACAGCCATGGGATGTAGCTACAACTGCACAAAATAGCCTCTAGCCCCCATCCTGCATCTCCATCATGATGGTAGCCAGCCTGCACTCATCATAGGCCAAAAGCCCAAGCAACTAAAACTGTTGAACTCCACAAATTTCAGATCAGCTAATGCTGATTTTGCCCAGCTGGTTTCAGAAGCTCTGCAATTTTCAAATTATAACCACATGGATTTGCTTGGGGGAAGGAGGGGTTACCTCTCTGGACGAAATTTGTGCTTGTGTGGTCTCTGAAGATCCCAGCGCTGACACTCCTTGCCCGACTCAGTGTGATCCATTGGCCCTCTGTAACTCTCTCCATTGCAGGTCATGCATTCAACTAGGGAAGAAAATATCTACTAGTCATTTATTATGCTGATGACTTGTAGAACAAATTTTAAAAAATTAAATCATATCCCTGCTGTTATAAATTGAAACCAATCTAGAGAGGTATAAAGAAGTGATATCATTTAGTCAGGCTGGTATGGGAAATGTCCTTTGGAATAGAATTGCATCTCTTTCTTAGATCTAATCCAGATGCTTAAATTTGGTATCATTTTATAGGACACTTATGGTTTTGAGGCAGGTAGGTGCAAGATGCTAGAGGCATTCACGTTCCTAGTAAATTTTTAACCTTGCCTGTGGTTAGCAAGAGACAGACACACATCTAAGGGAGAGTACGTTCTAGGGGTGATATTTTCTAATTAAGTAACATTCATTGTTCTAAATCACACTAGTTCATAATATAATAACAACACACGTTTATGTCCAGAGTAATGGCTGAATCACGATTTCATGCAGTACAGTCTGTATCTTTAAATTCCCAGCACTTTCAGCTGCATATGATACTGTTTCTTTTCGATACTAATTCTTTTTGGCAGCTTAAACTATGATATATTTTCAGTCCTGGCTTGAGAAAGTGGGGGGTGGAGGGAGAGCGGGCAAAAGCTACCAAAGGGATTTGAAATCACTGTTGAGCAAAATATGCTTCATAATTTAGAATGAGAAGTCTTAAAATATAAAATAAATTCACTATAATTAACTGTAGACATATTTCTCAAGTGCCCCCTAATTAGACTGATTGTAACAAAGGAAGGATCACTTAGTAAACACTAATTTATGCAATTACAGATCTCAAAGATCTCACTCTTCAGCTAAAACAGCCACTACCAAAGTCTTCATCTTGCAGTGAGCTCCAGGTCTTATCCCATTTGAAGCTCACTTAAATTGATCTTTAAATGCTAGCTTTTAATAGATCTTGAAGTTCCTTGTAAATCATTCTCTTCCTCTCTCTCTCTTCCTCCCTCCCTCTGCCTTTTCTTCCCCCATCCCCTTACACATAATGCATTAGCAGGAAAATTAAAGGCATCCTATCTTGAGAATTTAAATGGGTTGATTGACTGGAACTGAATTGGCTGATTAGCGAGTTATACGAGCTTAGTTTGGAGGTCAACAGAACTTAAAAGTCAATAAATGCAATGGTGCACATGAAGTGTCTTTCAAATTCTGTGACTTGAAAGTTGAATGGGACCGGATTTATAAAAAGTTTTACTTATTTACAGAATTAATTTGGAAAAAAAAAAAGCATACTTAGATTGAGTTTTCATCCTGTAATTCAGTATCTATCTTTTCATCAAAAAGAAGGAGAAAAGTTGATTTTACCATGGAATGGCACTAGATGATTTTATCACATAGTAATACTGAAATCGTTAATGGATTCACTATGGACTAGACAAGTGAAAAAAGGGTGACATTTGTGCGATCAGCACAACTTCATTGTTCCAGCTCCTCTGTGACCTAAAAAAAGCTGCTGAGCCTGGAAGTTTGAGTCTTCCAGGGTACTGGAACATAACAAGATCTCCTTTTTGTCTAATAACTGCTTTTCTTGCTACACGAGTTATTCTCACTGAGAAATCACATATCCTTTCTCCGAAGTCCATGAGCCAGTGTCACTGAAACTGTTGTTGCGTTGTGCCTGTCCCGTGTACCTGCTGTTAGTAGAGAAAAGGCAACTTTCCGCGTGCGCCGTGCTGGGTTACCTTGTGAGCAGAGGGGGATGTCGCAGACTTCGTGGCGCATCTCGGGGCTGGTGGTGAAACACCACGGCCCTCCCTCTTCCCCTCGGGGGTTTCGACAGTAGTTTTCCCGCAGGTCTTTACCCCGATAGCTCGAAGGCAAAAAGCTAGTTTTAAAATGACAATCATTACAGTATAAGAGCATGCAAACTTTGGTGTTAATCATATTATTTTTTACAAACAGTTAGAAACAATCACATTTCTGCTTCCTTCTCCCTCCACCCCGCCTACATAAATGCACACACCCAAATATCTGTCCATACACAAATACACATCTTCAGTTGGGATTACTCAATCAATGGCCTAAATCTGGGACAATTTATCTAGCCCATAGCTTGTTCCAGCGAGTTTTATTCCCATCCCTCAGGCGTCCAGAGCCAACTATCTGCTGCAGAGGCAGAGGCAGCAGCACACTCCCTGCCAGCCCTCGCTGTGCTCCCCTTCATGAGCTTGTAACTGCTCACACAACGGTGGAAGGCCCTCGGACACAGGGGAGAAACGTACTGGGTGCAGAGGGGAAAAACCCTCTGGGTCCATAGCCATGTCAGACCCGCCTTTCCTATGCATGTTGTGCACATATATATAGCACACTCAGCTGGGCTTAGTGTGCACCTACTACATGAAGCCCACAAATAGAGAAACCTCTTCCCATCCCTGGTCAGGCAGCAGCTTGAACTGAGCATCAGGAGCGTGTGAGCATGACCAAGCAGCGTGACACACCACGCTGAGAGGCTTTCACTGCCCGAAACCATGGACCGCTTTGCATTTCGGCCTCAGAAATTTCCCCAGATCCCGCTTTAGCTGTCTTGTTTCATCTTCTGCCACAAGCCCCACTGTTGTCACCTTAGGGTCTGCTACTTATAGATCCACTCATCATTGCTATTGTACACATTAGGTCATTTAACAGTGACCTAGCTGACTTAAACTGTGCTCTCCCTTTCATTATATTTTCTGCTTTTGCTGTAAGGGGCTATTAAATAACAATACCCCTTAAGATTTTCCCCTCAGATTAGGGGTTCTCAAGCCAATGCTAAGCACTTTGTTTTTCTTTAGTGATTTAAGGGAAATGTGAGCTAATACTATATTTTTTACCTAACACGCATTCTCAGTATGAGACTGCTGCTTGTGCTCAGTCCGTCAAATCTAAACTCTCCAGGGTCAAGGTTTTGTGTTCTTAGCTGTCTGTAAAATTATGTGCTTACCTCTGGAGAAACCCCACATACACGCTGACGTATAGAGATATATGCAGGCATATATATATGTCTATTTATACATAAAAGTACTAGTAGTTATTTTTCCCCACAAACTAGGGAATAGCTAACCCCATAGTAAGGAGCCCAACCCCAGGGTCGGTTCTGTTCGATGCCACTGCAAAAGCTCATGACCACGGTCAGACTGCACATTGCAGACAAACGCGGTGGCACTTCACCGCCAGTTTCATTGTAGTGATGCTTAAACAGCAGCTAAAGCTTTGCAGTTAAAAAATACATTAAATTCAGAGTTATGCTCAATTCCATGAAGATTTTTCGTGGTTTGTTTTTTTGTTTTTTTTTTTTTTTGTTAATTGAAAAGTTGAGCAAACTACATAGGGGCTCACATAAACTTGTAATTCAACTTAATAAATTGATCTAACTTTTTAGCTTTTTAAGATTCGTTCCAGTGTGTTTCTTCATTTTATTTAAATGTTGATGGAAATATCACAAGTAAAGTGCACCTTTATTCTGAAAATGTCCAGTACTTTTTTTTGGGTGTTCGTTTGTCTGTTTTTTCCTTTTTGGTTTGCTGTTTTGGTATTTTTTGGTGTGTGTGGTTTTAATTACCAAGGGAATCCAAATGTATCTATATCCTAGAGGGTAAAAAAAAAGGAATAAAATTTAATCTAACTTCTTTTAGGAGACTGCAGACGCTTTCAGCTTAGGAGTCTAAATTAAGCACTTGGGACAGTCTTTATACACAGACACTGTTTTAATTCATGTACAAAAGCAGAAGAGAAATCTATGATTCCTGCTTTCTTTGGAAAATTCTATGTTACAAATGAATAAATCAAAAAAATTTTAAAAGAGAAACAAAAAGAAAATTTTGACATGTGACATTTTAATCATGTTTTATTCTCATTAATGAAAGCTTTGAACTAACCGAAGTGGAAAATACCTCTGTTAATCTCATTGTAGTTCTAGTCAAGGCAATGCGGAAGCATTATTTAAAAGTGCTTTTCTTATTTTTGACGCTTGAAGAGAATAATTTTTATATCATTACTGCTGCCTATAAAATTGCTGCTTCTGTTTTTCCTCTGTAGTCTTGTAATATAAATCTCTGAATTAGCTAAGACAGTCCTGGGTAAACTTTTCTGATGGGACATTTCAACCTGTGTATGTGCTAATGTAGTATGTCACTCCATATTAGAAAATGTTACTTAATTTTTCTGCTGGAAAATCTTTTTACTCAGAAATTACGGACAACAGAAAATATAGGGAAAAGGCTTTTCAAATTACACCAGATATCCTATCAGAACATTAAAAATAAACAAGTCTAAATTAATAGCATTAGAAACTCAAGATGGGTCAGATATTCAAATGTCTTCAACAGGTACTGAAGCAACATTCTTGAGGGAGGAAAAGATGAGATGCAGAAAAGACCCACCCAGAAATGGAAGACAGAGTCACTCCTAAAACTGTGTGCTGATTTAGTTCAACTATATGAGGTAAGAAAAAAAAGAAGAAAGCCAAAACGAAAGCCAATAAAAGTAATGGTAAAAACAGATTTAACCACAGTAAAAGTCATGCAACCTATCAAAAAGCCTGTGAACTACTGGTCTACGCTTTGATCATTTCTCTTTGAACCCTTTTTGCATCGGCTTTATCTATTTAGGTAAAAAACTCTTAAGAGCAAAAAAATATTTAGTCTTGTAATCAGTACTAGAATGGGAATGAAAGTAATGGAACCCTGATTTCAGCTGGAAGTTTCCAGGTTCTACTGGAATGCAAATCCTTAAAAATACAATTTGTTAATTCCAAGCACAAGTTTAAAGCCTGAAGTTATTTAACTACTTCCTAGAAAGATAATGAAAAATCAGTAAGTACTTTTCTCCCTTGAATATGAAAAAGGGACGTATTTTCCAATGGTACTTTGTGATAATCAGATTATGAGAAAAACTGACCTAAAAATCTAAGCCTTTCACGCTAATAAGTTCCAAACACATCACTACTGTCTACTCCTTCCCATCTCTCTCATGTCTCTGATGATGAAATCACATTTTCTGATGTTGAAAAACAAAATTAGCATGCAGCCACCTCATTTATCCAGTGACCTTTTAAAAATTAAACTTATTGCACAAGGCAGGAGGAAAGTCATTCTCATAAAATTCATCATAGAAGAGTGGCTGTCCAAATGTATTAGATAAAGCTGTGTATACTGTACAGTAAAATGCAATTTAGTGATGATATATACTATCCAGACACTTTTTTTCTTTAATTGCATAAAGTCATATGCATATTATATAGAATAAATGCTCATTCTTTCTTAGGCTGTAATTATTGAGAATTCTTTCACTTCTAAAAGATGAAGATTGTATACTTAAATGTGTTGAGTCTCAAGAGACTATTGCTGTGGGAGCTGATGGTATTTATCGTACATTCACAGTTAAGAGTGGGTCTGGTCCCGCACTGAAAATCAGACACACTACCATCTATATTATAAGCAGTCAATTCCAGTCAAGTCCGAGCCTGAGGCTAAGCTTCGTAACACATCATAAGAGGAGAGAACCCAAGTATCCTTTGCCTTTGATGCTGTTCCAAGATATCATCTTGCACACTGAATAGACTTGGTCAGGACAGGACTGAGCAGTGTACAGTCCAGTTCCTCACTAGTAATTTCTAGCTTGGCTCCTCCTAAGCAAAGTGCTGATGTTAAAAGTCCAGAGCAAAAGGCAGCAATGTGGATAGGAAGCTTAAGGGTGAGAAGACACTTTGCTTTTGGCTCTTAAGGGCTTATTATCTAAATAGCTAAAGCCATTACTAAAAGGTTCAAAGAGAAATGGTCACAGGATAGACCACTACTTCATAGTCCTTTTGCTAGTTTCCAGCAACATTTGTTGTGGTTGAATGTGTTTTTATCACTGCTCTTACTGGCTTCAGTTTTTCACCTTCTTCTCTTTTCCTTAGCCAATATAGTTGAACTAAGTCTACTCTCAAGGTGTAGATATGGCCTCAATTTCTGTAAGTTAAGTGCTATGCTTGCTGTATCAGTCTGTAGTTACTGCTCATATGATCTGAAGGAAAGGATTTCAATAATCTGCTCGATCTTTTCCATGTATTTATTGCCTGGTCTAAGTGCTTTATAGAATTTAACATATTCTACAAATAATAGAGAATTAATAGTAACTACACAAAATATAGTAAGAGTAATTACATACTGATCGAATATATGGGCTAATATCCCTAGTATCCCTCACTTCCTAATAATGCTTTTTTAAAAATTACTTGCTTCCTGAGATTCGATTAGAAAACAGTGATAAACTTTCAGACCCCAGGCTGAAGTTATGCAGATGTTTTTTTTTCTGCCAGTAGCTAAGAAATCAAAAGGATATAAACAGCTAAAAAAAATGACACAGGGAAGGGATCCAGACACACAGGCTGGCATTAAGAGAGACCTCTTTAGAGAAAGCTCAAGAAGGTAGGGATTTTCTGGGATCTGGAGAGTGACATCTCTTGGGTAAAGGTAAGAATACACCCAAGAGATTTTGTTGTCTAAGGTCAGTTTTCTCATAAATTCTTTGTCTGCTTATAAGTCAAATCATACTTTATGGAAGCTGTCTGGGCACTATTCCCATTGTCTCTGCTCCTGAACTCTTACCTGTGCTCATGGGGGATCATTGAATTCCAGGCTTGACACTGGATACCACTTTTAGTAACAGATATCGTTCCTTTGTAGTCTGCTCCTTTTCCGATGATACAATTCCTGACATAGTCTATTGAAAGAAAATCCAAGAAAATTAAAGGTTTGGTTAATATATTTAAAATTAGACCTCATCATCTGTTTTCATACAAAAACAACGTATTTTTGATAGCCTTTAAATAATTATTCAAAATACTCTTTAATTGTCCATATACATTCTTGTCACTATATTTTTCAAAATATTGATCACTAACTTCCCAAAGAAAGTTAGTGAAAATGTTTCCAAAGTGTCTGATTGACCAAAAGTCCATATCTGAGGACTGAAGTCCCTCGCTCATTAATGAGGTAAATAAAAGTAATACTAAGTGAATAACAGTAACTCACACAACTGAGCTTTTAAGTAGTAAACTGAAATAGTACTTCAGAGTAGTACATATGATGGTAGGCAAATATGTAGGTTGGAAAACTGAGCAAGAGCAAGTATGTAGACAAACTTGCATTACAGTAAAACCAGGATATTTGTAAATAAAACTGTAGGAGGCAGCTTTCAGAATGCATAAAACCATTCCATGCTCAGGATGGTCCTACAGCCAAAAAGTCACTGACTGACCTCAGCTTTTTTCCCTCTCCATAGCTGGAAAAACAAAATCAGTAAATAAATCAGTTACCCTTCTTTTCATACAGATCAAACGCATGGTCTTGCTTCTTTCTCACACCATTTGTCAAGCTGTTGAATGATAACCAATGGCACCGTTTTGTAACTTTGTCATAAGCAAAGGCCCTGCAAAGAAAATCTGGATCATAAAAAAATCTCTGTGTGGTTTATAATAATGACACATTGCCTGACAAGGAGCATGCAATGACATCAGATTTATTTTTACTGGGAAAGTCGGAGAAATAATCCAAATTACCATTTAAACCCACAACTGTGCTGACAAGAACAAAGGAAAAAAGAAAATAAATTGATGTGGTCATTACATTAAATACCAGCTTGGTTGTTCACACTAATCTAAGAGTTTCCTTGTCATTAAAGATCTTTATTTTTAAAGTGAGATAAATGTGACTGAGACAGCATTTGTGTCCCCAGTTGTGCTACTTTCTTGGGGGGGGGGGAATCAAACAAAAACCCTCCTCTAAAACATCTTCTTTGCTGTGCTTACAATATGCCTCTGAAATAGTTAAGTATCTCACACTGAAGGCTTGAGGAAAATTCAAGCACAAGAAGTCTGTTTCTTGCCTAGAACAACAGAGTTGTTTAAAAACAAGATTATTTTTATTTTTATGAATAATCCAAACCGTGATAATGTACCTACAGCTTGTCCTTGCTTTGCTTTTGTTTTATTTTTTTCTCTTATTTTTAACTGCTTTTAAGGATAGAGTACAATGTGTGCTGAATTGAGTGGATTTTTCAGGGGTAAGAAAGACAAATGGAAAACAGAAGAGTAAAAAGACTTTCTTTCAATATTTTAAATGAAATGTGCAGACCTTTTTCTCCTAGCATCATTTTGAAAGGAAAATCCTTAACCACAGGTAAAATACTTCAAAGGATTTAAAAAACATAGCTGACTGCCTAGGCCAGGGCAGGAGTTATTCTAATAAGAAAAAAATATAATAAAAAAAATCTGAAACAAAACCAAAAAACACCACTGAAAATTCATTTTTCCTTAATTTCTCATTAGCATCACATAACAAATCAATGACATGATACTATTGTCTCTAGTCCACCACAAAGACTACATTTCTGTCAGTCATCCCAAATCTTCTGAGATATTTCATTCTGACCTGAGAAAGCATTTTAACACTACTTGATAATATCCAAAAGACACACAGATTTCCTACACTTTATCTATACTTTGGCCGTGCCATGTTCCTGAGCACTGCATCTCTCAACTCAAAGATCTTTGATCTTCATTTAATTCACCATACAAGATTTTCTGTGTAAGATCTTGTTGGCTTCAGTTAGAAATATTACAAGATCCTATCCAATCTCGCCATTCTTCTCTCTTTCAAACATCCTTTTCATTATCGTTTCCATCACCAAACAGATTTTTCATCCAACTGCTCTCTCTACTCTGTTGACTCCAAATGTTTCCAACCTGCTAACCTTCATCCTTCTGCCCTTGTTCAGCCTTCTGTTCTCTCCTGGCTAGTTCTCAAATATGAGTGTATCCAAGTGTCTCTAACTCCATCTTCACAAAAATATCCTTGACCTTTCCTGCCTTTCCAATTACATTCTCCTTTCCCCTCCTCCCTCCTAAAGAGGGAATGCAGAAATCACTGTTTACAAACATTTGTTTCAGTTTTGGCCTTTCAGTTGCCTTTTGGTTTCTTTCCAGTCTGGCTTCAGCCACTTCTGCACACAAAAGTTTCTAACAAGTTTTTCTTGGACCCAAATCTGGAGAGTTTTTACACTTCAAAAGTCAACATATTTAAGCAAATTCTTGGACTATCTTCTACTGATACTGCCGATCACAACAATTTTTGTTGTTGGTATTTGTACGGAGATAGTCAGTAGATTTTCTGATCAGACACTGGAATCCTGTAGCCTATACTGGAACCCCTTTCTGTGTAAATACAAAGACGTTCCAGAAGTTAAGCAGATAACAAAGGATAAGACAGGCACAGCTTTGTAGGTAAGGAAATGACATGTCTGCAAAATCATCTGCATAGTCAATAAAATAGTAATTATGTTATCTTTTTCTCATCCACAAGAAATGTCGTGGGAAAACCTGCAAGGATGTCTGAAGGGAAACAGTGAGTATAATGGGCTGAAAATCGTGGTGAAACAAAGGAATTAAGAACAGCTTAACAGCAGATTTAAAAAGCTGATAAGGAAGGCAGAAAATGATGCGCAGAGTTACAAAGTAAAAAAGACAAGGCAAGTGAATCTAAGGGGTTCTTTGATGGAGGATTTTAGGAATAGTGTTATGAAGAAGAAACAAGTCTAGACAAGGATCTTGAAATTCAGTTGGAAATTATCAAGATCCGTGAAAGCATGATAGCAAGGGAAAAGAGGGAAGATCCATTCTTAGAAGTGACATATATTAGCTCCAAGAGGTGTCAGTTAAAACCAGCAAGAATCAATGATTATCGAATATAATACTCACAATTTACTTGCAAGTGATACAGAAACTTACCATAAATAAATCAAAAGATCCCTTCATTTTTTTCCCCCAGAAAATAAGGAGTGACTGATGCTTTATAAGTCTGTAGTGCCTAGAATCTGCTACTTTACCACTTTCTGAAGGAAAAGAAACTGAACCCTTTTCCTGCTTGTGTACATCACAGGGCACAGACCCAGTGGTTTCTGCTCCCAGTGTTACAGTCATAATTATGTTACTAAGTATTTCTATATTATTTGATCTTAATACTTAAACAAATTGAGTTTGCATCAGAAAAAAAAAGAAAAACACATCAGTGCTGTGACCCAAGTGATGGATAATTGTTACATGGGTATGGAGCATCAGAATCAAGCCATGAAAATGTCAATAAACAAAGGAAAATTCAAGTTTTATATTTCAAGTATTCAAAATGTCATTTTCTGTTACTTCTCTCCTTATTTTAGAATGCTCCCACAGCAACAAATGAACTAATTGGTTTTAACTTAAGCCAGCAACAAATTTCACCTTGTAGTAACCATATGCTGGTATGAAGTTAAATACTGTAGATCCTAGGAATAAAAGGGAAATGTTAGTAATCACTGATTCCTTTAAAAGGGAACACATGTCAAATACGTGTTTACAGTAGCATCAAAGAACTATGCACACTACAACAGGACTCATCTGGGGCCAAATGGGAAACCACAAGAATGTTCCCAGATACAGAAAATCCCTCTTTCTTTGCTGCTTAGTGGTAGCACAGGCAAGACCCAACCAACTACACCTCTGTTGCTAGCCTTTCTTGCTAAAAAAGTGCAGGGGAAAATTGGAAATTCAGAGCACAAGTAGTCAGATTTGCAATTTATTTTCATCTTCAGTGCAAAATAGTTACATGACTGATGGTAATTCTGCTATTTGTGAGGAGGATTCTTCCAAACTGTGTTCTCCAAGTCCCCCATGGCTCCTCTATGTTGCTTTAATGACTGATTATGACAGAGAGAATTTGCCCCTTAATAAATCCATCAGACACTGTCCCAATACAAAAAAAAAATTTTCCCAAATGGGAAGGTTTTAAAAATTCAGAGAGATTCTAGATTATTAATGTAAAATATAATCTATGAATATATTAACCTACTTTTTATTTTCAGAACACAAAACATACCACCCAGAGCAGCTACAACTAGCTTGAGACAATTTTCCTAAGCAGATGTTGGAATACAGAATTGATATTTGCTTGGTATCATTCAGAATTTTTTTATGCTGTGAAATCTAATTTTCTAATACTCCTCACTGCTGACCATCAGAACTCAAGGATCTCTTGAATACAACCTGATCCACTTGGCAATGGTATCAGTGGAAGCTCTGCCAATAGGAAAAGGAGTGGCTTGTACCATGTGAAAAATACTAGTGCCTGGAAAATATTTTTTTGACAGAAATAAGTAAGATCTGCTCAGTGTTTACTTATATAAATAGTCAAAGTACAAAACAACACAAACTAGATCTTGCAACACTGAAATTAAAGGCTTAAAGAAGGATTAAATTACAGTCGAGGACGTTTTCTGCCAAGAAAGAGCTTTTGTTATCGCATTTGGTCTAGCTTTCATTATTTATGTTTCAAGACCAAGCTCCCATTTAGCCCAGTACTCACCAGTACAGAAGCCATCCATTCTCTCCAAGATTCTCCTGCACTCGTATCTTTTCATTTATTGCTAATGGTCTAGACTGAGAGAGGCCAGGGAGATAATTTAAGGCTAATACATGGGAAGAGTAATAGTGATTTGTTCAAAAAAATAGTAGAGAATATGTACAAGGCAGACAAGCAATCAGCTGCATGATGTGTTTCTAAGAGACAGCAGATGCTGAAGAATAGCTATCGTATACTTATAGTGATTGTGCAGCCCAGAAGATTTGATTCCATTGTTTCAGATTCGTAGTACTTGCCAGTGAACTTCAGCAGTGCATGTATCTGTGCTCCATGTGTGTGGTTCCATTGATTTCAGTGGGAGTAATGTGCAAAGAATGAAGACAGAATATGGTCTGAAGTGGTGCTGAAATACTGCAGCTGTGATGTATGACAATAACCATTTTATAAGAGACGTAAAAATCCCAGCAATGTTCACTGAACACTACAGTGCAGCACAAGTCATCCACATCTTAACATGACTGCATTTTTTCAACTATGTTATGGTAAAGATTACAGACTGAACAAGCTAAGAAGACAGAACAACTCATACAAAGCCTCAGAAAAGACTGACAGTCTCTGGACAGGTGGAACAAGATTATGGAAATCAAAAAGCACAATCTTTAGATTGTCCTCAGTACAAGCTACCATTGATGACAATTACAGACAGGCCTTTGGTCAAAGGGTGTTAAATAGGTTCCATGAGGTAAAAAAAAAAAAAAAGAAAAAAGAGAGAGAGTTATATAACTTACTTGCAAGTGAACGAAAGGCCTTTGTTCCTGCTGCATCTCTTGGCACATTGCTCAGTGGTATTTAAGAGCTTGGTTTTTACTTCCAGTGCTTTGTTTACTTTAATGAGCATCAACTCTCCTGTTTTTTTGAAGTCATGAAGAGGATTTCTCCTTTTTCCTTTAGCCTCTAAGAAAAAAGCAAAGAAAAAAAAAAAACAACAAAAAACCCACAACACTGTCAAGAAGAATGCTAAGATTAAAGATGGAATTAGATATGAATAACATTTATTAGGAACTATAGGAACACTGATAGCTAAAACATAGAGAAATTCACAAAAATAAGGTACAAGCAGATACTTGAGAATAACTGATTATTTTAGATGGTGATGTCCATTCTTAAAAACAGGAATGGTAGGAGTTATAGCAAATTTAATTTCAAATAAAGACTTACATAATGCTAGAAAATCATAGAATCATAGAATCATCTAGATTGGAAAAGACCTTGAAGATCATCAAGGGCAACCATTAACCTCGCACTGCCAAGTCCACCACTAAATCATGTCCCTAAGTACCACATCTACATATCTTTTAAATATCTCCAGGGACCATGACTCAACCACTTCCCTGGGCAGCCTGTTACAATATCTCACAACCCTTTCAGTGAAGAAATTTTTCCTAATATCCAGTCTAAACCTCCCATGGTGCAACTTGATGCCATTTCCTCTTGTCCTATTGCTTGTTACTTGAGAGAAGAGGCTGACACTCACCTCTTTACAACACCTTTCAGGTAGTTGCAGAGGGCAATAAGGTATCCCCTCAGAATTCTTTTCTCCAGGCCAAACAACCCCAGTTCCCTCAGCCGTTCCTCGTAAGACTTGTGCTCTAGACCCTTCACCACCTCTGTTGCTCTTCTTTCGACATGCTCCAGCACCTCAATGTCCTTCTGGTAGTGAGGGACAGAACTGAACAGTATTCAACACGTGGCCTCACCAGTGCCAAGCACAGGGGGACAATCACAGTCCTGCTGGCCACACTCTTTCTGATATAAGCCAGGATGCTAACGGCCTTCTTGGCCACCCGGGCACACTGCTGGTAAGAGGAAAGTTTTTCACCTTTTTAAAAATTTTTTCAGAACCCCCAAAATATGCCTGATATTAATAATCCAAGATCTTATCAATATTTCCATGAAAAACTCAAGTGAAAAAGGTGAGCAAAGGTCTTTTTTGGATGGACAAAGCATAGTTAGTCAGAAGGAAAAGTATATAAATGCCGTAGAGAATCATGATCTCAGTGTGATAAATCGCTCTTAAAACAACAAACTTTTTATCATAAATGGTGAAAAGAAGTGGAGCCTAGAAGTGACATGAAACAATCATTTGTCCTCCCTCTGCTCCAGTGAAGACGCAGTGTGAGTGTTGTGTCCAGTTTAGGTGTGACTGAATTAAAGGTGTTAGCCCACAGAAAAAAGGATGAGGGAAGGCAGAGGCCATAGCATGGAAATAGTCTACACTGTTGCAAAGATTTCTGCAGGAAGGAACACACTGATCGGGTTTCCATGTCTCTGTTCAAAGGCCCAGAGGAAGGAGTATGAAATTGAGCAGGGAAGACTGGCTAGAGATGTTTGGCAAGAGGAAAACTCTCTCATTTTTGCAAGAAAACCCACAATTTTCTCCATATGTATGTATATGTTTGGGTTTTTTCCATAGAAACCAATCTGCCAGTGTAGGCTGCTACATCATCAGTGAAGGCAGATGAGTACCTCTGCAGAGTGAATCTCCCTATTCTGACAGATGAATGATACAGAGAGGATAAAATGCCCTTTGGATCTATTTCTTCTATTTCACTCAATGATCTCAGATGATATTTTTGGATTAGATGGTTAACCCAGGTACGGTTAGGTGAATGAGTAGCTCTTTAATTTACAAAGCAGGTAATAGTATTTTTCGTAACTTCTTTCCATGTGACTGTTTTCAGAGCTGTCCTCATTTTTCTGAATGGAATCTGACATAATGATAGAACACGAATGCTCGGTATCAATTTACTGAGTTTTGCCAGAGTCTTTCAAGTATATGAAGCCTCAGCCTCGTGCTCAGTTATCCTGAACAGATGATTCCTCATGCAAGTGCAGAGTGCACTTAGGTCAGTAAATTTCTCCTTGGCGCACCCTGTACAGAAGCTCAGAATAACTCTGTAAATTGTAATAGCTGAGGCTCTGAAGGAGTCCCTATCAACTCCACATTTCGCGAAGCCAAAGAGGACTTAAGGGTGTTCCCTCTGCAGAACTTCCTGATCATTAAGTGAGCTCACATTTTCAGTGGATTCAGCTAAATCACACCTCTCAGTGGTGAATTTTCACTAAGACACCTAAAAATACACCAAAGATATTTAAATTAGATTTCATCAATCTTCAGCCTTTAAAAAAAAAAAAAAAAAGAAAATCAAAGGAGTGGAATATCTATGCTGCAATGTCCCTATAAGGTAATCTTCTCCCCATCCTACTCTCCTTTTTGAACTGCTGAAGGTGAACTATGCTGTTCCTCTGCACTTAATAGCTCACAGTTTTAATTCCAACTACAAACATTTTCAGAAAAAAAAAATCATTTACCTCCAAATCCATGTTATTATTATATGAAGAAGCTTTTGATTAAAAGATTGAATATTGATATTTTGGTGTTGTGTTAGGGACTCATATCAGCTCTCTTAAACACTTTCAGCCCTTGTGTTTGTGAGTGCACAAGCACCCAAAATAGATCATTATGTGTAGGGAAATGCTGTGAGGACACTCTTGCCTTGAGTATCAGCACCCAGTTACTGGAAGCTATTTTGTCTTAACTGAAGCTGCTTTATATTTTCCTGTACCTGTAATAGAGCCAAAGAGCTGCAAAAAGGATTGCATCTGCTCTTTAAGACAACCACAGAAAAACAAGTCTTCTGTAAAGCTTTTGTGGTAAATTTCTCAATCTATTATCTTACAAGACATATTTGTTAGTCTTATAAAGTCTCAGACAAGACTTTTATGTCAAATGGAGGTAAGAATCTGTTAAGAAATATCAAAGTATTTTCTTTCAGTTACTAATGCTAGCATTTCCCATCTACTGATAAGTGTCATTATCTTAATTCCCAATGATAACAGCTTCTTAAACTCACCAGCTAGCATGCAAGAATATGGTTTAAAAAAATCAAGAAATTCTGTTCTGCCTGAAAAATATGGTTCACAGTTCTGCTTTTTTTTTTCTTCTTTTCCTAGCAGTTGTCCAAAGAGGATTATGGGTTTGATCTTGCATTTAGCAATTCATAATAGCCTGATTTACTTTAGCTTTCAAACAACAACATTCTATGACTTGCCTATAATCCAAAAGGCAAAGGGCCAAATGCATCTGTGGTGTGACTGTTAGAACCATCAGAATAACACAAAGCATTACTTTTACAACTCTAACAACAAAATAAATAAAAATAATTGAGCCTTTTTACTTCAAATTAGGTGGGTTTATTGTTAAAATCTTAAATCAAATAATGCCCTAGAAAAGTTTTACATTAAAGATTATCATTCAATATGTTACAACTAATGTTATTAATTTGCGATTGTCACTCATTTCAGTTTCCTAAACTTTGATTAATCAGGACTCTTGGCTGGTTTTGTGGGCCATGTCTTCTAATGTTTCTTGTAGTTGAGTATCATATTACTAAGGAAGTCTGACATTCCACTTAAATTTGAAAATAATAGTAGCTGATTCAAATACAAAAGAATCCAGTCAAATATGAATCAATATTTTTTTTTCTTCAATAGAAACAACCACATACTGAAAATATTTCTTCAGTCAACTTAAAAAATTGCTCAAAAGGGTGAGAGTGGTGCCTCTTTCTATTTCTTAACATGGTAGCAACCTTGGTTGAACAGAAAAAAGAAGAGGTCAGCCAGCTCAAGGAAATGGGAACTACCACATGTGCTCTAGTAGGATGTAGCATTGGACAAGTACTCCACGACCTCATTTGGAATTTCCACATTGTCTCCTCTGGAGCACTTCTGTTTTCATAAAATGCTTTAAATATCTACTGAAGAAAAGATGTTCCTCACAGTGAAAGACATTTACCTGGGAGATACAAGAACCCAGCTCTGAGTTCCCTTATGACCTTTTTCATATTAGGTTTCTGTATAATCTTCTCAGATACAAAGGTTTAACTGAGACTGCTCAAACTGTAGAGCATCTGAGAGAAAACATTTACAACAAAACCTTTTCTTGGAGTAGTTCAGTCCATGCCAAATCAACAATCAGAGATAAAGAAAATTATCATTCTGCAGCATTTTGCTGATAAAACTCACTAAGAGGTTCCAGTACCTGTATTTTAGAACTTCCCTAGTGGTAATTTTAATTATATTTATGCAAAAGAGAACCAGTAAACCAACTGAGAGTATGAATACCATAATATTCAATATCATAGATATTAAGACATTTTCTTGATTAACAAGAGAAAGACGTTTGAATCAGCAAAGGTGCTCGTATTTTGATCTCTCCCACTCTGAGATATTTTCTAACCATTGGGTTAATGGAAAAATGGCAGCAAAGTGACTTCCTTTTTCTCTTCAGGCCCTGTGTCCCACACAAAAAAGGGCTTTGGGCTCCCATACTATTACATCACTCTGTCCTGAAACAAATTGATTATGTTCTAGATCTGAATTCCAAATTCACACCTTGCAGAAAAGAGTAAGTCTGATGCTGAGCTATATAGGAGTCAAGAAATTCAATATAAATTGGGTTTCAGGCCATTAAGAGTTCAAATACCTAAGCAAGTCAGTTTTCAGACTCTCAGGTTTTAGTCTGACCACAAGAAGGATTTGGTTTTGCATTAGCTGTTTAAAAGTAAAAAATTAATATAGCCAATATGATACTATTGTTGTGATAATCAAAATAGCATACAAGACATAACAGGCCTAAAGATCGCCTTCGCCCACTCTAATGAGATCCCACCACTACTTGTATTGTCTACAGCAAAATTTTACAATGAAATTGTCTGACTTTATTTACTTCATTGTTAATGTCTCTCTCTTTCCTCTGCCAGTCCAGCTTTTTCTAATATAGATGTATATTTAGGCTTAGGAGTTACAGCCTTACAGAGTACAACTGGACCGTACCAACTGTCTTCCTAGAAAAATCTCCACTTTTATGGACTTGACATAGACTCTATGAAGCTTTTATTAAACAGGAGTTATGATCCATTCAGCATGTCAGCTTCCAGGGATTCCAAGTTTCACTCTGATCTATGCAATAGTTTGTGCTTTCTTAAAGAAACACATCATGAAGTCTTGTGATAATGTGAGAAGCTTCATTCCTTTCACTTCTAATTTTGCATCCCCCTTTGTTATACAGAACAAACACATCAAAACTCAACACCAAATTTTCCAGACGAGAGGAGAAATACATTTAAATTGAATGTTTATATTTAAATCAGGATTCTTAATGAAATCTTGATGGTTTAGTACGGAGTTTTATTCCCTTATTCAGCTTGTTTATACTTGCAGAACTTCAGCATTTTACTAAGTAGTTATTTGGGGGTTTTGTGCTAAACTTTCAACTGTCTGGAGTAATCAAAAAAAATTTTTCTATTATCATAGTTACTGATGTATGTAAGATGGACACAGGTCTTCATATGATAGATAGATAAAGATCTTTTATAATTTTCAGTTTTGAAAAAAACATAGACAGTCACATAATAGCACCACTGTTCATTATGTTTGTTAGATGTCAAAGATAAACTAAATCTTTGGAAAAAATAAAAATCAAGAAAGTGAAGGTTCCTAAATTCCTTAGGCTGGAAGATACTGTCAGAGAACTACAGGAATTAACTGCAGTCCTTCGAAATAGCGCAATGAAATGCAAAATAAAATGGCACCTGAAGATTCAAAATATATTCCAGTAAAGAAAAATGGTCATATAAAGTAACACAACTATTTCAGAAATACAGAAAAGATATAGCCCTGTTCTTTAGTATCAATCAGCATTTTAGATTTCTATTTAATGCTTTGTGTCACGTTTTTAATGGAACGAAGTCATTTTAACTGGAGCAGTTAACAGACAGACTAATAAGACATCAAATTATTTGTGTTATAACTAATATAACTAATAACCAGGTCAGAATGTCAAAATGAGATTAGCTGTTAACTTAATTTTGCAAAGAATCATCACTGCAAGCCAAAGTAAACTGGATTTCCCCCATGAGCTAGGAAAAAAAAAAAAAAAGAGATATGAATTTCATGTGACTTGAAGGAAAAAAACAATCAGAAATCTGCAATCATATAAAAGACCTTAAAAAAAAAGGAAGTAAAGAAAAACAGACTAACCCTAAACACATCTGAAATAAATGCAGGAAAGCACAGTTCCACACAATAAATGTAGCAAACATTTTATCAGAGAATACCATACTCAACAAAAATCGTATGGTAACACCTAAGGAAAGGTATTCATAAGTATGTATCTGAATAAAAAAAACCAACAAAACCAAGCAAATGTTAGATCTCAACCAAATGTACAAAGCAAAATTCTGCAAAACCATGGATTATCACAGAAATGTCAGAAAATATTCTTCATAAAAGATATCAAAGCTGAGTGCTTATCTCAGTATAAATAGTGACATTTTAATATGAAAATAAGAAATACAGTATGTTCAATTGTATGCATAAAATTGCATTTGGCAAAGCTTCTATACGAAGACAAATCAATGAGTAGGGTTTGAAATAAAGCAATAGTTCTCAGCATACTTGGGTTGAAGAACAGTATGTAAATGCAGTGAGGTGTTTAACTTATCTATAAAATATGGTTCATAAAAATATGAATTTAGTTAAATTCAATGATGTATTTCCAACACATTGCTTTTCAAAAGATATAAAACATCAAGGGTGAATTCCATATTAGTGCAAGGCCCAGTACGACAGTGCAAATATACTGGCTTCATTAAGAAAAAAAAAACCAAAACTTGACCAGATGGTGAAAGTACATATTACTAAATGATTCCAGACACCACATGCTTAAGTTAACAGTATACTTGTAGTAATAAAAGAAAAAACGTTGAAGGTGAAAGCTGACACTAAAATCATTAATAGTCATCAAACTATTGTTATCTATAAGAATAGTTAGCAAGCACTTTTTAACCAAATGTATTCAAGGCAGTTTTCTCTCTTAAAGCAAGTCCTAACAGAGTCACTTTGATAAACAGAACTAAAGCTCAGCACTTTTAACTTACTTTTAACTTAACTTTCATTTACTTTGATTTCTTCTCATGCCTGTTTCAGTACCAGAAATGCCCAGATTCCTGGCTAGAATGCAAAAAAGTGAACATCTTTTCCAAATGACTTCTCATTTGGAAAAAAACAAAGAAAAAAGAAAGAAAGATCAACATAATGAGAAACTTAAAGGATTCTGAAATGAGCCCAATAAAAGAACTTTGTAGATTGAATAGACTCAGATGCCAGGTTAAGATTAACATGGTTATTTATGTAAGACAGTAATTTGGCGTGCAAGATGTTTACCAACCATACGCATAAAAACTGCAGTCAGCAGATGGAAAGTCACCAAAATGAAGCCAACTGTCCAAGGAGGCATCTCGAGCTTGCCACAATTGAACAGTTTCTCAGAAAGGTATCTGGAAAATTATGTGATTATTTTAACTTCTGAAATTAATTTTCTTGGCAAAAGAGCCATCATGGAAAAAAAATCTACAAGTTTTAGAAAGTAGCTTGAAATATACAATGTAGAGATATTTTTTTTCCTTATTTTTACATTGGCTTTCAGTCTAGCTGTTAGACTCAGGAAATGCAAAAATGTATTTCTTTTTGGCTTTGCATTGCATATTACCACTCACAGACACAACCCCATGCACGCATACCCCTTGTTAGCAGCTGCAAAGATTGCCGTGTTACTTGGAACCCAACTTCATGTTTATGCTAAGTCCGGCCTTTGTAACTCTCTCCTATGGTGAGCGTGAAAGACCAAGAAGCTAAGGATAATGCTAACAACTGATAGTATATTCTAAAATTGGATGGTAGATGCGAAAGGACAGCTTTTTTTCTTCCAGGAAAAGGTTATCTGCTCAGCAGGATGCTGAGACCCATTGGCAGAAACAAATGTTCTGCAGTTTGTACTCTGACTTGCTGTATCTAACTTCTGGCTAAATTACTGAAAGGAGTTTCCCCTGTAAGATTTGTCTTCTTATGCATTTTGCACAAGAATTAAATCCCTACCATTTGGTATTGCATTCCACAATCTTTACAAGCATTTGTTGTGTCCTCCAAGGCACCCAGCACGTTGTGCGCTTCTTTGGCGACAGGGTCTCAGCTGCTGCTGAGGACCTCCAGGCATGGAGTGGAGGGGAAAGAGAAAAACACGGGTGGGCAGGGCAGGGATTTGGGTAAAACAAAGAGCGATCGACTGTTGAGGGCAGCAAACCAGCCCCTGTGAGAAGTGATGAGAGCCTTGCTACATGTTGTATACATAAAAACAGTACTGCCAGCCAAGGCTGAGAGTCACAGGAAAAGCTGGAGCTGAAAGGAGATGGATGGAGCAGCCAGTCTCCAGCTGCGCCAGCAGCACCGAAGACTGCCAGGCATGGCCGGGCTCATCAGACAGCTCAAGGGTGGAGACCCACAAGCCATTGAAAAGTTCTGGAGCTGGATTTTGCCAACACATCTGACTAATCTGGAGTATGTTCCCGGCTCTGCTCTGCCGCAGTGCTGCTTTACATATAGGTACTAACCACATTCAGGAACAGCTCTACTGTCCTCTAAGGGCACTGCCAAAAAAAAACTACAGAAAAAAAATGAGATAACAGCGAGGATGTCTCACCCCTTCCCAGTTCTTTGTAGTTGCCATATGAGCTGGGTTTATGTGATGGGGTTTTGGTAGCACAGGAGGGTCTTCAGAAATGGCCTCTGTAAGCAGCTGCGAAAAGCTTCTCTGGCTCCCAAACTGATGGAACTGGCCTCTGGACAGGTTGGACCCGCATCCCCTCGGGCCAGGGCAGAGTCAATCAGCGCCTCTGTGATTGCCCTATTTATATCAGGGACAAAGGAGCCTGAACTGGGCTGGACCCACACTGAAGAGAGAGGGGAGGCGGGGGGCTGGCACCCGGTATCCTAGGCAGGCGGCTGCCTGTGCGGGGCCTCCACTACGCAACTGGAGATGGCCATAGCAGTGTGGCTTGGAGGGTTCCGAAGCGCCCCGCTCCCTGGGCACCCGCTGGGAGGAGTTTGTCCTTCCGGGATGGCCGAGGTTCATTGGGCCCAGCATGGCTGCAGCAGAGAGAGGACTGAGACCTGAGAGAAACAGCTACCAGACACCAAGGACAGCGAAGATGAAGCAGGACATGTGTCGGAGCTGAGATTCCCCTGCAGCCCGTGGTGAGATGTGGGGCATCCCCACTGTCACCTGTAGAGATTAATGGTGGAGCAGAGAGACCCACCCACAGCCCGTGGAGAACCCCACGCTGGAGCGGAGATGCCTGTGCCTGAAGGAGGTCATAGAGAATGGTCTGCATTTGCTGCTGGAGACTGACAATGAGGTGGAGAGGCATCTGAAGCCCATGGAGAACCCTATACCAGAGCGAGTGGCAGCTCCCTAAGAACCTGTGACTCTGTGGCAAAAGCCCGTGACAGAGCAATCTGATAGGTAAGGATTGCATCCTGTGGGAAGGACTCACATTGGAGAAGTCTGTGGACTGTCCCGTGAGGAAGGGATCCATTGGAGCAGGGGAAACGACTGTAGGGAGTCCTCCTCCTTTAAGAAAGGAAAGGAGCAGCAGAAACAACATGGGATGAACTGACCTGCAGCTCTCCATACCGGTGAGGGAGGAGGTAGAGCTGGGAAGAAGAGGGGTGGGGGGGAGGTGTTTTTAAGATCTAGCTTTGTTTGTTAATGAACTAAACTAATTTGTCCCCAAGCTAAGCCCTGTTTTGCCAGGGGTTGGTGGATGATCCCTCCTTGTTCTCATCTCAACCCTCAGGACTTTGGTTACATTTTTCTCCTCTCCACCTCACTGAGGGGAGGAGTGAGTGAGCGGCTGAGTGGTGACTGAGCTGCCTCTGGGCTAAACCACGACACCGACACCATACTTCCCCACTGCAGGGTACAAGCGTTGCTCACGTGATGCTAATTCTCCTACTACTCATGCTTCTCAATCAAGCATGGAGATCGATCCTTTTTCACCTCCCTGATGCCTTGTAGCCTCTGCCCTTCAACCCCCCGCCTCAGCACTGATGGAGAGAAAGTGAAATTCCAACACTCACCCAGTACAAGTAATTGCAAAACGTTCGGGGCAATCTCTCTTCTCCACATATAGCTTTTACCCATCAAGAGGCCCAGTTATCCTGCTTTCAAATCTCCTTGGAAGAGTTCGAAATGCTTAAGTGGCAAACTAATGTTCAGCGTAAAGATCCAAAGGGGAGATATTACGCTTTCAGAGGGAGACTGCACATTTCCCTTCCAACCCTGGCCTCAACTGAAGTATTACAATAATGACAGATGAGCTCCTCCAATAAGAGACTTTCCTTTCCTTGACTTCAGTGTATAATTTTTCAGAGTTTTATGCAACATTTTAATCTCTTGTCTTTCAACTCTATACTCTCCTGCTATGTTGCTTATGAAAATGGCATTAATAGAAACAGAAAATCTGTTAAGCAGGGTAAATGCTGTATTACATGTGAGAGCAAAACAAGCAGCCCCTGGCACTGAGCACCAAAAGGATTCCATTAAACAGAAGGAATACAGTCTTCCAACTGGCAAAGTATCATTTCACTTTGTTGACAGTGTATAGTATAATGATTATCTACAGCTGGGATGGGGAAGTATAAATCACATTAAATTTTTAAAATATACTTAGCTATGTAGACCACAGGAATACACAACATTCATGCATCGATTATGGTTATGGGATTTTATTTTATTTTTTTCTAAGCAATAGTTATTTATAGGAACTAAGCGCAACTCCCACGTCTTCATTAGCAACTGCTTCAGATCATCCAAACTACAGAAAGTGCTGAGAAATTTGAATGAACACTCTTGGCTGATAGTCTTTTCACAGAAATATATATCTTAAATTTAAATAAATCTTTAACATTCTTTTTTTTTTTGCAATATACCAATCTACTTTTTGCTTTGATTAAAAAGTCATTTTTAGTTTCTCTCCAGTAGCATTATTAAGGAGATACTGTCTAAGAATACTGAATAATAAGAATATCTGAACAAGAAAGAAAGCTCTCTGATAATTAGCTACAGATTAATTTCTTTGTGCAAGTGCCAGAGACTTACAGAATATTGATAATGACTAGGCGAGTAGTCTAGAGAAACTTTGCACATTTATCTTTCACCAATCACCGTCTTATCTTTTATATATTAAAAAGAACCTCAGAAATTGATAGTGCAGACAGCTTGCTGACATGAAAATTTCTCAGTGTTTTCTTCACCCTCCTTTTTCTTTACCCATTAATATAACCCAACATGGATTAGTCTGCAAACTTGGCGACACAGGACTTTGTCTTCCCACAGAACTTAGGACATGGGATTCCAAACCTAAACAACCCATTCACAGAAGAAATAACATTCATTATTAGGTACAGTTAAAATCAGCTTTGACCGAATTGTAATAGAAAAGTATGGACACGCATTAGTGAAAGACTTCTTTTTTTCCTATTTTTAAATTCTGTTTTCATCACTTTGCTTGTTTTTCATATATATAAAAATAATAAATATGTAGGCAAATATTAATCTTTCTTAAAAACATCCTAATAAAAAGAATTCAACATCCTGTAAAAAGATACCGTGTCTGTTTAGAAAGAAATTGATATATTTTCAGAAAGAAATGGCACAACTTCCCCTTGCTTAGATTATAAAAATCCAGACACTAGTGTTGAAGATCATGTATTTTTAAAAAGCAAGGTAAGCACAATGGCAACATGTGGTAAGAGTCCTCTTTCTTGCCCATAAGGCAAACAATAGGTTTGATTAATATTAAGGCGGGTGGGGGAGGAAAGTTAAGAAAGTGAGGGTTGCCAAGAAACTGTCACTATGAACGCTGGCCAGAAAACAAGTTCTACTCTGTGAAATTCTAAAGTTTTGGAAATCTGATTTTCCTCCACATCAAGATGAACCATCCACTCTTAAACTGGAGAACCCATTGGTTAGGGCACAACCCTGACAGAGAGTCTACTGATACTGGCAGTGTTGAGGCTGTCTTTCAGTCTCTCCTGTTGGAATATTAGATTAATCTATCTAATTGAGCTAATATCCATTGAGCTTGGTAAACTACAGACCAGCACTAAGAGCCTACAGTCAAGGTGGACAAGGACTTTCCGTCATTCAAGAAAAGTGTCCTGACTAGAAAGAGAGTAAGCATGACCTATGTTCTTAGGAACTTGACTATAGACCAGTTTTTGTATCTTAGGCCCATGAAATAATGTTGGGGGGACTGTGTGTGTTTTTTGTCTTTTTTTTGTCAAACTAGCCCATCAATTGATGAGCTTCTGCTCACAAGTGAGGGTTTCTCAACAGCAGGTACCATAAGCTATTGTGAATGTCTCCTGCTGCAAATTGCTCTTTCATTTAATTTGGGGGAACCACGCCAAAAGAAAGTTTTTGTTTAAAAGGAATTATTTTTGTGAAAAGTTTTGATGGGTCAGCATTTTCCAGTAAAAAAAATATGTTTCCTCAGAAAATTCCTAACCAGCTCTAGTCATCACTTTTCAGAGAGGTCATTTCAAAATGGAAATTGGCAATATACATGGAAAAGGAGTTCAGAAAAGTGTAGTAGCATAGTGTTGTATCTCTGCATCACCTGCTAAGAATGCCCACATAAACAAAATCATCACTGAGCAGACTGAGTGCAGGAGCTCTGGTGAGATGTTCAGCATCCTACAGAACCACGCTCTTACTGTAGGGGAAGAATGACAGGTTTTACTGCACGTGATGCTGCCAGTCTTTTTGTGACTTTCCCTCCTATCACAAAATATTCCACTTTTAATTTCGATTTCAAAATACTTATTATTTTTAACTAAAGAAATGTACTTATGTCTTGGAAGCCATCAACATCACTTGCCATGCACGTTGCCTGATGCCCTCAGACCTTGCTCCAGGACCCAGACACTGTGTGCGCCTGCCCTTGCTCTGCCCGCTCCTGGCAGATCCTTTCCCTGAATTGTGGCTGTCTTTTGTTTCTGTCTGTGCAAAGGTCTGACCCGAACAATGCTGGTGGAAGGAAGGAAGGAAAGGTTTGTAGAAACCTTTGCAAACTTTTTTTTTTGCCTTAAACGTCTCCCCAGAGGGCCAATAGAAGCATGGAATTAGGTCTTCAGATATCCAGTCCAAGGGGGACACTTCAGGAAAGAAATTCAGCTAAAGAGCTTCCAGCACTTGATTACTTATTGTTTGTTCCTTCCTCCCCCCCCCCCTCCTCCCGGATTTCATCGGGAACGTCTAATGAAATTACAAGTATTTCAGTCTGGAAATGGCATGTTCATGCTGCTGAACTTCAGCAAGGATGTCTCCTTTCACCAACGTACTCTCCTGCGTTTTGGATACTCCTTGTCAACTTCTGTCATTTAACGTTTATTCTACCACTTGGAAATTAAGGACGCAGGTTTCCTCATGTCCTGATAAAGGCAGGGAGCACCTATGGGCAATGACGAGATTTCCTTCTCCCGCTCTCAGCGTCCCCCCGTCCCGAGCGAGCCCCCGGTGCCTCTTCACCCGGGGAGGAGGTGGTGGGAAGCAGCGACCTCCCCGCAAACCGCCCGAACGTGCCGTGTCTCCCCACAAACGCCCTGCCCCAGGCGGAGCGCGGCTTGTCCCGACCCGCTGCGCTGCGCTGCGCAGCGCTCCGCAGCCCTCCTCGGGCTGGGCGGGCACCGGCACCCGGCTCACCTCAGCCCCCGCCCGGCCGCGGGGCGAGGTGCCCGCCCCGACGAGCAGGTAGGAGACGACGGGCGCTGGAGGTGGCGGCCGCTCCCCGCCTGCCCCACCTGCGGGGGGGTGCGCCCGGTGCACCGCCCCGAGCAACCCACCTTCGCCGCGGCGGGGAGAGGGAGAGGGAAAAGGATGCAGCTGTGAGGTGGAGAGGGGGTCGCTAGGGAAGTGGTAGGAAAACTAACCTGCCGCAGGGATGGTGATGGGAAGCAGCAGCAGCTGGTGGAGCAGCAAGGCTGGCAGGAGTTGGGTGGCCCACATGGTGCTGGCGGCCCCCCCGGCGGCTGGCGGGGAGGAGAAGAGGAGATGGCTCCTCGGAAGGACCCTGTGCACAGCCGGTCACTAGAGGAGGCAGAGTGAACGGAGCTGCTTTTTATTGCGATGATCTAAGTTTGTTGTGTGATGATTAACTGGAAAGATCTGGGTCCCAACTCCCTCTTACGGTAAGAACTGTTTAACAACATCCCCTCACTGCCTCTTCTCCTCCTCCCCTCCCCAGGAGCTGCCTCCCCTCCGCCCCGCAGCCAGCCCAGGGAGAGGGCTCCCACCGCCTCATCCCTCCCTCCATCCTTCTCTCCCTCCTTCCCCCCCCCCGCCTCCCCACCCCCCCCCCCCCCCCCCCCCCCCCGCCACCTCCCTCCCTCCCTCCCTCCCTCCCTTCCTCCCTCCCTCCCTTCCTTAGGGGCTCCGGAGAAGCAGCCGAGCTCTTGCCCCGGGGCTCGTGGCTGCATAGCCCCCGGGAGCCTCCCCCAGCCTCTCCTGGCTCCCCAGCCCCCTTGGCCCTCTCACTGGCAGCCAGTACAAACCTCTCCCTCCTTGCAGACATTTCCCTCACAACCTTCCCCTTTCTCCACCTGCCCCTCGACCCCATCCCCAGGCAGCACCCTCATCCATAGCGCTTCAGCAGGACTCCCCCACTCCATGGCCAGGGACAAGGCAAGGCCATTTTCTCAGCAAGGAAACGTCTTTCTCCGACCTGCCCATGGCTGCCCCTGGCCACCAGCCTGGCCTTTCCATCACCCTCTTTGGCCATCAGACAAATGCCACTTCCCCAAAATTGTGGCGACTCTGGGGAATCTAAAGGTCAAGTATCAGCTGGCTGGCGTCACTCCACGGAGACAAGCCTCAGTCCGAAGCAAGTCCTGATCTTCCTTCTGTCACAGGCAAAGTGGTTGTAATTCTTCTATTGCACTTCATTTTAACCTCGTGGAAGCAACAGCATTGGTTTTTGTTTAAAGTCATGAGACCAGCCTTCGTGACACGCGAGTGTTCAAAAATAAACACTTCAGGAAAAGTTCTGCTTTAATTTAAACTGTTCCTTTCTCCCATGCACCCACCTACCGTCCATAGCACGAGCGTGTGACAACACAGGAAACTGTTTCTCTCCATTTTCCACAAATAAACCAGACCTGCATGTGGCCCCATGCCATGTGCATCAGATAATGAGTCTCCTTCTCCTGCCCAGACTCCTTTGCCCAGACTTAATATCCATACTGCTGATAAACACCTTCGAGCGAAACAGCTTTTCTTAAAAACGGATTGTTTTCTAAGTAATACATGTTCATTGTTAACTTTTATTCTGTTTTTCCCATATTCTCAAAACATAGTTGCTTTTTTTTTTTTCTTTTCACCCCATTTATGCCCAGTGGTAAAACAAAAAATTCCCATTGGAGAATTACTGTCTTGGTAAGTGAAAGAAAGGGGACAGAAAGGAGTTGAGAGAGAGCCTATATAGAAAATATTTTGAACATTTGGCATTACAGGAAAAACACGTTCATGTGAGAAAAAAAATACTTTCTGAAATCTGCAGAACAAAAATTATTTCTAGGTTTTTGATTTTATTTTTCTGTTCTTGTTTTTCACCCAAGAATAAAAGTTAATCTACAGGAGTTCCTTAGAGATGCACAATCTGAAAACAGAGAAAACGTATTCCAATGGCTGATGACCTTGTGCGAAATCCTTGTCCCCTGCAACCAACAGAACACGGATATCTCAGTTTCTGTTTTCTGTTTTTCTCCCTGCGCTTAAAGATAGACATAAATGTAAACAATAAGCCACAAAAAGAATCATAGCACCATGCTGAGCCCAAAATAACCACATTCTGTTAACCAGATGTATTTGACTTGTTGTCCATGCATGTGATGAGTGACCTTTTCTCATATAAAGCACAAAATCATGCGCCATTAAAGTCAAGTAGATTTTTTTGCCACTGACTTCCCTGAGGGAAGTATTTGGCCTGTAGTCAGATTTCTCCTGAGTTTTAGGAAGATTTCTGCTGCATCTCTGGAGGGCTAGGGTTCTCCCTAATGGAGAAAATATTTTGCTATATGGATTCCTATTATTAATACATAGTCCTGTGTATTATTCATGATGTGTCTGCAGTTCTGCTTGAGAGCTCAAGTCAGGGACATAAACTTCTTTGGCTGCATGTGTGATGCAGGGCAGGTGCAATGACATAGTCCTGGTTCTCCATTTGCCCAATTTTGGGAACCTGCTGGAAGACACCTCTGTCTTTTACGTAAGCCCTACATATTTCCCCTCAATGGAAACTAAGACACACAGACTGGAGGGCCAGGGACAGAAGGGAGATTAGAAAAGGAAAAATCCTATAAATGCAATATTCAGATGTTCCGTTTCTAGGCAGTCAAGACAAAGGTTTGCATCTGGATCTGGGAAATGAAAATGCTCTTTGGTCCCGCATCATATACTGCAAAATGTAGTATGATCCTTTTCTCCGTCTTCTTGGCCCATGTATTTTGCAACTGAAGCATAATATTTTAGTTCAGTTAAATCAAATTTTACCTTGAAATGAAAATCAATATGAAGGAAGGCTGCAGATATTGCATTTCATGCTTAAGTTTTCAAAAAGAATTCTGTGTAAAGTTTCAGTCTGCAAATAGAGAAACTAAAGATCTAAATATGATAATCAAAAATTGTAGGTTTTATGGAAGAGTATTCTGTTATGTTTTCTGACCTTTTGAGGGCATGTTTTCTGACCTATAAATCTCTTTTTCTGTTTTTGGGGCTTAGCTGAGAGTGAGGCTTTTTTATTTTTTTTTTTCCCTTCTATTTTTTTTGGCAGCTTGGCAAACTTGCCCTGATAACCTAACTTTCAAATCAGTGTAGCTCTGTATTAGAAAAGTAGCATAACATTTCTGCGGAAGGTATCTCGAAAGAAAAGAGTCACTGCACACTTTACCAAAAATGTATTGACTCTGGGCTGCCTACATGAGTAGAAAAGTTTGAAAAACTTTATTTTGGTTGGAAAAGTAAGCAGACATGACCAAATACATAGAAACTGCTATTTTTATATTCCTGTTTCTGACCATAACCACAGTTGGATCTGTTTTTCAGATGTAACTTGCTATTCAGAAATGCTAGATATTCACAGTTTTGGCAGGAATCTTCACACACAGAGTAATACCAAGTTACAATTAGCTTTAAAGAAAGCTTTTCTAAATGAACCAGTGTCTGTCACAGGGATCACCATTATGTTCAAAGTAAACCTTTTTACTTCCTGGTGTAACTGGTAACAGGTATCACTCTGTTCAGATCCTGTTGGTTAACAAGCTAAATAAAATAAGCAAGTGCATGTAACAATGATTGTTCAACACTGAGTTGATCAAGAAAATAGTCTCAGGCTGCCTGAGAAGTTTAAACCAAGCAATCATACTTCACATTTCAAGTAGGATCAACTTTTATTGTTTTTTTTAAGAAACCGAGCTTGAGACTAGGAAGTGAAAAGATTGAGGTATGAACTAGGAGATTTGACACTGCTCAGAAAGGTAGAGTTTAAGCAGAGCTACAGCACATGGCAAGTGTCAATCCTTGCTGAGGCACATCAGCCAGAGCCCCAGCTGGACACATGGCACCTTCCAGCCCAATGCCCAAGCCGTCTTCATGTAGAAAGTGAAAAAAGCAAATGGAGTGGGAAGGTTGAAAGGAAGAAGGGGAAGGGGATAGCAAGATGCAAGCACAGGGGTTATTGTTGAGTTGAAAGCAGAAGCTCAGACTCTCCTGAGTCCACCGTTTTAGATTTGGCCACAAGGATTGTGCATGTCATCATACTAGATGCTGCAGATCTGAACTGCTAGTCCCAGAGGGCAAATTCACCACACTGGTCAAGTGTTTAGAGCCCCATACAGTGAAGCGGGAGAGCATGACACCTCAGATGAGGCTTCTTGTTGATCAGCCACCAGGGAAACCCAAGGATGAAGACAAGAGCCAAACCTCCCTCTGCAAGGTAGGCACTAACCTACAGTCCTGAGGTGGTCACCTCTGCAAACATGGCATTCACAGGTAAAATTCCACGCGTATTATAGAATCATAAAATGATTAGGGTTGGAAGGCACCTCAAAGATCATCTAGTTCCAATCCTCCTGCCATGGGCAGGGACATCTTCCACTAGATCAAGTTGCTCAAAGCCTCATCCAACCTGGCCTTGAACACTTACCTGGCCTTGAACACTTAGGTATTTAGTAACCTAAACTGTTTAGCTTTAAAAGGCTTCTTATTCCTTCAACTCATGTCAGAGATTATAAATAAAAATTAGTCAGAGGCTGTTACCTGGATTTGTAGGCACAAGGCACGGTATGATTTGGCTAGAAACCATACAGTTGCACTTTCCTCTATCCCAAAACAGACGTGTGCAAGCAGCTTCACACCTTGACTGAGCACTTTCATGGCACAAACATGCAAAATAACGCAGGGCATATGCAAAATGCTAAACAGTTTAGACTATTATTTTATGTACAGATGCATACTCCTAGGGAATTGAAACTATGGTGTTGAAGTTGCTGAGGTTAAAAAGGAACATGAGCTCCAAAGTGACTTGGTTGTGCTTGGTTTCACCCATTATAATTCACATACATTCATAATATTGAAACATATATAATTCAGACTTTCCTCACACCCAGACTCCCAGGTGCTCAGGTCTGCGTCCTAAACCCTAGTCAGGTAATCTAGCATTCAACCCTGCAGTCAGTTAATAATGTAAATAATTTATTGATTTCCTGCAAAGACTTGTAACTGCTTTTTACATAAATGTTATACACTAACTAAGAATAGATAAGATGAATAAAAAAAAATTTTTAAGTTCTAATATGAAAGCAATTTAAGCCATTTATGACATGGTGCTCAATGGCAACTAATGACAATACAACCCTTCAAGATCCGTTTGGAAATTACTATTTCCAGTATTTTGGGAAAAAAAAAAAATTAAAAATGTAAAAATCTATGTACAGTATATTGCTATTAGTAGAAAATATCTGATCAAATTTTATCTAATCAAAATTTAGATATTTCCACACATAAATGCTTTATCTACAAGGAGATTGGTTTTGTAAACAAATGTGCATGCAAAAATGGTTATTTTCATTAAAATTCCCAGTAACATCCGTTTGACATTTTGGGGAATGTGCTGCTTATGTCTATACGCTCTTAGAAAAGCAAAAAATCCCTCACTCTGCTCAGAACTGTTCCTTGTACATACTCAGAGTTTACATATATTGACTGAGGACGTTAAACTTTTTGTTTAAATTTGTTTCTTTACTCCCTCTTCAATTAGCTTCTACAGTGCCAAGAAAGTCTAGAAAGGATAAACATTATTGGCAGTACTGTTGAATAAATTCTAATGTACTTTGTATTACTCAGGGTCTAATTTGATCTGCAAAACCTTCACAAGAGATTTTTTTTTTGTGCAAGAATATAAGAAAAAATGAACCTCTCTTTGACCTTAATCTACTAAAATCAAGTTGTGGTGTTGGTCAATGGAAAAACAAACAGAAGCTGAATACATTTGATATGAAGCAACAGCCCCAGAAGCTCTTAATTTACATGCCATCATTATTGAGTTACTTCTCTGAGGATAGTTGCTCTTTATACTATTTAACCATTCAAATATGCATGCATTTGTGCTTCTGCATAAGTGTTTCATTTTTAGCAAATAAAGAAGTGTTTTTTCATGCTCACTACAACATACGTTCTCTAGGACAAAGTAGTCTAAAAATCAAAGTTTAGGCCAAATTCATCAGCAGTTTTTGACCAGTCTTCAGTCTGCCTTTTTCCAGCTGTTGTTGGTTTTTGATTCAGAAAGCCTTCTTTCCTTTGCATATTTATATGAGTTACAAAGCTCTATCATAATCTAGAAAATCTACAGTTGTATATATATTTTCAGTACATTTCTAGTCTTTTTTGTTGTTGAAAAGCTTGAAAATATCAGCCTGAAATACACAACCACTAAGAAAATCTCCAATCATATTGATTTTAAAATATCCTGGTTTTTAAACTAATTTTATTATTTTAGTGTCTGAGTTAAGGTATTTAAATATGTGATTTTGACAATACAGTAGTGCTTACTCTGAAACTTTTATATGTTCAGATAATTCATGATAATTCACTCCTCCTTCTGCATTTTTTAAGTCAGTGAAAACCAAGAGTGTACTTAAGTAAAGCCACAAAACATACCCAGCTGAATTTTCTTTCATTTAACTGGCTAAACCATAAAACTGAGGGTAAGTTTTCTAAGATCTTTTTATGTGTTAAATCACAAGCTAGTGAACAATTTGGGGTTTCCTAGGGCATTTTTTATTTTTGGTAATTTCTCTAATTTGAAAAATAAAATAAACTTGTGAAAGATTTCAAATCAGGACATAATTTTTACTTATTAATTATAAAATATTTAGTGCACCAAAACAAAAAAAAAAAATCCAAACAAACAAATAAACTAACTAAAGGGATTTCCAAGAAAATTTTGACAAAAATAATGCAGAGATGTTAATGCAAGGCTAGGTGCTGTTTTGTTCAACTTAAACGTGTGCTTTTATGTCAGGAAAAGTTTAAAACAGGTTCTCTATAGTATACATTTTACCTCTAGATGAGGTAAAATGGTTGGCAGGCAGCAAGATGTCCTTATCTTTTAATTTGATACTTCTGTAAAAGAAACATCATTGAGAGTTATGCTGGGAAGACCCTACCAAAACTGATACTGAAAGCCACAAAAAAAAAAAAAAGTATTAAAAAAAATAGATATTGCTATAAAAATACGATATTGATATCACTCAGGCTGTTAGACATTTTAAAATGTATTTTCAACATATTTAGAGTGACAAAGAATAAAATTATGCTGGACTTCGACTGTCAATTATACATTATGGAATAACTTCAGCAACTCGAAAATCCAGAGACAAAAGCATTAGCCCTTTGAATTCCAGAGAATGAAGACTTCCAGAACTTGCTTGTCAAGAGTAAATTCTCTAGGATTTCATATCAAAGAGGAGAATTTCTACCTAGAGTGCTGTTAAAGATTTTAGAAAGAAACCTAAATGGAGATTCATCAATTTCCTAGCAATCTTTCAGACACAAGGACATATTAATAGCAGCTCAGAGAAGACACAAACAAGAAAAAAGATCTCACAACTCATGGCCATAAAGCACTGATCTTTCCTGGTTTAAGGTTTGTAACCCCAGAGGCAGAAAGCTTGCCAAGACATCAGAAACGATGTTATCAGAGGAGGAATCTCAGCTTGAATTCTTTTCAAGAACAAGCTTTGGGTACTTTATGTGAATCAAAGTCTCCTTGTTTGGGATATGAGCTTTGTAATGCAGCTACTGGAAAATGGTCAAGTAGGGAAAAGAGACATGTGGCTGCAGAATCAGGACAGGAACTCTCAAAAGAAGACTAGGACAAACTTAAATTTCTTAGCTGTTTCCCTTTCTTTATATAGTCAAGAGAAACTTTTTTCAGTACCGTTTTGTCCCTTAAAGATCTTACCACAGGTATTGCAATGCTGATACTGAAATGACACTGATAACAGTGGGATTGCTCTACATTTGCTATGCCAATAAAACATACATGCTTTTTCTCTAGACTATTTTTAGTACTCCATACCTCAACACTATGTCTATTTTTACAAAGTACCCAATCCCCATTTTTCATAGAGATTAATTGTTGCCAGGCTTTTTTCTTATAGGTGAAATTTGAGCATGGATGATTAGGCTTCACTGCACATTAAACAGTGACAGAGTATATTCTTTCCTTAACGTATTCTTCTGCTGAGGATTTTGCTACCAACTTCTGCAGAAAAATAAGACTGAAGCAGAATTTAGATGTCTATGGTCTGCCGTTAAGACATTCTAAAGCTGTCTGCTTGTTCACATGCATCAGCTTTGCTCAACTTTCCCAAAGTTTTGATCCCATTCTCTACATCCAAAATGAAACTTACCAATCAAAGAATAAGTTTTTTAATTTGGAAGACTAGTGCTAAGCAAGCTGGCATGACAGCCTATATCAATATTTTTATCAGATTATTAAATAAAATTATCTTCTTAAAAAAATCATATTGATATGAATAGACATAAAGCAACAAAAGCATTTAAAGTCATGGAATAGAAAAAAAATCATGCTGAATAGCAGTGGTGGTAAACAGAAACATATTTCTGACTTTGTATTATTACTGCAAGTTTTTTTGAAGCCTTTCTTAAAACAGTGATACAGAGATTAATATTCATTGTATATTTAACTCCCCAGATCAGTAACACTGGTTTTCAATCCACAGATTTTGTTGAAGGACAAGTCCACATAGATGAGAAATTTTATCTGACAGTAATCAATGAAGGTTGCCTAGGGAAAAGTATAAAAACAGAACAAGTTTGCAGTGATACTTCCTTAGAACGTTTTCCAACCTGCCAACACTTGATGGTCATCCAATTTTTAGTGCTATGAAATCAATTATGTTCACAGTGGTTTATGACTTTTTCTTTTCATTATGCAACCTACCAAGATTCTGATGTAAACAGCCAAACAAAAATATGAGATAAATCAGCTGGACGAGGAATTTTCAAATACGCAGTTTTGTCAGTTGCTTTTTGCTTCTGGTACAAAATGTTTCACATATAAAACCCTGAAAAATAATATCTTTTTCATATACTATAGAACAATAAATTTTCAGTGTTACAATTTTATCAATTTTCTGTAAGAAGAAAAAAAACCCAACAAAATAAACCAAAACCCAAGAACCTCTCTGTCCTTTACTTGATTTTTATGTAAACACTTGAATAAACAATTTTTAATAAGAAAATAAAACCATAATTTCTGAAAATATGTAGATTTATATGCCACAAATCTGATTAGCTATTTTTTACCATTTTAATGTATTTCTTCGTTTATTCTCAGTAGATATAACAATGTGGTTTCAATACACATGTTAATGAGCAATGATAACAAACTGTCTTTATTTTTGCCTGAGATTATTTTATGCACATGTCCTTCGGTTATAGAAGCACTTCAAATAAACCACTGAGAATGTGCATTGAGCACTGACAGGAAATAGAGGGCTATGTCACCTAGTTTGAGATGAACAACATTTAAACTACTTTTCTTACAGTTTCTCCAGGAAAAAAAAAAAATAGTCAGGTATTTGGCAGTGTCCCATAACACTGGTGACAGATGGACCACTCGCTGGATAAGAACAGAAGACTTCAGGGACACCTTCTAGCAGTCTTCCAGTACTTAAAGGGGGCCTACAGGAAAGCTGGAGAGGGGCTTTCTATAAGGGCATGTAGTGATAGGACAAGGAGCAATGGCTTTAAACTGAAAGAGGGTAGATTTAAATTAGATATTAGGAAGAAATTTTTCACTCTGAGAGTGGTGAGGCACTAGAATAGGTTGCCCAGAGAAGTCATGGCTGCCCCATCCCTGAGAGTGTTCAAGGCCAGGTTAGACGAGGCTTTGAGCAACCTGATCTAGTGGAAGGTGTCTCTGCCCATGGCAGGGGGGGTTGGAACTAGGTAATCTTTAAGGTCCCTTCCAACCCTAACCATTCTATGATTCTATGACTTTATGATTTGATTCCCAAGATTAAAATAACAAGCACACTATCTGCAACTAGTCTGTATTTTATGACAAGGATGCCTGATATAGTCCTGTTGGAAGGACTGGTGTAGAAACCTGACTCTATCTGGAAATGATATTCCATTTTTTAATGGGATGCATAATTAACCAAACTTTTGAGTGCTGTATATCACATTTTAAAAAAACCCTTCAAACTAATTACGCTGATAAACCACTTATATGCCTCATTGGTGGGAGGTGACAGTGTATATGAAATTTAATATTTTCTTTCCATTTTTTTCTTTTTCTTTCTTTTTCTTTCTCTTTTTTCTCTTTCTTGTTCTCTTTTGTACCCTTTGTCATTTTGTCTCATCCTTTCTCTTTTTCTTTCTCCCTTCTTATTTTTCTCTATTTCCATTTTTCTCTTTTCCTCCTTTTGTCTCTCCCTCTCTGCCTCTCTGTTTTTCTTTTCTTGCTTCTTTTTCTCTTTCTCTCTTCTAAAAGTTTTGTTAAAACCCCACATGATTGCAGAAATCTTCCTGTCTATTGTCAATTTAAAAATACAGTTATATGGGCTAAGATTTATGAATTAATTTTTGGCCTATGAAATAAACACCAGAAGAAAAGTTTAAGAAGTGTCATGAATCTGTGGGCAAAATTTAGCAACTATAATTCCAGTTAGTAGGCATTTTAGGTGCCATACTGAGATATGCTAACTACCATCCCATTAATCTTCTTTCCTGACTTTGCGGATGCCAGAGTGACTGCTGAAATATGAAGTCACAATGCAACTTGAGAAAATAGTTCTTCAAAGTGCAATAGATTTTCAAAGAAGCTTTTTAAGGAGGTAAATGAATAATAACAGCTTGAAATGTTCCATCACTTACATCAGTGTGCTCATCCAGTACAGATAAAGAAGTGGCACAATAAACAGCAGCCTATTAAATCTTTATTTCCAAGGCTCTCCTGTTACAGGGAATTTAAAAGACAGAGGTTAACAGCGGAGACCAGCTTTCATACTGATCACAAAGATCACATCTGAAGGTGTTACAGGTGGGAGCAGGCATTATAGAGGGATACATTGGGAATATGCCCCACAGTCTGTGATATTGTGTAAGCTTTGCAGCACTCTGTGGGCCAAAAAGCAGAAACTGTTGTAATAACTGTTGTAATTCCAAAGTTTTCTATATTTTTCTTACAGCCATTTATGGCATCCAATTATTATTACCCAGCTGGCCTGAATTGAATATAATTATAATTAACTAATTAACTAAGGTTTAGACCCTGCCTACAAAAGGCAGGCCATTTCCTCCTGGCTGTGGAAGATGCAACAGCATCCTTGGAGCTGCAGCCCAGGCCGGTGAGCGACAGCTATTCACATTGACATAGAAGCTTTGCTTCAGAAAAGCATGTAAAAGTCTACTTGACATCCTAATTCTCACAAATGGTCATTCCATTATGTTTTAGAAAAGGTATAACATAAGTGAAGTGTAGGTTTGCTCTAAACTTCATTCTTCATCTTGAATAATATTAAACTAGTTGTTTTTCTGTGTAACACCATTAAAGAGGTCAGCAAACATGCTGATAGATTTAAATCCTTGGTTATCTTTAATTTATGTTTATGGGACTACTCATGGTTTTAGACACGTATTCAAAAGAACCTTATTGGATCTAGTCGTATGGGACTGTTTTTATGAAAATGGAGAAGGTACTTCAAAGGATTTTGACTCCAAAATAATTTACAAACTACTGATCAGAAACTCATACAGTGAAATGGAAAACTGATTTAATTTTATCCTCAGCCAAAACACAGCAAAATTGATTAAATACAAATCTCAGCACTGTAAAATCAAGTCTGAATGAACAGCTAGCTTATGTGATGTAATTCAAAGAAGAGAATGACAGGATAGAAAAATACACATTTGATCTGAGAAGCATAGGTCATCTGGCCAGCAATATTTCCAGTTAAGTAGCAACCATGGTGAAATGAGTATTCAGTCAAACATGCCATAACTGCAACAGGAAGGAAGAGCATTTTTCAGCAGTGCATCACACTGTTCAAGCCAAGACTGTCCACATACTTGACGAACAACATGGCAATGACACAACCTTCTTTGTAGGTAAAATCTCTGCAGACAAGAAGGCCGTGGAACAGCAACTGCAGCAAAGAGATGAAGTTGTTTGTTTATTCATTTTTTTAAACTAGGTAATGGAGCAAAAATGTTCTATTTTAAATAAAAGAGTCACTATAACATATCCAAATTTAATAAGTCAGAAACAACAAAATATAGTTACAATATGTTGTAAAAAAAAGTGTTCCACTTAGCATGTCTAAATAATAAATGCGGATGTACCATCTGTGTTTGGAATGGAAGGCTGCCTACCCACAAATCCATTTTAAAAGGCATTTTTACGTACACATCAGGGAACCAAAAGTGAAAATAAGGAACATAAGAAACTTTCAGATTTGTTTTAGAGTCTGGGAAACCTGTTAAAATATTACAAGAAGGAAGGCAAATCATTGACACCTGCAATCCTATCACAAATAGATGGGAAAACATATATTTCTGCTTGACTCACACTGTATTTCTGCCACATTATACCCTATATTTCCTATATATTTCTGTCTTGTAGTCCTCCAGCCTTACCAAAGGAAGTCCCACTTCCTGGGTGCACATGCCTTCTCCTGAGAATACACCTGTTTGTCCCTGTAATGCTTTCAGCTACTGGCCACATCCCACAGCAACCAGCTGGGCTGGAGGCAGCCGGTTCAGTGGTGAGCTCTGAAAAGTACAGACACCATTTTTCTGTGTAACACAACATACACATATTGACTGGTCACAAATAAACTTTATAAAACATATGATGACTCCATGCTAAAGGTATTTTTCCCAATGGAAATGTTTACATGGGTCTCTCACCTAGCTATTAATTTTGGGTGGTATTCATTTCATCTGATGCTAGATGTCTATGTTTTTGACAATTATGTCTGAGATAATTACTTAGCTTTCATTGTAGCTTTGTTAGAAATAAATAGATATTCGGGCACATAATTAATGTGACTGGATAGAATAAACTTTCCAGGCACCTTTCAGATTGCCCTCAGAGTATCCTTAAGTATTTACTTCCTTTCAGTCAGATGCCTACCTTTCTGAGTATCTTTAACATAACTCGTTTTAGCTGAAATTTACTCATTGATTTTGATTGCAAGAAGATATTAAAATTAACAGATGAGGAGAATAGGAGAAAAAAAAGAAAAATTAAGGAAATAGATCCAATGAGGCAAAAAGTAGGTAAAGGGCAGAAATTAAGCTGCTCTAGTGCACCAGAAGTGTTCTAACAAATTAGAAAACCATACTGAAATCAGTGGACTCACATGAAACTGCCATGTTTATATGTTTATGATGTAATACAGAATCCTCAAAAATTTGTAGAAAATTTACCACAAACTTCAGATTTTGGTTTGAAAGATAGATAACCCAATGTCTCAGAACAGAGATCAGGCTTGAGGCCAGCCTGCAACTCAGTACACTGAAATGAAGATTTCTTAAGTTGTCAATAGCAATTTTGGGAGATAATGAACCCTTAACTCACATTTCCTGAGTGTTCTTCTATGCACACCACAACAAAAGAAAGGACCCCAGCTGCAGTATTTCAATATTTGTTTTAAATGTCTATTGTTTCACCTCAGGGTTCTAATTCCCTGACACCGACAAGAAACCACGAATCAAGAATTTAACTCTGGAGAAAAAAACACGGATTAATTTCCATACTTAGGCTTTTCCAGTTCACTTCTTGGTTTAGCATCCAGGTTCAATATATCTTTACTGACATACACAAAGATATCTCCAAGATTGCACCTATCTGTTTCTGGAATCAGAAATAGGAGAGTCACAGCATTCCTGTGTTGGATTTGAGCTAATTACGCTTTCTGAGATTAAGTTGGGGCTGTTAGGCGTAGCACCATGCTAGCATGCATATATTTCTGCAGGAGCCAAAGCCAGTACTTCTGAATTGTTCTACTCTGTTATGTGAATGTACCAACATGATCAAAGGTAGCTAAGGGAATAGTTACAATCTGGAATATGACGCAACTTTTTAAATTTGCCTAAGTAGCTCAAACATCCAACTCTGGGTTATAGATCCCTTTTAGGAGACAAGTTTCCTAGTTTTTAAAAACCTACAGTCCTTACCTTTTACATTCTTTGTTGAATTTATCACAACAGAGGTGAATGGAGCTCCAAAAAGAGAATGATAAAATCTATTAGGAGATCTGAAGCATTTATATGATTGAGAATGTTATTTTGAATGCATTAAACTTCCTGAACATGATCAATTAAGAAATTATCTCTATTGCTAATATACATAGTGTATATAGAAGTTACATCAGACTACTTACAGGATCCTGAACATTAATTAAAACTGGCTGGGAATTTGCAGGTCAGATATTCTAAAATCAGAATGCAATCAAAACCAAAACTGAAGAAAGAGTACATTCTACAAGTTTCTTTATTCTGTTCTTAAGGAGCTCTGACATTACAAAGCAATCTGAACTTTTTGACAGATGGCAGAATTTAAAATAACATTTTCTAGTTTGAAGAAGTTTCTATATAATTTAAATTATAGTAAGAATTAATGTGTAACAGAAAAAAACTATAAAATAGAATTAAAACAGAATGAACTTTTTAATTGCTGCAATTCAATATATTTTTAATATTAGTTCCCCAAAATATCAGATTTTGACTTTTCATCAAAGACAAGAAAAACCTAGAAAAGAAAAAAAATACAAATTCTTATGGTAATAAAAAGTAATTTCCTGCATAGCTATGGTTCTCATTAAATAAGTCATGAGTCAAGAGCTCAAGAGGTCAATGAAACCAGTGTTCCGGTCATGGGGACAGCACACTGAAGTTATAAATGAATCCACAATTATACATTACTAAGGTTTTATGTATTTATTATCTCCCTGATGTTCTGTGGTTTGTGTTGTTAGTGTAGAAATCCATGTGGGAACGTGAACGTAATAGGTAAATCTGGATATGCGTTACATCTACAAATATGTTTCTTAATCTCACTTGCTTTAGTTACTGATTGCAACAATTCTTACCTATAATATGCAGAAAGTGTTGTGAGGCTCTGTTCATTCATTAAAAGCATGAAATCTGCTGTGACAGCTTTGCACTAGCAGTGCTAGAAGTCTATAACTGAAAAAAAAAAAATTATGTGTTCATAGGATTATAACCCATATAGAGAAAAGATTTTTTTTTATATTTGCATAATCCTGTTTAATAGATTTAAACCATAATTAGGTAAATTGAGAACTTCCTTGTCAACATTTTTAAGTATTACTAATATTTTTTTTGCTAATGTTATAACCAACAGTCATCATCTTCCTTTATTATTTAATTAAATTATTGATTTTATTGGAAGTAATAAAATATTCAGAAAATACAAGAAATACAGTGTTTCGTACTTCCTTGGAGCCAGAATTTCACCCAGAATATTTTATTTGGCTTATTTTGTTAAGATGAAAAAATATTTCTTCCTCACTTCTCTACTACCTTTGGTTTTCCTCAGATTATTAAGTTGTGAGTTTAGAGCTTTTTGTTTTGTTTTAAGTTTTCTTCAGGAGAAGAACCTTCTGGGAAAAAGGAAAAAAAAAAGCAAAAGAAAACTAGGATTCAAAATAAACACTTCTCAGCTGAACCACCCTCAGTAGACTAGCAAATTCCTTCGTTAAACATTCAGATATATGACTGTACATGAAAATCAGATGGGCATGAGGAAATGATTCCATTTGCCAAAAGCAGTTTTGATCCATATGGCAAACAGCTGCTGTTCAGATGAGCAAATTTCTGAGAAGCTAATTTGTTAAATTCAAACAGTCTTGCAGTCAAAGACAAATGCATCGTACCACCTTGCAGTTTTTATTTGCCATTGTCACCCCTGATAATGCATAGTCTATTATTACATCTGGTTTCTTTCTTTGGGAGTAACCAACAAGGCAGGAGACAACAAATATACAAAATACAGGATCTGAGTGGTCACCATTGCTGAAACATGCAGTGAATGGGAACACAATTCCTCGTAGCCATAGCAAATTACCACTGACATTTTCAGGAATGTGTCATAATCCAGGGCTTGAACAGAGGGCCATTCCAGAAAGATTTCTCTTTGGTTTCTGATATTATCACTGCCACTCAGTACTAACCTGTTTCTTTCTCAATGCATCCAGGGTAAAATCTGTCAATTGATTTTATTATGAACAGTCGCAAGGGCTGTTAAAAATCCCACCTTTAACAACTTAGAGTACGTATGTGAAGTGAGGTCCATGCTGTTTCACTGCCTGAAGCTTTTTCTTTCTTTTGAAACCCTAAATTGGTTTCTGAGTCCATAATGATGTTTGTACCTTTCCTAAAGAGCATTTCCTTTCCATGGGAAAGGCATGTCATATTTCTTACCATGCACAAAGCTGCCTCGTGGAGGGCCTGTCTGGTCATGTCCAGCAAGACGTTAATTTGTGGAGCTCCCTGAAGCAGGAGTCTTTGAGTTCTACATTGAGACACCTTCCAGTCACATCTGAAACCATGACTTCAGACCAAGGGGCTGCATGTCTTGTATCAGAACTCTGCTTGAGTGTCCTCAACAAAATAGATCTATGCTCTGCCTTACTCATGTAACTTATATAAAAATATATAGAGAGATATCCTTTGAGACTGGATTCACATAGAAACATTTCCTCAGTTAACTTTTGGTGCGCCCTGAATTGGTCAGGCAGTTGGACAAGATGACCATTTTAGATCCCTTCTAACTGAAATATTCTATTCTATTCTATTCTATTCTATTCTATTCTATTCTATTCTGTTCTGGAGAGTATAAATCTGGTCACTTCACTGCAGCATATGAAGCAACATCATTTGAAAACAGCAACTGGTCTGATTTGTATGTCTGTCTCATATTTTGTCTTGTGATAATTTTAGTTTGATGTGCGATTTTTCTCATCAACTTAAGATCACTTACAGAGTTCGGCTCTTTCATTATAAAATTTAATAATGGCATATTCTTTTATTGTCACAGGTATGCTGGGTGTGTCTGAAGTGGGGAAGTCTCAGAATGGGTAAAAAAGAAATAAGATATTTACTGCCAAATCGTCTCTGGAATAAGACCATAAAAATTAAAAGAGAGAGAAAAAGGAGGAAGGATGACATCAGATGGTCCATTGGAAGGCAGTGGAGGAGAAAGTTTACCAGTTCTAGTTTGAGCAAGGCAAAGTCTGAGAAAATGGCTGCTATGTGGATATTTATATAGTTAGGTCAGTAATCATTTCAGTTAGTTTTCTTTCTGGTACTTTTTATAAGAAACACAAGGTAAAAGGATAAAATTAATAATATTTAATTTTAATGTACATATTTGTCAAGAATATTTAAAAGTCAAGTTAGATGCCTAGTTTTGCTTACAGGTCTAACTTCGTGAATTAAGTGCTTGAATATATACCTTTATGTTTCACTCTTCAACCAGATTTAAATATGAAGACTAATTTTCAACCTTACATATAATAACATTTTATGGAGGCTTAAATTTAAAAGGACCTCTGACATGCTGTAAACGCTTGTAATTTTTGTCTGCTGTGAGAGGATATTGTTCCATCTCTTTTCGTATTACTACTTTCTTAAGTACACTCAAAGAGTTGTGGTCAATGGTGAGATGTCTACATGGAGACCAGTGTCAAGCGGTGTCCCTCAGGGGTCTGTTCTGGGTCCAGTGCTGTTCAACATCTTTGTCAGTGACATAGATGACGGTATTGAGTGCACCCTCAGTAAGTTTGCCGATGACACCAAGTTGTGTGGTGCCATGGACTCACTTCAGGGAAGAGATGCAATCCAGAGGGACCTTGATAGGCTTGAGAAATGGGCCAGTGCAAACTGCATGAGCTTCAACAAGTCAAAATGCAAGGTCCTTCACCTGGGTCAGGCCAATCCTAGGCACAAATACAAACTGGGCACAGAGTGGGTTGACAGTAGCCCTGAAGAGAAGGATTTGGGGGTGTTTATAGATGAGAAGCTCAACATGAGCCGGCAGTGCGCTCATGCGGCCCAGAAGGCCAACCGCATCCTGGGATGTATCAAGAGAAGCGTGGTCAGCAGGTCAAGAGAGGTGATTCTCTCCCTCTACTCTGCTCTTGTGAGACCCCATGTCGAATACTGCATCCAATTCTGGTGTCCCCACCATAAGAGAGACATAGATCTGTTGGAGCGTGTTCAGAGGAGGGCCACAAAGATGATCCAGGGGCTGGAGCACCTCTGCTACAAGGACAGGTTGCGGGAGCTGAGATTGTTCAGCCTTGAAAAGAGAAGACTTTGGGGGGACCTAATAGCTGCCTTCCAATACCTGAAGGGAACTCACAGGTGGTAAGACTTTGGAATAAATTGCCCAGAGAAGTTGTGGATGCCCCCTCCCTGGAGGTGTTCAAGGCCAGGTTGGAAGGAGCCTTGAGTAGCCTGATCTGGTTGAGAGGCGTCCCTGCTCGTGACAGAGAGGTTGGGTTAGATGATCTCTGAGGTCCCTTCCAGCCTATGCTATTCTATGATTCTATGATTCTATGATTTTTGCTTTTCTCATCCTTTTCTTCTTAATTGCAACTACTCACTAATGATTATGAGATTATTTTTGTATGTGTTCCTTATGGTCACTTAATTTGTGGCATTACGTCATGTGTCTCATCTATTACATCCCTAAATTTGGCTACTCAAGGTGGAACTGTAGTTCTTGAAGAAATACAGAAAGCCTAACTTTGAACTTCAGGAATTGTCTTGTTTTCAGGAAAGTAATCCCTTATTTTATGCTCTGCCCAGAGATTCCCCTAACAATTGTTTTCTTCAGAAGGGAAATACATCTGGTAAAATTGTGGAATATTTATCATTTAAATAGTACTTGACTGTGAATGGAAGCCATATGGCTTGAAAATGTTTAAGGTGGGGTTTGGGGGGATTTGTTTGGGGGGAGAGGAAGGTTGAATTGGCTTACTTATAATCTATTCAATGTAAAATCTAGAAGGCATTTGTTTTTAAAAGTTTAATTAATGGTCTTAAATAAAAAGTAAGATTAGTCACTTGTATTAAGGAATTAGAATCATAGAATCATAGAATCACAGAATGGTTTGGGTTGGAAGGGACCTCAAAGATTATCTAGTTCCAACCTCCCTGCCATGGGCAGGAACACCTTCCACTATACCAGGTTGCCCAAAGCCTCATCCAACCTGGCCTTGAACACTTCCAGGGATGGGGCATCCACAACTTCTCTGGGCAACCTGTTCCAGTGCCTCACCACCCTCCCAGTAAACAATTTCTTCCTTAGATCTAATTTAAATCTCCCCTCTTTCAGTCTAAAGCCATTACTCCTTGTCTTATCACTACATGCCCTTGTAAAAAGTCCCTTTTCAGCTTTCCTGTAGGCCCCCTTTAAGTACTGGAAGACTGCTGTAAGATCACCCCGGAGCCTTCTTTTCTCCAGTTCTGAAACCTATATTCTCAAGAATATTGAAAAAAAACCCTAAAGTATTACTTTTAAACACGCAACATAGAACATTGTAAATTCATGTATTTTGAATACCCTGCTTGCAACAGTATTCTTATTTAGAGAGGATTTTCAGTCTCCTTTATAAACATTATTTTGGCCTCAGAAAAATTTGCTTAGTTTTTCTGGTTACTATTCTGTAAAGCAAGAAGCTACGCGAAATAGATTACGAGACTGAAAATTGCCATTTTCACAGAATCACAGAATCACACTGTCACGGATGGACTGTTTAACATGGTTAAGGGTTGAGGTTGAAAGGGACCTCCAGAGGCCGTCTGGTCCAATCCACTTGTTCAAGCAGGGCCACCTAGACCAGGTTGCCCAGGACTATGTCCAGACGGATTTTGAATATCTCCAAGAATGGAGACCCCACAATATCTCTGGGCAACCTGTGCCGGTGCTCAGTGACTCTGATAGTAAAAAAAAATATGTACTTAAGTTCAGAGAGAACCTCCTGCGTTTCATTTTGTGTCTATTGCCTCTTTCCTGTCACTGGGCAGCACTGAAAGAAGCCTGGCTCTGCCTTCTTCTTCATATTTATATATGATAAGATATCCCCTGAGCCTTCCCTTCTCCAAGCTAAACAGTCCCAATTGTCTCAGCCTTTTCTCATGTGAGAGATGCTACTGTCCCTTAATCATCTTTGTGTCCCTTTGTTGGACTTTTCAGTTTATCCTTGTCTCTCTTGTATTGAGGAACCCGGAACTGGACAATGTACTCCAGGTGTGTACTCCGGAGCACAGGGGAAGGATCACCGTCCTTAAGCTGCTGGCAACATTCTTCATAATGCAGCCCAGGACACCATGTGCCTTTTTTGCCGCAAGGGCCCAATGCTGACTCATGTTCATCCAGGTGTCCAGCAGGACCCCCAGGTCTATTTTTGCAAAGCTGCTTTCCAGCTGGGCAGAGTGGGATTCCATTTCAGACTTAGACATGATGTTTAGACACGTGAATTTGTATATCTACTTGTAAGTATCTGCATGTGACTAAACTCATTATAATCTCTGCAAATGTAGGGGACAAATTACATAATATTTCTAAATACAGGAAGATATCAACATTGGTTGAGTTTCCCCAGGGGAACATACCTGACCTCCCACTGCTGGTAGAGTACAGATCTCCCAGAAACCTTTTGTGAGGTCTTGTAATCCTATGCAAGGGTGTCCGCAGCATGTCAGATTGCACTAGTCACTTATATGCATGCAATTGAATCAAATCCTTTGGTAGTGTAGTTAATAAAGTAAAAAAAAAAAAAAAACAACCCAAATCAAACCTTGTCAGCTCACCAAATTTAGTGTCTGCATTTGAGTGATGTGAATGCAGAGCTCCAGGGATGGAGGTAATGGGATCATACATATCTAGCTCATACACAGACATCTATATCAAAGACAACTATATTTAAGTATCTGAATCTTGAGTTGAGCTTCTTTGTAAACATCAAACTTGCAGTATAAAAAATGCTACCAAAAGTTTGGTTTGTTGCATGTTACATAATAAACATATTACAGTATTTTTAAAAATACATTAAAAACTACTCTTAAAAATTACACTTTTAAATAGTTTTCTTACTTTTCAAATACATAACATATAAATATTTTAAAAATTAGAAATAAACACAATGTTCTTGCATTTTGAATGAAATGGAGGGAAAACTCACAGGGAAAATATGTCTGACAGACAACTCATAAAACTAGATACTGTCCAAATAATTAAACGCTTGCTTCCTTCAATTCATTTAGCATTCATTCCATGACAGATACAAATCATACTCCCTTCTTCCCTCAGTTCCTGGCATGCAGAAAATAACACCCAGGAAACCGGACCAGATCAGAGCAACTTTCCAGCCCTGCTCCCGAATCTGAATTACCAGGAATCAAGATTTTCACTCACGTTGCATTCATGCCCACAGATCTGTTTAGGCACAACCTGTGTGACTGCTGTAACTATTCACTGTAACTTGCCAATACTGTAAAGAGAAGGAGGAGAGAAGAGAGGAAATGAGATATAAAAATATATAAAGAAATAGATAAATAAATAAATCTTCATCTTATGATTGTCCCATTGGAAAGACTTTCCAGAATTTTATTACTTTGATGCTTAGAAATATTTATATTGTTAGTGGTTTTTTTTCATGCTAAGGGGTGCTCATGGTCAATTCTTGTGGTTGAAATGCAGTCTATCTTAAAATACTTTTCTGTCTTCCTTTTGTTAATAGAGATGCATTACCCAGACAAATGGACCAAGTTCTTTTAAGCAGGGTTCATAGAGCTTAAATTTTGCGTACCTGATTTTTCTCTGTTTCTGCGTTTATGAGCAATGAACTATAGAATAATTCTCTGTTACGAGATCCGCATGTAAGTCTGGGAATATTGTCCTGTTGAATTTAATTTTATTCCTAGCACTTCAGTCCTCTAAATCATCATTCTTACAATGACAATGTTTATATTTAAACTGCTTGATGTTAAGAGTTCTCCTAACCTTACCTCAGGGCAAGATCCAGGCGTACAACCACCTCCCCTCTACCTTCAGCCAAGCTTCAATGAGAAATATACTCAGATATCTGGACCAGAAGGGAACTGTGACATGTTCCAGGTAGATCATCAATGCAATCCATTCAAGGACTGTGACTTTTGCTAGCTATGTAGCATAGCAGTCTATTTAGCAGTCTAAATACATCCATCATCTCCTAACATCCTATCATTAACAAGCTCTCTGGAAACATCTCTACTTTTTATTCTGTAGACACTAATTAGAAATACTAAACAACATTACCTTCAAAGAGCTGCACTGTCTCTATCGTGATAGTTACCTTCATTACAATCTATTGTTATCTCACCTTCACAAAGTCATAATTTAATTAATTGTACTAAAATTAATAGTTTTCTATGTGACATAATATCAAATGTTCTTTGGACATATGCATTGTCTAGAAAACAATGATATCAAAAGGTTCCTGTTGGCATGGCATGATTAACTTTGGTAAACTCATTACGTATTTTGTCATTTTCTGTTTATTGTGAAATCTTAAATTACTCTTTCCTCCAGGTGTTCCATATTACAGAGGTTAAACAATTGCTCTTCAGTCACTTAAGATCTCATTTTTCTTCTTTTAAATACAAATTCTGCATTGTATAGCTTCTAGCTATAAGATAATCTTTAGCTTAACCATTTTTTTATTTTCGTGGTACATTTTGTGAGTCAGTTTTCTTAAATGTCTGAAATGACGCTTACCAGCCTTCCCAAATTCAGCATATAACCTCACAACACGCAAACGTAGGCACCACTCAAAGACCTCTTACTCGTCTGTGGGGAGACAGGGATTTTCAGACACCAATTGAGATCTTTGGGAGTTTAAATTGCTGTTTATAGAGGCTTTTTTCCATCGATTTTAAAGGAGCATGGGAAAACAAAGCTTCTGATTGCTTTACTTAAGTTCTTAAAGCTGAGGAAGCTCGGCAGGCCCTGCCCTGAGGTCCCTGCCTGCCCCTGGGGCTCCCCCGCCCTGCCAGTGGCCCAGCGCCCCATTCCAGCTGCTGGGGCCACCAGTGCCCTCCCCGGCAAGGCTGTAGGACAGAGTCTCCAGCCCTGCCACATGGTCTTTACTTGCATTGTATATGTGGCACTTTTTTTTTCTAGCTACTTCCTCATTCCAACAGTTACTCTGTTGAATGTCAGGCTTTGCTGCCACATTAGATTGTCTTTTATCTCTACCCTTCACTCAACGGGAGTCAGACTTCCAAGTTTTAGACATTACTAGAAAAGCCTTTTGCTCACTTGTTTTATTTTCTTTTGTAAAGGAAAACCCAGCTTGGCTTCTAGAAATTGTCACTTTGTGCTTGCACTTTTTGACCTTTAAAGTATAGCTTCCTTTAATGATCAGTCCTCTTCCCATTCCAGATAGGCTCCCTGTTTACTTCTGATATCCTTTTTATGAGAAGGTTGTTTATCCAGTTAGGCCTTTAAAAAGCTTTCCTAAAAGTTTTTTTTTCTCTCTGGATGAGATGCGAGTCCCAGATAATTTTTGTACGTTTGACTTAAATAAATTCCAGTCTTGCTCCCAATGAAGTTTTTTGAGATATTTAGTCCAGTAAACTTCATTAATTAATTTTCCTAATTGCCAAAGTTTGTGCTTTGGAAACAAAAAAACAAAACAAATCCTTAGCTCCTGACCCATCCTGCTGAAGTCATTTAGAGGAGAGCAAGCTCAGGATGGCAATACTTCCCCCTGTTTGCACAATGTATTTGCAGAGTGATTTATACTAGTCCAGTCAAAATGCAAGCACTTCTGTTGATATTGAGTTTAATTGGGCACAGTAATGACTAAAGGCTTTTAAAGGTCACTGCATCCAGATGTTCAGCTATTAGTCACCATCACCCAACAAACTTTCTACAGTAAATAAAGATAAAATAAAGAAACGCTGCAACCTTCAAGAAAATTAGTGTGTGGAACTGGTAGGATTATATACTTCTGCTTTCTGGTTGGCTATGTTCAATTCCTTCAGAACACAAAATCTTACTGAAAATTTTATTTACCCTATCAGGAAGAACCATCCTTTGCTTTATTCAAGCAAGAAGGTTTTACTTTCATGAATAACACAATTACAGTTTGAAACTTAGAGTCTTTATAAGAATTCTGATATTTTACTCATTGAATAATCAGGGTCTTTCTTTTTGAACACTACAATGTGTGTAACCTCTTGCCTCTGAAAGCTTAAGCAACTCACAACAGCTTCCTCAGTGTTGTTTAGGAACTAACACTGAAAACGGTTTTAGGTTTAAAAAATTCATCCTATTAGAATCAAAGTTTGTGTTCATTACCCTTGGCTTATTATTAGCTATTTTCTTGATCTTTTAAAATAAATTTTTACTTAAATGGAATAATCAATTTCCAGAAAGCAGTTTTTATAAACTGACTGCCTCTGATACTTTCATACTGTTACATAGTATTTTCATACGTTAATCTAAAACAATTTTTCAAACATTTTTCTACTCCCTTCTTAAAGACACACATAGTTCTTTTAGATTTCTGTATGAGCCTTATGTTTCAGGTTCTGATATTACTCAGAGTTTGAATAAATACACAAAAAAAAATTTGCTTCTTTGAAGATAGTGTATGATTTAGTTTTAGTATCTGAGAAGTCAAAAAACTCCACTGAAGTTGTTTTAATTTTAGGAGATTTTAAAAAGAAATTCTTTAAAATGTCAGTGCTATACCTTCTCTTGTAGACATAAATTGGTGAAATTTATTCAGTCAGAGCGAAGGGAAAGACGACTAGGAATTGAAGCTACTACTGAACAACCATTCACAATTGAATTCTGTGCAAATGATTTTCATATGTAATCAGAATTCACATAATCAAATGTTACAAGGCAACATTTCTAGATATTTTGTTTATCATGCTAAAACTTACAGAAGTGCTATGAGAAATGTCTAATTTTAATCAGATATAGACCATTGAACATTCCTACACTGAAGAAGAAAAGCAATGTTATTGAATCTTCTTTCCAATCCATCTTTACCATGTTCCATCCAAAAGGCTGTGCTCCTTATTTATCAGCACTCTGCTTCCCCAGTGAGATAAACAGCATTCTTTAAAAGATATATTGCCAGACTTTACAGTAGAATTCATTTGCTGGAGTGATAAATCTAGAGCTAAGACAGAATACAGTCTCATTTAATCTGAGAACATTGTCACAATTTATGTAATGGGCTGCTCTAAAGGTTAACAAGAAAACATCCTATCTCTTTTTTCAAATGTCAGCCAAATATTTTATAGATTTCTCTCCATCCCCTCTTGTAGCCCCTTTAGTTAAATTAGCACAGCTGTCTGAGAGATCAGATTTAAGGCTTTTCAATGTTCCCTTGATCTGAGAACAGATGCCTCAGGAGTATTGCCAGGCAAAAGGTAAAGTGGACTAGTGCTGCATATGTGCTGCTAAGCACGTTATATACACAGAATTGATGATAGGCAGGTAGGTAAGGATACACTCTGTCTGTTAAGAGACTTTTAAAATCCTCGAAACAAGCTTACAGTGTCCAAAAGTAGGTTCAGCTAAATTACACTAGGCCAGTGCTGTCTTTTATTTATAAAAACAGCTGGTAGAGTTTTGGTTGGTAAAAAATTAGTTTAACAGAACAACTCAAATTTAGTATAGATATTGAATGGCAATAAGTGTGCTTTACAAAAGAGCAATGTGAGACTCTGGAGAGCTCAGATGAATACATAATCTCTAGGCACACAGCAAGGAAAAAAATCTTTTTCATATTCTTGATATTTTACCTTTGCTAGCTGTTGAAGGCAGATTTTCTATAATTACTCTTGCAGTCTAAAATAGAAGCCGATATTGTGCTTTGGGCAGATTGATCAGAGGTTGTCTGTCTTCCGCACCTCCATAAGTGAAACCCTTAAGCCACAGACAACTCCACCAACCTGTTTGAAAACAATCAACTACGGAAATAAGGAGCACAAATTTTCTTTCCTTGTGCTTCCTTCACACGAAGGGTAGCTGTACTCTAAGTAGGCAGCTTGGGTTAGAGAGCAAATCACCTGAGTACGAAATAAAGCCTCTGACTGTCCAGCTGCTGGTGTTGATGCACCAAGTGAAATTAAAATGCTGTAATGTGAGAACTGCTGACACCTCCTTCTGCAGGGAAAAAAATGAAATCTGTCCTCAAACCTCTGATCATTAGATAGAAGACGAGTAGCATAACTTTCAAAAAGAGTGATCCTTCTCACACGCCTCCAGAGAACTGCTGTTGAACCGTAATTTTTCTGAAGGCCTTCTTCTGTACCAGGACCGTCCATGTACGGACCAACAATGTTCTTGGTTCTGCTCTATTCTCTATAGGGAGAGGTCAGGGAGTCGTAAGGTAAATCCTTTCTGTATCTAATTTTATTATGAAAAATAATTTGTGCACCCAGGCACAAATACAGACTGGGTGGTGAATGGATCGAGAGCAGCCCTGAGGAGAAGGACTTGGGAGTACTGGTGGACGAGAAGCTCAATATGAGCCGGCAATGTGCTCTTGCGGCCCAGAAGGCCAACCGCGTCCTGGGCTGCATCAAGAGGAGCATGGCCAGCAGGTTGAGAGAGGTGATTCTTCCCCTCTACTCTGCCCTCGTGAGACCTCACCTGGAGTACTGTGTCCAGTTCTGGAGCCCCCAACATAAGAAGGACATGGACCAGTTGGAGAGGGTCCAGAGGAGGGCCACGAAGATGATAAGAGGGCTGGAGCACCTTTCCTATGAGGACAGGCTGAAAGAGTTGGGGCTCTTCAGCCTGGAGAAGAGGAGGCTCCGGGGTGACCTTATAGCGGTCTTCCAGTACTTCAAGGGGGCCTACAGGAAAGATGGGGAGAGGCTGTTCAGGAGGGCCTGTTGTGATAGGACAAGAGGTAATGGTTTTAAAATAGAGGGAGGTAGATTCAGATTGGATATTAGGAAAAAATTTTTTACCATGAGAGTTGTAGAACACTGGAACAGGTTGCCCAGAGAGGTGGTGGATGCTCCATCCCTGGAGACGTTCAAGGCCAGGTTGGACGAGGCCCTGAGCAACCTGATCTAGTTGGAGATATCTCTGTTCCTTGCAGGGGGGTTGGACTAGATGACCTTTGAAGGTCCCTTCCAGCCCTAATCATTCTATGATTCTATGATTCTATGAAAAAATAAGTCAACATAGATGGGACATGTGCATATGCAAAATAAAGAGCCATATTTTGTCTGTTAATAAACCCTATCATGGCCAATTCTTGTTTTACAAACATATGAAGAAATAGGCTAGTGAAAAGACTGGAATAGCTAAAATTTACATTCAATCTTTTAACTGGTAGCACTGTAAAAATTTTGAATATATCATAACTGTAGAAGAGAAGAATATTTCCATCTTACTGAGGATTTCATAGGATCTAAGATTTATTTAGCACATTGTCCATTTTTGCCTAAGCAGAGTGACTCAAAGATCAGCAGACTGTCTATGAATTGAAAAATTATACAATGTTTCTGTTTCAGTTTTTATATTGCAATATTTTCCATGTCTGAACCATCAGTAAGGATGTCATCTTTAAGGATGACAACCAGTAAAAGTATTTTATAAATTATTGTCATAGTGTGGTCAATTACAGGCAGAGAAATGTGTTTTATACAAACATAAGGCATTTATGAACATGAGATGATCATACCTAAGTGAGTGTGAAAAGATCAATATCCTACAGTTGGAGCAGAGACACAGTGTATCTTACAGACATATATTGAAGCACCTAAAAAGTATTACAGACAGAGCAGTTAAAAGTGTTATCCTATATCCTGTGAAGCTTCATCAGCTTCATACAGGGTCCAACTTAAATACCTCTATAAAAACGCATGTAGCCAGGGCAATAAACAAGAGGAGTTAGAAACGTGTACATGCATGCAGGGTTATGATGATATTGGCATCAGGGAGACCTGGTGGGGTGGCTCCTGTGACTGGAGTGTTGGAATGGAAGGATACAGGCTCTTTTGAAAGGGCAGGAGTCTCTGGACTTCAGGAGAGCAGACTTTGTCCTTTTCAGGGATCTGCTTGGTAGAGTCCCATGGGACAAAGCCCTGGAGGAAAGAGCTGCCCAAGAAATCTGGTTAATATTCAAGGATCACCTCCTCCAAGCTCAGGAAGTCAGGCAAAAAGACGAGGAGGCCAGCATGGATGAACAAGATGCTCCTGGTCAAACTCAAACACAAAAAGGAAGCCTACAGAGTGTTCAAGCAAGGACAGATTGCCTGGGAGGAATACAGAGAAATTGTCTGAGCAGCAAGGGATCAGGTTAGGAAAGCTAAAACCCTGATCGAATTCAATCTGTGCAGGGACATCAAGAGTAACAAGAAAATCTTCTATAGGTAAATTGATGATAAAAGGAGGACTAGGGAAAATATGGGCCCTCACTGGAAGGAAACAGGACACCTGGTTACCCAGAATGTGGAGAAGGCTGAAGAACTCAAAGATTTTTTTTCCTCAGTCTTCACTGACAGGTGCCCTAGCTGCACTGTCCAAATCACAGAAGGCAAAAGCAGGGACTGGGAGAATGAAGAACTGCCCACTGTAGGAGAAGATCAGGTTCGAGACCATCTAAGGAACCTGAAGGTGTACAAATCCATGGGATACGATGAGATGTGTCCTGAGGATACTGGTAGATGATGCTGCCAAGCCACTATCCATCCTGTTTGAGAAGCTGCAGCAGTACAGTGAATTTCCCATCGACTGGAGAAAAGGAAACATAGCCCCCATTTTTAAAAAGGGGAAAAAAGGAAGACTCAGGGAACTACAGACCAGTCACCCTCACCTATTTGCCTGGCAAGATAATGGAGCTGATCCTCCTGGAAACTATGCTAAGGCACATACAGAGAAAAAAAGGAGGTGATTGGTGACAGACAACATGGCTTCACTAAGTCCAAATCATTCCTGACAAATTTAGTGGCCTTCTGTGATGGGGTTACAGCATTGATGGATAAGGGAAGAGCAACTGATGTCATCCACGTGGACTTGTTCAAAGCATTTAATACTGTCCCACATGACATCCTTGTCTCTAAACTGGAGAGACATGGGTTTGACAGATGGACCACTCGCTGGATAAGGAATTGGCTGGATGGTCGCACTCAAAGAGTTGCGGTCAACAGCTCGATGTCCAAGTGGAGGCCAGTGATGAGTGGTGTTCCTCAGGGTCAGTACTGGGGCCAGTGATATTTAACATCTTTGTCGGTGACACAGATAGTAAGATTGAGTGCACCCTCAGATAGTTTGGTGGCGACACCAAGTTGTGTGGTGTTGTGGACACTCTGAAGGGAAGGCATGCCATCCAGTGGGACCTTGACAGGCTTGAAGAGTGGGCCTGTGTGAATTTTAGCAAGGCCGAGTGCAAAGTCCTTCACATAGGTCAGGACAATTCCAAGCATAAGTAGAGATGAGGCAGAGAATCGATTGAGAGTAGCCCAGAGGGGAAGGACCTGGGAGTGCTGGTGGATGAGAAGCTCAACATGAGCTGACAACGTGTGCTGGCAGCCCAGAAAGCCAACTGTATCCTGGGCTGCATCCAAAGAAACGTGGCCAGCAGGATGAGGGAGGTGATTCTGCCCCTCTACTCTGCTCTCGTGAGACCTCGCCTGGAATACTGCGTTCAGCTCTGGAGTCCCCAACACAAGAAGGATATGGAGCTGTTGGAGCAAGTCCAGAGGAGGGCCACAAAGATAATTCGAAGACTAGAGCACCTCTCCTATGAAGACAGGTTGAGAGAGTTGGAGTTGTTCAGCCTGGAGAACAGAAGGCTTTGGGGACACCTTCTAGCAGCCTTCCAGCACCTAAAGATGGCCTACAAGAAAGTTGGATTGAGGCTTTTTACAAGGGTGTGTAGTGATAAGACAAGGGGCAATGGTTTTAAACTGAAAGAGGGGAGATTTTGATTAGATCTAAGGAAGAAATTCTTTACATCGAGGGTGGTGAGGCACTGGAACAGGTTGCCCAGAGAATTTGTGGATGTCCCATCCCTGGAGGTGTTAAAGGCCAGGCTGGATGAGGCTTTGAGCAACCCGATGTAGTGGAAGGTGTCCCTGCCCATGGCAGGGGTTTGGAACTAGATGATCTTTAAGGTCCTTTACAAGTCAAACCATTCTATGAATTTATGATTTTATGATTCTATAGCATTGCCATTGGCATCTGCCACCATAAATGGAATCTACTTTACTAGAAATTGTCACCAGCTTTTCATTTGTGCTGTAAAATTAGCAACTCCAGCATTGTTGGGAACAGGGAGGAGAAAAGACACTACAGTTTGAAGTTTTCTGAGCATTAAAAATGGTTTTTCAAACACTTGGTGTTTTACTACATTAGCTTAAGAATTGTGAAACATCCCATCCACCCTTGTAATTAAGCTACTGTTTATTTGTTTTTATGAAGTTTAAATTAAAACCATGATTTTTCCTACCTAAAGGGAAGCCAGGGTTGAGCAAACATCAAGAAAATCATAAAAGAGAAACTTCTGTATGATGTTACTTGTTTTTTCCTATAAAATATAAAGGGCGAAATCCTAGCTTATTGAAGTCATTGGGAGATTTGTAATTGACTTTGAAGGGCTGAGATTTCACCCTTAAGAAACAAGGCTAAATTTTCCAAAAGCAGTCTGTGATTTGGAGTTGCTTGTATGTGTCTGCCTGGACCTTTGACTGGGCTGAACTTTAAAGCTCTAGAACTCAGAGTTGCTGATGCTCAGCACCTCTAAAATAGGCTCTCACTTGTCTTATTTGAATGCTTAAATCATCACTGCATTAGGAACTAAAAGCTGTGCTCGGAAATTTTTAGCCTACTTCTTTAAAAAGAGTTTAAAAAACGGTACTGTGCATATCAAAAACTTTGTTATTGTTATTAAAATAAGCTGTGTGGAATAAATTAAGAGCAGAAGTGAAAATTGTCAAGAGATATGATCAAGAAAGTAGTTTTTCAGTGTAGGAGTGGTTTTTGAAATCTTACTACATTGGACATGTTGAAAAAGCAGAAAAGAGCTAGTGGGATACTTCCATCAGACTCTTAAGAGATAAGACGAGTCTGAAACTACAGAAAACAGAAGTGACACATTTACAGCACTTGCAAAGGAGAGGTAGAGAGAATGGGTTTGTTTAAAGGGTACATTTAAATTTAGATTGGCAGTTTCATACTGTTTAAACAATTTCCTCATCACAAACTGTAGTTTTTTTCTTCCTGAACTCATGTGCTTACCATGTTGCTATCAATCATTAACAATAGAAATCTATAAGAAGAACTATATGTAATTGGAAATAAGACATCCTTAGAGGAAGGTGTTACACAAAAGTTACAGAATCACCTCTGATTTGCTGTCTCCAGCAAGTGTTATGAGTTTTTTCTCATGCTTCCACTTTTGTTGCAACCACAGGACACGGCAGAGGAGAAAAGGGGAGACATTTCCAAGAGGAATAAAAAAGAAAGTTCACAGTCTAACTGCCTTCTTACTGGGATTGGTTTAAATGAAGAAATTTAGCATATCTCCATATTGACGGAAGCAGAAGAGGCCTGGGGCTGTTTGAGCGTGTTTTTCTTCCTCTGGAAGTATAGAGTATTTGGGAAACTAAGAATTAACCAATGTGGCTCCTCATTATTCTGCACTGTATCAAATACCTACAAAGAAACTGAAACACCCACAGGGATGTTGCACACTTTATCCAAATCCAACTCTTTCCTTTTTGCTGCATCAAAAAGAAGGCAAAGGCCATATTAGGATAGGTTGCCCACCAGGCCAACACATCCTGCATCCATGGGAAAACAGATTGATGTGATTAGCATCACCTTTGACTCCTTCCCAATAACCTTACAAAGTGAGGTGTAAGTGCAGGTCCCATATCTTCAGCACCTTAGCAGATGGAATTTCTAGCTGTGCCCCAGACCTTTAACCCGACACCTATTCTACACCGCAAATGCAAAGAAACAGTGTTTCTGAAAAAAAAAAAAAAAAAAAAAAAAAGATGATTTGATGGCATGTCAGAGACAGAACACTTCTAGGAGGCAAAACATACGTGTTGGGGACAGCCTGACTCCATGGGTGATTCTTCTTCTAATGTATTAGCTAAGTAGACCAGAAGTACTGTTCCAGTAAAAAAAAAAAAAAAAACCAACAAGCATTCAGGCTGATGTCTCCTTTCTTTTTTTGAACACACTGTAGAAAGCAATTAGTTTCAAAATTACGTCAGTTATGATGTTTACTGTTTAGATCATCTTAGCTTATAGGAACATCCTCCCCTTGGATATAATTTCCCACCTCTTACATTATCATTGTTCTGAGCTCCAAAAGGCAAGATTTTGCTGTCAGTACAAGTGAGGTCTTGATGAGAGTTAAAATGCATATACATACATTTTTTTACCCTGTATTAAAAATCTCCACATCTTGTGCCTTTTTGAAAAAAGGTCAGCCCAAGAAATAGCTGAGGTTTAAAAGTTTCAACATGACATGGAAATAGTTGACACTGTACTGCAATGTACAGTCTTGTTCCAGACAAAACCAGATACATGATTTGAAAATTGCCTGATGACCCCTCTTAGGACTGAGATTCTCTTTTTTTTTGTAAACTTGTTTAGGACTTTATTCAGTTTCCAGTTCATTTTACACAGTCTTAGATATACTTGTGCAGAAATAAATTAAACTGGGAGATAATAAACCAGTGTGTTTTCAGCAAACTTTGTAAGCAAAGGAACCAAATAATAATCTAAAGTCTAAATTAATTCATCACTAAGACATATTTCAGTAACATATAAACTATGAACATGCTTACTATTAAAACTTTTTATTGCCGAATGTTCATTTTTACACAGTATAATGAGGAAAAACAATTTGAAATTTCTGTATCTTAAAAATCTTTCATATCTGTTGTGTACAACTGCAGTTTCTAAAAGTAAATTCTAACTTATTTTCCTCTGAGAATATATAAACTTTTTTTAAAAAGGTAATATTAAAGGAAGAACATTCCAACAAGAACTAGCAATAATGAATGTTGAAAAATGTTTTCCAATGTGTAGTACAAGAAGGTGTAGACATTGTACATAATCTGAAAATCTGTAAAGACCATAATCTGTACAGTCATATGCAGATATCATATCATTTTATGCTTAAGAGAAATGCTATGCAGGATCATTAAAAATGTCTGCAAATGGAAACTCAACCAAATTGGACCTAACCACATTACACACACTGATATATTGATGTCAGAAAGACGAAAACTTCTACTCTACAATAAATCCTCCGTATTATTGGAAATCCTTTATGAAAATGAAATTAGGGTAAGAACACAAAAATATACAAGTAACAAAATACTATGCGTATATATCACAAGCATTAAAGGCAAAAGTGTTCTATTATAAGAGAGGAATTTTTAACAGCAAATAAAAATATGAGCTTGCAAAGCAGCAGTCAAAGAAAATATTTTATGTCATTACGTATGACCCGTATTCTGATGGTTTTACATGTATGTTTGTATCTCTACACTTTACTATGGAATTTTCAAAAGAAAATAGGCAGTAATATTCAAATCACACTGACTTTCCCTCTGATTCCTTTGAAAACCCGAAGGGAAATGTGCAGTCTGCTACCCTCATTAGCTTGCTAATTAGTCTTGTTGAAGACAGACAGGAATGCCAAGTTGTACTGGTTTTCCATAAAGGTATGAGAAGATGACATATTTGTGACTGTTTTCATATTACCAGAAAGTGTTTTTCCAACTCAGTTATCACACTGATTCGCCAAACAAAAAAGTGTGTCAGCAGTCCGTATCCCAAAAGAGACATGTTGTTATGGTTTAATTTTTTTAGCAGCTTCGTCTCAAAATCAGAACAACTGGACTAAACCCTGGTCTTCGTTATACTGTGGAGTATTTAATCAAGGAAAACAATCCCTTCGATAAGGCATTCTCAAACAGGTCATAGACCATACAAACATCTCTGCTTTACTAATTAATGTGCAGTCACATGTTGAATAGCATTTCCAAATGGATAAACAAAGTGGCACTAAGATTTGTATCAATATTATGCAAGAGTGGAGGAAATCACAATTAAGCTTTTTTCCATACCTGGAGTTGGCTGGAGCTGGAAAATGAGTTGGTTTGGAGATAGATTGTGGACAGCATTTCACTGATACCTTATTCTCAAATTTATAAAAACATAGGTAGGTGGATATACTCCTGAAACCACTCTGTCATTAATCACATTTATAATTGCATTATTAAAAAAAATAAAATAATTCACCATGTCAGGAATCATTGAATGAGAAGATTACATTTATTTCTTTGATTTCTCTTTTCAACATTAGGGTTTAAATTCAGTGAAGTAAACAATACTTTAACCAAGACTAAAATGGCACTAAAAAGAGATATTCTTTATTTGGGCATGTGATGCAAATTTATTTATGTCTGTTAAAATAAAAATCAAAATCATAGAACCATAGAATGGTTTGGGTTCGAAGGGACCTTAAAGATCATCTAGTTCCAACCCCCCTGCCATGGGCAGAGACACCTTCCATTAGATCAGGTTGCTCAAAGCCTCATCCAACCTGGCCTTGAACACTTCCAGGGATGGGGCATCCACAACTCCTCTGGGCAACCTGTGCCAGTGCCTCACCACCCTCTGAGTGAAAAATTTCTTCCTTAGATCTAATCTAAATCTCCCCTCTTTCAGTTTAAAGCCATTGCTACTTGTCTTATCACTACATGCCCTTGTAAAAAGTTCCTCTCCAGGTGTCCTGTAGACCCCCTTTAAGTCTTTAAGTACTTAAGTACTGGAAGGCTGCTAGAAGATCACCCCAGAGCCTTCTCTTCTCCAGGTTGAACAGCCCCAAATCTCTCAGCCTGTCTTCATCGCAGAGGTGCTCCAGCCCTCGGATTGTCTTCGTGGCCCTCCTCTGGACCCGCTCCAGCAGCTCCATGTCCTTCTTGTGTTGGAGACTCCAGAGCTGAACGCAGTATTCCAGATGGGGTCTTACGAGAGCAGAGCAGAGGGGCAGAATCACCTCCCTCAACCTGCTGGCCACGCTTCTTTTGATGCAGCCCAGGACACTATTGGCTTTCTGGGCTGCCAGTGCACATTGCCGGCTCATGTTGAGCTTCTCATCCACCAGCACTCCCAAGTCCTTTTCCTCAGGGCTGCTCTCAATCCATTCTCCACCCAGTCTGTACTTGTGCTTGGGATTGTGGGAAATTGGGAAATGCTAGAACTATATTCAGAATTTCAGCTATGTAGAAATAATGGTGCACCACATACTTTTAAGGTCACGATTTCACTACACTAAAGAAAACAGGTTTTTGGTTTTTTGTTTTGTTTTTTCAGGGGGGTCAAAGAGCAGACTACAATTAAATAATATTAATTAGTAGAGTTACTGGATAGATTCTGAACAGCATAGAAGTTTGTATTTGATTTGAAAACCAACTGTTCTAATTAAACATTATATTCTAGCCAATCAGTAAATTTCCATGCTGGACTTTGTTTCACAACCCAAAAATTCTTCTTAGGCGAGATATTTGCTTAAACACATCTGTATATTCTACTGTTTGATCTAAAAGTAGCCACAGTGATGTGCTACAATAGCTGTGACAATGTGGCCCATTAGCTGTTCGTGCTTTGCTCATAGGCGATATTGCCTGAGTTTGGCACTATTCTTCACTATTCCAGTAAAACCACGGTTCTGATATTTCTGAGTGAAACTGAAGTGGTATTTTAGCTGTTCTGACTATTTTTCCCTTTTCAGTGATTATACTACTACTTTATTGTAAGAACACAAAGATTAGCAGAAATTATAAAAACAGAGAACTGGTAAAAGGCCACACCTTTCCAAAAAACCCAAATCAACACAGCAATAAAACTAATAGGATTCAGGTTGCCCTTTTACCCTTTAATTTTCCCCATGACATGATAACTCATGAATCGTCTCTCTAATGGACTGCTGATGTCAGATGAGAGTGTTCAGTCACTTTTTTTTAAGAGGGGCAACAAAAAAAAGAGTCACACATTTAATTTTTAAATTTGGATAGTACTATAGAGCTGATCCAAACAAAGTAATAAAGGGGTACAACAAGCCACCAATACAAGTACAGCTTCACAGGAAAAATGTACCGGAGCAAAAGGAGTGCCTCAGTGTGCTAATTTCCCTTGGTGGTATTTTTCTCTCCTTTTTCATGCAGACTATGAGATGATTATTCTTATAATTGAATTGTACTAGAAATGTTTTACACAGAATTAGTGAACAAAAGAGAAAAGTAATTAAACAGAGGCCTAACTCAGATATTGTTAAAATATTTGCCTAATGTTTAAATGTGTGAGAAGTTCCATCAAAATTTACTCAGGTACCTCACTGAATAATGTGAGTAACTGGTATAGAGAAGCCAGGCACTGAAGTCACAGGGAGACATAGACTGAACTTCTGTCACTGGGTGATGGAAGCACGCTTGTCGATACTATAAGGTCCTACCCAGACCTCAGACAAAGGCAGCACTGTCCTAGAGACAGTCCAAAAACAGAGTGATGGTACCTGTTCTATAAGGTTTGCACTCTGTATATTTGTGAAAGAAAGGAGGCAGAGATTGCACAGCTGGTAGTAACAATAATACACCAAGAATAAATACTGGCTTTGCGAGCACAGTGTTAATGTCATGTTAACTGTCTTGCTTTGCTTTTGTTAAGCTGCTACTCTCTAGATGTTGCAAGCTTATTTTCATGTAGTAATGTCATTGAACTTCAGACATGACTCTGGACATTAATTAAAAGTGCCTACTAATATCATTTAGCCCTCATGCTGTGTTCCACATTTTCATATAAACTTTTGTTCTATAAAAAACAGATAACCTGAGTATTAAGTGAAACAGGTACTCTGTACTCCTTCACTAATCATCTGCCTGTTTAGAGCAATTAACAATCAGTTCTCATGCTTGTTGAAGATGAAAATAGAACTACTAAATTTATATTGCTCTCCTCTGGTTCTTTCTTCGAGTGTATTTTAAAATTTAATTTTTCATTTCTGTTTCCTGGCATGGAGTGCATATGGCACCAGTATTTTTAGACTAAGTCACCATTACAAGAAATCCTTTCAAGGATTTTCAAATCCAAAAGGAAGAAGTATTTGAAATCTGTTAGGCCTAGGAGAGATCTTCCACGTGATTCATTATTAAATGTACACCAAGTCCAGCGATACACCACAACTGACTCAACTGATGTGAATACAGCTTTTTTTTTGTGAGAAGAACTTTCATCCAAGGTTTTCAGGTGCCCTTTCTTTGTGCCCAGAGTTTTTGAGGCTCGTAACACTATGGATGCAGATTACTTAACTGATAGTGAATGAGTGCCAGATGCACCTAACTCTATGCGTGCTAAAAACTAAAGGCTTCTAAAGATAGATCATAGAATCATAGAATCATAGAATGGCATAGGCTGGAAGGCACCTCGGAGGTCATCTAATCCAACCTCCCTGTCATGGGCAGGGATGCCTCTCAACTAGATCAGGCTACTCAAGGCTCCGTTCAACCTGGCCTTGAACACCGCCAGGGAGGGGGCATCCACAGCTTCTCTGGGCAATTTATTCCAAAGTCTCACCACCCTCGTACTGAAGAATTTCTTTCTAAGATCTAATCTAAATCTGTTCTCCTTCAACTTAAACCCATTTCCTCTTGTCCTATCAGTGGACGCTGTTGTGAAAAGTCCCTCCCCAGCCTTCCTGTAGGTTCCCTTCAGGTATTGGAAGGCAGCTATTAGGTCCCCCTGAAGTCTTCTCTTTTCAAGGCTGAACAATCCCAGCTCCCGCAACCTGTCCTCGTAGCAGAGGTGCTCCAGCCCCTGGATTATCTTTGTGGCCCTCCTCTGAACACGCTCCAACAGATCTATGTCTCTCTCATGGTGGGAACACCAGAACTGGACACAGTATTCGAGATGGGGTCTCACAAGAGCAGAGTAAAGGGGGAGAATCACCTCTCTTGACCTGCTGCCCACACTTCTCTTGATACATCCCAGGATGCGGTTGGCCTTCTGGGCCGCATGAGCGCACTGCTGGCTCATGTTGAGCTTCTCATCTGTAAACACCCCCAAATCCTTCTCTTCAGGGCTACTGTCAACCCACTCTGTGCCCAGTTTGTATTTGTGCCTAGGATTGGCCCGACCCAGGTGAAGGACCTTGCATTTTGACTTGTTGAAGCTCATGCAGTTTGCACTGGCTCATTTCTCAAGCCTATCAAGGTCCCTCAATAGATGAGGTCAAGCCCACCTATTAGTCCTTGACTTGTAAGAACAGCAGATGAAACATCAGAAAAAAAAGTTCACTTTTCATAGAATCATAGAATCATAGAATCATAGAATCGTCTGGTTGGAAGAGACCTTCGAGATCATCAAGTCCAACCATTCACACTGCACTGTCAGGGTCCCTAAACCATGTTGCTGAACACCCTATCTCCACAGTTTTTAAACAACTCCAGGGATGGGGACTCCACCACCTCCCTGCGCAGCCTGTTCCAATACTTCACAACCCTCTCTGTAAAGAAATTCTTCCTGATATCTAACCTAAATTTCCCCTGGCATAACTTGAGGCCCTTTCACTCTTTTAAGGAGGATTGGAATAACACAGTTTTCTCTCTCCAGGAAAGACCATTTCTTCCTCAGTAGCTGTCTGTGCCATCTCTCTGGCTTTTCAGGTATATTCCTGGCTTTCTGTCAAAGACTACAAGGAAAACAAGGTTTCACTTCCTGTGTACCAGGTTTTGTCTATTTCATTCTCTTTTTTCCCTTCTCAGAGTGTTCTCTTCACTTTAGTGTGTCTTAAAGAGCTTCACAGAATCACTATGGGTATGATGCTCTCTCTTTTCCATCTGCTGAACAAGCTGCCTTATTTCTCCTTCCTCCTTGTTCTGTTTTTCTGCTTTGTCACCAACCCTGAGTGTTTATTCTTATTTTGCCTCCTTGCTGTATCTATTCCTTTTACTTTTCTCTTACTTTCCAGAACAAATGAATTTAGGTAACTTTGGAGAAGAAAATAGCTACACATTCCAGTGAATTGGAGAGGAACATATAACTTCCTGAAGATCATCCAGCTGATTAATAGAAAAATTAAAGCCCACACTTGAACCAGTGTGGGATTTGGATTATCTATCTTCAGCAAAGATGGAAAACCGTAAGCAAGGAGGGAGGAATGCTTATAGCTTTCAACCACTGACCTGTTGTCTTGCTGGTGGCGTTATCCTGTAAAAAGATCCTGGTTCAAGGTCTGGTTTAAAATTTGAAAATTATTCTTCTCTAACTAATTTAGGAGTCTCAAGCTTATCATTACTTGTAAATTTACAGCTGTTCCATCCATCATCGACTTGCTAATAGGCAGTTGTGCAACTCTCAGGAGCCTGTCATACGAAATAAGAGCAGTAGGTAGCTGCTACAGCTGGAATCCCATTCCACCTCAGCAGCTTCTTAACAACATTCTCAGATGTGTAAATGATCCATTAGTAACCCGGGGGAATTGCTACAAGCATAAAAAGCTACCATCAAGGAATGAGATGAACCTTTCACATTGTGATGAGAAACTGCTGGAGCAGAGAATCCCTGTACATCATATCAGGTGCATAGGTCAGGAGAAGAAAATTTGCAAACAAACATCAAAGGTAATTATGAAACTCACTAAAATTTGACGAAGATCTGTTCTTCTGTATGAGAGGTTTTATGGGATCTTTCTTATCTCTATTTTTTTCTTTTAAATCTTAGAGTGCCTGTAAGATCTCAGTTGTTGCTCTTACTACAGAATAACCATTTGATCCAGTGCATAAGCCATGGGAGCTTCCCTCCAACTTTCTTTTTCTGGCCTGGCTCAAAGCCTATTTGATCTTCCTGTTGCCCTTAATGCATTTAGTCATTTCCCTTCTTCTTGGCAGTTTCTCCCTGGCCCCCATGATTGTTCTTCACTGCTCATTTCTCTAGCTGCTCTGTCAGCAACCCCACTGGCAGCTCTGTTTCCTCATTACTAGCCATTATATCATGACTCCTTCTTTTTCATGTTTGCTTCCTTATTTGTTTACATGGATTTTTGTCTGACATGCCTAGACTAACTACTTCAAATGTATACTTCTGTACTGCAGAACATCCCATCTAGAGTAACTTGTCTATTAAGTCCAACACGATCAAGGCAAGTTGTCGACACTATTTCCCTTAATAATCACAGTTACCATGCTCTCGTACTGTTTGACTCCCTTATAACTACAGCTTAAAATCATTTCAGGCCTCTTTCAAAATCCACCATCATCAATGCTGGAGCAAATTCAGGCCTTTCTCCACAGTGCTCTAACTCCTTCTCATCTATATGCATTTTAATGCACACCTTTCAGATTTTATAAGCTCCTCCGAGTTTCTGCAGTAACAATTTCCTCTGCTGATGTATCCATCATACCATTCCAGCATCTCTTCCTACTTTCCCATCCATACATCACATAGTCATTGCCAGCCTGTTTCAAAGTGTATATTGTTGATTTCTTATCAGTCTTTATATTTTTTCACTGCTATTCACTGTTCCTGTGCTTGTTCCTTGAGTTCACAGGCATATTCTTGGCAAACCAGACTAACTGCATGAGACAAACTGAGTGGTTTCATGCAATTACTTTTAAAATGCTCACCTACAAAGAAAAAAAAGCACAAATCAAACCAAAACAAAAGAAAAAAATAATTGTAATTGTATGGGGTAATTGTATGATCTCATTGTCATGCTTCCCTCTCCCCTCGTGAGTTTCTGGCTTGTGACACATTGAGTGCAAATGACATATTATTCAAATAATATTTTTGTAGGAATCCTAGCAAACTCCTGGCCACACAACAGATAACAATAATAAAGGTAATTTTTCAACATAAAAAGACAAACTTTTTTCTAGAGACTCAAGTGAAAGTTCAGAATAAATTGCTGGAATCTTTGACTGAGGTTGCACCTCTGCTATGTAGTGGGGATCCCTTCACAGATCCATCTTAAACAGTCATAAATGCTTAAAGACAATCACTATAGGGAGAAAAAAAAAAAAAGAAACAACAAGAAAAAAAAAAACATTCTCTTTTGAAAAGGCAGACATAGTCAGATAATATCACTTGATCTTGTCTGGTTGTTATTCTGGATGGCTGCAATACCCAAGACTGCACTTTCACTTCCTAAACATTCTCCCAGGGACAGAATGCTGTTGATGACTCAACATCACCTTTAGAAACTACGACTATTGTTCTCTGAGGAGTTTAGTTCCTGTTCTTTTTCTTTTGGTTAGATCATTGTAATGTGTTTATATTCTTTAACAGATCCAACAGCAAAGTTAGCAAATACTGTTATTCAAACATGAGAAGTAAACATCACTGATAAAATAAGAAATTTCTGCTATCTAGACTGTTTAAAGTGCTGTTGACTTGCATGCATCCACTTACTGTGTTGCTCTTCCCTTTTACTTATAGAGTGCGTAGATTACAGAGGCTGCTTTACCACCGAGTAAGAATACGAAGTGTTAAGAAATCTAGGAGTGATTGATTTGACTAAACGTTGATGACTGCATCTAAGCTCGTTATCAAGGCCCTGTTACAGTCAGTGGAAAGAAGCAGTCATGTCACAGTCACTGTTCATTTCATCATAAGTCGGATACCTAAAACAGATCAATGTGCCTTTTTTCCTGTGTTTATAAAATAAGCATGAAGTGGTTATTTCTGATGTAGATAGCTGCTCTATACACATGTAACATTTACTGATAAAAATCTTTTCTTTACTTTTAACCCTTTATTGGTATTATGGGCCTAACTGTTCACTGGCAACAACTGTACAGATATCGATACCTGTTGATTCTTCCACGACCTTATTTTCTGAATAAAAACCTTTCAAGAAAACCAAATCACCGACCAAGTGAAGGAGGGCCAGCCATGATTTAGCTTCTCTTTGCCCCACATTCAGTTGGTAATTATGACAGAAAATTTAACCGAACTCTGCAGGAGTGTCCAAAAGCCACTAACAAGCAGCCATAGCACAACACTTTACTGAATCAGAGGGCTGAAGTAGAGCTAGATGTTCCTGTTTTTCTTTCCACATCACAACCTAGTATTACTACTCACTCAGATCTTAGAAATACATGCTGTCCAGGAAGGAGGAGTTTTCTTTCTCCTCTCTCATCTGTAAGCAATTGCCAAAGATTAATTCCCAATAGACATATAAATATGAATCATAAGTGAATTTTGTCATTTGCTGACAAGTTACACTGTATATGTTCACCCAAAACCCAGGTTAGCTCTGAGACTGAAAAAAAAGAAAAAAAAAATTGCTTGTAGAAGAAGACAGAACACATTCTTGTGGTAGGTCTTACTGGAATTACGTCCAGGCTGCTTAGAAGGCCAGCATTGCCTGGAGGATAAGGCAGACTTTCTTCATCTATGACCATGTAAAGTTCACCTATTGTAGACTCCTAAAGCTAGCAAGTAGCAAAAAACATTTCTAAAGGTGATTTGCCACTGCACATGTTTAAACCTTTATCTTTTAATCCTTAAAATATCTGTATGTTTTGATTTTCTTTCCATCTCTACCTTCACCTTGACATCACATATATTGGTGATTTAAGCAGACCTCGTTTGAGTTGAAAATGCAGTAAATCATGGTACTGCTCTAAAACTTGTTCAATAAAGCATGTCTGTTCCACAGACATAGGGGATTTTTAAAAGAATTTGAAAGGAACTTCTTCTTTGCCATGTTTTATTTCATTCAGCTTACCAGAGTAGTGGGGTTAATGATGTCTTCCTGAAATGGGGGACATATGGAGATAGGCTGCCCATGTTATGCCAATTGGCCAAAAAAAAAATAAATAGGAGGTTCAATTGTAAAAGTAAGCAGCCTAATTTCCTTCCTCTGGTTAAAGGAAGATACTGAGCATTATCCACCTACAGGAAGAAGAGGTGAAAGGGGAATGTGAATCTTAAATATCTAACAGTGTATTATGGCACACCCAATCCAATGCTTGTACTGAAAAAAATAAAAATGTCTGAACTTCACTGAGAAACTTCCTTCTAAGGAGATCTTTTGTTCAAAGTTTCCTAATTTATTTCTTATTTTATTTCCTGTAAACTTGAATAATATGCAACTCTATCTCTTATATGTTCTTGTTTCATTCCATTGTCACAGTTTCATTGGTATTTGCTCGTATGGATCCCTCCTGCCAACATAGTTAAATTAATTGCAAATGTGAATGAATATTGGTTTTATTTTAATGAAGATGAATTAGCAGTTGTGGAGGGAGAAAGAGAGAGAGACCTTTAGCCTCTGGTCTATCTGCACCAGGAGCAACCAGCTTCACAAATGAGTTCTTCACTTAATAAATGTAAGAAAGCTAGTCAATTCCATCAATGTAATGGAAAACAGAGGAGAGTTTTGAGTGAAAACCAATGAGAAATATCACATAACACAAAACTGAAGGGTTTACATTAATATTAAAGAATTCTGTCTGTGATGCTAAAGACCTTGCTATTCAGACTTCAGGCATAGATACTTCTGACTGGTCTTATTTAATGTCTACCAACTTTCCCATGTTACCAGAACCACCATTTTAAAAGCTTGCACTTCTGAAAAGTATCTCAAATAAGTGCCTAAATATGAATCTAGGAATCTAGTTCTAGCCATTTGTTTTTGAAAATGTTGGTTCAAAAGTTTCACACTTTTTGATTGGTGTCTAACTCAGAGGGAGATTTGTCAACACAACACACATTCTCTGAACTTCCTGTACAGTTTTCAAACAGCAAAACATGTTTTCAAAATTATCCTTGTAATTGGGTATGTAGTTTCCACTAAATTGAATAGGAGTGGTGTGTCCAAACCATGGAGCATAGAGCTGCAAGGGACTTACTTCCTTGATCATCAAGCCTAGAGCTGTTTCATTACAGACAAAAATATCATACAGTTCTTTCCATCAACATATTAAAAATAAGCATGTTTCTTGCCACCACAATCTTACTAAAGTTACTGTAAAATCTCACTGTGCAAGCAGTTGAAAACTTTCTTTTGATGTCTGACCTAATCATTGCATATTCACCTATTCTGTGTTCTGTCCAACTCTCTCTACAGCATGTTTCTGCTCTCCCAATGTGCTTAAATAAGAACTTCTGATGTGCTTAAATAAGAACTTCTATTTAGATCTATTTAGACACATTTTTAAAAATTGGATCAAAGCACTGGTTTTGGGAGGCTGAATCCCTGGTTGGCAACACTGTCACTGTGGCAGCTGACAGCTTCAGACATTTTCTGGGAAAAAGAGAGTGTGAGTGAAGCCTTTCAAAAAAACCCATTATTTCCATTGTTTTGATCAAAACCCAATTCGGACTCTTGTCTAACAGTACAGTGTCTTCAGGTAATAAAAAAAAAACCCCACCTTTCTTCAGCTGTCACTTATACTACTAGTGATTCTGCACATTAGGTAACCTCTGTGTCATTAGGAGGTCTAGATTTGTTTCTTGAAAACACTCTTTTCACTCGAGTCATAATCACTCAGGTCACAATTATGACAATTCACAGTGAAATACTTTATGCCAGTATGCAAGAGGGAGAAAGGGCGCTGGAGAAAGTCAAAATTATATGGCATATTTTGTATACCTTTCGGAAAACACTGGAAGTTATGGATTTATAACACTTGGAATTATGATAGCTGCAAAACCATTTATTTAGTAATTCTGATTACTTTAAGAAATAAGGTCTTTGCTACCATGTAATCTTTTAAATTGTCTGTCTGTTAAGTACTGAACACCACCCAATTCCAACTACATTGCCTAATTTCAATCTTGAAAAAAGGTAAAAAATTCATAAATAGCTACATTTCTGTAAGTTTTATGATGCTTTGGAGCTCATTAGAAGAGAAAAAGAGAGACTCTCCATGAAGGAAAGGCAGACAGAAGTTAGATGTTACCCAACCCCTTTGGAAGTAGCTGTATGCTCAGTCATGCAGAGTATCATCTAGCTGGGCTGATCAAACATGCATGTCTGTAGGTCGGGACTAATCCCTTTACATATGTAAGTCTGGAACAGCCTATGTTAGGTGTGGACTAACCCCACTACCTGTGCCTTTTGGCTGATTGATGATTCATATTCCATACGAGTGGAATCATCCCTATCTTGGGGTAAGATGTAAATCCGTAGATCAGCCTTCTACTGCCTATGGAGCAACAAAAGAATGCTGCTATAAGGTCTGAAATACATTAATCACTCCTACCGATGAGCAAGAATAGATGACTAGATGGGCTAGATGATCTCATGGTATTTCCCAGCTTTAAGTAATAGGATTACAATAAAGCAACTACTGGGTTGAATTAGCCACTGGTGATATCATTAACTAGAGAGGACAAAACAAATGTCTCGAGGTTTCAGGACATTCCTAACTTAAAATTACTCAATATCACAGATATATTCTTCAGGTTATAGATGGCAGATGAGGAACCCAAATTGGCTCCAGAATTTGTCACATAGAGGCATTTTAAAATTAATCTTGTATTCTCCTCTTTCAAGTGTTTTCACAGTCATTATTATATAGATAGGTGAAAGATTCTTTATATGTGGACTTTGAACAATCATTGATGGTCCCAGAAGACTTGCTTCCTTGTGTCCACCTTAGAAGCTAACACCCTGTAAAAAGCTAAGAAAAAGTAACTCTATTTCCTGATGAGTCCTTTTCAAATAAGAAATCCTGGAGGTGTGTGTTGCAAATATGGAATCAAGAGAGCAAATCTGAACTTTAATGACACTTGCAGTAACTGCTAAAAGTTATTCTCTCAAGATGTGTTTCATACTATAGGAAGAGTGAAAACTGCAGATTTAAATCATTGCCAGAAATCTTCTAGGAAAATATCACCTGCTTAGAGAAAACAAGTAGCTACTGTTGCCAGTTTAACTTTTGAAAAATATAGTAACATTTGAAAGCATACCTCTATCTATTTACTCCCCAGCTTTCAAGTGATCTCAGATTTTGAAGTTTCACCTTCTACAAAAGGGGCAATTTCCCAGCAGTGCCTATCATACTTGTATCAGGTCCCAAAAAAGACTCTCATGATATAAGGATAATTAAGCTTAGCTACTTTGAATTTGACTCACATTATAACTATTGGGCATTTTTAAAATTTGCCCTTTCACATCATTGTGTAACATGTAGAAAAGAAAGCAAATTACCCTCTATTAAGCTGAGTTATCATTCAGATAAAAACACTAAGGAAATTCACCGGAAACACTTTTTGTGTGTGGTTACATCATTGACGTCAATTCAGAAGTTCTGTGTATCTCAAGAACAGATGTCAGTTTTCAAATGTTTTGTATTATAAATAAATTGGCTTTTGACCTGAGTAGTGAGATAGCTGTACTTGGGCTGTAAATACAATTACTTATGACTAAACAACTGCAAATTTCCAGCTCCGAGAAGTGTCGACTTAAGGAAATGCATGACAAAAAAAGAAAAAGAAAGGAAAAAAAGGCAGAGAAAAAAAAAAAGTTTTTCTGAGGATACAAAGTGTATTACTGAGAATTAGAGTAAGATTTGAATAATACATTTTAATCAACATAGTGAGAAAAAGTTACGAATGAAGATATGCTGAGATACAATGAATGAAATCATAGTGATTTCTCATTTTGCTTTACATTTTTTACTTCTTTGAAGTCTAATCAGTAGGCTAAGAAAAAATAATTTTTAAAAACCCCACAAAACTCATATTGTTCTCTGACAAAACTCTCTCTTTGTCTTGAGAGTAGAGGCAATGCTGCTTTGCTGTCACTTATTCAGGAGACTTCTTTTTCATGGATTTTAAAGGATGATTTGGTTTGCATAGAACGCTGTAGCTGCCACAACAGAAGGAGTTGTGTTCAGTCAAGGACTCAAGATCAGGTCCACAAAGTCTCACTGAAATATGTCAGTCCAATCTTCTAGACCTCCAAGGCAAAATTGGGATTAAGGTGAGGGACAAAGTCCAAAACTGATATAAAAAAAGCCACCACTATTTAGTGCCCAAATCTGAATGGGATCAAAATCTGCCTAACTCCATACCTGCCATCTCAAAACTAAGAGATACTGAAAAACTGTTGCCGCAATTTTTTTTTTTTTTTGAGGTGTAAGTGACATTAACACCTTATTACCAACTTGGAGTCTTTCAAAATGGACCTGTTTAATCCTTTTTTCTATTTCTGTCTTGAAGCCTTATCGGGTATATTATCTGTTCTTAGATTTCATGATGCTGATGACAAAACTGTCTCCTTAGTTCATTTTCCTTACATACGTTGTATCATTTCTGAAGATTTATATGGATGGAAACAAAACACAGTGAGGGAATTTACACCCTCCTGCTGAGGTTTTGCTTTTCCACAGTAGGCTTGGCTTTTGCAGAAAGTTTATCCTGGAAAATGAAGAATCTGTTGGCTTTGAGTGCTTTGATGTCTTCCTTTTTTCCTTCTTGAACAACTTCACAAGTGACTATCAGAGAAATTAACTAAATATCTGTTGAGAAAAGAAGACATCTTAAAACAGTTGCCTATCTAGAGGAAAAGCTCTAAATATAATCAGTAGAGCCATTACAAATATTTCACTAAAAAAGTTTTTCTTTGAAAATAGCTGTTTCGAGAAGATATATCCATGGACCTAGCCTTTACTATTCGTGTGTGTGTGTGTGTGTGAGCGTGTGTGTGTGATTTTCTATTGAAAATCCAAACAAAAAAGGCTGAAAAACGGAAATCAGATAAATCACAACATGAAAAATATGCCTTAAGAATAGGAATATATTTGTACATCTAAAACTCCACTTCCACTCCTAAAATGTGGAGTTAGAGTTTTTCAGTTAACTATGAATTTCTTTATTTTTAGAAAACTAACATATTTTTAGCATTATATTTTTTTTAGGTTTGTTTTTTGTTTCTTTTTTTTTTTCCCCTCTCCAAAAATGCTGTTTAAGACCAGTTTCCAAATATCTTTCCATTATGAATTTAAGCCAAGGCTGCAGTGATGGCCATTCAGAAAAGTGAAAGCTGGCTCAGTAAATTGTGTTTTCCCAGGATTTGAGAAATTTTCAGTCTCTTTCTTGTCCTGGAAACAATTAACTTCAGTTCAACTTCTGGAAGAAAAGTGGAGAAGTAGAGATTTCTAAAATCAAGTAGGTATCGCTAGAACTGCTAGCTTGAGCACTGCAACGGGCCTAAATAATACTATGTTTTGCTAAAAGCATAAATTAATTGTTACTGAATATCTCAGTCCAAACTCTAAATCCAAACCCTCCACCTGCTGATGATTATTTGCTATGATTAATCCTGGAGGAGCTGAAACTCTTGAGGTGCTTGAGGATTTAGCTTAATTCCAAAGTATCCCGAACACCTTGCATTATGTCCTCATTATGTTCAGTGCCTGAACCACTCAGTGACAGACTAACACTTGATGGATTTGATGGTCAAAATACACCACAAATTCAGGCTCTATACACAAGAGAAGTCACCTTAGTATAAAACTGACTGTGAAAGGTACTGAAGAAATGTAGTGTAGGGTTTTGTTGCCTGAACAAGTGTTACACAACTTTAACTTGCCGAGGTTTGGGTGTCTCCATATCATGCTCCATCACACAGTGTGAACTTCCCTAAACCCTGTATAGGCTTTATCCATGAGGTCCCCTCACACAGAGCAGAAAGATTTATAAACTATGAGGCATTTGTCAGCAGCCCCATTAGTGGTACTCTTTATAACCAAATTGATAGAAAACGATAAAGGGAAAGCTCAGTGATCTTTTGTTTGGTTTGGAAGTTTTTGGTTGCTTTTGGAAACTCTACAGCCTAGTCTTCATACTCTCTTATTATAGAATCATAGAATCGTTAGGGCTGGAAGGGACCTTCAAAGGTCATCTAGTCCAACCCCCCTGCAAGGAACAGGGATATCTCCAACTAGATCAGGTTGCTCAGGGCCTCATCCAACCGGGCCTTGAACGTCTCCAGGGATGGAGCATCCACCACCTCTCTGGGTAACCTGTTCCAGTGTTCTACAACTCTCATAGTAAAAAATTTTTTCCTAATATCCAACCTGAATCTACCTCCCTCTATTTTAAAACCATTACCCCTTGTCCTATCACAACTGGCCCTCCTGAACAGCCTCTCCCCATCTTTCTTGTAGGCCCCCTTGAGGTACTGGAAGACCGCTATAAGGTCACCCCGGAGCCTCCTCTTTTCCAGGCTGAACAGCCCCAACTCCTTCAGCCTGTCCTCATAGGAAAGGTGCTCCAGCCCTCTTATCATCTTCGTGGCCCTCCTCTGGACCCTCTCCAACTGGTCCATGTCCTTCTTATGTTGGGGACTCCAGAACTGGACGCAATACTCCAAGTGAGGTCTCACGAGGGCAGAGTAGAGGGGGAGAATCACCTCCCTTGACCTGCTGGCCACGCTCCTCTTGATGCAGCCCAGGATGCGGTTGGCCTTCTGGGCCGCAAGAGCACATTGCCGGCTCATATTGAGCTTCTCGTCCACCAGTACTCCCAAGTCCTTCTCCTCAGGGCTGCTCACGATCCATTCACCACCCAGTCTGTATTAACAGTGTTAGGACAAATTTAAGGAGAAAAAAGCATTAGAGAACTATAATCTTGGAGTGCCATCTGGACCTCAACTCAGTATAAATGTTATCTCGTTTATATACAGAAGAAATTAACAATGACAATGTATAATATATATTAACCCTTGGAAAATGCCTTTGCAGAGTATACGGAAATGACATTGATTAAAGGAGAAATCCCACATGTGTTTTTGTCCTGTTCTAAATTATTCAGGTCCTGGCAACACAGTGCTTCATGCTCATCCAAAAATAAATAAATCTTTGACAAGACAATCGATTTTTGAGTGCTGTATTTTGAAGAATAA